>NC_030955.1:611250-1222500 GCF_001672515.1 Colletotrichum higginsianum IMI 349063
TGTACGCCCTCTGCAAAGAGGCTTCCTTGCTGACGTCTGTCATTGAAGTCACCAGCCCAATCATTTGGCCTTGGGAGAGCGACTCGCCTGGTGTCACAGATACCGAAACGTTCCATAGCAAAGCCAAGCCGGATGACTGGACTTGCTCGACACGTTGATCGACGTCTTGGTTCAACGTTCATTGTCCTTACCGGAGTGGATCGATCAGTCATGTACCGACGAGAGGTCCCGAATCCCGTGGCTCGGCTAAGACGGCTCGCGGCTCCGGTGACCTGGTCACAGACCGTGTAGGAGGTCAGAGGTGTCGAGAGTTGGGAATCGTCAAGGAACGAACCGGATAGAGGCGACGTCAACTGCGGCCTTGCGCGGATACGGATCTCGGTATCCCGTAAAGCTCTCCCGAGCCTGCCCGGCTCCAACGCGCGTAATGCCCAACGCGGCACGTCATACAGGTCTGGCGTTACCAGCAGCCGGCCAACTCTAAACGTGTCTTGTTCGTCTCGAGAAACACTAGTACATTAGCTCATTCGTACACCGTCAGCTGCGGCTGGAGAAGCGGGTTCAATGACGACCCGAGCGGTGACAGAAGCGACCAAGCAAGAAAGGCCTCGAGAGAGCTGAAGCGGTGGTGGGGCATGAGGAAGATTTCCCGTCTGGCCCCCATACACTCGTAAATCACTTCGAACCGCGGATTTTTATCTCAACATCAAATTAAGCGGATCTCTGTGGCCAACACTGGCAAGATCCAACACTAGAGCCTGAAGTAGACTACTGTGTCCCAACCACACGGCGTCTTAACACACGACAGACTCTTATCCCACCCGCGGCTCCTCGCCACATCACGTCAAAAAGAAAGAAGAAGAAACAAAGAAGAAGGAAAACAACAACAACAACTCATCATTCGAGAACCGCCGAGATGACCTCCCACGGCACGAGGATCAAGCAGCAGCCGCCGGGTCCCATGTGCGTCTCCCCGCTCTCGTCCCGCGGGCAGCTCCCGGCAAGGCCGGGCCGCCCGGGATTGCGGCAGTGCGCCACGGTCAGCTCGTAACGCGGCATGCGGTTGATGAAGCCGCACCGGCAGCACTTCCAGCGGCACCAGCGGCGCGTCCAGAAGTCGGCCCAGATTTCGAAGTCGGCCCAGTCCTCAAAGTCGGCGCGCGTGGACCGCCAGACGACGTACTCATCCTCGCCGACAACAGCAGCGTCGGAGCCCGTGCTGTCTTGACTGACCTGACTGTCCTCGCTGGCCTGGCTGCTGGGCAGGCTGTAGGGGAAGTCGAAGGAGGGGTCGTGGGCTTCATCGTAGTGCGTCCGTCTGGCCATGTTGGCGATTGTCTCGATTCTTCTTTTGCTTTTGCGTGTTCGTATTTCTGTGTGTAGCCTGGTGCTTAATTTTGTACAGAGCAGATATCTGTAAGACCTGTGTGGTTACTTACTAGGTAAATCGTCGCGAGGGGTTTGAGGGAGGGAGATCTGACTGCGTGTGTGTGTGGTCTTCTTGTCTGAGGAGTGGAATATTTTGCAAAGATGGAAAGGAAGCAGCTATTTAAGCCCTTCCCGTCGTCTTTGCGGTCCAGTCTGTTACTCACCCGTTCGAGGCTTTCGATGGCGGAACGGTGAATGGCCGTGACTGTAGCATACCCAAACGCGGTGAATGAGTGGTTCAGGGAAGAAGCCGCTCTACGGTTTTGCCATGTCTCATCATCTGGCAGTAGTGAATGAGGATTCTAACCACGACTATGTGGATGTCCAACTCATGAATTACTCAGCCTGTTCAATCCAGCCTCCCGAAGACAAATTGACGATCGATAGATAGCTTTGGGATCTCGCCCATGGTCACCGACATTGCTACGTATGGTCTTTTCGATCGGAATCAACTAAACTTAAATACGTAAATGAAATAATCTGATAAAGGTACGTGGGATTTGCTTCTTGAGAAGTTGTTAATCAGTATAAGTGCAAAACGACATGGACGTCCAAAATGACCAAAAAAAATCCCCCATTTGCAACGATCAATTCCTTGATTTCCCTTCTTGTGAAGAAGAGGTTGGTTGCTTGCTGGAACAAAAGTAATGCGCCGAGGGGGAATCGAACCCCCGGCTCCCCGACGCTGCTGGATGGCAACGGAGAATTTTACCACTAAACCATCGGCGCTGGTGAAACATCACGGCTCGAACTGAGCTTGGAGTTGTAGGGCCAGAGCTGGGACTAAATTGCGACAATTTCCGGGGTTGTTTTGTGCAAGTACAGATAGGTGGGGGAGGAAACGAGGCCTGGATAAGATTTCCAGGTCTCCGCGGGACCAGCTGCCGACGCGGCGCCCCACCTTCGGACCGATGAGGACGGACGCAGGCGGCAGACGAGCTCAGTTGGTGGCATTCTCTATGGTCGCGAAGGATTGGTGCGAAACGGGGGAGAGTGATGGGAGCGATGGAGGCGTTCAACGGCCGAAATAAGCGGCGCGGATCAGCTGTCCATCTACGCGCGCCAATGTGTCGAGACTTGATTTGGCTTGTCTGTCGACTTATGGGGGGGCAGTCAACTGTGTGCATGGTGAGTGAATGGTGACATGCTGCTGAGTGCAGGACGAAGGGCACTCGGGGCAAGGCACAGAGTTCCGCCAGTGTCCACAACGCGAGGGTCATCCGGGGTTCTTGAAGACTATTCTGTATCTGTAGCAGCGTCTGGAGGGAGGTAACGCAGGAGAAAGCGACGCAACGGGGGAAGGATTGGCACGTTCAAGGATGGGATCCGGCCTTTCGCTTGAGGCAGGACATGCGGAGTGACGAGGTGACGGCGGGCGGTCGTTGAGTTAGACTCTTGGCGCCGTTGAGCGGTGGGCGAATGGGGAGTAGGAGGGATTCGGTGACGTAGCGGCGCATTAGAACGGTTTAGGGGAACCGTGGGGGCGAAGGGTTGCAGTCTTCCGAGCGCGCGAAAGAGGAAGAGGGTGGATATGGCGAGGATGAGATGTTCGGACCAAGCGATGCGAAGTGAGGGCCGTGTCATGCTGAGACAGGTGGGAGCTAACGAGGAAGAGACGAAGTGTAAGAGGCGAGGAGAGGAGAGGAGAGGAGAGAGGAGAGGAGAGAGGAGAGGAGAGGACGGGGAGAGAGGACGCATTCGATCTCGCAGGGCACACACCTCACGGAGTCGGGGAACGTGAGTTAAGACATGTCTAGCGGAGAGCGGAGGACGGAAGGAGAAAAAACGACGGGGAATTAATGGAGAGGCATGGACGGGCACTTAATCAAGTGCAAGACTCTCCGGGGCGGTCCTGGCTGCGCCGTGTTTCACTGTGTTGAGTGTGTACAGTACAGTAAATAGTAACTGTGGAGAGTTAAGACATCCCGGCAACCGGGCGTGTTCATGTTGATTGCCAGTGATATTGATGTAGCCGCCAACAGATGGAGATATACCGAGCTGTGCTATGTATATGGGTATAGTCGAGCCGGGTTCATCATGGTGTATAGTACGGACAGACAGAGCGAGCAATTGCAGGAGAGCGAAAGCGACTGCAACACACCATGACAAGATGCGGCGGAAGCGGAGAACAGAATGAGATGCGTAAGAGAGAGAAGAAAGAAAGACAAACACCCGAAGGAGAAAAAAAAGGTAGGGAAAAAAAAAACCCATAGCAAGACCAGGGTCCATCTTACCACTAGAGTCTGTGAGGAAGAATATATGTACCGCGGAAGTATCTTGACAACTGATTACTCAGGCACATTATAGGTACAGATAAGTATCTAGGTAGACACACACACAGGTACTCAAGTACGCAGGTACAAAAGGTAGATAGATACCTTATACAGTAAGTACCCTCTACCTGTGTAGGTACGGGGGACCGTTATCTTCCTCCCCAAGTCAACAGAACCCCCCTGGACAACGACACAAACAACGCCAAACTGTCACTGCGAGAGCGAGAGTCTTCGAGAAATTTCACCCAACGCCCAGCCAGCCCAACACACCTCAGCTCGCACAACCACAACAACAACAACAACGATGCGACTTACGTTTGCTTTTCTTTGTCCATGTTTTCCCCGACAAGATAGAGAATATCCGCACGTCCGGCCAAAGACCGCAATTGCCACCCCCCTTGTCAATGACTCGACGACTAAACCCCCCCCCAATGGACGACAGCCGAAAAAGTGGACGGTGACGCCGCTCGTCTCTGGGCGCCGAGCCTGCAAAATGGAGTTGGCGATCTCGCGAAATGGCTTGGCCGCCGACGCTGCCGCACACAAACACGACCATGGACGGCCAAAATCACGCCGCCAATGCTTGGGAGACCCAAATCCACGTCGCACAAGGCCGCCCAGAGCTGCCAGAACCGCCAGAGACCGCACCAGAACGCGCCGGTCAAGCTTTTGCCAACCCGACAAGACCGATTTCTTCCCCCTTCGCATCTCTTGTCTTCTGCAGCATCTCACCAAGAGTTGGACCCTTATTACATGCTCCGTATCTGTACACTGCGGGCGATCTGAAATCCGGGGTTTTCAACGACGTGCGATGGATCATGGATGGGAACGGGGGATCCGGGCGGGCGGCGGCGGCTGATGCAGGTAGGATGGATGGCTCGTTATCAATCAGCGACGCCCAACGCCCGACATCACCCACAGAGTGCAAAGACTCGAGAGGAGTGGACTCCCGTCCCTGGCCCATGCCAATTTTTTTTTTTTCTTTCTTTCCTTTCCTTCTGTGCGACGACAGATTACGACACCACGCGGCCAGTCGGGGGGGCCCGGGGGTAGCAAAGTCGGCCACATCGGGTCCATCCTTGTTTTGAGCCGCTTGGCAGACATGGGCGTCCTCACCGTCCGTACCCGAGCAACGCTCCCAAGCCCAAGCCAGCCCTCAGCCGGAGTTGGGTTTGCAGACTCGTCGCTTCAGTATGCCTATTGCATTCTGATTCCGATTCTGATTCTCATGGCCCCTTGATGCCGGCACAGCAGAGTCTTCGAGGGTACCAAGACACCAACGGGGGGAAGGGAATAGGATCTGGCCCATGGCATTGGAACGTGCCGTGTCAATGGGCGTCGTGTCTCACAGTCATCGGCATAGCGTGCTTGCTTGCTCCCTATCGCGTTCGAAGGCGCTTCCTCGGATAGCTGGGGGCGGGACTAGCAAGATTCCGATTCCAATCATCGACATCCAAGACTGCCTCGAGAGCTAATACGAGGACAGCGATTGGCATGCCCACAAGAGACGTCGCAGCAACCTTATTCCATAGTGGCATCTCGTCCCCGTATTCGCCGTCTCGTTTGGCTGAAGACTGAAGCACTGGTCCACACGGTCATGGCGCCCAAGATGGAGGAAGAAGACGCGGCATCGGCATCGGCACAGTTCAACTGAACAACTGACGTACAGCAAGACAAGACAAGGCAAGGCAAGGCAAGGCAAGCGATACGGAGCACAAGTCACGTACCACGGTGGTCACTAGGGGCAAGTAAAGTAACCTGCCGGTACCTCCGAGGTACAGATACTGCGTCAGCATCAGCAAAAAGGCCCTGCGCCGTTCACTGTCTGTGGGAGAACCGCCGGGAAGGAGAGCAGAAAACCTCCCTCCCCCCTCCAGCGCCCTTCTCCTCTCCTCTCCCCCCCCCCCCCCCCCCCCAGTCCCGGCCTGCAGCACTGCAGGACCCCCCCACCATCCACTCGCGCTAGGCGGGGCCAGGCTTTTTTTGCATGGATCATCCTCTGCTATCAGGACGCCAACATCTTGGCTGTCTTTTCCTCCCTGCGACATACTTAGGTTCCATGATCCCCGAAGCTTTCTTTTTCTTGCTTTCTGTCGCTCTTTTCCCGCTTCGTGCAGCAAGCGTAAACTCTTCTGGTCCGCCGACAAGACCAGAAAACTGTTGAGAGTTTATCTCCCGGAGACGCCCATTGCCGCCGTCTTTCCCTCGACAGACGAGTTGCAGAAACAACACCAACAACAACAACTACTCCCACCACCACTACTACTACTACTACGACGACCACAACAACATCAAGACCTCGGCAACGTCCACAACGAGGCGCAACACTTGCCCCGACGGTGACCTCATCTCTCTACGTATCCGCATCTCGCCTCCGTCCTCGACCTCGACCTCGACCTCGACCTCGATCTCACCCCCCGAATCCGTCCCTAGGTCCAACTGCCCACCCGGCACGCTCACTCCTCCCTGAATGCATCGAGCCACCCTCGCTCTCGGGACGCAATCCATCGACTGGGGAGTTTCGAGCCCTGCCGACAACCCTTTGGCTGCCGGCGGTTGACTGACGGAACGAACCGTTGACCTTTGAACAAAGCCGCCATCCTGAACAAAATCATCACACAACACCCCACGTAGAGATACCTTTCCCCCCCGCAAAACACGCCCGCCATGGCGTGGGACCATCTCTCCATCACGAAGCCGCACTTGGTGTACATCATCCTGGGCGGCTTCACCACCCTTTTCATGCTCTGCTCCTCCATCATCAAGGAGCGCATGTACATCGGCGAGGCCACTGTTGCTACCATCTGTGGCATCATCTTCGGCCCCCACGCCGCGAACCTGATCGACCCCAAGAGCTGGGGCAACGTCGACCTCGTCACCATCGAATTCTCCCGCATCGTCCTCGTCGTCCAGTGTTTCGCCGTCGGTGTCGAGTTGCCCAAGTTCTACATGGAGAAGCACTGGAGATCCGTCACCCTGCTGCTGATCCCCGTCATGACCATTGGCTGGCTCGTTGTGAGCCTGTTCATCTGGTGGCTGATCGACCCGCTGTCCTGGCTCGAGAGCTTGGTCATTGCCGCCTGTGTCACCGCCACCGACCCCGTCTTGGCCTCGTCCGTCGTCGGCAAGGGCAAGTTCGCCAAGCGCGTCCCCAAGCACTTGCGAGACCTGCTGTCCGCCGAGTCCGGCTGCAACGACGGCATGGCCTTCCCCTTTGTCTACCTCGGAATCTACCTGATCCAGGAACACATGGACGCCAAGGCCACCACGTTCCATTGGATCGTCTACACGATTCTCTATGAGTGCATCTTTGGCGCCATTTTCGGTTTCGTCGTCGGCTACATCGCCCGCCACGGCATCAAGTACGCAGAGGAGCACGATCTGATTGACCGAGAGAGTTTCTTGGTCTTCTACTTTGTCCTCGCCCTGTTTTGCGCCGGCGCCGGTAGTCTGCTCGGTATGGACGACCTGCTCGTCGGCTTCGCCGCCGGCGTCGGCTTCTCCAACGACGGTTGGTTCGCCTCCAGGACCGAGGAGTCCCACGTCTCCAACGTCATCGATCTGTTGATCAACCTGGCCTACTTTGTCTTCCTGGGCACCATCATCCCCTGGGAGCAGTACAACATGGTCGCCGAGGGCATCACCCCCTGGCGTCTGGTCGTCATTGCCATCTTCGTCATCCTGTTCCGCCGCATCCCCGCCATGCTCCTCCTGAAGCCCTTCATACCGGACATCAAGACGTGGCGCGAGGCCATCTTCGCCGGCCATTTCGGCCCCATCGGCGTCGGCGCCATCTTTGTCGCCATTCTGGCTCGCGCCGAGTTGCAGTGGGAGACGGCCGTGCCGCTTTCCGACACCCCGCCCGAAGAGATCGAGCACAGGACCCTCGTCGCCGTCATTTGGCCCATTGTCACTTTCCTCGTCATCTCCTCCATCATTGTCCACGGTTCCTCGGTGGCCGTCTTTACCCTCGGAAAGCGCATCAACACCCTGACGATCACCATGTCCTACACCACCGCCCCCGAGGACGGCCCCACCTGGATGAACCGCCTGCCGAGAATCTCCTCGCAGTCTCGGTCGCAGGCCCGGACCATCTCCGATACCGATGGCGAAGAGCTGAAGATGCCAGAATTCCCGCCTGGCACCCTGCCGCCCGTCGGCTTCCCAGGTGCCTTCCTCCGGCGCCAGAAGGACGAGGATGGCTCGAAATCTCGCACTCGGTCGACGTCGCGCAGCCGGCGCAAGAAGAACAACAAGTGGGACGACGGTATCGGTCCTGGCGGTCCCGTTTCTCAGTCTGCCATCTTCCCCACCAGACGCGAGCCTCTCTTGAACGAAAAGGACCCTGCCTCCCCTGACGGTGATGGCACCACGCCGCCCAGGCGCGATTCCGACAGGGGCCGCTCGAGGGATCCCGAAAAGGACGATGATGAGATCACGCCCTCTCCCGAAGGAGGCTCCAGCCGAACCGAAACCCCGTCCAAGATCCAAATCTACGAAGAGGGAAACAATCTGGTGGTGGAGAACGAGGACGGCGACGTCTTGACCGTTGAGCGCTCAGAGAGCAGAGCAATGGCCGTTGCGGATGCCGAGGCACACCACCGTTCGCCGGTTGAAACCGATCTGGCCGCAGTGGCCGTCGACAAGGCGAAACAGGGCGAAAAGTTCAACTGGACCCTGGACTCGTTCAAGCGCAAGGTTGAGGATGTCTACACGTCGGAGGTGGAGAAGCGTAAGGAGAAGAGCAAGGCCGACAGGCGGCATGAGCCCGCTCGAGCGTTCCAGTTCGGCAATACTGTAAGTGCACATTTGAATGCTTGTCCGAAATTGCTTACTGACTTGATTCCCAGATCATTGTTGAAGACGAGGACGGCGAAGTCATCAAGACGTACGAGCTGCCGTCGTCCAAGACTGGCAAGGAAACCGGAGGCCGCACACAGCAAAGCCTCAAGTACCTTGGCATGGGCGGTCTGCTAAAGGCATCCGAGAAGCCCGTGCCCCGAGGCGCGACCGAAGGTGAATCCAGCGCCGAGGGTGCTGCCAATGCCCCTCCTCCGAAATCGGGCTGGCAACGCTACCTTGGCGGCAGCGCCGGTGCCGCGCAAAAGCCAAAGAAGAACGCGGCCGAAGGACAACAGGAGGATGACCGACACATCAGGTTTACCATTGGCGGAGTAGGCCAGCGCATGACCAAGGAAGACTTTATCCGGGAAGTGCAGAAGCTCGATGACAAAACCCGGCGACAGGTCGTGGACCAATCGACTGCATCCCAGCGTGTCAAGTCGATCGCCAAAGGAGATGTCCCTTCTCCGGCTGACCAACATGCGAATATCCCCACCATCAGGATTGGCAGCGACTCGGCCGAGAAGCGATCCGGATCGTACACTCCACAGCGAGTGAACTCTGGCGCGGCACAGCCCGCCGCGAGAACATTGCGAGAGGAAGAGGCGGACGAGGAGGAGACGGCCATCGAGAGGCATCGCAGGCTGGCTGTTCTCTCGAACCAGAGCGACGAGGACGTGGATTCGGGCGAGACCCCGGCCGAGAGGCGTCGTAGGGAGGCCGCGCTGGGTATGAACGCCAACGACGGCGGGGACGACTCGGAAGACGAGGGAGGGGAGAGAGTACCGCCTACGAGGAGAGGCATCCGGTTTGCAGAGAGCACGGTGCCGCGAGGCCAAAAGTAGAGGAGAGGCATAGATCAGCGGAGAGTGAGAAGCATAGCGTTGCGTTAGGGATGGTTATATGCATCATGACAGCGTACCATGCATGGTTTCGACATCTCGGATGGAGCCGAGCCGAGCTACGAGTGGTTTTTATAAAACGGCCGATTTTGGTAATTGTATTGTCTATTCTGTGCATACTTGAGGAAATTGATAAGGCCTTACATACACTGACGAGATTTTTTGGCCATACGTCTGCTATTGTGAGGTCCTGTGATGCTATGCTGAGATAAAGTAGGGAAATGGAAGCCCATCGTTTGAGGCGATGTGGGTTGCCTCGGGCCGATTCGACGTGGGAGAAGACGCTCGTGGGCTTCTCTGTCTGGAACACGTACCCAATCCACAAGGGCACCTGACGTGTTGTTCCCTCAGGCTCGATCGAGTTGGATGACGACGACAATCCATCCGTCCGACGTCGTTGAGCCCGCCGAATCCCGGCAGCCACCCGCGACGAAGGGCGCGGCATGTGAACGTTCCCGTTGGCGAAACGCGAACACGGGGACGAGGACGGGAGAATGAATGAATGGGCAGGCAGCCCTGACGTCATGTCCCCTGGACCAGACCAGTTGTGGACATTGGGGTAGTTTCCGGTTCCGGGTGGGGTGGGGATGTGTGGGGATCGGGATACGGCGTTGGTGAGGCCCCCCGGTATCGGCATCGGTGGTCGGTGGGGGGGGGGGGGTCGGGGCCCGGGATTCGGGCGCGGTGTCCGAGAGGTGGTGGTGGGTGGGGCCGAGGGGACGGCTTGTAATAGCCCTCTGCCGCATCAACCGGGGGTACCGTAAAGGCAATCGTTACGGGGAGAGAGAACTAGAGAGAGAGAAAGAGAGAGAGAGAGAGAGAGAGAGACCGGCGGTACGGTGGAGGTGGTGGCACGGAGAGTCATCCTGCTTCAGTCTCAGGTCCGGGGAGTGACACGAGGCAAACTGGTTTGGCAAAAGGGAAAAACATGCCGTGATTGTCTGGAGGGCTTCGGCCAGGTGATGTTGACAGCCTGAGATTCACTCATGGTTTGCCCAAAAAAAAAGAAAAGAAAAAAAAAAGCACGCTGCTCAAAAGGGCCCTGAATCACTGTCACCCATAGAAGCCGTGATATAACAAGCCGTCGCTCTCCCGCCCCAAAGCCATTCCCATGAACTTCTTAGTAGCCAATCTCCCTCAAGGCAGCTCAGAAGTGCCTGATCCTAGCGAACGACGAGCATCGTCTTCCACTGAAACAAACATTCCAATTTTCAAATCCCCGAACAACCCGCAAATATGCGCAATCACCGCCGCAACCGCCACCCCCAGCTCTCTTCCCCGATAGACAACCCCTTCCCGCCCCCCCACAACCGCCTCCCTCCCGGACCGATATCGACGCCGGCATCGCCGTTGATAGCCGCCCGCCCTCGGCGCGCCTACCGCGTGCCCCCGTTCTCGGCCTTTGACCACCCGCCCCTGGTCCACCGGAGCCGCCCCCTTAACCTCGACAATGCACACCTCGTCTTCCGTTCCCCCTCCCTTCGCCACCGAGAACCCTGGCCCCAAGCCCGCCCGCCGGTCTACCACCAACTTGCTCCAAGACGCCTGCAGCGGCCTGGCTCAGACCGTGGCGCACGCCTGCACACCTTCCCCAGCACCGAGCACGACGACACCCGCTCCCGCTCCGCGTCCTCCGGACCGTCCACGACGGGCGCAGCCTCCTGGAGGACGTCCCCGTCCATGCCGCCCCCGGAGTCCCCGGCAGCATCGTCGAGGTTCCACTCCTACGACCCCACGACGCCGCCTCCGTATCGCCGGTTCCACCACCGCGACACCCCGGCCTACGTCTTGGGCCCACCCTCCCCCTCGGTCTCCTCGTCCTCCGAGGAGATCACGGACGGCGCCCCCGCGCGTCCGTCCCTGACGGTGTCGCGACAACGACGAAGGTCCGTGCCATCGTCATCGCCGCATCCGTACACCTTCACCCCTGTTCCCTTCTGCCTCGACCGACGGGCCAGGTACTCAGGCCGAAGTGTCGGAGCCGGGTTTGTGGGGCCCGAGGACCCTTACCTCGCCGTCGGCACGCTTCGTCACCCGCAGTGTCGATGCCGCGAGTGATTCCACAGAAACTTCGTGTATGTCACCGGCGGCGGCAACGGCGGCCTCTTCATGAAGGAAGGGGTGCGGTTATCTAGGTACTATTGCTGGGCGTATCGTTGGGGAGTTGGGATGATGGAGGAGGAGGAGGAGGAGGGGGGCTGTGTTGGCTTGGATTCGGCGACGACGAGGATGCTACAGGAAGTGTGAAGTTAGATCCAGAGCTCTGTTATAGATGGCAGTCGTTTGACCCGAAACCTCCAAGTGCCCCGGTGTGAAGTGCATGCGTACTGGCCCATGTCGATCTGCTGGCTTTCTGGACACTCCGAAAGGCCGGCCGTACGGCGTTGGCAGTCCTGGCTCAAAACCCGGAAATCGGACCATGCGTGAATCGGAATGTCTTCTCAGCTTAGATGGGGCTCCCCTCCTCCTTGTCCCCTTTCTCGGAACGGCCGGCCTCATGCCCCCCCTGTACCTCTTGCTCCTCTCGTCGCCTTGGGCGTGTCACCGCCGCCGCCGCTGGGTCCATTAACGTCAACCGTAAAGTAGGCGTCCCCCCTCTCCATGCTGCTCTCCATGCTCCCCGTGCCGCTCCTCGAAATGTCTCGCTTCGACTCTTCGACCCGAATCTCCACGTTCTTGCTGATGACCCCCGGCAGGGGCGGCGATTTGTTGAGGTGCTCTTCGCTCCCGGACAGCGTGAACTCGGTGATGGGGTACTGACTAAATGGCTGGCGGCCCTTCTTCCGGGCGCCACTGCCGCCGATGCTGCTGCCGCCATCCGTGACTTCGCCGAGCTTAATGCTCCCCGGAGCCGGGAGGTTCGACCTCTTCGAGTTCCCGTATCTGTTGTTGGTACCCCGCGACAGGGTGGTCGTGATGGAGCCAAAGATGGGGGTAAGCCAGCGGCGGACGAGGGGGAAGATCATCGGGATATTGGTGGTGACGATGGCGACGAAGGTCTCGCGGACGGCCCAGGAGCCTGCTTGCTGTGCGCCGGTGACGGGGTTCTAGGGAGGCCGTGTCAGCAAAGTTGGGCTATCAGGGGGACATTCAGAGGCTCTGGGCATACCGAGATAATGAGAACGCAGCGCAGGATGCCGGCCATGGTGACGAAGATGCCTCCCGAGAACAGCACAATGAGACCGAGCTTCTTTCTCAAGGGCAGCTGCGCACCCCACAGCATCGGGATCGGGATGCTCAGGAGGTAGAGATCTGTGATGACGTTGAGGACGACGGTGACGAGGATGTTGATTTTGGATATGGCCGGTTGGCAGAGATCTACGATCCTGTTAGCAACTCGCTCCTTCGGCATGCGATTAGACCTCCATCACGTACTGCCCGGGTCGGGGTAGATCTGCCAGTTCTTGTGTATCGGGTGGCAGCTGAAGATGATGGAGAAGAACACCGCCAGCCAGGTCACTATGATAAGGACGAAACCGCAAATGATACGCTTTCGGTAATTGTGTAGTCCTTCCTGCGTCGTGTCAGCTCTGGGCACCGACGCCAAAGGAGACGGCGAGCCAGCATTACTCACCGTAAGGCGCACGTAAAAAGTGCACATGGCGGCTTTGGCGGGCCAGAGCACAAGGCAACTGTACGTGATCCATCCCGCGATCTGCGTCTTGGACCCGTTGACCCTGCCCACACTGTCAGCAAGAGGGTTTGCGGCGCCAATGTGATGATACCGGGACGTCGTACCTGATGTTAAACTCTTCGCTGGCGGGGTCGAGGTTCCTCCTCTCCTCGTCCGTCATGCCATTATTCGCGAGGCCGCGCCAGTAGGCCCCTACACTGTACGCCAGGGCGGTCTCGGCGGAGTATGTGACCTACACAATGTGTCAACGACTGGTTGAACGGCGAGATCACTGCGTCAATGCTTTTGGGGGCGGGCTTACAGCAACGAGCAGCATCAGGTAGTCATCTGCCTGCAGATGCTTGATGCCGACGGCCTTGACCCGCGCGTACGTCCGCAAAACGATGACGCCAATCGCTACGCCGAGAAGCGTGAAGGCTTCCGTCGTAAAGTCGGACATTTTGAGATCATAACATCAAGAGGAAACAAAACTACGCGTGCGTGCGTTTGTCTCTGTGTGAGAGAGTAAGGAGGACAGTGGCTGGGATCTCGTCATTACCCAGATGAGAGACGCCGTTCCGGAGAACAGCACCAGCAGACCCAGTGAGTATATAGCAGCAGCGGAGTACGGACAGGTCCTCCTGTCAATATCCTTCAGCAATACACTAGTTCATGGCACCGGACATGTAGCTTTGCAGATCACAGTCTCTTGGAGCCCCAACCATGTTGGGGCATACGACAGGGATTCCCAATACGGACGGAGGTACGGGACGTATGCAGTTACCAATTCCCATCGGCAGGTCCATAAGTGGAACTCGCCAAAATGAACGGCTTGTGGCATGTGTTTCGAAAACGGATATACTTATGTCGGAGTTGCCTACCGGTCCTTGCCGCGGTAGTACAAAGCGAAGACTTCAAAAGCAATCCAAACAAGCATGCGAGTAGCCGTAGGTGTTTGACCTACAAGACGACGGCTGACCGAGCCAGGGATGACGATACCCAATCTAGCACACAAGCTCATCCGGAAACGTTGAAGGGCTTGGGAAAAATGAGACAACAGAGGAGCATCGGAAATAATAAGAGAGATGGAGCCGCATAAAGGCCTTACCCTTGTAAGCTGCTGGGCTATGCCGCCCCCCATGGATGGCGTGCGTTTTCTTTTTCAAGAAGCGACAAGGTCGAACACGTGCCTAAGTGAGCCCTTCAGATATCCTCGCATCGAAAATAGATGGTTTGACGTGCTGTGCCGTCAAGGTTGGGTCGGCCTTCAAGTCGTTGTCAAGGTTGGGCGTCTGGGGCCCCCTGTCTTTAGCCACGCAAGCACCTTGATAGGACCAAGAAGGCGTCAAGATTGGCGACCGATGAGACTCAGGGGGCGGTACGTTCCAGCACAAATGCTACAGAAGGTTCCCTACTTCTGGCGGGTTGCGGAATACAAGTCGGCAGTTCTCTGCACCGGTCCACTACTGACAATGTACGAAGACCGTCCTGACTCCCGAGACTACATCCATCTCCCGAGCACAACGAGACTCCAATCTCTGCGGCTGTGTGTGACTTGACGAAGATGGTGTTCTTTCAGAGTGGTTGTCATCCGGGCAAGTCCTCGTGTTCTTTCGCGGTCATGGCAAGCTCCTTGAGTCAATTTTGAGAGGTCTTTTGGTGGGCGATGGCCAAGACGATAGCGGTAGCCCATCAGTTCGAGGTCAAAGAGGCGATGCTTGTTACTGTGTGTCTACATGTCTAATGCCGCAGTGACTTTGCATCCGAATCCGAATGTTTCGGCTTTGGCTGGATACCTATAGCGGATGTCGGATCGTGACTCGTGAGTGTGGTACGGAGGTGGGCCGGATCGCGGATATGGCCCATGTGGAACGTCGGCGAATGTCCATTGTCGCGACGTAACCAGTCGGCACCTGCATCAGTCCAGCCTCGTCTCGAGTCTCTTGCAGGGCTCTCTCTTGGTTACTCCAAGTCTTTGATTCGGATGTTCCATCAGTGTTCCTAGTATCTAACCAGTAAAGCTGATGGACGACTGGAGCTCACTCCGCCAGCGTTGATTTGGGGCGGCGCCTCGGATCTCTGTCTTCCAGCCTCACAAGTCACTACAGACAGAGCGTGGATGGAAGCTGTGGCTTCTCGAAACGTCATCTGGGACCTAGGTAATGGTAGAGGCCGTCTCAGGTGAGAATGCGGTGTTTACGAGCATGCTGGATCCATATTGAGCCACTTGGGCGTCTCGGCGGTTGCTTGGCTGAAGAATTTGGGCTGGTAGGGGGGAGTAATAAGGAGTAGCCGACTAGGAGAGAGAGAGAGAGAGGAAGAAGAGGAAGAGATGTTGACGTTGGATGGGTCCGAAGAGTCTGGTTTGGGTAAGTAGGGAGGTAGGTACGGATGGATACCTTCGTTTCGTTAGGCAGGAACCCAAGTAAGGTAGGTAACTGCTGGTTGAGTTCGTGAAGAAAAGGGCGATTTTCGCCGATGACTCAGCCCGTTAGTTGGGGCCCATAAAGGCCAAGCGTAGGTAAGGTAGGTAGGTAGGTAGGTAGGTAGGTAGGTAGTTCCACAAAGACCGGGCCCCTCTGGGGGTCTCGAGCTTGCTTCCTGTTTTGGATTAGCGCGCTGCTGCTGGTCGAATCGGGTTAGCGGAGATTTTGGTACTGGCCGTACGTACCGCTCTGTGCAACGTTTGTCCCCTGAGTCTCCTTTTCGGCGCCGAGGTTACGATACATACATACATACCCAAGCCTTAGAGGAACCGAACCTAAGGTGCCCCGGGAATCATTCAAGCATGTTTGCTCTTGGCGCGAGATGTCTTCAGCACTTGGCCGTGTCGCACCGTCGTGCAAGCTTCAACACTTAACAGCGTTACGGATAGCCCCGTCCGGAGGAGGCATCGGACGAACCCGATGAACAAGAAGAGAGGACGGAGCTTGCGTCCTTGGCTTGGCACGGCCGACAGAGCATTGTGCTCCACCCGCGACGAGTCAACGACCCTGCCTGCGGCTTTCCGATAATCACTCGTCCGTGGTCGGGTGGCCGTTTCGTGGGGTGCGACCCCTCCGCCTGGTCAATCGTCTTCCGGGGAACGACTCCGGCCGTATCCTGACAGGAAGTCAGAGGACACCATTGTTTATCCCTTACCCTTACTATAACAACCCTTGACCTGGATCTGGACCTGGACTTGGACCAAACCTGAAGGATTCCAGCCCCTGCGCAGTGGCTCGGTGGGAGGCAGAAGAGGAAGACGACCAAGACGAAGAACAAGAAAGGAGACCTTCACGCTGTCTGTTCGCGCTGTAGACATGTCGGCAAAACCCCGAGATTGATTTCGGCAATGAAGATCCTTCGCAATGACCGACGGAACAGGCTGAAGTTGGAGTGACCGTCGGACGGGGGATGATGGACATTAACGTTCCTGTATCCATACTGCGCTGAAGAAGGTGGGACGACGAGACAGGGTTGGTTGATGCAACGTCCCTTGCCATTGGCGAATCGAATCCGCTTCGAGAGGGCCCGGTGAATCTCTATGTTGCACCCATTCTCATGTTTCCATGCAGTGCAGAGACGGCCAACCGCCTCGACTTCTACGGTAGTGCTTATTTCACATCTCGAGGCACGCGAGACAAGTTTGCCCCCCTGTGAGCCTTTCTTCCTGCCCTTATTCCTTCCTTGCGCTTCAGTTGCTTCCCTCCCCTTCTGGTCGGTCGAGCATCTTCTTTTTCTCCCCATCGGCTATTTTGATTCCAAGGCCCACGTTCAGCCTGGGAGTTGGTGTTACAGTACCCTTTTCTAGGACCCCTTGTGCAAGTCACCCATCCGCATCCGCCTTCTTCAATGGAGACTCTCGACTTCGTCGTCATCGGAGCAGGTAGGAACATGCGCCCCGACTTCCACTCTTACTTTCACCCTCACTCTCTGACACGCAATCACAGGATGGTACGGTCTGGCTGCGGCCAAGACTCACCACAAGCTTCACCCCCAAAACTCGCTGGCTCTCTTCGAGCAAGCCTCGTCCGCTGGCGGAGTATGGGCCGAGCATCGTCTCTACCCGGGGCTCAAGAGCAACAACATGCTCGGCACCTACGAGTACCCTGACTTCCCCATGGACCCCGAGACCTTTGGCGTCCTGCCCGGCCAGCACATCCCCGGCCAGGTTCTGCACGACTACCTGACCAAGTTCGCCGAGACCTTCGGCATCTTGGACAAGATTCGCTTCCACCACAAGCTCCTCTCGGCCGAGCACCAGACCAACGGTGGCTGGCTCTTGACGGTTCTCAACGGCAAAGACGGCAAGGAGATCCAGGTCCTCGCCAAAAAGCTCGTCGTCGCAACCGGCCTCACCTCTGAGGCCTTCCTGCCCAACTTTGACGGCCAGGAGACCTTCGGCGCCCCCATCTTCCACGGCAAGGATTTCCTCCAACATGCTGATACTCTTGACTCGGCCAAGTCCGTAACCGTCTTCGGCGGCACCAAGTCGGCATGGGATCTCGTCTACGCCTACGCGATCAAGGGCATTAAAGTGAATTGGGTCATCAGAGGTGACTAGACACCTTGTCCCCCCCAAGCCATTATCACACGCACGCGCGCTGACCAGATACAGAGTCGGGTCACGGCCCTGTGTGGATGGCGCCCCCATACGTCACGCCTCTGAAGAAGTGGCTCGAGAAGCTCGTCCACACCCGCGCGCTGACCTGGTTCAGCCCCTGCTCGTGGGGCGACGCCGACGGCTATGTCAAGACGAGGAACTTCTACCACGGCACCGCCATCGGCCGCGGCATCACCAACAACTTCTGGAGCGTCCTCGGCAACGACGTCATCACGCTCAACAAGCTCGACTCGCACCCGGAGCTGAAGAAGCTGAAGCCCTGGAGCGAGGCCATGTTCACGGCGTCCAGCTTCTCCATCCTCAACTACGAGACCGACTTCTTCGACCTCATCCGCGACGGCACCGTCGACGTCCACATCGCCGACCTCACCAAGCTGTCACCGAGCACCGTCCACCTCTCGGACGGCTCGTCCTTGAAGTCGGACGCGCTCTGCTGCGCCACCGGGTGGAAGCAGTTCCAGCCCATCAAGTTCTTGCCCGAGGGCATCGAGAAGGACCTCGGCATCCCCCACGCGCCCTCCGCCGACAGCTTCCCTCCCGCCGAGATGACCGAGGCCATCGACAGGGAGATCCTGGACCGCTGGCCCCGGCTCGGGGACCAGCCCGTCCAGAACAAGAAGATGAAGCCGCTCGTGGAGAACGAGGGCGTCTCGACGACCGACGCCGTCAACCCGTACACGCCGCTCACCCCCTACGTCCTCCATCGCTTCATGGTGCCGCCGTCCTCCAAGCTCCTCGCACACCGCGACATCGCCTTCGCCGGCGTCTTGATGAACTTCACCGTGGCCATGATCTCGCACGTGCAGTCGCTCTGGATCGACGCCTACTTCCACGACCAGCTCCCTTCTGTCCGCGAGGCCGCCTCCGACCCTCAGGCACTGCAGAAGCTGCGGTACGAGACCGCCCTGCACAGCCGGTTCTGCAAGTGGCGGTACCCCGCCGGTCACGGCGACAAGTTTCCCGACTTCGTCTTCGACGCAGTCCCTTACATCGACCAGCTCGTGGGCGACCTGGGACTAAAGGTGTACAGGAAGAACGGCATGATCGCCGAGGCATCCGAGCCGTACGGCCCCGATGACTACAAGACCCTGGTTGACGAGTGGACGGAGAAGCAGGCCGCTGGTCAATAAAGACGGACGGGAATCTGGGTGATTCGTATGATAGCACAGACTAATGGCAGATACCCTATTTGGCTTTCGTAAGGTAGTGCCTGTTGCTCGGGCCCTAGTGAGGTTGGTTGGTGGCAGAATCAGGCAGCAGTCTCACCGCCAGGTTTGAGCTACCAACATGTAGTAGATTTAACGTTGGTTATAGGCTGTCGATACTTACCCAAGAATAATTTCATGACAGCTTGTAGTGCTCACACCCGGGTCACTGAAAGACATCCTTCGAGCTTTGCTTTCCCTTATCTCACCATCATGGAAGAAGAAACGTCTCAGTCAACGTCAGTCTCGCCGAAGCGAACGAGACAACGGGCGAAGCTGGCCAAGGCGGCAACAGCAGCAGCCCCTTGCACCTCAACTCAACCCAGGAGCCACCCGAATCTATCTACCGCCGGTACCGCGAGCAACGAAACGGCCGGCATAAGACCGCTGCCGACGATACTAACCCCGAATCTCAAACTCAAAGACCTGGGGAAGCAGGGCCTCCAGCGACTCTTGCAGAAGCGCCAACGACTCGCAGAGACCCCCGTGGCAGTTCCGGACGACATGAGGCTCAGAGGCCTCGCGCCGTCACTCATGGCAACCCTCGTCTTCGCCCAGGAGGAGGCCGGCACGGCGGTATGCATCTCGCCCGATGGGCTCCTTCTCACCTGCGCCCACTGCCTAGCCGAGACGGCCGATGCCTTTGACCCCTCCAGAAGCCACTGGCTCCTCTTCGCCTCGTGCCAGGCCGTCGAGGCGAGAGCTCTCGCATGGGACGCCAGACGAGACCTCGCCCTCTTGAGGATCGTAGCATCCCAACCACCACCCCCATCATCATCATCATCATCAAGAACAACAAAATCAAAAACAATAACAACAGCAACACCAGAGGAGCCACCCCCGGCGTTCCCCTTCATCACACCCTCACCCAATCCGCCGCCCCTCAAAGCCCGCCTCGTCTGCGTGGGCCACCCAGGCAGCGAGGACCTCGAGGCCGCGACCCCAGGCGCCAGCACCGGCTACGACGTGCTGCACCTCAGCACCGGGACCTTTAGGGGCCTCGCCGGCGGCGGCCAGGACCCTCAGGACAACTCGGAGATCGGGGCGCTCATGCACACCTGCTGGACGTACTGGGGCCACAGCGGCGCGCCGCTCGTCGACAGGCGGACGGGCACGCTCGTCGGTCTGCACTCCTCGTGGGACGACGAGACGGGCATGCGGAGGGGGGTCGCGCTGGAGGCCATCGTAGAGTTCCTGGAAGAGAATGAGTGTTTTACGAAATGATACATCAATGTTAAGGAAGGAGACCTTTGTCTGTTTGGATGTTTCTGGATTTGAGCCGAGGAGTCTCGCCAAACCAGACCAAACCCGAGAAGTAAGGTTCTAAAGGCAAGAGTAGAGTTAGAAGATATCAAGGATTGCTCCTGCCTGCTGCATCCCAAACTGTTACCTACCAGCTCTTTCCATCATCCAAGCAGCTCTCACTTTCTTTCTTTCCTTCTCCTTGCTTCGGTGTCTCAGGCTGGTTTTCGAAGAAACTCTTGGATTCTTTAGGAAGCCAGCAGAGTTTCTCAAATAACATACCTCCTCCAGGCCGCTTTAGATCGTCAACACACTCCCTGGGTCTCTCTCTCCTTTTCCCTTTCGACCAGCAACCGACCGTTAGCCAGCTCCTGTAACACGCACAGGTGTTCTTCTGTTTTGCTCAAAATCACTTCCTTTTTCTCTCTAATACTTGGCAAAGGAAATCGGTGATCTTGAGGTACAGTGAGTGGCTGCAACTTCACAGGTTAAACAAACGTTCACCTCAACTCTGCTTCTAGCTTCCTATACAGCTTGGATTCAAAGACTGGTGCTCTAATAACTCCTCATCAGCCACCCGGCGCCTTTTCCGTGTTGTTGTCACCTTGAAATCAAAGACTTGTAAGTCACCCCATCCACGCGCCCCTGAGCCTCCTCTCTCCTCCTCGTTGTGTACGCGATGCTGACCCCCTCGAACCAGCCCATCACCCGACCGACAACCTCAGTCTCCCTCCCCGTTTAATCTACCCCCAATGTCGTACTTTCAAAACCCTTTCCTTCCTTGGCTTGGCCCCAGCCCTTGGCCCTCTGGAAACATCATCACCTCCATCACGACGACCCCAACACCCACCACCGAAATGTCGTCCACTCCGACCATGACCGCTGTCCCCGCCCCAGCCGAGACGACCGAGTTCCTCAAGATATGGGCCTACGGAGAGCAGCTCGGCATCCTCAAGTGGTGCAAGGGCATCGCCGGCGGCGTCGCCGTCGCCCTCCTCCTCGCCGCCATGTTCTGCTGCTGGGCCCCCTGCATCTACTGGTACTACGGTGGCGACTTCAGCCACCAGGACGGCCTCGACGACATGACAGACGCCATCCTTCGCGGCCAGTTCACCCCCGAGGGCGGCTGGATCGCCTGGTTCCGCGCCCGCGCCCAGAACCGCGCCCAGGACCGCGGCCGAGCCGCTCTCGAGGAGGGCGCCGGCGACGTCGACCACAACATCGGTAGCGACAACGACAACGACGCCTCAGCGGGTGACGCCAACGGCTACGCGCAGGGCGCTGGCATGTCGACCGCTCGCAATCGCCACGGCCAGAACTGAGCCTCTGGGTCCCGTGGCCGCGCGCTCTCTCGTGTCAAGTCAATTCCGTGTCGGACTCTACTCTAAACTCCGACCTCGACAAAATGGTCAGGAAGGTGCCTTTGTACCTCTCCAACGTCGGGCGAGTTACTCAAGTTTGCAAGGTACCGCCGCACCCACCAAGAAAATTAGTAAAACTTTCACCGAGTGACTGACACTTTGCGCAGAACACAACAGAACAACCTCTTGGCCTAAGCCGGGTTCCAAGGGGGCAAGAAAGTCGATCCGACTTACAAAAAGGAGTACGAGGAAACGAGACGATGGACAACAGTGGGAGGGGCCAGGAAAGGCGGACAGAAAGTGAACAAAAAAGCGAGCCATACTATTTTGCTTTGGCTGTGCGTACTTGCTTGGAGACGAGAGGGGGATCCGGGCGGCGCGAAAGGATATTGGTCTCGCCGATATCGCCACCAGGAGACGAATGATAGCAAAAGACAGAGATCCCGATATGACCGTGGATCCGATACGATACTTTTGAGCAGGAAGGAAGGAGTCTAGCTGAGTGGTATGGTCGTGAACACAAACACCAAAAGGAATTGGAAGAAGAGAAAAGATTCTCCATTTGGTCCACCTTGATTCTTCATTTCGTCATGCCGTGACAATAACACTTTCCCGGCCCATTTCAAGTCATCCCACACGGTTCAGATAAGTGGTTAGCTATGATCCGTCGTCACAGAGAAGACCTGGGGATGCTCACCTAGGTCGAACTCTCACAAAGCTGTTCCCTCCCATCACACAGCATCACAAAAGAGAACCCAAGGAAGAGCCAAAACTTGTCAAGGCAGATATGAACATCTCATTCGACGCCTCAGCAGAGGGAACCAAAAGTCCATCTTGGAACTAGAGTGTCCCCCCCACTGCTATCCCGTCGAGATGGCGGAAAGGTAGTATGTACATTCAAAAGTTTCTCCTACATAGGCGGTATCGAACGCGCCAACCCGACTCAAAGCCGGGGTTTCCGTCGCCGTGGGCAACAAGGCAGATGATTCCCATCCCCTACTTTATTCGTCCTCGTCTGAAAAGAAACATTTTCACGAGGAAGATACCGGCTGGGCATTGGAGAAATCTTTTCAGACTTCCTTCGGTCCCTCAGCCGTCCCTGTCCCCCAACTCTTCTCGAACCTAAACTGTCCCCCATGCAAAGGTGGTATCTTTTCCTGACTGAAATGAAGTGCAAAAATAAGGAAAACACAAGAATGCGTGTGATAGGCGTCGGGCCATGCGAATTATTACCTGTTAATAGAAGGCGTGTTTGTGCTGGTGGAGGGGAAGGTAGGTAGGTGAGCAACGGGCAATGAGCAACGGCTCAGGTGCTTCTGATGTTGCTCAGGTGTGACGTATGATAGGGTTGTGAAATGTAGCAGCCATGATCCACTTCAGGTAGCCTGGAAAGGGGCCAGGGAACGATGACCAGAGGGCCTGTTGACAAAAAGAAAAGGCAGATCTGCCGGTTGGTTTTGATGTTTTGGCAAGGGCTGAAAAGTTTGGGTATAATAGAAAGGGGGAGGGTCTGGGGATAACGTGATCCCAAGGAAACGGGGTAGTTCAAAGGTTTACTGGCCGAAAGAGTTGTGGCTCTGATGTGCGTCTTGAAGGACTGGAAAAACACGACGTCAGCTATAGTCGGACTTGCGAGTCTCTTTGTAACTTACTGTGCAATACATTCATCTGTCCGGCGCGATCTTCGCACGCAACCTGCAAGCCCGAGCCCTCGACAAAGTCAAGGCAGATGCTGTTGGGCAGCTCTTGGATCTCCATGTCGGGAATGTATGGCATACGGAAGTCGGAGAGATGGTATCGCTTGACTCCGGCGCCGGTTGGCTGTTTGTCCTTGGTAGTGGTCGACGCGGCGACTGTGCTGAGAATCAGGAACCCCTGAGAGTCCATGCACATACTGCGGCGCTTCCACAGGAGGTTGTCTGGAAACTGGACGTTGACATCTCCCATAAACGCCTCAATGGTGGGCTGCTGAAGACGAGCGACTTCCGTGGCATCCTCTTCCTGGACCGTCGGGGAGATGGCGGTAGGGGTCATGGTCTTGCTACGGGCCCCGCTGCTGAGAGACGAGGAGAGGCGGCGCATGAAGCGGCCTGCCCGGCCCTTCTTCTTGTCACTGGTCGTAGACTTGCTGTCGTCTCCAGACCCGCTGCCCTCGGTGAACAACGATGGGGACATGGCACCGCTCGCATCGTTGTCCTTGCTGAACGACGACCGACGGCTGCTGATGGACAGCCGACGGCCGAGACCCGAGGAGTTATGGTGTGTCGAGGGGGGTCTCGAGGGCGACTTGGACGAGCCGGGCGACATGGGCAAAGGGGCCGTCAGAGCCTCCGCAGAGGGGGAAGTGAGGGACTTGCGCCTGTCCTTGATGAAGTCCTTCATGATGCTGAGGGATGAGCGGCGAGGCGCTTCATCTCCATCTGGTATGGGGTCCACTGACTGCGAGCGACGCTTCTCTTTGGACAGCCTCCTCTCTTGAATCGTCTCCTTGGAGGGCTTCACTGTTGTCAGGTTGGCTGGTGGCAGCAGAGGCTCGGCCTTCTGGTGATCGACAACCAACGGTGACACCTTGAGGTCAAGCCGTTCAAACTCGGAGGGGTTCTTCGGCGGCTCGGGTGCCCTGCCAGACTGGCTAGGATCGCGGACGATCCGCGCTGTGACGGAGATGGACTCGGGCTGCCCTCTGGGCGGGTTGCTGCCAGGCACCTCGAACATCGACAGCCTGTTCGCCATGGACCCTGATCTGCCGCGGTTCGCTCTGGCCGCCTCTGGAGAAGATTCCTGGGACTCCGTCATGACTGAGGGCACGGGGCTGCCGCCCCGAGTGAGTGAACTTGCTCTGTCAACGACGGAAGGGGAGCGAGGAGGCTCCCTCACGCTAGCTCCCCTCTTGACAGCGAAGAATGCCGAGGACGGTCTCGGGGCCTTCAAGCTGCTCGTGTCCGCGTCGACGGTTCCGGGTGCGTGTGCAGACAGCTTCTCCAAAGCCTTGATACGCTGAGAAATACTAGATCCGATCTTGCCAGGCTGTTTGGGAGCCAGGTGTTGATTGCCTTGTTGCTGTGTGATTCTGTGCAAGAAGGCGGCACCGGACGAGACTGATCTCTGGTTCTGGGCCTGAGCCACGTCGGCAGGAGTAAGGAGGTTCCCACGAACAGGATTCGAGATGGTGCGGACAGCGCCGCGCGAAGTCGGCCTGCTGGCGCTTTGCGTGGGGCTGGGGAAGACTGGCGTTATGGGCGATTTAGAAACCGTAATATGCTGCGCTTGCTGGACGGTAGCCGAGTGAAGCTCGTCCATCAAGTCCTCGTCATCAGAGATATTGCCATCTGCCGCCTTTTTCGGGGGGTCCAGGTCGGTGCGAATGGGTTCGACAAGCGCCTTTCGCTTCGAAGGCTCCGTATCCACCGAATGGGCATCAGCATCGCGGGGCTCATCGACCGCAACGGCCACTGGCTCGCGGGGTACATCCTCTGGGGGAGAGACGATCGTGGGCACCTCAACGTTTGCAGCTGCTCTGAGATCCTGGGTCGAGAACTTGGACCGGGGGACTCTTAGGCTAGGGGAACACGGCGACAACGGTGACAGAGGCGACCTTGGGGATGCCTCCGAAGTTGTGGACACGGTGGTCTCCGCTTTGATATCCTGCTTCGACGTCCGATCTTGTGTTTCTTTCGATTCGATGGACGGCTTCGCTTGTGTCGGGCTCGTGGAAAACTTGGAGATTGGTAAGCTTATAGGCGGTTTTTGTTGCTCATCCATGACTGCTACCTTCTCAGTCTCATTCTGTTGTTGCTCCACAGGCTCGGCGACCTCGAGGGTTGCCTCTTTCTCGACAGTGGATGTGTCCTGTGTCTCGCTCATTTCGGGGGCGGTGACTGCCTCGGGAGTAGCATCGAATTGGACAACGGGGACATCGTCGACTGCGGCGGGGGCCAAACCCTCAGCCAGTGACTCGCCCTCCTCTTGTGGTTCGCCATCGACGGCCTCAGGCTCTGCTGACGTAGGGGCAACGGCCTCAACGGGGGAAGCTGGCTCTGCGGCTTGGGCAGGGGCGATCCCAGACTCCGTCGCTGACTCGACCGCGTCATGTGTCCCGTGTGTATCAACCTCGGCATCGGTGTTGTCCTCGTTGGACTCCTTCACCGTTTCGTCAGTAGACTCGGATAGCGACGACGCCTTGGTCGAATGGTCAGGCTCGGAAGATGCCATGATGGGCGAGGCGGGATGGGAGTCGCTCTGAGTAAACTCAGAGGCGACGTCGGTGTGGACTGAAACGGAGGATGCGTCGACAACGATGCCAGAGTCGGCTTTTGATACCGAGAGTCGTCTATCGTCGTCTTCGTTGTCGTCGTCGTCGTCCTCCTCCTCCTCCTCCTCCTCTCCGTCATCCGCTTCGGCAACAAGGGTGTGCTCGGCAATCTCCTCGACGTGTTGGGCGGGCTGGGCCTTTTCCGACATGAGCTGCTCGGCAGGGGCGTCGACGGCTGGGGTAGTGGCGGACTGCTGGTTCATCATCTTCTTCTTTTTCTCCCTTAGTTGCATCGCCTTCATCAGACGCGCCTTTTCGGGCGTCATGACCTGCTTCGTAGAGGGGGCGGTGGTGAAGGAGGGCATGGCGGATTTAATTGAAGCGCCTGAGCTCGTTGTGGGTCGCCCGGAGCTCGTGTGTGGCCTAACGAGTTCATCAATGTGGGAAATGGGATCCCCGTCGGGTAGGGGTGTTAAAGTGGCGGCCAAGGAGATTTCGGTTGTTTCGTCCGGGTGGGCTGGTTCGGAAGGATCCAGAGTATTTTCCTTGGACTTGCCCTTTTTGGGGCCCTTGGAAAATAGCTTGAAGCCAGACGGCATCTGTGAAATTGGTCGGAAAGCAGCCCCCACCGCAGCGGTTCCTGCGCGAGCACGGCCAGAAACGTCGAGAGAGGGTCGTGGGGCGAGTTTGACTCTAGGCTTGCCGTATGTATAAGACGACGAGGAATATAGCTCGGGTCGCAGGGACTGCGATGACATGCGCCGTCCCTCGTCAACGGACTTTGTGGGCGACGACGGTCTGGCACCGACGAACTCGGGAGGCTCCAGAGACGCAGAAAACTTGCTCTCCTCGGGCGAGTTTGCAAGGTCAGCATTCAACGTCACGGGCGGCCCTCCGATGGGCGATTTCGGCGCGTCGGCCGGGTCTTCGCCCGAAGTCTCAACCAAGCTGTCCGGGCCGACAGACTTCCGCTTGCTCGCTCTCTGTTCCTCCTCTTCTTCTTCGGCGATTTCCATCAGCCGCCTCCTTCGCAAGGAGCTTGTCGAGGACGAGGTGGAGCCAGAGGCAGCGTGTAGAGAGCAAGCAGCCGACAACTTGGTATCCTTGAGATCCTTGGCAGTGGCTATGGAAAAGTCGGTGTTGTAGGGGGCGAATCGCTCGCACACGGCGTTGAAATGGACAGTTACACGAGCTACAGTTAAACGAGTTGGAGGCCAAGTCAGCTTCATCTCTCCATGAAACGAGTGCGAAAAGATCAGAACAATGCGCCGCAGCTCAGAGACAAACCGACCTTGAACCAGTCGAGAGCAATCGTCGGGGAGATATTTGATGATTACATTCCGGCGACGGTATTTTAGGAAGCCAAACAAGGGCGCGTTATCGTCGTTCTCGTTCTCGAACTGGGCGATGTTGTTCCGTATCTCGACGATGCCACCGGTTCCGCGACCTAGCAGTTCGACATCATCGCGACTCGCATACTTGAGGAGAAACCTAAATTGTGCGACAGATCATGACGTCGGTCAGCCTCGGTGAATCTATGGTAGCTGGGGGGGCGGCAAGCATGCGGAAGAGAGACATGGGCGCATGGCGGGCGCGCTGCTCCGGGTGGAAGTGTATCGCAAGGGGCACGGAGATGACGATGGTTCGGATTACGGCGGTGGGGAAGCAGGAAAGGGAGGGGATCATACCATCCTCCTGGTTCGGCAACGGCAGCTTCATGGGCCTCCTTGACCTTTGGGTCGTCCAGGCCATTGAGCGACATCCTCCCTGTCGGCTTGGCGGGCTACGGAAAGCGCAAGTTGGGGGACTCTTCGGTGTTCTGGTCGTCGGCCACGTTTCGAGGGTTTTTTTTTTTTTTTTTGCGGCGGCGGGCGTAGATGAGGTGATGCGCAGGCGCGCACAAGACGGAACTTGGAAGCTGGGAGCTGAAGCCGACTGACTGAGCTGCTGTCCAGGGACCACAGAGTGAAATCCGGGTGGATTCTGGAACAGAGGAACCAAAAGTGGTCCTGAGGAGGGGGGGAGGGGGGCCTATTTCGTCGTCGCTAAAAGGCGGCAGCGATGGCGATTGCGGTTTTCAGGGGTGAGGCTGACGAGAGCAGCAACGGCAGCGGCAGCGGCGACATGTAAAGCAGGCCAGCAAGGGGCATGGGCGAGCCGCACATGGGCACAAATATCCCGGAGAGAAAAAGAAGAGGGCCAGATGTGCTCGTGTGCCCTGGTTGTGTATCCTATCCTGCCCCTTCTTGTTTGGCGACTAGGAGTATGAGATGGGCAGGGAAATTCTGGCCCGTTTTCTCTATCGGGAATGCGACTGGCAGGAAGAAAGTGGGAGACAGTCCGCAGGCTGTAGTGCTTGAGCGCCACGGGCGACGTGTAATGGTTAGTCCTGACGAGGGTGTTCTTGTCGCTGGTGGAGGCTCGAAGGGAGGACCGGTTTAGTGTATCCGTAGTCTGACTCTGATCTGCCCAACGCCTGAACTGGTCGGCACAGAAGGGGGTGTGGGGGGGCGTGGGCGAAGTTGTGGTGGTGGTGGTACGGATAGCTTGATAGGTACTGTACGGATAGCTGGAGCTGGATGCTGCAGGTGAGGTTGGCCGACGCGTCGATAGACAGCCCAGGTAAATATGAATGATGGATAGGGAGGTAATTACGGCTCGACCGGCAAGGGCCAACAGAGCGCTAGGAATTAAAGATGTAATGAAGAATGGGATGCGGCCAAGGTGTTCGTACCTAGCCCAGGTAGGTAGGCAGGCAGGTCGGTAAGGTAGGTGTAGGTAGGTAGGTACAGGTAAGAAGGATAGTACTGCACAACTAATGTAAAACTAAGGTTTCTGGAAGAGAGAGGACGGGGTAAACAAGGGGTCCAAAGAGAGGGTGGGAGAAGGATAGGACGAAAACAAAGTAAAGTGAAAGGGGGGGGCCGGTGAAGTGAACCAACTGGACGGGGTAAAGGGAAGGGAGAGAGAAAGAAGAGGGAGAAAGGTGGAAGATCAGGTTGTGCCAGAAAGTCGCAATCTCGCTGCTACCGGGACGCGCGCAAAGTCGGCGGCAGAAAGGCAGGCGGAGGGAGGGGGGGAGAAGAAGAAGAAGAAGCGAAGCGATTGAGCGATTCGACTTCTTTAGTGGACGATGGATTAATCATTAGGCCACGACAGGCCTGTCTGGATTGAATCGAATGGCTAGGGTCCACTGTACACTATGAATGGAGACTTCCCTTCCAGTTCCCTTCCAGTTCCCTTCCAGGTACAACGGGGGAGCGGGGCTCGAATGTCACTGCATTTTTCGCCCGTTTTTTCCCCCTCCCTTTTTTTCCCTTTCCTGTCCTCCTTCTTTTAATCCAACGCCTTCTGCATTTTGGTCTATTCTCCCCTTACATGCCTACACGACCACCTCTCCACTCTCGCTAGGGGAACACCAGTCTGCTTGGCCAAGGGTTAGTAGGCGGAATTGCTTAGTCTCGCTGTGTATTCGTATCTACGTTACCCAGGTAGGTGTCCGTAGTTTGGTCGACAACCAAAAGACCAGAAGACGGACGGACGGACGGACGGACGGAGGGCGCACGCGACGCAGCAACCCCCAGCGATTGTTGTGTTGGTTGCCATTGGTTTGCTAACGCACCCTTGAAATGAATGCTTGGGAAGCACAACACAGACCACCATCCATCCCATCTCACAACATTGGGAGAGACCGAGAGGCACTGAGAGAGAATGGCAGGGGACACAGGGCACCCGTCCGTCCTGCAGCCTCGAACCTCTTCTAATTCGAGCCCGTCGCTGGGTGGCGGCAGCAGCACTCTAGAGCTCGCGGCTCGGCCTCTCACCTGGCGACCACTCCCCCCATGTTTGCCCGCGATGGACGTGGCCGATGATTGTCAACGCCACCGCTGAACGCTAGCCAAGATTGCCCAGAGGGCGAGTAGGTGCCATTTGTTAAATATCGGGCACCTTGCAGAGGGGTCAGAGGCGACCTTTACCAGAGAGTGCAAGAGGAAAAGGTAACAGACAGGTCCGAGCCGGGGGCGATGAAAAGTCTAGTCCTGCGGTTGCAAGTGGCAACGCCAGTTGCACGACCCTGCCCGTCAGTGTCTAGCCGGCGGTCTCTTCTTTCGTTGACAGACACGACAATGACAATATAGCAGGTCATATGGGCGGGATATCGGATATTGAAACTGGCTCGGGATGTCGCGTCGCAAAACCCCAATCTGCGACGCGTCGGTCTCCGGCTCCCGCGCGAATCGGCCAATCTACTGCAGATAGATGACCGCCCGATACTACAATCAACTTCGAGAGATGGCTACGGATAGAGAAAGCCAGGAAGGGGAAGAGAAGAGGCTTGGCCGACTTGGAACAGGACTCGATGGACTCGACTCGCTCAAAAGCGCCTAAAAGTCCTTGGGATACCAGGAAGGGAGTATTAGCAGAGTTCATCCCACACCGGAACGATCTCCGCCGCAATGCCCACCACCACCCACCTGATCGACACCCTTCAGTAAGGGAAGGGGAACGTATCTGAGCCGTCAAAAAAGACAGCACCCGAGCTCGATATGAACGATGCCACTCTGCCATTGGTGTGTCCCAGCTCAGGGGTTTGACAGAAAAAGGGTTGTCTCCCCATTCGTTCCTCCAGCCAAATACGCGCAAAATGGCATGTCCCCCCTATTAGATAAGCAGGGATGTATCCTGCATTAACGCGCATCACATTGAACACCGCATTACCGATACCTCTTGACATGAATAGCGCCGTTTTGTTCTCAACCTGCTTCGTCTGCTATTTCACTTCCGCCCGGGATGATCAGAGGTGCTGCAGGCACACGCCCACACAACCGTCCATCCATCAGTCTGTGCCCACAACACACATGGCAACACAACACAGTCAGTCAGTCCATCAATCAATCGTGAGGGACATAATGGCTGTCTCCATTTCCGATGGCCTCCCGCCTCGCCCGCGCTTTGACCCTTAGCCCACCATCCATCTACCATCTATCTATTCGACGGGTAATGAATCCCCTCCGGGCCATTGCCATAATTTCAGGCCCCCCCACCCCGCCCTCCTCCTCCCTCGCAACATCTATCTCCGTCCCGCCGCCCAGGGACCGGTAGCTCGCATGTCTCTCAAATAATGAAAGCAGACGTTTCGTTGCCTTTTCCCAGACGAGGACATGGAAGAGGACCGCTCCTTCTTTTGCCCTACCCACGTAGCATTGCCAGTGTTTTGGATGATGCAGCTCATATTAACCTCCGATCTCTCACGTCCCATCACGACATATGAGATTTAGAGGGGGGCGGCTGCTCTTGATAGGGAGAAAAGCTAACGTACAGCACTTGGGAGCTAAAGGATATGGTACCTGCAGCATGCATATCCCTATTCCCCTCCCATGCAGGAGGATGCATAACCGTTATTTTAGTTGTGAGCCACTCATCTCAGGGGGTTTGGTGGTCATCAAAGTGGCCAAGCTCTTCCTCCTCCCCTTCGTCCTCGTCCTCCACCTTCATCTTCTAGAGTTGTCGAAGGTCGTTGAGTCGTTTCTGAGCCACGCACATCCCATGCAGGGTTTCATCCTCGAGCATAGACCGAGCCCTGCAGGCCTGCAGGAGCCCATCTGCGATTCTTCAACAAGAACAAACCGTCGTCTGTACCCCATAACCCAAATCGTCAGCCGGGAGCGGGAGAGTTCATCTAGAACGAACGCCCACCTGCAGGTAAGGTATTTGCAAGGGAGGGAGGGGAGATGTCCACTGTCCTTGCGTAAGAATTCGGAGCCAAATCTTCTCCCCCCTCGTCTGGCCCCTTCCCCCCCTCCCTACAATCCCCCCTGGCCAAATTGCCCAGTCTTTAATAGAATTCAAAAAAGAAATGGAATACTATAAAATAAAGAAAAGGAGAGATGACGATCTTGAGAGACGAAGAGTGGGGTCCGTGAGGTTCGAGACCTCCACCGGCGCCCGGCGCTAGCTGGCTCCGGTTCGTAAGTCCGGACTGGACGGACCTCGGCAGAGTTCGACTTGGAGGGGGGGGATGGGAGAGATTATGAGGAGTTACTACCAATCTCTGCAGCATTTTCTTCTTGTCGTTGCAGCACTGCAGCTGTACCAACCGTATCGGGCGGGGGAGCTGCATCTGAGTGCTCGGGCCCGGGCCCAGCGCTGGAATGAGATGAGCCTGCCATCCCATCATATTTCAGGCATCTGCGGCTTTGAACTATATTGACCTCCACACTGACGAACCGCGCCTCTGGGGTGTTTAATTTCGTGGCCGCAAGTGACCACAGTCAGACAGTTGTGTAACGGAATGCACGGTGAATTAAGTTGATTTTTTGGCCTCTACGTGTATGCCTATCGTCGTGTGTCTTCTTACTCGACATATCGTTTTCGAATGTCCGCGAAACCAAAAAGGGGGGGAATAAACTCAGGTATAGGTGCGTACAAAGACAGTAAAGGTTGGTTGAGGGGAGCCCTGATCACCGCCAATTATGAACGCCGTTTTCCATGCTATCGTAAGGGTGTCCTGCCACAAAAAAACAAGGGATGCGATGAGACCAGGAGAGGAGGGTATCTCAGTGAAGCCCGGCGGCGACGGCGCCTGGCGGCGGTGCATCCAGGTCGACGCCCTCAACGACCGTCCTCTGCTGCGCGCTGTTGCGGACGAGGTTGCCAAAGTACTTGAGCGCGACCTCGCTCTCCTGGCGCACCTTGAGCGTCTCCTCGCGTCGCTTGCCGAGGTCCTTGACCGACTGCTCCAGGCCCACGCGGAGGTTATCAGCAGGGTAGCGGAGAACCTTCCGGACCGACCCGGAAATGCGCGTCGCGTTGGTATGCACGTAGTCGATAGACTCTAGCTGGACCGCAATCTTGGTTGACAAGCGGTGGGGAAGCGAGTTGGGAATCTGGTTGACAACGTAGGCGGCGGCTGCGAAGGCTTTTAGGAAATGAGTATTAGCTTTGGCTCACCAAAGACTCGCCGAGGACGAGAAACTTACCGGCTGCGATGATACCAGGCACGATGAGGCGACGCAAGTTGTCGTTGCCCATGATCTTCGCTGCGCTCAACGCATGGTCCAGCCAGCCGCTGCTGCCCATCATGCGCGGAACAAGGGCTCCAGCAAGAGTGAGGGCCATGCCCGTACCTGCAACCTTCTCTTGCTTTTGAACAATGGTGTTCCAGTCAACAAAGTCCCAAACCTCGGTGGGAACGTCCACGTTGCGCGCCATCGAGTCCCGCTTTCTCTTGAACATGACGTCGGGTCGGAATACCAGGTTCTGATAGTCGTCACCGAGGTGCAAAATACCGAGCTGCTTGATGGCGTTGACGCCACCAACCGTCTTCGACTTTGCGTGTTCCTCGCAGGCGACAACCGACTCGTGGATGTAGGACATCATGGCTTCCTTCAGCTCCTCGGCATACTCAAACGCATTGAAGATGCCACGGTAGGGAACACCGTGGTTGTTGTCACCAGCGTGGTCAATGGCCACACTGAGTGTCATCCGCGTGTGATCGTAGACCTCCTTGCACGTCTCCTCGGTGATCTTGTCGATTTCGTCGCCAACCTGCGCCGTGGCCTTTCTGCTTGACTCGAGCTGCGGCTCGATCTCCCTGAGCTCCTTGGTGACACGGTCGAGCTCCGAGTTGGCGACCGCTGAGTTGACGTTGGCCAGGACGTGAACGTCGTTGAGGATGTTGAGCAGGTATGTCTTCGCAGGTGCCAGCTTGGATCTGGCGCGCTTCTCCAGGACAAACCTCCGCAGTGACTGTTCGAGGTTCTCAAAATCCCGGATCTTCTCGATATCCTTGCCCTTACCCTTGGGGTCATCGCTTGGATCGTCGTCGCCACCGCCGCCTGACGGGCCACCTGGTGGCGCAGGGGCTGTAGGAACAGCGTTACTTGAAACGAAGTGCACCAGCTCCGAGGACTCTTTATGTGTTCTTGGGCTGAGACCATGAACTTGGTCGAGAATCATCTTCTCGCATCTCTTTTTGTCTCTGATGTTGTCGAAGCCGTTCACCACGATGAAGAGGTATGCCTTCTCGGCTGCAGCCGCCCAGATGAACTCCTTGGCAGTCATGGTGAAGTGGTTCGCAGCCGAAACCACAAAGACAACCACATCAATCTCCTCCTGGCGCGCAAACACCGCCGTTGTCTTCGTCGTATCCGAGTTCAGGCCAGGCGCATCGATCAAAGCGATATCGACAACACCGTTGTTGAGTAGCGATTCGTCAATGGTCCGGACATCCTTGACGTACACCTTGCACTGGGTGTACTTCTCGTTATCGACAACAAGGTCCTCGAGCTGTGCCAGCTTGTAGACGTCGTAGGTGCTCTCGTCGTGTCTGTCGTAGGCGGCGTCCCTGTGCACGGCATGCACCTCCTCCAGTCCTCCGTTCTCCCTAGCGTCCAGGACCTCACAGAAGATTGCCGTGCAGGGCTGTTGGTCTTCGGGCAGAACCTTTCTGCGCAGCAGAGCGTTGCAAAAAGTGGATTTGCCGGCGTTGAGGTCACCAGTGACGAGCACCTTGCTGGAAGTATCTTCGATTCGCTCGCGGAGGTTGAGCAAGTGTCGGATACTGGAGCTGATTTTGCCATCCAGGAGCGAGGCGATGGAGCCCTTTTCAAGGGAGTGGACGAGCTCCGCTTGATGGAGCGAGCCCAGCTTGAGATCCAGCTTGAGAACCGAGAAGTCCTGGGCGATCTGAGGGGTAACAAGCCGGGGCTCTTCGGGGGCACGCCGCTCCTGGGCCTTGCTCGACTCGGCGTCGTTGCGAGCCTCGACCGATGTAAAGGATCGTCGTATCGCCGGCGGGGCAGTCGGGGAAGAGGGAACAGAGGAAGCAGAGGCGGGTGCTTCGCCGGTTGTCGAGTATGCGTGTGAAGGGGCGGGGCGCGATGACTCGGTTCGCTGGACGGAAGGGTAATGCGCGGGCCAAGAGACGTTCATGTCCTGCAGCTCCTTCAACAGCTCGATAACCTTGTTGATCGAGCGACCCAGCGTCACCCTGTGTGCATTGTACCACAGCTGGTGGATAGCGCCGGCCTGACTGCGACGGTCAACCTCGGAGAGCTGCCCATTGACGGGAGTCGGGATGTGTCGGTCGCCGGAGGAGGTCATCGCATCGCCATCCGCGATGCTGCCACCATAGCCCGAGTCGTTTTCCAGCAGAGACTGGAGGTGCGCTGCGTGTGCTGAGGTGGAGCCGGATCCCACGGTCATGAACTGCGGTGGTCTGCTCGATGACGGCACCGGCTGATAGGGCGCGTCGGACTCGTCCTTCTCGACCTCCTGGTCCATAGGGGCCTTTCCCTTCTTCGAAAAGTAATCTTGACTCATTTTCGATCGATCGATGGTGGAAGTAGCATGGTCGAGCAACGATAGAGAAAGGAGGAAAGAGTGGGTGAGTGGTATAGGTTGGTTGGTTGGCAAGGTGGCGGCGAAGTTTTGCCCGGTCGTGAATGTTTTTTTCAGGGAAGCTCGTCATATACCTGACCTGTCGTCCCTAGCAGTGTGTACCTGTAATACTGGGTGGAATTCCCAGCGCATGATTTTGGGCGGAGCGGCAAATTTCCCACCACCCATTGTCGCGCCGCTTCGCCTATTGGTTCCAGAAAGAGACGTCGGAAAATGCCGCCGCCGCCGCCGCTGCCGACTGACATTTGGTCTTATCTAATCACCTGAGCCCGAACCTGGTCGGACCTCTCAGCGCAATCGCTGAGAGAGCAGTAGCAACCGGGACCGACTTCCTTGGTTTCGCACCTGGATACCTACGCTGTGCCAAGCTGCTGTACGTACCCTTGTCCCGTTACGTGCGTGCCAGGCAACCCGAATATCAATCAACCTCCACCATCGACTCCTCTCCACGGTACCACAACACTCTTGTTGCTACCATCGAACCCTCAAGCGCCTGGTAATCGCCTTTCCGACAGAGCGACGCCTTACTCCTCGCCGACCAACCATCGCCAGCGCCCACGATGAATGTATGACGCATGCATCTTTCCTGCCATTGCCCACGTGCTAATCCCGCGACCCAGATCTTGGAGTACATGTTCGGCAAGCGCATGACGCCTGCGGAGCGTCTGCGCAAGAACCAGCGTATGCTGGATAAGGCGATCCGTGAATTGGACCAGGTCCGCGTCAAGTTGGAAAAGCAGGAGAAGCAGTTGATCACACAGATCAAGCAGAGTGCCCAGAAGGGACAAATGGGCGCTTGCAAGATCCAGGCCAAGGATCTGGTCCGGACACGGAGGTCAGCCGCGGACGACGAAACCTACGAGTGTCTGAAAACCGAAGCTGACGGGATCCCTTTGCAGATACATTGAGAAGTTCTACGGCATGCGCAGCCAACTGCAGAAGATCTCGCTCCGGCTTCAGGTAGGGCATATCAAAGACACCTGGCGCTTGGTTTCCTCTGACTGACCCGTTTATTCCCTCACAGACATACCGCACCAACGAACAGATGATGACGGCCATGAAGGGGGCGACCCAGGCCTTGGGCACGATGAACCGATCGATGAACCTCCCCGCTCTCCAGCGCATCGCCATGGAGTTCGAACGCGAGAACGACATTATGGATCAGAGGCAGGAGATGATGGACGATGTCATGGACGATGCCATGGACGTCGGCGCCGATGAGGAAGGCGAAGAGGTTGTGGAGCAGGTATTGGAGGAGATTGGAGTCGATTTGACGTCGGCGGTGAGCACTCGCGATCGTTCAATGATGGAGACGCACTGGCTAACTCGGTGTGTCCGCAGCTCGGAGAAACACCGTCTGGAATGCAGACGGCGGCGGTTCCGGAGAGCCGAGTTGCTCAAGCGGTTGGCGGAGGTGGAGGTGGGGATCCCGGCGACGACGCCCTCCAGGCCCGCCTTGACAGCCTTCGACGGTAGTCGTAGCGACAACGCTGGACGTAATGGCCGCAAAGGGCTGGGGGCAGCAACGATGGATGATGGGGAGTCTAGGGCAGCTAGTTTATTTTGTCACATACGGAACGGAGTCCCCGGGAAATGGGAAGGCGCACTTTTTCCTCAAGCGGGCGTTTCTTCACATGCAGCAACGATTCGAATGGACGTCTCAGTGGGCGGCGAGTGAGTTGGCACTTGAGAGGTTGTACTGGAAAATTGCGTCGTTCGTCCACAGTGAAGAACGGGCCGCCCCGCCGAGATGCATGTATTGCCTGGTGAACTCAGAGGGATTGATTCTGTAGACCGACACGTTGATTCTGCGAACCGCATCCTCCGTGGTTTGTACCAGGGAGGCAAGAATATGGGGGCAAGGCCACGGAAGACTAATTCACACTCATACGACTCACGAACATGTAATGGACCTCTGCGTGGTCATTCTTGGACATGCTGTATAGCACTCGGTCACATCCCGCACCAGAACATCTCGTGAGTGCCAGCAACTCATCATCAACATATGAAGTCCCCATGTCGGGCGCTATTGTCACGAGTCAGCATGGCGATGTTAGTCAAGAAAATGTGGACCATGGCATTTGGGCAGAACAACTGTGAAGAGCAGACATAGCAGCAAGCCAGCCAACAGGATGGGTCTCGACATGTTGGACCCCGATATCTCGGAACAACACGTTACCTGGGCTTGTATTGTTTGCTGAGCTGTCGTGTCGGCGTGCTGTCGACTTGGCCGAGATATTTGGGCGCGTCGAGGGGCTCTCCAAGTTGTTGTGTCATGGGAGCGGCCTCTCTTGCATCGTGTATATGGGTTCGTTTGGTTGGCAGAGGGGTGGGTATCCTAGAGACACTTGACTACAGCCCAACTTTGCTCTACTTTAATGGGCCTAGCAAGTCAGAATCATACTGGCGCCTAGACATCAACAGGCTTTCTGTAAAGAGACCATGTCGCGGCCCCCCCCCCCCCCCCCACCCCCCCGGCGGTGAGTTGCAAACAAGCTGCTTCGCAATCCAATCCACCTCAGGCGTGTTGAGGTGAAGGACACATACAATGTTCACCGGGCGGTCTTCAACGTCATTGACTTTGCCCGGGGGGAGAGTGTTCTCGGGTCGTCCATGCGGCCCATGAACACATGAACACGCGACTGACATTTCTCTTTTGGAGCTTGCTTGTAAGTAGGCAGATAGAAGATGCCCCAACCAGAGAATGCTAGCCAACGTGTGTGAGCGTATGTGCGCGTGTGTTTGTCGCTGTCAAACCAGTACCGCATACCCAGGGTAGGAAGGTTGATCCAACCCAGGACATACACACACATACAGACACAACACACACACACACTCTCTCTCTCTCTCTCTCTCTCTCATGCTGTGATCGGCACGGCAAACGCCGGGTTTGACTTAGCAGCATTTCGTGGTCGGGTCTCGGTATGAGGTCACTTGTCCCCCTTTGAAACGGGAGCCAGGCCAAGCCCATCGCGGGAAGGGCAACCAATGTTGGTGGAGGTCAGACTCTCTTGCTCAGTTTCTTCATTTCCCCGTCGGCTTATTTATATCTCTAATAGAGCGCATTAGGCTCTCACAAGACCAGTCAACCCGAGGTGCTTGTTCTCCTTTGTGGCTGGAAATCCAGCACACCTCTTGCCTCGCCTCGCCTCTTAATTGGCTACGCACCGCACCTTAGCTACCTTACGTAGGTAAGGAGGTCTAGGTACACCACACACCCCTGACGCAAGACATCATCACCGCCTCAAGTGAGACCTGATAACACGCAGCACACCTCGGGGAAGGCGGCCATCGCACCCAATTTTTCCGAGTAGATCGCAAAATACCACCAGTGAGTCTACCGGGCATATTTTCGAATCGTATTTCCGAACAACCTCCCGTCAGGTACCTATCTACCCACCTCTCCCACTTTGAACTTCAGCTCCTCAGCTCCTCAGCCCAGGGTTGTTGCAGCCAGAGTGGGAAGCTCAGGCCAACCGGACCCATAACAATAGTACAAAATACCTACCTACCTGCCTACCTACCTACCTGGTACAGGTAAGCGCCGCTAAAACGACCCTGCGAATCGTCCCTGCCGCTTTCGCTTCTGTCCTTACGCCTTCTCCAACCAAGCCTAGTTGAGCCAGCCCAACTAGCCCTCCCCCTCCCCCTCCTCTTGGACTGACTGCGGAGACTGGGACCAGCGACAAGAAACACACAGCAACATCCGTCACCCACATCCCTCCTCAACTTCTCTGACGTCCTAAACCTCAACACCATCATTCTACTCCCAGACGCATCGCGGGTTTGGTCAACCTGCCTCCCCCGGCAAACTTCATCCCCGTCAACTCATCACTATTTCGGCCCTGTGCTCCTTCCTTCCGGCCACCCTCTTCAACAAACGTCGTCCCGGCACTCCGTCCTGTTGGGTACGTCACTTTCGTGAGTACTACCTGTTTTGATTCCTCTCCAGCACCAATCAATCTGCCTACGTCACTCGTCATCCCGGGCCACCTGGGTTCTGGATTGGGAAAACCCGCGCAAACATCGTAACTCTCCCGGGCATTGGCATGCTGCATGCTTTCGCTTCTTTAGCGGACGCTGTTTCTTGCGCGCCGCCGTCATTGTGCTATTCCGTCTGGCTACGCGGTCCAGCAGAATAGCCCTTCTTTCACCCTTTGGACAGTAGGCGTCGGTCAAAGCAACCCACCACTGGCGCTTATGTGGCGAGACAGTCCGTCCGACACTCGCGAGATTTATACATCTTTCTGCCTGCCCTTCCCGTCTCTTGCAGCACTCGTGTCCAGCTCGGGCCCGGTCTACTATCCAGCCCCCGGTCGTTCTCGGACCACTTCTGCCCCTCCATGAAGCCCAAGACTGTTACTCTTGCTCGCTAGGCCTGACTGATACTAATACTCACTACCTTTCTCAGACACCCACCTTCGCGGCATTCCTCCCAAGACGAAGACGAAGACCTCGACAAAGACAAAACCATTGCGCACCCATCGTATCCGATTAACTCTACACGCGGAACGGTACCCTTGACGTATTTTCAAGGTTCTTTAAACTGGCAGGAAGCAAGCGTCGCAGCCTCTCCAACCAGGGGAGTGGTCTGCTGACTAGAATGTTCGGCGGCGGCTCCAGTTCGGCTGCGTCCAAGGCGGAGAGGGACCCCAAAGAGGATCGAAAGTCGCCTTCGCCCGAGTCTGACAAGGGCTCCGCGGCCGCCATCAAGTCATCCGATCAGGCCGCCAGCGGCGACAAGCGGAGCGGAAACAGCAGTCCTCCTGGCCGCCAGCAGGACGGTGCCGTCGATAAGAAGCGCCGGGCCAGCGGCGTCCAGGGAAAGGCCGCCGGCATTCTGGCTCACGCCAAGAATGCACTCAACATCTCCCAAGTCAGCCGAACCAGCTCCGATATGAGCTCGCAGACCCCGCTGCAGAAGCTGGGCAAGCAGGACCCTGCCCTCGCAGTGCCCCAGGGCCAACACAACAACTCGGCCGGTGATTCCGTTCCCGGCCCAAGGTCGACGTTCCGTGTCGGTGTCTGGGAGGACAGAAACAAGAAATGCCGTCGCACCATGGAGGATACCCATGCTTTCCTCTACAACTTTTTGCATACTCCGGCTCCCGCCCTCGAGGGCAAGAAGGACGATTCCGTGTCGGACGACAAGGAGACGCTCGCTCAGGACATGATCGAGACCGACAACGGCTACTTTGCCATCTTTGACGGCCATGCCGGCACATTCGCTGCCGACTGGTGTGGAAAGAAGCTGCACATCATCCTGGAGGATATCATCCGCAAGAACCCCAACGGCCCCATTCCCGAACTCCTCGACCAGACATTCACGTCAGTCGACGCGCAGTTAGAAAAACTCCCTCTTAAGAACAGCGGATGTACCGCCGCCGTCGCCGTATTACGTTGGGAGGATCGGGTGCCCAGCGATCGCTCCGCGACGGGTTCCCAGGCCATTGCGCCGGCTACTGCCGCAGCCACCAAGGCGGCTAAATTAACGTCGGAAGAGGCCACGGACGACAAGGCCACCTCCACAGGTGGCGGCGTTGAGGCCACGCACGCTAAGCTGAAGAGTTCGGCGAGCCGCCAGCGTGTTCTCTACACGGCCAACGTTGGAGACGCCCGCATCATTCTTTGCCGTTCCGGCAAAGCTCTTCGCCTTTCGTACGATCACAAGGGCAGTGACGAGAACGAGGGAAAGCGGATAGCGAACGCGGGTGGTTTGATACTCAACAACCGCGTCAATGGTGTCCTGGCTGTGACGCGAGCGCTCGGTGACACCTACATGAAGGACTTGGTCACTGGGCATCCTTACACAACCGAGACGGTCATTCAACCCGAGAGCGACGAGTTCATCATCATAGCCTGTGATGGGGTAAGTTCTCGTGTGTCTGAAAGCCTAGTGGGTAGTTGCTGACTGTTTTCTTAGCTCTGGGACGTTTGCTCCGATCAAGACGCCGTTGACCTCGTTCGCAACGTTGAGGATCCGGTTGAGGCCTCGAAACTCCTCGTTGACCACGCGTTGAATCGGTTCAGCACGGATAACCTGTCCTGCATGATTGTCCGGCTGGACAAGGAGGCGCTGCTAGAGAGTCAGAACGACAAGGAGAACGCCATCGGAGTGGAGCGACCTCCGGCAAACCCGGCCAAGGTCAGCGAGGCGGAGAAGATCATTCGGGAGACGAAGCAGAAGATCGCCGAAGGTGGCGCGCCGGCGGTCGGTGTTTCGGCCAGCAACAGCGGCCGCGGTCATGACCCCGCATCGATTGACAACGGCGACTTTAAGCCAACAACGCTGGACGGCACCCTTGAGGAGGAGCCGGGACCGATCGACGATGGTGACTCGCCAGAGATTGCGCCTGACGCGGCGCCTGCTATCCTCCCCGCAACCGTAGAGCAAACCGACGCTGCTGCTGCGCCGAAGAAAAGTGCTTAGGCTTGGTTGGCGATGCCATGCAGTGTGGTTGGAGCTCATTCCACAGGCAGGCAGGCAGGCAGGGTTGGACGGATTGGGCAGCGGCTATGCTATGCTATGCTATGGGTCGAGTCAAGGGTTGGGTTGGCAGCTGATACACGGGGGCAAGGAAGGCATCGGAAGATGTCAATGATGCACTGAGAGAGGTTCCAAGGAAGGCGAAGCAAAGAGTTCGGATGCAGGCAATCACGAGGCAATAAAAGGGCCGCGTGCCGAGAGGCGCCTATTGTAGGCTATATGTACATCCAGCTATCAAATGGCTTTTGAACCGCGATGCCGACGTTGGCGCTTAGTTTGGACACTCTGTGAAATCAAACGGTTCGCGAACGGGGGCCGACGGTCTCAGTTCATTTTTGTTAGATTGTTGTGTTGTCACAAGGAACAAATGCAATCAATGGTCGGGCAGAGGAGCGATGAGGTTGGAGATGCCGGGCCAGCCGTCGCGTTGGCATTGGGTAACAAGCCTTGGTCGTAAAATACTTCTAAACCACTGTTATTGCTTTGCAGACAGCAGACAGTAACTGCTGCCCGTTAGTTGGGGCCCATAAAGGTCAAGCGTTGTTACTTAGAAGCTGAGTCAAGGAGCTTCTCCGAGTCGTTACGACGTCGGCCCACGCACGGGAGCTGGAGCTACTACCCCGCGTATCCGCCGACGGGACGTATAGCCGATTAAGTGATTGATTCATTGATTGATCGATCGGTTAGTCGACGAAGAATGAAATTCCGAGCATGTACGTAAGGAATGCGACGGCGGACATGGTAGCCCGGACGCGTGTTGGATGGAGGGTGCCAACGTGACCCGGCCTGGGTGAGACGACGAGCTAGCCAACGTGACCACGGGGGCTCATGTCACAAGTGTTGTAGTGTCGAGTGTCGCAAGTAGGTACCTAGGAAGAAAGACAACGGGTGGCCCGGGCTTGCCGGTGGGGTTCCCCAGACTTTGGAAAGGTAGGTAGGTAGGTAGGTAGGTAGGTACCTAGGTAGTGAGTGAGTGTATTTATTGGTTTTGTTTGGTCTTCAGGCCGGAGGGGATCAGTCACGGTGTGGACTGTGTTGGTTGGTGAAGTACACCTCACCCAATCTTTCTCCTTCTCCTAATGGGCATGTTGCTTGCAATACGAAATTGCAACACGAAACAAACACGTACCAGGTACTATATGCGGCCTGTCTACCTACTGCACCGCCATCATTGGTCTCAGGTGACCTTAGATGACCTCACCTTGCCTTTGCAGCGCACACCGAACCGAAGGCGCCGGAGGTTGCTTTGCTGGGCTGGGGACCTCTTTGGCGCGGCGCTGGGATCCAACCCAATGGAGACGGAGACAAGAGAGCAGGAGTAGGGAGGGATACAGTACGGGGAGAGAGAGAGAGAGAGAGAGAGAGAGAGAGAGAGAGAGAGAGAGAGAGAGAGAGAGGCACTAGGCAAGATCGGGAAGGCATGGAAATGTGCGTCTTGCTTTTCTTTTACCCAAGGTAAAACGGCGAACGGTTGGCTTCTCCAGAGTCCAGGCTGGTCTCGTGTTCGGGTTTGATTCATCAATTGACGTAGATCGTCGTCGAACTGGCGAACGTCGATGAGCCAAACCCCTCCCAGTGCTGCAAAACCTAGGTCGTCGTTACCTTCATCGCAATTGCATGCGATATCAAGATCGCTGGACAGTTTAACCATCCATGCCCCTTTTAGTATGGATTTTTTTTCTTTCTTTTTCTACTTCTGCCATATACCTTGTTCTTGGGCTTCGAATAATCCATTTCCCTTCCAATCGCTCCAATCAGACCTCAACAAAAACATTTTACCCCTCGTCGATAAGGAAATAAGCCCCCGTCTCTTTTATTTTTTGTGTGTGTGTGTGCAGGATTCTCTTGTTCTTGTTATTCAATTCTCACCTACCTACCTACTTTGGGACGTAATACAAGCCCTTTTGTCTGACCGAAGCGGGCAGCGACCTGCGGGCGAACCGTTGTCACCCCGACTTGACTCTGTAAGTAGGTACCTTTAAAGGTACCTTCAAGGAGGTACCTCTGAGTAGGTCGGTAGGTATCTAGACAGGTAGGTAGGCAACGTAGACTGAACAGCCGAGTCTTGATCTCAACGCAACGCAACGCTCGAGTACCCATACGGCCTGTGTTTCGGGACTTATCACCGCGAACAACAGACGATTTGTCTCTTTTACTACCCCGTACTCTCACTTTCTTCACTAGTAACTTCAAGTTCCTTCCCTCTCTCTCTGGAGTGAGATCCTCTCGCCCCCGGAAAGCTGCGCACGGCGTAGTCCTGGGCGAGATGTCCAAGAAAAGGTACGTATCTCATGCAAATTCCACCTGCCTACCTAGAGCTCACCCGCCACCTTATCCATGTCCCTCATTCCTCCAACCCCGCACCTCGCTCTACACCACTGCACACTAGCACGAATACACTAGGGCACCTCCCTCACCTGGGTCAGCACCCTGGCACTGCAGCTCATGCTCGCCAGAACGGATACCTAGCCAGCCAACCCGCGCAGAAAAAGCACTGACCAGCCCCCCAGCCCAGCAATACCTGGACCGACAAAAACCACCCACGCCCCGCCGCTGGTGGCTGTAAACCCGTCTTTTTCCCCTCCATAAACCCGTTGCAAACCGACCCAAGCTGTCCGAGTCTATCCATCCATTCGCAAAATAATCCCAGAGTCGTACCGTGCCATCCCTCACCCCACGATTGCAGCGCCGCGACTGCTCGGCCCATCATGGCCCAATATGCCGTGCCGCCCGCGTCCAACTTGAGCCCGACGTCCTCCGACACCCCCTCGGCCGCCGTCGCCGCCTCGGCCCAGTCGCAGTCTCAGTCTGGCCCACCCGGTGCGCCCCAGCATAAACGCGTCTACCAGGCCTGCATCCCGTGTCGCCGGAGAAAGGTCCGTTGCGACCTGGGCAGCGTCGACAACCCCCACGACCCGCCCTGTGTGCGATGTCGCCGCGAGAGCAAGGAGTGCTTTTTCAGCGCCACCCGGCGCAAGCGCAAGGCCGAGGACGGCGACGATGCCTACCCCGAAGACGTCGACGACTACATCGTTCGCAATGGCCGTAAGCGCCTCCAGGTCAGCGGCAGCCCGCCCGTCGTCATCGACCGCCGACTCTACAGCGAGGTGCCCCTGACTCCGGGAGGCTCCATCGGCCGGAACCAGCCTCTGCGCCGCCCCAACGACACCGGCACCTCCGTCGGCGGCACCCCGAGCACCACGAGCCAGCCCGACAGTCGCCCGCGCGCCGACTACGCCATCGACGACGAACCCAATGCCCGCGTCGAGAACCGCGAGGCCCAGGACCTCATGCGGCCCGGCGTCTACGGACCCCACGATGCGTTGGACCTGCTTTACAAGGCGGCCACCGATAGGTCAGTCCAGCTCCGCCATGCCCAGGACGCAGCTGCTTACCACCTCCCGGCCTACAGCCCTGCGACCACCAACACCCACAAGCGTCACGAGAGCGTTGCTTCCATACCCGCCATGCCCCAGCAGCCCCTCATCGTCACACCTGGCGCCACCATGAAGCCCGTCGCCGATGCCCGTCCGCCCATCCCGGTCAAACTCGAAACGCAGCCCATCGACCCGGAGCTGACGAGGCGTGATCTGTCTGGCGAGCCTGGCTACCAGGACGCCATCAAGGCCTGGGGAAGGTTCAGGTTCGTCAGAGCTGGCTGGTTCACTGCGCAGGAGGCTATTGAGTATATCGACTAGTAAGTTGTTCGGTCGCTTTACGAGTTCAGAGACTATCCGTGCTAACATCCATCAGCTACTACGAATATCTGTCTCCGCTTACACCAATCTCACCCCCGACCTTCCGTAACCCTGCATCACACATCACCCTGTTGACGGAGGAGCCCATCCTTACCATCACTCTCCTCACCATCTCATCGAGATATCGCAAGATTCCCGGGACCGGTGGCCACTGCAGGTCCCACGCCATCCACGAACAGCTCTGGACATACCTTCGCGGCATGATTGAGAGATGCCTGTGGGGCCAAGAGGCCTTTGGGGGCGGTTTCGCCGCCATGGCCGGAGCGTCGTCTCTTCCTGACGACCAGACGAGTAGCACGGCGCCCTGGCGAGGAATGAGGAAAGGAAGTCTGCGGACGCTGGGGACCATCGAGTCCTTGATGATTCTCACAGAGTGGCACCCTCGTGCCCTTCACTTCCCGCCAGCCGAGGCCATCGATGAGCTCATGCTCCCCTCGTATGAAGGCAGCGACCTGATCAGCACTGACGAGAACGGCAACCAACGACCGCCCGCCAACATTGGCGGCAAGAGGCTCGACAGTTGGCTCGAGCCTGCCTGGAGGAGTGACAGGATGTGCTGGATGCTGCTCAGCACCGCCATGGGCCTCGCGTACGAGCTTGGCGTATTTGACGACATTGATGAGATGTTGCGCGACGGTGCCATCTCGCGCCCAGAGTACGAGGAAGAGGTGTACCGCCAACGGGCGTACCGCATCAAGCGCCTGTTGCTGATCTACCTGACCCAGCTGGCCGGTCGCCTCGGATGGACGAGCATGGTGCCCGAGACCCTTCGCAAGAGTGACCCGGCCGTGACCCGTCGCCGGCCAACATCGACCGAAGGCACGACGCCAGGCACCAACCCGTCGTCCATGTCCAATGCCTTCAACTATATCCCCGACCTCGAGCTGGACGATCAAATAATACACTGCTGGGCCGGAATCAGCAACGCTATGCACATTGGAAACGAGAAGCTGTTCAGGTCGCGCAAGCACACTACCGACATCATCCAGAGCGGCAAATACACGGAGATGCTGAAGGATTTCCAGCCGTTGCTTCAGGACTGGTGGAAGGAGTTTGAGCGCTACAGGCTGCCCCCTTACATCAGACACATACTGACCATCGAGTACGAGTACGTGCGCATCTACGTCAACTCATTATCACTGCAAGCCGTTGTCGAGCGGTGTACCAACAACGCCGGCCACACCGCCCATGGCAACCACAATGCCGGGAGCGCAGCGCAGCTATCACCCCAAACCCAAAACTACTTTGGCAAGCTGCCCCTCGGCCAGCTGGGTGGCTTTGGCGCAAGCGATCAAGAGTACATCAAGGAGGTCATCAGCGGCTGCCGGAACCTGCTCCGTACCGTCGTGGAGGGCCTCCTCCCGGGCGACTACCTCAAACACGCACCCGTGCGGACCTACTTCCGCATCATCAGCGGAGCCATGTTCCTTCTCAAGACGTTCGCCCTGGGTGCCCCGCGGTCGGACGTCAAGCTCAGCATTGACTTGATGGACGAGACGGTCAAGGCCCTCCGCAACTGCATCGTCGATGATGTTCACTTGGGCATCCGTTTCGCTGACCTGCTGGATTCCCTGACCAGCCGACTTCGCAACCGCTTCATCCAGGCCCCCGCTCTGGGCCAGGTTGGTTCAGCGGATGGAAGGAGTCCAGACCCGCATGCCGCTGTCAATGGTGCCTCTGCTGCCGCCCACAGCCAACAAGCCAACGGCGGCGACGGCCAGGCCTGGAACAACCACGCCACGAAGCTGCGGGATGGGCTCAATGCACACGGTAAGCCTCCTCCACACCGTCTCTTCCCGCCGTCCAAGGTAACACCAACTCACGTGGGTGCACTAGAAGATCCCACCAACATTTCCGCAACGCCCTTCGATCTTAGCACGGGTACTTTCCCCTACCCGTCAGGAACGGCCTCGGTTCTGGGACCCTCCACGCCAGCGGCACCGCCTGAGAACGGCGGCGTCGGTGGAAACGGCAACGGCAACGGCAACAACGCCTCATCCTCGACGACAGGCATGGACGGCCTCTTCGACTCGACGGACTGGAACAACCCGGGCAACGAGATGTGGTATCTACCGCCCGGCCCGGCCTTTTTCCAGAACATGGATAACACGGCCGTCGCCATGACCGCCGAGGGCGTCAATGTCGGTGGCCTCGATCTGCTCGAATACATGGCCATGGACACAGGGTTCCCCGTCATGGACGGGCCCTCTTCGTACCCCTGAACCAGACAGGGGGGGTATACCACTGAAAAGTGATGCTGCAAATTGGAGTCAAGACGAAGGGTTCGGCAAAGGCGCTACACAAAAACAAGACAAAAAGGCAGGCAGAGAAACGGACCTGGGTCATTCGGCGCTTTGAAAGGCACGGGGAAAGGTACTGGAAAATCGGAACATGAGAGGCAGGTCACTTATCCTTGCGCGAGCGAATCTGATTATACATACATTGCAATTCTCTTTTTCTTTTTTTTTCTTTTTTTGGAAGTGGGGGAGGTTTCATAGGAGGGGAGGGGGGGGGGGGGGGGGGGGGGGGGAGGGGGGGATGACAAGAAAACCTGTGCGGTGATGGTCTACGCGCCTGGTTTGATTTTCACACATTTAATTATGGTGTGGGCAAAAAGTATGATCTAGATACCCGTTCTGAACGAAGCGCGAGACTTTGACAGTCTCGCGATTTGCTCGAGTACAGCCAGCGATAAGAGGAATGAATATATACGCAGGTAAACGAAACAAAGTCAAAGCAGTTTTTGCTCGCCGTGGACTCGAGGGCGATTGATAATGTTAAAAGTCGTGGCTACACAAGTCACGCGAGACCGGACAAACATGGAGATGCTCGGGCTGAGAGAGAGAGAGAGGTCTTCAACTAAGTTGCCGAGGGGGTTGGAGGAACATACAAACACACACTAACACTTACACAGTCTCTCTCTCCCTCTATCTCCGTCTCAAGCCTGGGCAACGTCCCATTGCCAACAAAAGTAAAGGCTAGGATCACAACTCTTAGCAGGTCAAACATGGAAATGGAGTATAGTTACAATTGGGAGTGGGGAGGAGAAAGAGGTGAGTGCCAGAGGGCAACCGTAAGAAACCTCCCCCCCTCCCGACATCCTCTCCCCTGCGTCTCGTCCACTACCTAGCACAGCCCCTATCGCCTCCGTTCCAACCCGCTTCCACGCCGGTGCCGTAGCCTCGTGAGCTGGCACTCTCTGCCTGTCCTGGCCCCTTGCCAGATTCGGATACAACAGATACCACTTACGAACGCACACAAGACGACTCCTTCCACTCCGCGGGTCCCTTTTTTTTTTTTGTCCGATGACATACACGAATAGACAAGACAACACACGCGCAACGCACACAGACACACACCAAATCATTGGAAACAGACAAGAAACCGAACAAATCATAACAAACGCGAAGCACGAAGCCGTGAACGCCTAGCCAAATGCCATTGGAGAAGCGAAACAGAAAGCCTATGACCACCGACCAACCGATCCCCCTCCCCTTTTCACAAGAGGACTCGTCTGTCGAAGTCGTCTGTCCCAATCGTAGTTCGATTCGGTTCGTGTGGGGAGGGTTGTTTCGGGATGGTGCTGGAGAAGAAGCTGGTCTTCGCGAGCGGTGGTATAATCTAACTGACAAGGCCCTTCTTGCTCTGTTGCGTCGAGGGCCACAGCATCGTGGTCAGCGGCCGGTCTTTGTATCCTGGCCAACCCCTTCGTCCAGACACGGATCCTCTCCCGTCCTTTCGACTAGACCCATTTATGTGGAGGGGCGCAGTACAGTCCACGAAGCTCGGAAAGAATTCAAGCCGAGGCACTGCCCCGACGGCCGCTCACAACCGGATGTAAGATTTACTCACCAAGTAGTCCCACAGGAGCTTGGTCATCGCATCCGACATTGTATACAGATCGATAGAGAACTCTCCCGCTATAAGATCGGTTAGCTGTGACTCGTCCGTGTCGTTGTTCCTGATATTAAGCCGGCCATTGCACCTCCCAACGCAAGGAAAACTGACCACTCAGAAGATCGACACCAGGGGAAGCAGGCGTTAGCTCACCATCAACATCACTCTTGATGTATGTGTCCGCGGTCTTGTTATCGTTGATAATCTGGATGACGCGGAGCAGATCGTCCTCATCAAGCTTCTCAAGAGCTTGCGCGATCTTCTCGTAGTCGTACTTCTGGGCGCCCTTCTTGCCAGCGCCACCCTTCTTCTTGAGACGGTCATCGTCGGAAGGGAGAGGGCCTGTCTCGCGCAGAATCTGCTGCAAGGCCTGCGATGGGTTCTTGAATGATACGGTGTGCTCGGCGTCATAACGGTTCTTCGCAAAGTTGAGGTCGTGGGTGAGGGTCTGCTTCGATTTCTCGGTGATATAGCAGTCGATCGTCATGTCGAACTCACCCCATCCCTCGTTCTCGCATCGGAAGGGAGGCTTGGAAAATGCTGATGAAGGACGCTGTTAGAGAGTTGCGGCCGGGGAGAGAGCAACTGCGGGCAGGGGGTATACGAACTTTGCGTGGGATTTTCGAAAGAGGGGTGGAGGTTGTAGACGACCTTCTGGAAGCAATCGGCCGGGTGCTCCTCGCCATCCTCGCCAACAATATAGATTACGATGGACCATTTTCGCATGGGGAAGTCTTCGACGGGGGAGGGCTTGTCGCTAAGAGGAGAAGAAGACCCAACGTTAGCCACTGTGCCCTGAGGAGGACCACTCTTGTGGAAGGTGTAATCTTACATGACATTCTGCTCGGTGACGAGCCTGACTTTGCGCTTCAGCTCCATGTTAGCATTGGATCGAAGCGAGATATAACGCGATTGAACGTTCGCACTCATCTGGGCCGCCTGTCGGGGAGCCATGGTGGTAGTGTAGTAGAGGAAGAGGGAAGGAGGAAGGGGATTGCGACGAATGTTGATGGTGACAGAAGCTTCCAGAGTGGAAACAAGTACAAGACGGGCAAGACGCGTTGCAGTTAGAGCCGGCTGAGGTCCACAGGAGAAAGATAGAGGAGTTTATAGGAGGCAGTCCTCCATCCGATCGCCAGCGCAAGCTGTCACTGCAAAGGTGGTGAATGGGCACGGCGGGTTGCTGATGATGTCGCAAAGGGAACGCAACGCAGCGCGCTGACGACATGGGGAAAGCGGAGCAGTGGTTCTTACCTCGACAATCATTATGGGCCTCTATCGCAAGATAAGACAGTAATTGAAGCAATACGTGGTGTCCAGGAGGGGAGGGGGAGGGGGTTTCGGCGTGCACTGGGCAGATGTGTGAAGTTCACCAGATTGGGATTTGGAGGTTTGGGACTGGAAGGCTGAGAGCAAGCGACGCTCGGGCCACACGTAATTACGCCCAGGGTGTGGCTGGAAAGCTCACCGCGCGCGGAAGCGTGTTGCGTGTTGCGTGTTGCGGGGAAGAAACAAGGACTTTAATTGAATGGCCATCCCTCCTGCCCCAGGGTTGAGTTGCACTTTGTTCCCTCAATGCGAAGGAGAACAAAGCACTTGGGGGGGTTCTTTGAGTTTTGGGCCTTGGCGGACTGCAAATAAGTCAAGACCATCAGCTTCATCATTTCCATGTGCACTGCATTATTATTATCCACTTCATCAAATTCATCATCACCAACATCAACCAGACAGACAAGAAACATCGGGCCTCATATTCAAAGAATGGGAGCCAAAGGGTATGGTAGGATTCTTCTGCCTGTCTCCTTCCCCTTGGGAAAAGCGTCTAATCAAATGGGAAGGGACTTTATTCTTGTTGATTTGTGCTGTGTAGAGTGTCTTGTTCCTGAGCCTTGATGCCTATCCATCCACTTATCAAATGCTAGAAAACAAACACCACTCGGTGCAAGTCTTTTTTTGGTTTGCACTCTCCAGCTTCTCCTCACCGAAGCGATTCCATCCTGCCTCGTACCAAGGGGGTGTACAAACAAGTTTGATAGTGGGTGCTAGTTTCGGTGTTGTTGCAGGGGGTGGGTTGGGGGAATGGGGTTCTTCTCATGGTAAGCCCAGCGCGAGGAGGGGGTTTTCCATCCCCATCTTCTCGCTGGCATGGGAGATTCGGGAGCACATTTACTCCACAGCCGGGGCAGATGCGCTCTCAGCAGCCTTGAAGAGCTCCTCGTTGTCCTTCTGAGCCTTGAGGAAAGCATCCTTGAAAAGGTTGGCGTCTACATATATTCGTCAGTCTCCTTCTTGGCGGAAAGTCGTCTCCTGGTCCATCAAAAAACAAAAACCGAAAAAACTTACTCTCGGAGTTGGCAAAGCGAATGGCCAGGGTAACGGCCTCGGCCTCACCCTCACTGACATCGGCGGCGGCGTTCCACACCCAGCTGCGGTCAGAGCCGACGTTGGGGGAAAGCTTCATCTCGGGGACGACTACAAAAGAGGTCAGCAGGCATCATGACGCAAAAATGAAAACCAGAGGAGGACGTACTGTAGTGGTTGGCGCAGACCTTGAGGGTCTTGTCACGACGCATGACGAGACGGGTCTTGCCGTTTTCCTTGTGCTTCAGCAGACGGACGTCACCGGTGCCACGCTCCTTCCACTCAGTCGTCTCCTTAACGAACTTGAACAGCTTGGCGCGCATCTTGAAGAGCTGCTCCTCAGCCTCCTCGTTGGTCTGGACGTCAACCTTCTCCGTCAGCTTGATGACGGGCTCGAAGTGGACGTCCTCGGACTCGGGGGCTTCTTCGTCGGCCTATGAAACAGTCAATACCTCGCCTCGGGTCCACACCTAGCTTGCTACAGCATAAATGCGAGCAGGAAACAGGACGCACCTCACCGCCCTCCTTCTTCTCGGCGGCGGCAGCTTCACGCTGGGCCTTGGCACTGCCAGAGTTGTCGCCACGCTCCTCGTCTTCCTTCTTCTCCTTCTTGGCGCCGCCTCCGAACATGGAGAAAACGGCGGAGGAGGTCACAGGCTTCTCGGCCTCGCCGGTGGTCTGCGGACGGACAAGTCAGTCAGTCTTTTGCATATCCAAACATGTATCGCAAGTCGACGGTGCGATGGGGAGCAGGGGGACGATGCGCATCGCAAGGCACACCAGACAAGTGCGGCGGGGGAGATGCCGGTCATGTCTGGACGACGGGCGGTTGATGATCGCATGCGACGAAGGGGGCGTCGTACCTCGGCGGGCTTGGTCTCCTCGACCTTGGGCTCGGTAGCTTCGGCAGCAGACATGTTGATGGTTCTAAGCGAAGATATCTGGGTGTTTGTGGGTGAGGATGTTTAGACCTGCATGCGGAAAACGAAGAAAAAAAGGACCATTAGCTATTGATTCCTGCGTTACAGCCTAATCTGCCCCTCGTTGAGTCAGGAGGGGGGAACACCGACATACTCGTCATCCAGAGCAACAGAAGGTAGATTGCAGGGGACCAAGGCTAAAGGGCGCAAGACTTACCAGGGCTATTAGCGGTATGTTCTGCAGTGTGCGAGAGGGGGGTAAATGGAAGAGTGGGAAGCAAAAGATGATTTTGTTTCCTTAGTCCAGGTGAAGTTGGGAGTGGGTTGGCAAAATGAGGAAAGACAGCCCCTCATTCAAAAGTCAACACAACAAGAGGGGTGTCGGGGCGGGCCTGGCCCTTGCGGTTTGGCTTGCCATTTGGTGCCCAGGCAGTTGTCATCCTGCGACAAGAAAAAAAAGTACCCCTCCGCCCAAATCACATGGTTCGCTACTTTGCTTCTGCTGTCGCTGCTGCTGTTGCTGTTGCTGCTGCTGCTGCTGCTGCATGGCCCTGTGGAGATTCACCCAAGCCCAAGCCCAAGCTGGACTCGCGCGGCCAATCAGCATGCCCGTTGTCTTTGCCACTGGGGGGGACTCCCTGACTTTGGAGATGTACATCCCGACGCTATCTCGGTCATCATCGCCCGGCCCTATCCGCACTATTGACCACAACAATTTTATTGCTCAGGGAGCTGCATGGATTGTTTCTTCGTCTTCTATCTATATCAGTTTGGAGTCACCACCAGTTGACCATCCGGACAACAATGGCGTGGTTTGTTCATGAGTACGTTCCTCGTTCTCACCCACCAAGTCCCATCCTTCTCGATGAACGACTTGGGACATTGTTCGGACGACCACACTTTGGCGTAACACCTCGAACGAAAACAAAGTGACATTGCAGAAGTCTGCGCGTGCTCTATCGATTATGCCTGTCTGCCCCGTTCCATGGAAAGGATATCAACCGCCTCGAAGCGATCAGTTACTCAGACCGGCGTGAACATTCGGCCGTCCTCGGCAACCCTCCGGACTCGCATCTGAGAACAATACGGGGTAGGAGTGGGGGAAAATGATGAATAGCTAAGCAGTGAAAAGGTGTACGAAGAAAAGGGTAAAAAAAAAAAAGATGAGACAGCCATTACAAAACGCACACCAATAACTCCAATTCCAGTCCGGACCGTGTCCCTAATAATCCACCCGCCTTCCAGGTATCTCTGTTCATGCATCACGTTACGCTGAACTAGCTTTGCTGTTTGCATTGCTGTGTCCACCGAGAGAAGCCGGTGCCAGTTTGACATCTAGCCTCCAAGCGCTCCTTCTTTCGGCGAGCTCGCAATTCCTTCCTCTCCTTGTCCAGTCGTTGCTTGCTGGCCTCGGACGCCTGCAACATCAACTTTTCCACGTGCTTCTTCGCCTTGTCCAGGTACGTGCCATGCTCCTCCCTCTTCTGAAGCACCTTAAGCACCATGAGCCTCGAGCCAATTTGGGCCTTGGCGAGGAAGATTCCCATCCTGTCCTTGAGATCCTGTACATTGCGCGATTCTCCGAGGTTCTGTAGGCTCTGACACGACTCCTTGACGGCGTTGGCAGTGTGGGCGGCTTCCGTGGTCAGGCGAGCAGACATAACTCTCACATCAGACATGACTGAGTCTTTCAAGCTTGCGAGACCCATGGCCTGCTCCTCCACTCGTCGTGCAGCGCTGCTTGCCAGATCAAGGACCTGATCAGCAACCAGCTTGCCGTACCCGACACATCGTTCGAGATTAGTTTTACCAAAGTCAACAAGAAATGTTTCGTTGACCTTGGGCTTCCGAGTCGTGTTGACAGCAATGGTAAGAACGCCGTACGCCTCCGACTTGGGAATCTCAATGAGGATGCCCTCGTCGATCGATGAGAACTTGGTCTTAACAGATCTCTCGCCTTTGAGGACGTCGATGGTTATCGAGTCCTTGGCAAGCCAGGACGTCTTTGTACCAGAGGGGATCTTGATGAGGATCTCGTTGCGGCCAAACTTCTCGGCCGAGCAGACGTATGCCTTTTGAGACTCTGGGAATTTGTCGGCAAGGAAATCTGCCAGCTCTGCGAAGGGTGCCACAGCGGTGTTGCTTGGGGACGTCTTCGCTTGGGGTACGCGAATCGTCGTTGTGGAAGTCAGATTGATGGTGATGGTTGAAGTCGAGACCGATGCTGAGGCCGTAGATGTCACTTGGGCCGAAGAGGTAATCGAAGTAACCGTCGACAGGGCAGGTGCTGGTGAGCCCGCCATCAAGTAATTGCAAAGCATTGCAGCTGCAATCACACCGAGACTGAGCATCGCAGTCTGGACGAAACTCCACAGATCGAAATCGTACGTGGCATCGATGGCGCACTGTCGGATATTCCGCAGCGTCTTCATTGCTTGTACGCAGAGGTCGGCGTCGCCACGCTTCGCCGACTCGCCTGCTGCGTCGTAAAGACCGGTGAGATAGGCCAAGTTGCGGTTCATCTGGCGAGCGTCGATGTTGAGGAAGGTCGTCAGGTCGATGGGCAACCTAACAGAAGGCGAGGCACGGTCGGAGGATTCCACGCAGAGGTGAATAGCGTGCTGGTCGATCATGTCGTTCCAGCTGGCAGTGGGTTGGTAGAAAAGCTCGGCGTTGGAGATGAAGATGCAAGGCACAGCGTGACGTTGCATAAACTGCCAAGCAGCGACACGGGTCTTTTGGGCGGTCTCGTCGTCATTCTCCGTGACGTAGAAAATGGCCACATGGGGCAGGGACCAAGTTGGCTCAATGATGGAACCGCTGGGAGCAAACGCCGACTGGAACGTCCGGTCGCCGTCAATGGTGATGGAGTAGACAGTTTCGCCGGGGAAGCGTTCTCCTCGGTAGACGATCTCCCTGGCTGCAGTGCAATTCTCGACCTTGATCTGGTACTGCGAGGTCTTCATCAGCTCAACCTCGGGAACCTTTGCGGAAGCGCGGGATGAAATGGGCACGACATTGTAGATGCCATCGTCCTCGGTAATGCCACACTCGTCCGTGGAAGCAGACGCAGTGAAGGCTGACGAGATCTTGTAAATGATGTCGTGTTTCGCCCCATGGCTACCAGTATACATGATCCGAAGCGGCTCCTTGGTGGCCAAGAAGTCAGAGGCCATGGTTTGGCGAACCGCCGCAAAGAGGCGCTTGCTTCTGTCCGGGAAGCTGAGAGCAGCGGCGATGGATGCGGACTTCTCCTCGGTGAAACTGTGAATGGTATGCTTGACCGCTACCTGCTTGAATTGGAGGGGGCCTTGGGCTTCGTCAAACTCGATCGACTGGACCAACGGAGTATTCTGGTTGGAGACGTTGACGGTTCTCTCGATGTCAAGTGGGGGCGTAGCAACACGAGACGAGGGGCTGAGGAGGCTTTGTTCGGCGTATTGAATGGATGACGCGCGAGACCGGTCTTCGGCAGCGTTCTCCTCGTCGTCCGAGTCCGAGTCGGTATCGGACCGGTTGGCCATGTCTTCGGTATGCTCGGTGCCAGCAAGGCTGTGGACGTCGTCGATTCGGGCGTAGTCGAAAGAGCTCGTAGACTCGGCCTCAGTGGCTCGTCCATCCTGGCTCTCGTCATCTGTATTGATGAGTTCATAGGTGGACTCGCCGAGGGCAGTGTCGTCGTCGGGCGCCTCTGTCGGATTCATGATGTCGGGTTCACTGGAGGAGATCCAGCTGGCAAGTTGACGGTTGCCTTGAGGGCGGGGAAATCTCAGGGTCAGTTCCGAAGACGACAAGGTCGTAGAGCTGGAGGGCTCGGTGGTTGCTTCTCCGTCTCGGGTGGGATCGCCGGTATACTGCTCTTCCATACCGAGATAACAAGGGTTAGCCTTTGGTGTTATCCCGTCATGCCTCGAAAACCAGGAAGCCGGAAGGATTGAGAGGGGGTCGAATGTCGGCGGCGATGCGTTGTAAAAGTGGCGGAAAGGAGTGGTGGTGGTGGTGGTGGTTTTGATGGATGGAGGGGTAAAGCGGGATATGGAACAGGTCACGAGCTGACAGAGCAGGCGCGGGGAGAGGGGGGCAGATGAGACGGTGAAAGGGCTGCCGTTTCTCGAGACAGACGGCCTACTTCGGAAAAGGTTGAATGTTTTCAAGTCTAGGACAAAGACAAGATGAGAGGGATGTAAAAGGAAAATGAAGAAGGAAATAAACTAACTCTGGTTGCTTGAGGAGGTGCGACCTTGGAGGACTGAGAGATGTCGAGTGCGGTAGTGTGTACCGTAGAGGTACGTAGGTTGGTAGGTGGGTTGGTTGGTGACTGGACGTTGTCAAAGGCTATTTGCCTTGGGCTGGGGTATGAGGGGTAGGGGTCAGTAGTAGGTGCTGCCTGCCTCTGTCAGTCAGTCGTCAGTCAGTCAGTCTGCCTCTGCCTGTCTGCCTGCTTGGGCCGCTTGCCTGCCTCGTGCTCTGTACGCCTCACCGAGTAGCTGGGGTGAGAGGAACGTGCTGTGAGCTGATACCGGTGCTGGTAAGCGTGCTGCCTTGCGTTTCGACCTAGGTAGGGAACCAAATGCACAGGGTGGGGAAATTTCGAAGGGAAAGAGAAGGGAAGGGTAAGGAAGGGAAGGGAATGGATAGGGCGAGATGGGATGAGATGGAGGGCGGCAGATCGGAGAGTAAATGAGGTGAGTGCGACTTTTGGGACGTCACGCGGATGCCGCTATCGGGAAACTGCGCGGTAGAGATAAGGAAGGAGCATGGTACGCCATACTAACCTTACCTGTTAGCATTGCGCACGCGGGGTCGGTCTACAAAACACCGTCTAAGCGCGCTGTGATGGGCTGGGAAAGGGGGGGTAGTTGATAGATAGGGAAGATGGGGGAAAGAAAGAAATCCGGGTGTTGCGTGTGAGTAGATGGACGGATGGATGGGTGGATGGGCGCACCGTCACCTATTGAAACCAAAAAGACGAGCGCAAGTAAGGTAAGTACAGAAGTGATTACGGATACCGTAGGTGAGTAGGTAGGTAAGGTGCCTTACATGGGACGAGACAGTCAGTGTCATCACTTCAGCTGGCAAGCAGCAGCCGAGGTGAGACGAGGGGAGTGCACTTCAGCACTTTCCCGCTTCAGCACTCCACTCCAGCCATACCCAGAAAAGCCATGTATATCCGGACACAAGGTAAAGCACCGAGATATCTAGGGTAAGTGCTTTGGAAGGAGGTGGGGGCGGGGTCCGGCCGTGAAGGTGCAAAATAGCACCCACTTTCACCGTGGCAGACACGCACGTAGCTGCGCGGTTTGCGTCACTCGGGAGAGCTCGCGTTCAAATGCAAATGGGACTGACTGCAAGTGGAATGTCACTGCCAAATGGGTCCCCGTCACAGCAGATCCGCGTCTTATCGATAGGACACCTAGCCCACAGGGGCCATAGCCCACCGCGGCGACCTGTGTGGGTGAGGAGTCACGGAGGCACACGTACCTACTCTGTACATCAGTGCATTAGTGGGGCCAATTCATCGCGAAATCAGAAGCTAGAACCCCTCCCCCCCGCCTGTTGACGATGTTGGCATCAACACTAGCCGAATGGAACCGCTCCCAACATCACCTCCTCTCTTCGTCTCCAGTCCAGTCCAGTCCGGTGGCTCTCTCTTCCCCGCCCGCTCCGTACCAGTATTCCCGGTTCATCTAGTTGATATTGTACGGGGTGAATCAAGCAGAAAACACTACGCGCCACTCTTTTTCGCTGCGAATCATACCATACCAACCAAGATCACCATGTCGCTGAGGCCACGTCGGACCCCAAAGACTCGGGGTCACCACCACCCCACCCTCGTAGGTTGGGTCAAGGTGCCAACTTAAACTTCGGGCCGTCCAATGTCACTGTGTAGGTGTAGGGGGGCACGGCTCAAGGAACTTCGGGCCGCTTAACGCATTCAGGACGACTCAAATACTCGGGAGGGGAGGTCTGCCCACTGAGAGACCCCAGGGGACTCGTGAGGGCCCCAAATTTCCAAATATCTCGATTGTTTCACATCTCGCCGTCTTTTCTCTCTCTCTCTCTCTCTCTCTCTTATTTAGATTCCATCGAGGCCGCCTGGACTCTTGCTGAGGGCTGGATTGCTGCATATGTCTGATCTGATCCGAGAGGTAGACGGTGTGTCACGGTGTGTGGCTTGCACTTGCAACTTGCCCACGCTTGAGCCACAATCTAGTTGTGGTCCTTCGTCCAAAGCCGAGAAGTGGCCAGCCAACCACTCCGAGCCCACCAGGTTTCCTTCGAGAGTCGGAGGATACATCCCCCAAGCCTGCCGATTAGACGGCCTCCGGCTTGCATAGTGCATGCTACTCGGACGAAAGGCTCAACCCAGAAACGTTTGTACTACAACTCGCCGACCAAGCCAAACACCGAATCGCTGGCCCTTCTCACGGCACGCATAGGCAAGCCGTCTTATCAACGGTGTAAGCTGAGTCTTTCCCCAAGTCATCATTCTTCCTATCTTTAGCTTCTATCAAAGCGAGTCCATAAGGCTCTGTGCCACTGTCGCTTTCCAGAGCAAGGCCTCAGAGAATACGCCTTGTCAACGCGCTGTCCACCATGCAAATGAGACACTGGCTGATCTATCTGGATCGCTGCGCACATAAAACCAGGGGACACCTCAATGACTCCCTCCAAGGACACTGTTCGTCATCCTCTATACCCCCCAAACGAAGTTCCCACTGTGTCAAGGACAACGTTGTCGTCTTAGCCCTACCCGAAAATCTCCTAGACTGACGTTGGCATGTCACCAGGTTCAAACCACGAAACGGCAAGTGCCGGGTAAGCTGTCTCCCCCGAAACGATTCTGGCCAGCAAACCATCACTCAACAACAGGCCTTTGCGCAAATGCGGTGCTTGCCTCGTCTTGCCAGCGCCGTCAGGTGTAAATAGCCGTAAACGCCGCGGCGGCGGTGTTGTTGCTGTTGTTATTTGGCACCAACAAATCACCGAATCCCCTAGGAATATCATACATCCAGCGCCGCAAGGAGTCACTCCAGTCTTCCCAGCCGTAGTCAAAATCACATGCAATCTGAGGTGCCTGTGCGACACAGCATCATCCCAGACGTGAAGGCTGAGGCAAACGGGATCTACATTGACACAGGCCCCAAGCCCCCTTACCCCCGGCCGAAAGCCCCAGACGAGATTCTCTTCCCACCAAATATTCACAGTCTTCCTTGGTCTCTCTTGAAACCGGAAGGAACAGGCGAGGCACAACCCTAGCATTTATGCTCCATTGCTCTCTGACCCCTCCCGTGGCTCTGGACCACGGAGATCATAGCCGCCGAACTAGAAACGGATAGCTCGTTCCAGTCTTAGCCCCAAACTTGCCCGATCTTGCAATCTCCTGTTTGTCGCCGGTAATTTCGACTACTAGAAACCGCCAGTGCTGGGGCAAACGGCTGGGCTTCTTTGTCCCTCTAGTTGTTTACTCTCCGCCATCGACGGTACTTGCTTTGGTGGGCAGATTTAGCGTCAATTTTTTTCACCGACGTTATAGCAGATGGTACGAACAGGCATCAAATCCAGAGATGGACATGTATGAGACTCGATATTGTTACGGGGTATAGCCCAATGCGTAATCCAAACATACAGTCTTCTGATGCCAGTACCGCCTGATATTGCAATTCTTGTTTTTGTCTCCTACACCCCGAATGTTCTCAAGCCAAGACGGCTTCTGCGTGAAGCGGCGTAACGGACATGAAGCTCTTCTCATAATTAAAGACACCGAGGTGCATAACCGTTTGTCACAAATACGACAAAGATATCCCAGAGAAACTCCATACTATCCACCAAGAACCGAGCGATGCAGAGGGCTGCCCAAGGAAAGAAATGAAGATGGAAGGGGAAAAGATAAGAGGGGATGTCGTCGTGCTCGCAATGCATGACCCGCTGCAAATGGTGGGGTATCGTAACAGAAGAGATGAGGTTGATGTTTTTTGCCTTTGTTTTGTGCTGATTGCGTCGTGTTCGTGTGACTCATAGGATGTCGTGCTTGTGGAAAAGACGTGCTAGCGTGTCGGTGCCAAACATCTCGTCGTCAGGGATCATTTCGATGAGACCGGTCAAGTTAGCAATCATGTCGCCCTGGTTACGGTACGCCAAAATCGCCGGTACAGCAGCGTTATCAAACTCGATGTCGAGGTAGTGCACCTTGACAAAGTGTACTGTTGAATGCTGCGAAACGAGCGGCATCATGGCGTGCTCTATCGTCGCAGATACATCACACTGCGAATTGACCGTCAGCACCAGCGCATCCACGAGCACGAATTGATGGTAATGGATGGGGCTTACTTCTGGGTCATAGACGAAAACGACGACGATGGTGTCCCGTGCGACCTTCTCAATTGCATCCAGGTAACCCAAGGCGTCCACGACGTCTAGGCGTCCGTAGATTCGCACACTAGGACTTGTTCTGCGGTTTCTGATAACCTTGTTGGACTCGCTCTCGAGTTCTCTCCGGCGGCTCTCGCGCCATTGCTGCATGAAGCTGTCGTCCGAGTCGCTGCCGTTGCCCTCGTCCGTCTCGCTCTCGCTCTTGTGCGATGGGTGGGATTGAGAGTTGAGGCCGTCCAGGCCAAAGATGGAGCGGCGCACCGTTGTGCGCGCGCGGCTCATGAAGGAGGTCTTGCGGGCGTTCTCGTAGTTGCGGGCATCGGCGATGACGCCCTTAACACCAGTCGTGCGACCTGCGTCGAAGCTGGCCGGGGGCAGCTTCAGGCCGGGGCCGGTCTGGCCAAGAGCGGGCATGCGCATGGCGGCGTCTATTTGGGAGTTGCGGTAGGACTCGTCCTCGTCCAGGTCGAGGCTTTCTTGTTCGCGGTGGTCGTAGTCGCGATCCTCGGGGTGTGTCCTGATGTCGTCACGGGTGTTTGCGGCTAGAAGCGCGTTGAACTCTTCCTGGGCTGGGGTAGGGTTCGACATCGTGGGCTGCGAGCGGGCGCGGGGGTGGAAAGGAGCTTGGTTTATGTATGGGACGATTAACGGACGAGCAGGCAGGCGTGTGGTCAAAAGGAGATGGTAGGGGTTGTTGTAAAGGAGTAAACAAGCAAGTCGGTTGCGAGGTGCCAATCGTGCGACCTTGGAGGGGTGGAAGGGTGTGCCCGGTTGTTCTGGCAGGGCGTCTAAAGTAAGAGGAGCAACTTAGCAAGCAAGTCAGAAAGGAGCAAGGGCAGGACGGACAGGTGAGGACCGGGCGACAGGTTACTGGGAGGCGAAGCTGAGGGGACGTTACTCTGAGTGTGTGTGTGTGTGTGTGTGTGTGTGTGTGTGTTTGAGGATGAATCGGAAGGATGGTGGTCCTTCGATGGAATTTCTCGAAGCAGTGGAGACGCAGCCAGGGGTAAACCTTTCTGTTTGGAGACGACGCGGTGAAGACCGGGCTCCCGCGGATGCGAGTGGACAGAACGCAGAACAGACTGGCGCAATGCGTGAGTGGTGTACCTGTAAGAGAGGAGGGCGAAGAGGGGCCCGAGTGTCGAGGATTGAGGGTCGAGAGCGAAGCCCCTGGGTTGCGTCAGGCCGTTTCAGAAGCGGTGGAGGCGGGCGCGTGGTCGCGAGCGAACAGGCACAGGGGGGGGATGGCAGCGACGACGTAAAGGAGGGGCTGACTGGGCTCGTAAGGGTGATTAGTGTGTACCTAACTACCTTGAGGGAAAAGAGAATGAAGGAGAGAAAGTGAAGAAAAAAAAAGGTAAATAAATAAAAAGTGGTGGTGGAGAGGACAGATCTGAGTCCTAGTTACGGAAAAGAGGCATGTGGTCCGGCATGTTGAGACGACGATGTCTGGGTTTGATGATTGCTTGCGGGCGTGGGGCAGTATTAGATTGGCGGCGAGGCCGGACAACTCACCATGTCAGCCTTGCTTGCGTTCCTGGATGCTTGTCTGTCTCTAGATGGAATGGAAGACGAGTCGAGTCACCTTGTCAAGATACCAATGCCGAAGGGTGGACGTGCAGGTGGCGGAGGTGAGGTAACACACAGGTCAGCCACAGCCCATGGGTGAGAGAGCACTGAGGATGGAACGGCAGGAGAGAGAGAAGGAAAACCCGAGGCTATGGATATCTGGGTCAGGACAGGGAAGGGAAAGGAAGGGACGGTCATGGCTGTTGGAATACCCCGTGCCTTCACGGCCTCAGTTGACAGCGTATTCAGTAACAGGTAGGTACGGTAAGTAAGGTCTGTAAGTAGGGGGGGGGGGGGGGGGTCCACTGAACAGTGTCTACCTAGGTAGGGCATGATCACCGCAAGATTTGCCGCTTTCGGCTTTACCTTTTCTGTGAGTATTATTGACAGCGTTTTGAAGCCTTTGTATTGATTTATCCTTGCGTATGGTTCGCAAATCAATAATAGTCAGGATGGATTCCTCCTCCATGGGCCTTTTGCCCCAACCAAACTCTGGTGTGAACGAAGATGGAGATTCGGTACAATTAGACATCAGAACAGGGAACCTGCCGACGGCCACACCACCACCACCATCCTCTTGAGTTATTCTGCCCGCGTGGCCCTGCCAGGATCTAGGTGCTTGTCAGCTGCTATAGTTGTCGGCAGTGGTGGTTGCTGTCGTTGCTGTTCGTGTTCCTGTCGCAGTTCCTGTTCTTTTTGTTGTTGTCCCTGTGGCCGTCCCTCCCGAATTCCTCTCCCACTTCTTCCCGCTTTCCGTTGCTATCCACTTTTGTCCAATCAATCATCGCAAGCATGTGTACCCGACCTAGAGCTAGCTAGCCAGGTACTGCAGAGTCCGGGACCTTGCAGACGGGATGCATGCTGCAGGTCGATGAGTTGGCTGAGCCTCTTTCCCCTTCCTCCCCCCTGCTGCCCGTCGGAGACTCGTCATGCAAATCACTGTCGAATACTGCAGCCCCGGTCACAAGGGTTCACGTTGAAGCTGGGCCAAGACACGATGAGTCACGAACAAACACCACCGGCCTCCACGCGCCTATCGGTGCTGTGTGCTGTTGAGGCCATGCAATCCGAGGTTCCTATACTTTGGACCGACAACCATGAAGACGGGGGCTGCTACAATTGCCTTTCATCTACGCTGCAGCTCTGCTGGCTGTTCACTCTACAGTCTAAACTGTCTGTGTTCGTACATCCTTTCCTACCCTTTATTTGCATGCTTTCTATGGGGGTCGGCAAACTGTCACCAACCAAAAGTCTCTCGCCTTTCTCCTCCAAGCCCCGCTCTTTACCTTGCTCGAGGCAGTGCGGCTTGCTGATTTTGCTCGTACTTGCTCAGACCTCAGGCAATCAACATGACCTGGCAGGTCGGCTGGCTTGGCCACCTAAGTAGGTGTTTTGTACGGATACGGACAATCAGAACGGCTCGCCGCCCTACCAGGCCAGTGCGGGAGGGTCCCTGCATCGCGTATCTTACGCAGGTACCTAAGACCTACCTACACATGCGCATGCCTAATCATAAACTCGGAGAAAAGTGCGGATACCATTTCCAGCCATGCATTCGTACGTTACCACGAGTATATGGAGTACAGTACGGGCAATGCTTGCAATCTGCTCTCCTTCCGCCGCAGTCAGCAGAACTTCCTACTCTACGTCTTGCAATCAATGCACGCTCAACGGCATGCCGGCCGCGCGACGCTGCTTCAAATCCATTACCAGGACCAGACGGTATGTCCGAGCCGGCGTTGGGAGGGCCTTGCAACAACGAGGAAGATGCCTCGGGTCTGACGCAAATCGCGACACTACCAGTGGCATGGCGGCATGGCAGGGCCGGCGTAGCGACATCGCTCACGTTGCAACATCCATTCCCCCCAAACATTCAGTCCCGAAACATAGGACGGCTGTCATGCCATAGGCCCCAGAAGATCCCCGACAATGGCAATTGCTTCTTAGCATAGTTAGGCCCCGTTTGATCGCCTGAAGGCTCCCTTTTAGCCTGCTTGCTCACTTGCTAGTCGAATCTTTAGGGGATTGGGGCTTGGTCACGACATCGTGTGACCGCCCTCGTCGATGCATTGTCTATGCGGATGAAGGGCCTAGAATAATTGTGTCGATCCACTATTCATCCGGGGTGTTTACATAGAGCCACGAGCCCACTTCGGATTATCTTTATTGTACTCTGTAGTTTGGCGCTCATTCGATCGTCACTCGCAGGGCCGACAACTTCACTTCAGCCATCCTTCAGAGCGTCCAGTCGCTGCCCCAATGGGCTGGCTGACAACAGTCCTACGTCTTCGAATCCATCAACATGCACTTCCGTACCCCTTCAAGCGGACATCTTCTCGATATTTCAACCCAGGACGACCCCACCGACTCGGCTACAATCTTCCGCGGGCCACCCCTCGTCAACCGCACCCCATGCCTGGTATGAGAAGGCCCACGAGGGCATCGGCAGGAACAAACCTCCCGCCGAGACCGTTATTCTGCATCAGAACAGTTTCGCGCATGCCGACTAGATAGTCTACCCCGAACCACCCATGTATTGTGTCGAACCCTCCGTTTCATGGTTTTGTCTCACAAGACAGGCTCATACAGCGATAAAGAAATGAGTCTACCCGGGGGCGAGCAAGATAGAAGACGAAGCTTCCTAATTTGCCAATGTCATGTAGAGAGCCCCTGACTCGACTGCCTGTTTATTTGGAATCTGACAGTTGACCAAGTCCGTCGAATTCACTTACCAATGGCCTCAAAATCCGCCACCCGCAACCCGCCAGTCAGGCCAGGCCACCTACTTACTATCTACCACATCATTCAAACGCCCTGGTAGACGATGTGCCCAGACGATCGGCCTGCCGTCCACTTGCATCGCCTTACACACATTGACTGCGTTCCTCGCCCCATCTGCCTCGAGCAGGATTAGGCAACGGCGCGGCACACCTTAGCGCCATATCGCGCCTTGCCGGTAGCACTTTGGCTATCTCACATACCAACCGCAATATCTCTAGATCATCGCACATCTGAAGGTCTCACTGTACTTGAGGACGTTTGCGTCCGGCCCACATAAACACGTTTCCCTTGTGCGAGGCCCTCCTCGCAAAGTCATGTCAAGCAAGCCCACCCCCTCCCCACGACTATCATGCATCTCCCCAGCCGTGTGAGAGGAAGACACCGACGATATTAATCCCATCAGCAGAGTCATTGACATCGGTCTCCTTCTCCCAACGAGGCTTTGTATGTGCCGGGTTCACGGCGTCCATGACCGCATCTAGCTCTCAAACCATACACAACCCAAGACTCACGGCGCCAGCCTACACAGGTTCCTTCCCCCGTCATTCTCGACCAACAACTCTCTAAAGGCCTTGCCGTTGTTGACCTCAAGACCACGCCAAAGCTTAGCCGAATGATCTGCAATGTCGGGACTCGACCCAATCTATCCAACGTCACTCTCGCAACTGCGGCCGTCCCGGGCCGAGCAACACACTTCAACGAGACTCGTCTGTGCTGAACCGAAGACAGATCGTCGTCTCCCACAAATCATCACAGGATTCGAGAAGCTCTTGGACGATGCCACCTGCGGAGCAGGAACGGTCTTTGAAGACCAACGTGGATATCGCATGTTCTGTTTCTCGCACCTGCCTCCCTCCTAGCTACGAAGATCCTACCCGCAGGGTACAAGCCCATCACGTCTTCCTCTCACGTAGCCGTGGAAACCCAACTGCAGCTGCAGCGACCTGCACTTCCGAGATGGAGGGCGATGGCGAGGTCGAGAACCCGGTGTGGCCCGTTCTTCTTTTCACGTGGCAGTCGGGAAGACGGCACGGAACAGACGAACTTCAGACCCATGGCTCGACCGCCCTCCATTACCGCCAAATAGAAACGCCGTGAGCGATAAGCTTTTACTTCTCGCTTGTTGCCGTAGTTCTGCACCCTGCCCCCTGCACTCCGCCCCCCCTGCATCCCCTGGAATCCGTCTGCCAGACACATCCCCCCCCCCGTTTACAAAGACCTGGGCCTCGATAGTCAGGTGCGGGTGACGCCGTCAATGAGGTTCAGCCGCCAGTTGCTTGCCCGAGGTTTGCCATGCCTGAGTATCGCTTCCCAGCGTTGTCACCTCGAGGGAAGGATAGACGTGAGAAGAAAACAGGGCCTCCAGTAACTATCATTCGCATAACCCACACCTTTCCCGCCCCATTGGTGAAAACCTGTCCTCGCGGTGTGGTAGAAACCTGTCTTTGTCACTAGTGCCTCCCCGGCCGGTCCGGGTTCTCGGCCTACTGGCGCTGGACGCGAGGCTATCGAGCCAAACTGCGGCATTGGATGAGGTTGTGACCGAGATTGCTGGGTTCTTCTGCACAAATACTCTTCCCGGCAAACCCTCCTAGTGCCGCTGAGAGAGGTCCCTTTAGTTAGACTGTTTCTTGGGGCAGGTCGTTCTCGTCTGTGCACGCAGCCCTGCTTCCGGGTTTCTCGTACCCGCCAGATTTGATTCCCGTTCGGAGGCTGTTGATTTATGTACTTGGACTATATATACCATTGTTCGGAGATTCGGGTTAGTTAGTATGGCGTCAACTCACATGGGTTCGAAGGGTCAAGGGGTTGAACAGAGGATGAACGAGCATTGACCGCGAACTATAATACAGGCAACAAGTAGGTATAAGAGGAAAGGAAGGCTTTAGGCGGGCGTCCACGCGAGAGAGACAAAAAACATCGTCGTCACCTCCATCAACCATTCAACGCATATATCTTCGTTCCTTCAGCGGCCTTGGTCGACGTCTCCCCTTTTCCTCGTGCAACCCACTCCCCCCACATCGTCCGGGACCAACACAATGCCTCCCCGTCCCCGAGGCAATGGAGGTTTTCGTGGCATTTGCCACCTGTTACCGACTCCATTCCACCTGGTTGAGAAAACGACAACTTGCCGCCACAAACAAACCAACCGCCATCTCCACTACCCCAGTTCTTTTCCTCTTCTCTACCAGTCTCTACCAGGCCAACCGGGTTCACCACAGCTGTACGTCGTCGGTATCCGCGTCGCCTTGGATAACAAGGGCAGGATATGCGGCGCTTTGTCTACCAGAGCCAACACTCCAACGGCGGAATCGAGGAAATAAGGAAACGCGCGATGTGGCGGGCGCACGTGTGTGATTTTTTTTACGAAGACGAAATTGCGACGAGGGAATTATCGGGCGACGGAAAACCTCTTTTCCATGGTATTAGAAAGAGAAGGAAAAAGGAAGAAAAAAAAACTCCTGCTGCAAGTTTGTATCCCTCTCCTCCTTGAGCCGTTTTGCGCGAGGTGAAGTCGGTGTCGGAATCGTGTGCTTGCTTGTCTATGCTTTTGGGGTTGGATTTCGGTGGGGTATCAATATGCCTCAATTCCGTTCCCTCTTTGGCGGTCCTAGTCGTATCCGGATCCGGTCGCAGACGTTGCGGGTGTGAGGTAGGCATGACTCGGGAAAGGCCACATGTGGGAAAACCATCAATGTGTGTTACAGACCGCCCGATCTAACAACCAGGTGCCAGAGCGAGTGCCGGAGAGAAAACTATTGTGCAAAAGATTCGTGAATGATGGGGGTAATGGCTGGCAAGGCGAGTGAAAAAGAGACCCTGTATGATTCCCACAGCCGCCTATGCTGGTAAAAGGGCGGCTCCAGCTGGATTGATAGACGATGAAAAGTGAGCTTTGGTATGAGCAGGTGTGTCGTGACTTCGTCCTGAATGCCGCCAGTACTCGCGGATTAAATAAGGGCAGCATCAGGGATTCGAAAATTAAGTTGGCCATAAAACCACTCGACAGAAGATTAAAATGGTTTCGCGCGTACTGGAACTGGTATATCCAGATAGGACTTCGTCGTCGTTGTCGTCGTCGGGCTGATAGCTTAGTATGCCCAGATTTTCAGCTGCAGCAGTGGAGAGTCAGTACAAAATCCGAAGGCAATCAAAGCAGAAGAGATGTAACGTACGAGCGAGTCCCATGAACCTGTGCACAAACTGATACCATCGTTGCTAACGCCCAGACAGCTGACTCTGTTCTCGTGGCCGACAAGTGAGCCAACCTTTTCACCACGCGTCACATCCCAAACCTAACGAGAAATTAATCATCAGCCCACTACCGAGCCAGTTAGGAAGTAGCAGCATACCTTGCACTCAAAGTCATCGTAACCGGCAAACAATAACCGTCCGGATACCGAGGTTGCCACAGAGGTAATGCCACAAAGAATGGATTCCGACTGTGAGTCGAGAGGTTAGCGATGGCGGGAGGGGTTGAGGATGAGGTTCGTCGTGGGTCCAACTTACGCCGTAGAGGTTCAGCTCGCGATCGGCACGGATATCGAAGAGGCGGCAGGTTGCGTCGTCAGAGCCGGTGACGAATGAGTGGCCGTCGGGGAAAAACTGGATAGCGTTGATGTCGGACTCGTGGCCAGCGAACGTCTGGACGGCCTTGCCGGCGCGGATATCCCACAGCTTGGCGAAGGCATCACAGGCACCCGAAATGAATGTGTTGGAATTGGTAGGGTTGAGGCTGATGCTCATCACGTCACCGAGGTGGTCGGCGAACTCGGTGACCTTTTGGCCCGTCTCAATATCCCATTTCATGCAAGTCATATCACCTGAGGACGTGAGGATGCTCCGGTCGTTGATGAAGCGACAGCATGAAAGGTACCCAGCGTGGCCCGAAAGCTCTCTCGCGACACGGGTCGGTCCCTCCCTTTGCTGATTGAGGTTATAAATCGAGCAAATATTGTCGAGACCACCACAGGCGACGTAGTTACCGCTAGGGGCGTAGGCGCAGGTCATGACCCACGAGGAACGCAGAGGAATGGCATGGACCTTGTTCGTCGTGTAGGCATCCCAAATGATGAGCTTTCCGTCTTGCGAGGCCGAGACGAGGTGTCTTCTGTCGGTGGACCAGTGCATGGCGTAGATCTTGGCCAGATGCCCCTTGAGAGTGCGCTTAGCCTTCATCAGCTGGTTCTTGGGGATCGGCTCGTGGGCCTGCTGGGCGACGGTGCGGACTGCGGGCAAAGAGTGATGGTCAGCATGACGGCTTGGACAGGGGCCCAATTGAGATGGAGACAATGGCAACGAGAAGGAAGACGATGATGGAAGAACTCACGAGTAGTGTCAGCGAGCTCATCCTTCTTCCGCTTAATCCTATCCTTCAGTGTCTCAGCCTCGCGTCGCGCCTGTTGGATGCGCGCCTGCATCGCCTCAGGCGATACATCGTTGGGGCCTTGAGAATTCATCGTCGTGGACTCGCGACCTCGATCAATGGGATGGCGGAGAGAGAGGAGTGGCTGCTGATGGCGGAGGCGGCGAGTGGTGATGGCGAAAGGTGGTAGGCGAGGAGGTCGGATCGAGAGGAGGTAGTGGTCGTCGGTCGTTGGATGAGGGTTGAGGGTTGGAATTGAAATTGAGCGGGAGTCGGTGGAGAGGAGGAAAGAGAGAGGTGTGTGTGTGTGTGTGTGTGTGTGGTTGTCTAGTTCCAGACGGAAGGGGAATGCAAGCTCCAGGGGGGTTGCTTTGCGCGGACCAGTAAAACAGCAGGGTCGAAAGGAAATGATGGTCGGCCGGGGTTGTTGAATTATGGGAGAGAGTGAGGGTACATGCCGAAGCTGCGATATAACAGTGTGAGATGGAGTACTTGCCGGGGGTTGTCCTTATGCAGAAAACCCAGTGGGCGGGTGGACAGGGCAGGAGGGAACAGGAACAGGAACAGGAACAGGAACAGGGACAGGAGGAAGATGGGCGGGTGGTGGAGGTGGGTAGTTACCTACAGGAAGGAAGTTACAGTATCCGACAGGGAATGGATGGTATTAGTGGTGGATGGATTAGCTGGTTGACAATGGCCGAGGATGGAGGTTAGATTGGTGGGACGAGAAGGAGGAAGAAGAGGGAAAAAAGAGAGGCGGACAGGAAACTGGCCAGGACGGGACAGGGCAGAATTAGGACTACAGTATTGAAAAATGCGCCGGGGTGGCGGTGGCCGTGTCGAGCGTGTGGTGGATCCTTTCCCCTACCTACCTTACCTCTAGGTAGGTACGGATAGGTGGTGTTCCTTCACTCTTGTCTTTCAATCCTCTCCACCTGTCTCACAGGTCTCTTTCACACACACACACACACACACACACACACACCACATCTCTCTCTCTCCCTCTTTCTCCTTTTCCCTCTTCTCTCCTGCGCCGTCGATTATGGTTCTGCTGGGGATATGCATCTGAATAGGAGCTGGTACTGCCCCCGGGAGGATGAAGAAGTGATGCGGCTGTCCGTCTGCCCATCTCTGGTGTAGGCCCTGGACAGTGATTCGATCTACCGTTCAAGTAGGTACAAGGCAGGGAAGCAGGGCACAGGCGGGCCTGGAGGCCTGCAACCAAGTACCGACAAGGTAAGCTAAGGAGTACATCGTCCTTGCGTCGAGGTCAGATGAAGTTACGGAGTCTCTGTACGGTACTAGACCTGCATATTCGTAGAAACGATGTGGAGCAAACGACGGGGTGCAGCAGCACGAGAGACGAACGGTCAGAAGCATGAAAAGGCGATACGACACGGATGGGGTGCACTCGATGATGAGCGATGGGCGATAAGCTGAGCGACTCTTGGTCGCTCGACCAAAAAGAGAGGAAATGTAGCGCACGCAGTGCATTCGTCCGCAGTCATGGGGACATCTCTCGCCCTCCAAAAGCCGCAATAGCTTGACTAGGTATGTATGTACCTGTAGCTCCAAGGGAAAAGTGGGAGAGAAGTGGGAGTCTAGGACCACGAACCGCCGCCGACGGCAGCTAGCAGAGAAGAGGCCCCAGTTCTTTGTCCCGAGGATGACGAGACGAGAGATGGCCAGGGCGTGTGGTACGGGATGCCGGGGAGGGGCCAACCCAAAAAAGGGGGCGGAGAGGGAAAGAGAGAGGAAGGGAAAATGCTGGCCGGGGCAGTCCACAGACTTGCGTTGTGATGCCTCCGGGGACAGTAACCTGAAGCAGCTGAGCTCCAGAATGTCGCCTTCGTCTTTTTTTGTTGTTTTTTGGTTGATGCCGCTTGCTTCCCCTTCCCCCCTTCTTCCTTCTTCCTGTCTACATGGGTCCGAGGTCAGACCAACAAAGACAATTTTGGCTGCCGGATAGACTGTCTTGCCGGGCCTTGCCGGGCTGGAGTTGCGTTGTGGTGTCTCCAGTGTAGGGTCTCTCTCTCTCTCTCTCTCTCTCTCTCTCTCTCTCTCTCTAACAGCGGCGACTGGAGGAGAGAGGGCAGGATAGAGAATGTACCACTGAGTGGCTTTGGCACGACAGATGATTCAAAGACCTCGAGTTAGTACCGAGACGCGCGCGGTTGTGTGTTTGTGTTTGTGTGTGGATGGGTGGGTGGGAGTGGACAATCAGAGTCGCAGGTTTCTCTGCTGCGCATCCGCACTGTGTACGGAGTAGGTATGTATGCTTTTGTACTAATGCTGAGCGCAGTGTTGTTTGGTGGACAGCGATGATTGCGTAGTGGTATCCATATGCCCAGGACGGAACGACGGAGGCGACTGGCGAAGAAGGGTAAGTTCAGACCAGGTGATGAGCCGTGCGTATGTGCACAGTATACGTTCACTGATCAAGTAGCTAGGTAAATGAGTGGATGCGGCGATGCCAACCCAATTAGATGCCACTCAGGAATTTGGTGCGAACCGTTTTGAGCGTGAGCAGGTCATAGTAGCTAAGCCAAGCGGCAGAGTGCGAGCGTCGGTCGAGTGTGTTGCACAACTGGACCAGGACAATGGGAGAGGATGGATATCAACCTGCCTGTATCATCCCCCGGGGTCTGTTTGTTGGTGACACTTGCGTACCATTCATTGCCTTTTTCTACCGACCTTGCCTTAGCAGTATACGAAATACAAGGGGCTTCCAGTTGCTCGAGGTCCGTACAATGGCGCGAAATGATATGTATCACAAAATGGGAACGGAAATGGTCCAAGGGTGGGTGGATTCTGGAACCAGACGTGCGTGAAGTGGAGGGGGGGAAGGGGAGGGGAGGGGACCGAGGAGAGGTGGGGGGATCAGGGGGGGCTGGAGGAGACCCGCTCGGCGAACACTGGCAGGCGAGGAAAGAACCACAACTGCCTGTTCCTGCCGTCCAAAAAGTTTGAACTCAAGATAGGCATGTCTATACCTACCTATAGCTGTGTGTGGTTTATGGTTTCCTCCTTATGGTTTTTTCTCCTTCGTTTTCTGACCACTCGGTCTTTTGTCTTCTCCCGTATACCGTCTCCCTCGAGTCCATCCATTCTTGACTGCACTCTAATGCAGCCTCCGTTTCTTATTCCCGACGTCGGCAGGAAAGTTAACAGAAAAACAAGACGTAATCCGAGAACCTTATCCCCCATTCGTCCCGTCCCGTCTCGTCTCCCTTAGTCCCTTTGTACATTTTCTGGTCGTCCAACGGTAGGTGTTGGAAGTGAGGCAACAACAAAGCGAGAGCGAGTTTGGAGTTTGCTCTTTCCCACCTCCATAGTTTTGCCCGACAGAGAAATCGGTTTGGTTTCTTGCGAGGCCGCTCGACCCGTCTTGCGACTAGGTTGGGACGTTTGCATCCAGGTGACATGACTTGGAGAAGCAGCAGAGACGACCAGGCCGCATTTCGTCTGCCGGCGCGACGCAGTGCAATACGATACGATGCGATGCGATGCGATGCGATAGAATCTGACCCATGACAGCGTTGAATGGCGAGACGTCAACCGCTGACCGACACCTGGCCCAACGGGCTGGTACGGTCTTCTTCGGTGCATGTACTGTGCGAGCCTGGCATGTTGCACTGAACAAGCAAGCAAGCAAAATCCGAAGCACAAAGTCCGATCAGACGCTCGAAAGACGCAGGGTCCAACGTCGCTGAGAGGTCGAGGTATCTGAAGCTGCGGCGAATAAGTTCGCGTTCCGCGCACATCTTTGCTACGTATCTGGGCTGGGCCAAGTTGGGCATCATCTTCCGCAACATTGAATATAGCGTTCAGGGAACACACATCGCATCCATCTGTCCAGCTTTTTGGCGCCAAATCTGACATGAGCCTCGCCGGAGTACTCTGTATTGAATTTTTCTTCTTGCTCCACACATTGTGCCTTATCCAACTTGATTCTGTCCTACATTACCTCCTGGCATTCTGCAACATCGTGGTACGGCAACGGCGGCGGCAAACAGTTGTGCTTAAGGCGTTGTTGCCTTTGGAACCAACATGTCTTCTCTCACGAACCGGCCACCAATGCTTCATTTCAAAGTCTCCGAGGCACAGAATACTCTCGGATACCTACTACATGAGGGTATCTCCATGGCTACAGTGAGCGTACCGTTACTCGGCCGCGACTGTGCAAGGCAGGAGGAGGTACGTACCGCCTTCCAGCAGTGGGGAAAAAGGAGCCGCCGCCGCGCACCGGCAGCGCACCCTCCTTTTCTGAGGCTTCTCCTCATTTTCTCAACTCATCCTCCATTCAACTTTCCTTGGCGAAATGCAAGCACAACGCTTGGCAGACTTTCACCTACCGGTGATCACCTCACACCTCGCCTCTACACCACCACCCTCTTCATACGAACAGAGAGTGCCGTGTCTCAGGGTCCTGGCAAACTGGGTTGCGAGGAGGAACGTTTGACACATGCAAGCTCCGCTGGTTTACCCAACGCCGACGTTCCCGTGGAGCGTTTATCTCGATCCCAGACCCAATCATCGCTTGCTCACTCAATCGTTTGCCATCAAAGCACGGGTCAAGCCAATGACAAGAGAGCATGTGCCTCGAATTTCAAAACCTCGAATTTTGGAACCTCGAGCTTCCTGGACGTTGAGGTCCGGGACGATGCCCTTGCGTGTGGCGTTCGCCTTCAATATGGCCCCTACAGACGTGGCATTTGCGCATCACGTAGCCATATGATTTCGCATCAAGCCAAGGAACATCGTTGAAGAACCAACTCCGATATAGGTGAGTGGGGAGTTTGAGCCTAGACCGGCTCAAATGTTCGCACACACTGCATCTCACCTGGTATTAGTGCGTACCTTACACTGTGGGGCCTCTTGCTGCATTGCATAAAACACAGATTGGATGCAGGTGATTGTAGACCAGTAGGAAGCTGGTTGGCTGACGGCCTCTGCTGAACTTCACCCCCTCCCCCACTGATCTGGTGGTCTGTGCCTCGTTTGTTTCTATGTACAGTATTCCCGTCTCGCCTTTGGGCCATCATCGCCTGCCCTGCTCACACCCCCTTCTCCTCCCACCGGCGGAGAGGTGTCGTCGTCCTCATCCTCGTCCCTCTCCATCTCGACAAACCTTTGCAACCTTTTCGATTCATCCTCAGCTCTTCTCTCGGCTAGAAGACTTCGCTTCAAGCCCTCATCAAAAGTCAGGACGTTCTACGGGAGCTTAGAGCCCAGAATCATGGATTTTGCCCGTCAGCTGGGTTCGTGCTACGTTTCGCCTCACGTTGCTCGTCGGCCATGCTTCTGAAGCACCGGGCAGGCACTGTCCCTCGGCCGGCCAACGCCCGCTCAAGAAGCCTTAACTTCACCTCCAAACGGTCAGCGTTCGCGAGCTCAAGGTGACAAGCCGGATGGGCTACAAGGTCGGTCAGAGAAATCATTACATCGTGCTTTTTTGCAAGGAAACCATGCGGGCTGAACAAACGCGAAACATGGGCAGTCCGCAAAAGACAACTTGGCGATGACAGCCAGTTGGAAGCTGGCAGCCTTTTCGGCGAAGCATCCGAAAACCTTGACCCCAAAGGGACCTCCAAAGGCGGGGGTGGTGGGCTGGTCGCGTCAGCAAACAAACAACAACCTCTCCTACCAAACTCGCTAGGACATGGACGAAGCAAGAAGACGAGCCCCTGGTCCAAGTGCAGCAGGTACAGCTTCTTGTCAGGTCAGCCCAGGAAAGCCCCGAGTGGCAACGTCCATGAATTGGACGAGAGTCTCAGTCTGCCCTTCCTCCAGCCAGCCACACTGGGCCAGACGTTGGTTTCATTGGCTAAGTTGCAGACTGGGACTGGAACCCCTACGCCTGTGACTCGCGATAGACTGTGAGAAGCCCCAAGGTTACCCCCCCCCCCCCCCCCCCCCTTTTTTTTTTTTTTTTCTTCTTCTTCTCCATTCTATGTTCTTACGACAATATCAGCTTTACCGCCACGCCCTCTTTTGCCCTCGCCGCTTAGCAGACCCCGACGCACCCACTGCCATTCTTGCTACCGGGACACCGTGGACTTAGATATGGCATGCCAAATCCGATGGTTGGCTTGTCATTCGTGCGCCTTACACCAAAGCTTCGTTCCGGGATTATGGTTGATTTCTTCGCAGGTCATTTGAGTGGCGGGCGGGCGGTCCAAGCTCTCGTAGCCCATGGCCATGTAGCCAGCCGCTACCGTCGCAGGCCCCAAACTTCGACCACTACGTCCTTTCCTTTCGGGGTCCAGATTCGGGCTGCATCGACTGTGTTGGCCTTCTTACGCATATCGATGATGGCATCTGGGATAGGGAAAACGGCCGGAACCAGACGGTTGGATATGCCGCTTGCCAGTATTGCCACTCCCCACACCGAACCAGACGGAATGCATGATTGTTAGAAGACTCTCATGTTGGACAAACAACAGTGGCCAGCGGCACTTCAACTCGCCCTCCATCAGCCGCCTCGATTTCTAACAATGGCTACCCTGGGTAAGCTCGTGAGATGCCAAGATCGTTTGTATCACCGGGTACCATTCTGGTCTCCGCTACCTACTTAGGCTAGTTCTGCTCCGCGGCTCATTCCTCTGTCAAGATCACACAAGTTCCATGCGCTTGGCGCGAACACGTACTCTGGCATGCCAGTGAACGGTCTTAGGCAGCCGTGCTCCGCCGGATTCAAAAAAATGGAGATTGCAGTAAAACGGGCGTTGCTCGTACGCTAGGTCTGCTAAACCAACCGTATCCTTCTGCTAGCGAGGGACGACATAGGGCTGCGACGGATCCCGCTGGCAAGGGTGTGTGTGTGTGTGTATGTGTGTATGTATGTGTGTTGTCCGTTGGCAGCCCCAAATCGAACGAAAAGCTACATCGAGCCAAAAAGAGGGGGGGAAAGAAAGGGAAAAAAAACTAGTATTAGGCTTCATTAACACGCAAGAGGGCTCCAGATGTGCAAAAGACCGGCCGATTGCTACTTCCTACATCGACGATAGTTTTGATGATCTATAGACGGCAACGTCACTAACGAGCAGATCCACTGCCTTGCTCGACTCCGATCCGGGTAGTGGGCTTAAACTCTCCGCACGCGGCACATTCAGCACAAACCTACGTGATTACAGATAAGTCGGACGTTACGTCACTCCGATGGTACATTTGAGTTACTACGGAGTACGCTATGAGATCCGGAATGAATGACAAATCACACATCCAGCAGCGCGAAGCATCAAAGTTGCAGTACGGATACGGTTATCTGATATCTAGACGGGATTATCTTTCGCCGATCATTAATGGACGACATCACACCCTTCCTCGGCTGCCCAGCGGGAAGCACCCGGGCTTCCTGGGCTCCTGTCCCACTTGGGATTGTGGGGAGAAGCCTCCCGTCTACAGATACAATGTCTTTCACTCACTCACTTACAGACACACAACTCCTGCAGAATAGTGGTTTGCCCCATCGTTATACATGAAGCGTCTCCTGACACCGAGCTGGCCCGGGTGTCGTTGGCCTCTCTACAGTCAGAGCTGCATTCTCTGCACCGCTCGCCTCATGTCTATCCGTTTCGAAGTACGACGCTGCGGTTGCCTTGGCCATGGAGTGGGCATCAAGAGCCTCCTCGCCCGCCTGGTGATCCTGTTTCTCTTGAGGTCTGTGTGTCATCTCAACGGCGGACCAAAGACAAGTGTCCTGTCATCATGGCACGCACGTCCCTGCGGTCGATAAACGGCTTGCTCACGCTCGTGCGGACTATCCATCCACCGTTTGCCTTCCACGAGATCTCGAGCATAGTTTGGAGAAGCTCACTAGTCCAAACATCTCGCAGACAGGTGGCCGCTAACTCGATCTGTTCCATACATGCGCCCCTGGCACTCCATCTCCGGCTTAGGGTGGCTGACTCTGGCCTCTGCCCAGTTCCTGACTGTGCGCATCCTGCCTGGGCAGAGTGCCGAGCTTGAACCGTCGCAACTTGCGGGACCTCGAGCTCGGCCTTTTCTTGACCGCCGAATTTGCTGTTGGAGTTAGGAAACACCGGCCTCCGGCGGAGACCGCTTTGAGTATTACATATATAGCCTCATTGCCCAATCGGGCACTCACAATACCTGTCCCTACGCAGGAGGCGAGCAACACCGACCATGGATTAAGTTTGGGGTCAGGATGTAGAAACCTAAGCGTTGACACCCACGGAGTGATCACTTGTGGAACCGATTCCAAAGAAGCCAGCAAGCTGATCGGAGGAGGGTATGAGACATGATTGACGATTGCCTGACGAAAGCCTGTTCTATGCACGTAGAACGAGACTATAGCAGCTGGCTGCTTTGGTAGCCTGAACAGCCCAATGCGCAAACGGCCCAATGGAAACAGCATCGAGTTGTTTCCGCTCTCTGTCGTGCAGCTCGATGCAATGCCAGTCGCCTTGAAAAACGCACAGCGGCGTCAGGGAGGCTCGTCTGCGTAAGAAGACAACCATCCATAAGGCAAACGCTTCGTTGGTCTGATGGGCACGAACCCCCTTCGCTCTGTTTCCCTCCCTTTCTTTCTCCCTGTCTCACTCTCTCACACACACACTCTCTCTCTCTTTTACACACACACACACACTCACCGTGCAGTCAATCTGATGCTTCAGGCCGCTACCAAGGCGTGTCGCTGGGATGGACGGCGGTGCCTACACCGGCCCAGGAACGCTGGACCGAGGGGGATAGACGAACTCTCTTTGAACTCAAATGCGAAATTTCCGGTCTCGGGGTGGCCAAAAAGCCCAAGTAATGTCGCTAAGTAAAGAAAACGTGCAGCAGGATGCCGCGCGGACGGGGAGGCAGTCCACCGTCAACGCTTAGCTGACGGGAGCGGCAGGCATCTAGAAGGATACGCACGCACTACTCCTTTTTTCCTTTCCTTTTTTTTCTTTCTCCTCCCCTTCCATCCTTCTCTGTTTGCCGGCGGCATCATGGGGTGGGAATCCTGAAGGATGGCCAGCTCTCGGTCCTCTTTCGACCCCTCCCCATCCCCTCCCCTCCGTCCATTGACCCGGCGCTCAGATCTGCTCGGCCAACGCAGGTTTCCACATTACACGCCGGAGACGATGCTTTTCGTCCTCGCCGCCAAAGATGGAATCGATCCCACGACGAGCGAGGGCGCATACATCGTCACGGCAGAGCCCGAAGTGCTCCGCCACCAGTCTGTACTCGTTGGACAGCGGGCTGCCAAACACGCCGACATCGTCGGTCTGTTTGCGGCCTGCAGGTTAGCCGTAGCCTTCTCAAACTGAGAACCCTCAACAGAGGACTGGGAAAGGACAACGGAAAGAATGGGAGAGGGAGGGGGCAGGAAACAACAGAACAACAAAATGAGACAGAAACGTACGCCGAGAGATATCATGCTCTCTTCCATGCCCCACCACTCCCCGAAATGATGCGCCTCGAACCCGCCCGAGATCATGCCCGCGTGCACGTTGCAGCTGAGACACAGCTCGAGCCCGATCCTTCGCTCCACAATCTCCCGCTTCACGTCCTCGACGAGGTGGATGACGTGCCCCAGGCGCTGCGGGCCCCACGACAGGATCTCGGCGAGCTCGCCGGGGGTGCCCGAGCACTCGGCCTCGCCGAAGTGGACCGTGACGCCCAGCCCGAGGTCACTTGCCTCGGCGAAGGCGTCCCGGAAGATGGAGACGTCGTCCTGGCCCGGTACGCCGTGGACGCGAGCGGCTGGGTCGCCGCAGAGATCGACGCCGACGACGCCCCGCTCGCGGAACTGGGTGGCGAGGAGGACGGTCTCGCGGGCCTGCGCAGAGGTGTGGCGGCGATCCACGGAGAGGATCAGGCGCGTGCGCATCATCGTTTCCTGGCCCGCCGGGTGCGCGGCCTCGAAGGCGGCGATGGCCGAGAGGATCGTGGAGACGTAGACAGAGGGAGGCTGCGGGGTCGGTGAGGGGAGAGAGCGCGGGGTGGTGCGGAGCTCGAGGTAGGTCACGCCGTCGGCGTGAAAGTCCTGCAGGACCGAGAGGGTTGCAACGCGGAGGGTCTCGGGATCGGTTATGAGGTTGTAGATGTAGGAAGAGAAAAGGGGGAAGAAGCTGGATTGCGGTCAGGTGGGTTCGGTTGGAAAAGAGGAACAAACGGCGGGGGAGAAAAGAGCGGTACGAGAAGGAACGGAACAGTACGTGGTGAGATTGTAGTCATGTTTGCCGTCCGGCATCTCGACAAGAGGGTCCGCGAGGTCTGTCTCGCCGGCCTGCTTCTTGCGGACCCAGATGTCGTGGAGGGTGCGCCGGCTTATGCTGCCTGTCAAGTGGGCGTGGAGCTAAGCGGACGTTAGATAACTAGGTCTTGGTTCCCAAACTCAATGCGCCTGTAGTGTTTCTGCAGAAACAAAGCCATACCTCAATCTTTGGAAGGGCTCTGAAGTCCATATCTGGTACCGGCTTCGAGTCCATCGTGTCCGGGGTCGGGGCCACTGTGCTGCTGTCTTGGTGGGCGCTTTGGAGGAGACTTCTCCTGGTTTTCTCGTCGACTCGATGCCGAATCGATGCCGCGGGATGTTGAGGCGAGGCAACCTGGTTTTCGGACGGCGGACGTCCGGTCTTCCAGATGCTCGTTGTTGGTCAGGTCTCAAGAGGAGGGTTAAATGGCGCTTGTTTGTCTCCTTCTAAAATCCGACCCCCTCCTTCTTCGCCTTCTTCTATGAGCCCTAGCCTAGACGCAAAAAACGAGACGGTCTGATGGAAGGCAAGTCCTCTGGATGTTGTGCGACTGAACCCCAATGAACAACCGGGGGAAAAAAGCGCCCTTCTTTTACTCTGTTTTCTCGTGGGGAAAGAAGGTTCGTGTCACCACCGGGGAAAGCTGGCGGTAGTGATACAGTGGCCCCCCGTGGCTCCGAGGCGGAGCAGGCCGATGGCGCCGATCCCGGAGCGTCTGGGCGGGCATCACCTTCACCGCGGAAATTGAGACATTTCCGTACTGAGCGCCGGGGAACCCCCCTCTCCGCCCACAGCCCCCGGACAACAAGTGCCGAACGATGCAAACGGCCGGATCGGACGAGGAGGGTTGATGATGGCTTTTGAGGGCTTGCGTTCCCTGCCCCTACCCCTCCCCCCCGGAAGCCGTAAGTGGCCATGCCCGGGCTCGGCAGAAGCGCTGTCACTTTCTCTGCCACGCCGATGCACCACACCACGCAGAGTGGTCTTCCAGGCAGCCGGCTGAGAGTTTCAATTTGGCATCGTACCATCAGGCTTGAAGCGCCGTCGCCGGTCTTGGTGAAGAGTCGCCGAGTGTGGCCGGGCCCAATGACGCGCACCGCCCCCTCTCAGCATTGAAATGATTGTTTCGACGATGATTCCACTTGTTCTTTGTTCGCATCATCTGATACCGACTGATGAATTCTGAGCCCTTCGAGACACACTTGGACGCTGGACTGGCGGGTATCCTACGAAACCTTCAATGCTCTAATACTACTGCCGCTGCTGCCGACTCGTCGGATGGGCGCGGAAGTCGCAGGCTCGCACTCCTGTACTCAACGTTCATGGACTGACATATTCAAATAACAGTGAGAAGAAAGACCCTGGTATCCCTCAGGAACATGTTGTGGCCGTCAATTCTTTTTGTCAGAATTTGGCCCTTCTCTTCGAGCCGCTCAAGACTTCTTGGAAGCAACTACCAAGTCTGTGTCCGCGTCTCGAACGCAATGTTCTGTTGTCCATTTTCCATCCCAATTAGCGACGGCATGCTCGGTAACGTGTTTCCGCGTCCGGGTACTCCCCGCTCCTGAGGTGTAGTCCGTAGTCGGTAAGCAGAACAGCGCAGCAGCCAAGTAGCAGGGAGTCACGGCGTGGGAAGCTGCTGGGAACGGGATGGGTATTAGAATTTCATCATGATTGCAAGCGGCTATTCCTATCGCGGCCTCATGAGTTCCTATAGTACAAGCACAATGGCAGGGAAACCCCATCCTGCCAACCATCCATGACCGCAATGCAAGCAAAGTTCCGATTGTCGTGGGTGTGTTGTAAAGTGTGAGAGAGTTGTCTTGATATACAGTTCCGAAGCGCAGAGAGAGAGATAAAAAGCAACGCCAATAGTCTGTCCGATGCCGAGTTAGGGAGTACGGGGTGTCGTCAGGCCGTTGGGTGCGCAGTTTCGGGGGGAAGTTTTTGATAAGCTTAGCTTCGTCCTTCCTAGCTTCGCTTTGCATTGTGGTGGTTTTTTTGTTTCCGGTTTTGGTTCTTGGTAATTTACAGAGCGGGCTTGGCCTCGGCGCGGTCGAGGGCCAGGCCGATTTGGTCAGCGGTGCTGCCCTCTTGGCTCTCGCCAGCGGTCAGGAGCGCGTCGCCGCCCGCCTCACGCATGCGGAACTCGCGCTCCATGCCCTCAAGCTGCTGGTCCTCGGCCCAACAGGTAGCCAAGGGGACGCCGATCATCAGGGCAGTGGCACAGACGACCCAGACGGTGCGGGAGCTGTAGTACCACGTGTTCTGAACGGCGGAGACGCCGAAGTCAATCTTGTTGCTGATCCAGCCGCGGGTGGTCGGGGGGACAATGTCCTTCAGGGCGTAGATGCGCTCGGCGAAGGACTCGTCACGGGGGTCGTAGTCGCTATCGGCAGAGATCTCGGAGTCTGGGGGTTGTTAGCTAGTTGGTCTTGTGACGTATGCATTGCATTGAGAGCTTCGCAACGCAAACCAACGGGGTTCTCGCGCCCTATGTCTCGACAGCTGGGGGCCCCCACGTACCAGTGTCGGTGAAGTCGGCATCATCCTCGATAGGACCGGCCTGGCCGGACTGGAAGTGCTCGTCCTCGACCTCGGTAAGTTGAACCATGATGACTGGGATTTGAGAGCGACGCTCGTTCTTGAGTTGTTGTTCGACTGCGCGTCTAGCGGTCGCAAAGATGGCGATGAGACGGTAGCGAATATACCCCGGGGGCGTATGGATGCGAAGGTTGAAGCCGACGGGAAGTGCGACGAGGAAACCGAGCTCTTGGAGCCGTTCAAGGTTGGCTTGCTGATGTATGCCGAAGCGGAATGCTTTTTTCCAACCAAAGATGGAGAGGTGACGATGGATCTCGGAGTCGAAGTCGTTATCGAGAAAGTAGCCTTGGTCGTCGAAGAGGGAGTCGTTGGGATGGAGTTGAGCTTGGAAATGGGCTAGGGGAGGTTCAGCAACAGCTGGGCCAGACATGCCAGTTGGAGGACCCATCATGAGAATTTTTGGTAGCTAGCGTAGTTGGTGGATGGTCCGAGCGTTGATTGTTCGGAAAATAGCTTATCCGAAATTTGAATGACGTTGGTTGATAAAGTGACTGTGTGCACAGACCACACCTGAGTGCTTTGATAGACGCTACCTTCCTGTTCTTCCTGCCTTTCCATCTATCACAGGAGTTCTCATCCCAAGGACTATAACGGTATTACACATGCACACACAATCAGGAGAGGACTCTTTTGTGTTCTATAATGGGAAGCATGATTCTTAAATTGCTCAAGGAGAGGCAGAAAATCAGGTTGGGCCAAATTTTTTTTAAATAGTCTTATGAAGGTTCTTGCTGTTTTCCTCCTTCCACCCGGATGTGGTCCTGCTGCCTCTCTTGGACCATTTATTTATCGGGAATGGATGCTTAGATTCTCTCTAGGGGCAAATCCATCTTGTATTAAGTCTACCTCTGCTACGCGGCCGCCTTTTTCCTTGGCCGGGCCACGAAAGTCTGCTTCTGCATACAAGATTCAGGCTTGGGCTCATCGATCACACTCTCGCAGTTTCATGCTATATCCCCAACATGCCGAGCACGTTTTGTGAGGCAAATTTTCTGGAGTTTGTGCTAATTTCTGGCTTCTCATGAAAACATTTCGACATTCAAGTCATGTTTTAGCGCAAAGATGGACTGGGATAAAAGTCCTCTCCCAATGCCTCCATGCAACCCTCTACCACCCGACCTTGGGATTACAAGCTCAAAATCTTGCCCCCCCCAGAACCGCTAATTACACACGACCGAACTAGTCCTCCCTTTCCTCCCTTTTCTTACTCATTCTTGTCTCCAATCCTGGGCAAGCAGAGCCACAGCCCCAGCATAACGCCCAAGAACGCCAGGATAACAGGCTGCAAAACCTGCACACCCTTGGCCTGCGCCAGCGCGCCGACGGCGAACGGCAGGATCGCGGCGCCACTGCCGCCGAACGCCGCCGCGAACCCGATGGTGCTGACGTGCAGGTGCCTCGGCAGCAGCCTGGTCGCCGCCACGACGACGGCCGGGAAGAAGGGTCCCAGGAAGAAGCCCTGCAGCGCGACGGCGACGGCCGAGACGTAGAACTGCGGCACAAGCCAGAAGACGAGCTCGAGCGCCATCGTGATGGGGATGTAGATGGCGACGGCGAGCTTGACGCCCAGCCGGGGCGTCACGAAGCCCAGCACGATGCGGCCGAGCGTCAGGCCCAGCCAGAAGCCGACCGAGGTCATGCCCGAGTCGAAGGGGTTGGCCTTGCGGACCTGGATCATGAACTGCACGATCCAACCGCCTAGCGAAACCTCGGTACCGACGTAAGCAAGGAGGAAGAACGCGCTGAGCCACGAGACGCGCGCGTACGGTCGCTTGAAGAGGGCCGTCCGCAGGCCCGTGCCGCTGTCGTTGTTGGAGTGGCTCACCGTCTCGCGGTAGACTGCGCCTGTCTGCGTCCAGAAGGCGGTCGTGCACCAGACAAGTTCGATGACGGCCAGGCCGATCTTTTTCGTTGTATCAGTCAGTCAGTCAGTCTGTCTTGGATCTACAAAGCTGTTGTGGGAGAGAAAGAACATCCCTTGGTTTTCTCTCTTTCTACCCCCTCCCTCCCTCTCTCTCACTATCTTCTTCACGCGCATAAACTCTGGGGATTCTCACCATGACATAGTAAAACGTCCACCACCCCAGGTTGCCCTTGCTGATCATGGTGGTGGCGATGAGCGGGCTGATGACACCGCCGGCGCCGTAGCAGGCATGCAGGAAGCCGAGAACCTCGTTGGCGTGGCCCATGTTGCCAATATAGGCGTTCCAGCCGGCGTCGCTCAAGCCGTTGCCGAAGCCCGCGAGGATGAAGACGACGACGAGCGCCGGGTAGGGCGGGTGCTGGGATATGATGACGTAGGCGACGAGATGGCACATCGAGGCGAGGACGGCGATGCCGCGCTGGCCCCAACGCAGGTGGATGTGGTTGTTGAGCAGGGCCGAGAGGACGTAGCCGACAAAGGGGGACAGGAAGACGAGGGAGACGACGATGTAGGTCAGGTTGTAGTATTTCTCTAGCTGTGGGGATTGTGAGTGAGTGATGGTTTACATGAGTCTCTGGGGCGCTTCGCGACGTACATAGGGAATCAAAGCCTGGTCTCAATGTTAGCTGCCGTCCGAGCCGGTATGAGAGGAGGGCGGGGGAGACCTACACCGTATGCGGCGTCGTTGGCTCCCGAAACGAGCATGCTCCAGAAACACGAGAGAACCCTGAACAAGTTGGACCTTGGATGATTCCACCTCTGAACGACGGTGGTCGTCGTCGTGGGCGCCGGGAGCCCGCCGGTGGTGTCGTCGTCGGAGCCCAGGCGGTGGCCCTCGGTGTTGAGGAGGCTGCCATCCTTGGGCGTCGGCGGCCGCTCCAAGTTCCGGAGCTGGATCGTTGAGGTTGACGACACTGTCGCCATTGTGGCCTCGCTGCTTGAGGGAGGTGGACTTATGGCGGCTGAGGGGGGCGTGCTGGTGGTATTACGGGCGAAGATCGTCTTTTGAATACAACCCCCAAAATTGGAGTTTCTCAAGCCGGGATCGCGAGTCGTGTTCCGCCCGATCCAGACCTTTTTGCAGAGACGGGAACGTTAGGGCTTTTATATGTAGCAAGCTCGAAAGACTTACAAGGAAGCACGACAAATCAGAGACTCGACTATGACATGATGTCACGGGCATGTGGGCACGTCCACCCTGCGACCTTCCATGCCCGGGGGGGCTCTTCGTTTACCCCAGTTTCCCCAGCCCTTTTTACAAATGTTCATCTTTGTTCTGAGACGCGCACGCTAGACAATCCCACCGACTACTCAACGGACGGAGAACATTTCGCGCGGACGGAAGCTGTGCTTGCCAGGCAACAAGCAACAGGCCGGCATGGTAGGAAGAAAACACCCCCCCCCCCCCCCCCCCCCCCTGGGTTCCCCTTCTCTCTCGCTCTCCTAGATGGAACACAACGGAGGAATGGCCCGACGAACCGGCGCGCGGCACATGGAAACCGAAGCTGGGAAATAATCGGTGAAACCTGGGTGTGAACCCGCTGTTGTGGAGCTCGCGGAAAACGAATACCGCCCCGGTTATCTATCCCCTTGGCGAGGATTTAGACTGCTTCCCGATTGGGATGCACTACCAGCCCAGGTAATCCGATCGATCATCTGTCGCTCCACTCACTAGCCAGTAGCCATATACGAGCGACACTCCGCGACACCCGCCTAGTGACTTGAAGTGCGTGCGTCACCGGGCTCGTCCTGCGATTCAGTCTAGTTTGCCCCCGGTGGCCTCAGCCTGTATCGTATCCCAGTGACTTGCGCTACGGATAGAATGTAGCTTTGCCTGTCCTGCCTGTCCTGCCCTAGCAAGAGGCTCCTTATCCCTGTCAACGTTCCTATTGCGAACGACCCATGTCGGAGAGTACGATTCACTAGCTTTTAAGCCATTGTAGAACCATCGGTTACTTGAAAAAATGTCGTGTAATTCGTAGCTCTATACGCATGTATGTTGAGTGCCTAGTGGTATACCCATACAAAAAACGAAACAGAATCCAAGAAAAAGAAGAGAAGGAAGAAAAAAACTCCACAAGCCATTTTACCTCAGGATCAACCAACCATGCCAGCCACGCGCCAAGTGGTCATACCCTCCCAGAACGCCTAATATGCTTACGATGCAAGGTAGACAGAAAATGACTTAACTCCCATCCTTCGTCTTGAAAGACGGCCCCTTTAGAAGTGCACACTTCGCTTCTTAGCGACCTTGCGCTTCTCCTCCTCAGTCCGATCCCGATGGAAGAAGTTGCTGACACTAGCAGCCGGGTTGGCATACGGACCCTGCAGTAACCCCGACATCAGGTTCGGGAGCTTACCCCGGCCCCCTTGCTGTTGCTGTTGATGCTGCGGTTGTTGCTGCGCCGGCTTCGGCTGTGGCGCAAAGTGCACCTGCTGCGGCGGACGATACGAGCTTGTCCCTGGTTGCCCGTTCTGATAGGGCCCCGCGCTAAGAGGCCTCGGCGGCTGCGCCGGTGCGACGTGCCACGATCCCGGGGTGGTCCCGGGCGGCGGCTGATGCCGAGGTGGCAGACCGGGTCCAGAAGCGTCGGGCTGCACGCCGTATAGCCTGCGGAGACGCTCCGTTTCCGCTTCGATCTCGGCTTCCTTCCGCCGCCGCTCCTTCTCCTCCTTGTCGAGCATCTTCTTGATGCGCTTCGCCTCCTCGGCGTCACGACGCTCGCGCTCGCGGGCTTCCCGCTCCTCCTGGGCGACCATGGCCTGCAGACGTTTCGTCTCGTTATCGATCTCCCACTGGGCACGGGCGTTGGGTCTTGGCGGGCCGTTGTTCATCGCCTGTGCTGGTGGCGAGGCGGGTTTGTTGCCGATGGCGCCCGACATTGCAGCCACTGGGAGTACGGGGCCTCCGGGACCCATGGAGGCTGGCGAAGGCTTAGAGTTCTTCCGACGACCGGCCATCGGCGGGGGCATTGTTGTAAGGTTGAAGACGTTTTGGCGAGGGTTCAGAAACAAGTCGCGGAGGACCTCGGCACCGAAGAGCAGGACAATATCTAGACCTTTGCGATCTTCCACGTCGACGCGCTGCAGGTTGGGCTCGTAGATGGTGACGGCGCTCTCGTGCTTCGTATCCTTGAACATGGCGACGGTGATATCAGGCTCTTTGCTCTTCTTCCCGGCGACGCTCTTTCCGACCATGTAGCAAGTCATGTCCTTGCTCAGCCTGCCGTCGCGCTTCCAGCGGAAGATGACCTTGGGTACGATGTCGCTGACGGGCGGGTCGTCGGCGGAGCGGTCGATCAGGCTGGCGCTCGGGGCGCGGAAGCTCTGCTCGGGCATCTCGAACTCCCAGCTGTCCGACTTGCCCCAGCTGCCGGCTTTGGTCTTGATGACGACCTGCGAGTCCGGATTGTAGAGCTGCAGGGTGACCTGGTCAGGCATGATGGGCTGAGGCGGGGCGGGCGTGCCATTCTGGGCGCGGACCTCGGCGGCGGAGAGGGTGGGCTGGGACCATTCCGGCTCGACGAGGACCTCGGCGTAGATGATCTGCTGAGAGGCGATGTCGGTGAGCGCGGCGGCGTACTTGTTTCGGGCGGCCGGACTGGCGGGGTCGGCGCGCTTAAGGAGGTAGCTGGGCGTCGGGTCGGATCCCTGGTGTGTAAAGTAGAGGAGGGTGTTCAGTGGGTTGTCGGAGGAGGGGCGGAAGCGGAACGTTGGGAGGTTTTCGTCGAGCATCGTGTGCGGTCTGGTCAGCGAGATAGGCCGGCGGTGCTCGAGGAACGGGTGCACGCTTGTGTTGAGGGCAGAGGGCGAGGAAAATGACGTGTCTCGAGAGGTTTTGGCGTTTCGGGGGGAGACGCAGCCGGTTTAAAGAAGAGGTTAGGCCGCGAAAGCAGGCTGCTGGACCCCTCAAGAGCGTGCGAGGCCAAGTGGGCTGAGTTCTAAACCCGTTCGTCACCCGTCCGCCTTGGCTTGGGACCGACAGGGAGCACCGGAGGTCGATCGATGGCTGCCGAAGTACGTATTCGTACGTAGATATCTGCACTCTGTACTCTGTACTCGGTACTGACAATAGGGTATCCGTGCTGCCGAATCTATGGATCCAAAGACGTTCGTCCCCACCATGGAAGGTCCCAGGGAACCAATGTTCGGTGGAGTCTTGGAAGAAGTGAGCTGGAAAGAAAGCAACCAAAGGTTTGATCAGACGAGGTACAGGAAAGCCAAAGTTCAGAAAAGGCACAGGTATACAAGCACAAGACAAGGACGCCCCGCTATCGAGAAAGGTTGAGGACTGGAAGAAGTGGCAGGTTCGAGTCGTGAATACTCAAGTACGCGGCAGTAGTAAACGTGGGGGGGGGAGAGAGGGGGGCGCAACAGCATATGCACTGCAAAAAGGGAAAAGTAGGTAGGTACGTACGTCAGTCAACGCTGCCCCGCCGCCTGACACTCAGTTTTGGATAGAAGCCACGGAGGTGGCCACGGCCAAATCCTCTCCCCCACCTATCGTCCGCGCTCCGCCACATTTTGGCCGGTCGTCTGTCCGCGGCCCATCTCAAACGCTCGGGACGTCCGGCTCGCTGATTCGTCCGCTTGCCGGGACGGGTACGTCGCTTGCGGCTGTGCAGGTCCCGAGGGGGAGGGGTATCCACAACGTTTTTTTAGAACGTAAATGTTCGTTCCTATTCCTCTTCCGAAACGCGCGGCCAATGGAGAAAGGGAGGACCTGTCAGAAAATGTTCTTTCCATCTCTTGGACTCTTGATTCGCTTTGTTGTGCCTTGGCTTCTCTTGCTTCCCATTGTCTCCACAATGGACTATCGATGCGCCTCGCTTGTATTTGGGGATGCTGCGTAAGCCTCTTTCATTCTTTCCTTCGGTCTGTCAGTCAGTCTGCCTTGGCGCTCCACCTACGAATACCAATCAACAATTCAAGTGTCCAGTCACCGCAGATAGTTTGGTGATCTCTGGCAGGGAGGAGTCAATAGCTTGGACATGATCCTTGACGGCGAAATCACCCGCAAGCTCACAGTCCTCTGTCTCGAGCGAGAGCGATCAATACAAATTCGTTGGCGGGGGGCTAGGTTGCAAACTCCCGCAGAAGGAAGTGTTCTTGGGATGATGTGCTATCGAGTGGGATTGAGGCTACCACCCGGCTTACGCAACTGCAATGGCGAAGAGGCTCCCATCACCATGCCGTGCAACGATGCAAGATAACACCACGACACATGTAGCCCCATTTCCTCGCTCCAAAAAGGTGTTCCCTTAAAAAGAAACCCTCCAGACGCACTGGTGCAACAAGGTCGTCCGTTTGACAAATCAGCAAACATGGGTGCCTGGCGATCGTCCGTATACCGTGTACATATTTCACATCACCCCACACGAACCTGTCTCACAAGGGAGGTACCAATGGCATGCAACTCACTGTAAGACGGATATAGCTGAATGGTTTGGAGCTTTTCAACATTTGAATTATTACCACCGCATCCTACACGTTTTCGCCTTTTCAGAAAACTATTTGTACACTGGTGGCAGAGCCAACCACGTGCTAGCATTGAAGTCTCACTCCGCAAGAAATCCCCCAAGCGCCAGGCTTGAAGAAGAGGCAAGGTGCAGGAGTTGAAAGGCATAGCGGTGGGAATCTGTGTGCTCTGATCGCCTTTTTCTTTGGCTCTTGGCCTGTATGTGTTGTGTGTGCGTGTGTTGTGGTATAACATCCCCTCCCCTTTTTGACTCCTGCCAGTTCAGCGCCATGCTTGGGTATGAAAACAAAACAAATATAAAATGCGAAGGAGTCCGCCGGGTCACGTCTGGCTGCTACGACGCGTTGTCCGGCCGGCGAGGCACCTCCCCGTCCGGCATCATCATGGTGAACTGGGGTTCAGGCGGCATCCCGTTTTGGCCCGTCCCGGCCGGAAGACCAGGCACAGGTGGGATGTCTTCATCCGTCTCCGGGCGCGCTTGTGCCCTCTTGACCCGGCCCGTCTGCTGGTTGACCCAGCTGTCGACTGTCCTGAACCTGGGTGGTAAATCCTCGCTGGCTTCTGTGTAGACCGTCTCGCGGTTGGCCTTGTTGGCCCACGAGAACCGACCGACGCCGTTTTGGCTAGCTCTCAGCGACTGCGAAACAGGCGGAGGGGGCTGCAGCACCATCCCGGGCATCCCTGGCACGATGATGTCCCCGTCGCCGAAACCGGATGAAATCGACGAGAGCTCGCTGGCCCGGTTGACTTGCCGCCTAGCCGGGTCGTAGGCGTCTGATGGCTGGCGAGCCAACTCTGACTGATTAAAGTATGCACCGGCACCCACCCCTGACCGCAAAGTCATACCGGGGTCTGTTGCATTTTCGTATTGTCCGATGATATGCGTGAGCGAGCCGCTGGGTGCGTGGCTGATAAAAGTGCCGGTTTGGCTGCTGTATGTCCCGACTTGGTTGTTAAAGACACCTTGTTGATTGCTGTTGTATGTACCGCGGTTCATGGTGTTCATCCGCACCGGCAATGTGTTTGTCGGGCTGGTGTGGGCAGGGCTGCCCCGGCTGTCAGCTGGCGACATGGTGTAGTTCGCGGCGTATGCGCTTCCAGGGCCATAGCTCGACGGTTTGCCGTTGGGGCCGTAGAAACCGGTATCCAGCCGTAGCGTCCCTCTCGGTCCCTTTTCGTACTGGTTCGACTCGCTTCGGTGTCTGTCCAGGTTCTCCCATCCGCCCATGGGTCCCTTGAAGAAAGGAATCTTGGAGCCCATTCCAGGGTGGTCGCCTGGGAAGCCAGACTCTCTTTCCCTTCTCCTTCTCGCTGCCCTCTTCATCGTCCTCCACACAATCCACACCAAGAATGAGGCAAAGATGAAAGACCCTACTCTCAAATCAGCCGCTGAGCTTGTAAAGGGTGCTCGTGAAACACAACAAGAACTTACCTATTGAGCCTACAGCAATGAGGGCGTGCTCCGTCTCTGGGTTCATTCGGGGCGGTCTTCCATCGTCCTTACCACGGTCGGAGCTGGCCTGCCCAGGAAGGGCAGAGATTGTTGCGGCAGGGAGCACAGCTGAAGCCAAGGTGGCCGTGACTGTGGGTGCCGAGTGGCCCTCAATACCTTTCCTCGGAGCCGAGGGGTCAACGGGTGGCAGAGGTGGCAGACCAGGGGGGCCTGTTGGTCCGGTTGGTGCCGGGGGCAACGTCGGAGTAGGCGTCGGAGTCGGAGTAGGGGTGGTGATTGGCGGAGGCTTTGACGATGACGACCGCGACGATGAATGGCTTGACTTCTTTGGTGGAGGCTGGGAGGGTTAGTTACGTTGACTTGTCACACCGAGTCTCTCGGGAGAACTCACAGGATTACGAGGAGGCGCCATGGTGGAGATGAGCGTTACCGTTCGAGGAGGAGATGTTACTGTCATGGTCGCCGGTGGCGGCGCAGGAGGTTGAGGTTCGGGTTCGGGCTCAGGAGGAGGAGGAGGGGGAGGAGAAGGGGGGGGGGAAGGGGGACGAGGAGGAGGAGGTGGTGGTGGTGGTGGAGGCGGCGGTGGCGGATCAGGCTCTCCTGGAGCGAGCACAGGCGGCGGCGGTGGTGGTGGAGGTTCCTCAGGATCGGGAGGGGGAGGGGGAGGAGGCTCAGGGGCGTCCATGGGGAGCTCTGGACGAGATATGGGCGTCTCTTGCGGTAGCTGCTGGACAGGCTCGGGAGCCTCGAAGGCTGGAGGTCGTGGAGTAGCGGAGGGAGTTTGTGACGCAAACACGGGTGGTGCTGCCGGGACCGGTCTCAAAATCGGAATGGGGACTACTGGGCGAGCTGGCCGCAGTGATGCTAACGGAAGGGGTGGTTTTGGTGTCGCCACGTTATTCGGAGGTCTTGCAATGGGCGTGTCGGGGCTCGAAGGCTGTTGCTGGGGTGGTTGGTTGAGTCGGTTCCTCCGGGCCTGGTCGTCACTGTCGCTGTCTGAACGACGTTCTACCGTCTCATCGGGAACCCTGGCGCCCGAGTTGGCAGTCCTTTTCCATACGCCTCCTGCGGCTCTCTCTACCTGGGCGGTATACTCGTCGTCGGACTCGGCGTCTCGTTCCCAAAGCGAAGGCGGCACGGCGATATTGACAGGACGCGCACGCCTTTTGGGGGGCTTGTGGTCGCGTTGTTTTACGTGCGGAGCCATGCCTTGTTCCTCGATCATCCTATCCTCTCCTATCCTTTCCCGGACCGGTGATAGTCGCCAAGATGTACCCTTTGTCAATCACTCCGAACCATGGCCTTAGGATCAACGATGTTCGAATGGGAGATAAACTCGAAGAGGCTGGTTGAGTGAGTTGTAATTGCAGTAATAGACGGCGAGGCTCGGGCGAAGACCAATTCGATTCGAGTTGTTGGAAGATGTTAAGTGAAGAGCGGCTGGCAAGAAGTCGAATAGAATAAAAAAAAAAAAGAAGAAGAAGAGGAAGAAGAAAAAAAACCGATGACAAAATAGACGACAGTGCCAGCAAAGGGGTCTAGTGGTGAGAATCAAAAGGGAATAAGGCCGGCCTTGGTAATGGGAGAATGGAACGAAAAGGTGGTGGAACACCAAACAATAGGCGGACTTGACAAGCAGAGGGAGAAGAGGGAGAAGGGAGAAGAGATGAGAAGCAGCCGAGCGAGAGGCGACAGTATGTATCAGATTGGGTCGATCATCTATCCACCATTCGCGGGGAGACCCATGCTGCATGACAGATGCCCCCCTCCCCTCTAGAGATGCTTCAGGGATAGATCCAGACACCCCATGCGGGCACCAGCACTGACTAGGATTGGTGCAGGAACTGGCACGCGAAAGCCGATGGGTGCGGCGCCCTAGTGGGTGGTCCGTGGATCGAGCCGGGGCCTGACGAGTCTGAGTATCTAGTCGGAAGTGTCGTGGACTCGTGTCGTCAATAGTCAGCGGGCAGTTGGGGGTTTGTTGCACATTTCTGTCATGCCGCGATCGATGGAGATGCGTACGTGACCAGACGAGGGACATGGCCACGCACCCACGCACCCATCGTCCACTGATGATGTCCGTCGTCCCTTTTGCTGGATATCCGAACGTGAGGCTCAGGCGTCCGCTTGGACTCGGGTGCATGTGCCTGGCCGAAGACGACGGCGTGGTCGCAGCCTATGGTAGACGAGAGCCCTCGGTAGACAGTACATCGTACAGTTGACCAGAAAGGCGGCATCACAACCTTGGCCTAAAGCAAAAGAGCCGGCAGGGTGGGCCAGGAACTACGGCGAGGGCGAGGGCGAGGGCCACGACGTCGAGGAAGGTCCACCCTCCTCCTGTGTCCAGACTCCAACATCTTCCGCACCGTTCACGTTCACGGGTTGTGTCTCCGGCACCTCTTCCCCTGGTGTCTAGAGACAAGGACCCTGGTGGCTACAGACACGCAACATGGATGGTGGAAAGTGTCTGGAATGGGTGGTCCCCCATCGACTGGATCCAGGGGTGGTGGGTGGGTAGAGTTCAGAGAGAGGGAGGGAGAGAGAAAGAGGGTGGACGAGATGAGATGCCCAAGCTTGTGTCTGTACGAGGGAAACTCACTGGCAGAGCAGGCCAGTGAAGCTCCGGCGGCAGGAGACTTGGCAACAAAAGAGAGGACACGGACGCTCCCCTGGGAGAAGGGGACGAAGGACGAGACTCTCTCTGAGGTGGGTGCAGCTTCATCCTCACAATGGTGGGGATGGAGGAAACTGGCCGTCGGCGAAGGAGAAGCGGGCGAGAAGGGCCGTAGAAGTGAAGGGTGTTAGGGGGCCATCTGACAGTGGCACACACCCTCCGACGGCAGAAGCAGGACCGTAGGGAAGATCGCAGCTGGGAGCATCCAGTCGACGGATCGTTGGGCGATTTTGCAGGGGTCTGTTCTATCCTTTTCTTTTTTCCCCTTGCGGATTATCTCTGGTTGTGACCGTGTGACGGCTCAGGGAGGTGTTCAGGTGTCGTCGTACTGTGTAGTTATCGAAGCTGGAGTTTCGGTGGGCCGAATTGGGATGGGGGGAGAAGACAGGGGATATGGGATTGGGCTGGACATTCGCAATGCCACCTACTAGCAGACGACAGCGCGGGAGGCGTGGATCAATTGTTAGTGCAAAGGGACTTTTGGGTGGCACTGGTGACAGTGCGCTGTGCCTTGAAGATTGAACACTTCTGCGACGAGACTTGCAGGGGGCCATGCGTCTCAGCGTGGAAAGAGCGGGTTTCAGGACAAGGAAGGCCCCAGTGCGATCCCGGAAGACGGAAGCTGATGGTGGGGCATCGCCCGTGGTGAGTTTGGTCTAGCCTCTGCCACCATCTCTTTCCTCACACCTAACGGGAGTTCCTCACTTGCAAGTTGAAGTAAAACCTCATTGCCTACGAAGAACAGACAGAGCACCGGTGTGTTCGTTGCGCTGTTGTTGTTCATCTTTCTGCTTTCTTTTTTTCTCTCTCTCTTTTGTTCCCCTTTCCTTTCGGAAGTCAATTGATGGAGAGAGGCTTACACATGTAGTTGGCAGGCGGGTGGCTGGCCGGGAGAGCAACCGGCGGCGCGCGCACTGATGTGTCCCCGCTGTGGATACAGCTAGGTACTGGAACGTCACTGAAGCACGTCGCGCCCAAAGTGCTGACAGCCGGCTTCTAGGGCGGAAAACCCGAAAGCCACGCCCGTCTTCCGACATGTGTCTGGTGTTGAATTTGCTCCTCTTCAATGATGACGACGGACGAGGCAGACTCGGTTGAGAAGGCAATCTTACTAACAAACCCCAGCTCCTTCCAATTCGCCCTGTTCCTCTTGCCCTCCCTCCCCCCCTCGTTCTTCCTTTCGTCCCTGGCTCGGGGGGGTGGGGGGTGGGAACTGAATTGAATCGGTCTGTACTAATCAGCCAACATGCCAAAGGGGAGGAGAGGTGTGTATCGCCGACTTCGATGTCCAACCAAAGCTTATCTAGGGAAAAAGAGAGGAGGGAGAGAAACCCTCGGGTTAGTAAATGAACCGCTTAAAAAAAAAATTTGTCGTTCCATTCAGACTTCTCATCTCGCCCCTCGTCAAGGATCACAGGTGAGGCTCTTTTGGTTCCCATGCTGGTTTGACCGTTCCCTCAGTACCTACCTGTACCTACTTACTGTTCGTCACCTGCCAGATCTGGGCTACGGAAACGCATATTGCTGGGCATTAAACGCCCAGGGAACTACTTTCAGCCCATGTCCTCCTTCGCCGATCAAGGCTACACGGCACTCCCCCATACAGTAGTGTGGAGTGTGAGGGGAGCATCTTCTGGTGTTGACAATTCCACGAGTCAACGAGGTAGTCGTATTGTTCGCCGTTCTTTGTCTCGCCTCGTCTTCTGTAGACTGTTGACCCCTCCTGACAGGGAGTTTGGTGGTCTACTGACAACCACGATAGACTCTCGCCTTTCCCCGTCCAACTTAATATCCAGTCCGGCCAACCACTGCCAGTCATTGGTCTTCAAGCTCCCATATGTTACAATCTCACAACTTTCCTGCGCGGCCAAGCCCCTTCCCCCCTCCTCCAAACCCGACTTTGAGTCCCACACACTTTCGACCGACCTTCTGTTGCCGTATTAGGCGGGTCGCCTCGAGGAACTAGGACCCACCCGTTGCCCCGTGTGCTCCTCGTCTCAACCTTTCTTCTATCTCTCCTGCAACTGCAATACCCTTCGCAAAAGTCGTCACACCACAAAGGGGGGTAGGATTTAAGCTCCCATCTTGGCATCTGGGAACTGCCACAGTCGATCCGAGAAACTCTTTTCCCCCCGACGTTCCTGATTGGCGTCTTCCGGCTTGTGCTTTCCCACCCCTGCCAACACTTCGATGGGCGCTTTAGCCGCTTTCCGCAGCATCACGAGTCCTCTCATGCGCAGACCTCCTTCTTTGTCGTTGGAGAGCCCAGGCGGCGGCCTTGGCACTATACACGGCGACCGTGCTTGCCTCACAGCGAGAGTGCTGCGGAAAACCTTCCTCATCCAAGATGCCGCACAACAGAATGGAACTAGTCTACTTCGGATTATGCCTGAGTCGAACTTTTAGGGGGGAGGGCAGCGAAGACGGCGGCCGGGGCAAGATCAGCCGCATCCAGCGCTCACGTGCCGGGATCAACGTCGCTTGACAAATACTCCGCGTCTTGTCTTGCCCGCGACAGTCGCCCGCCAAGCTTTGCGATCTTCCACCAAGACATGGGATCTTTTACGCAGCATGGGTGCGTCCGAAGGAAGGTTACACTACAATGTCAATCAGCAAGACATGCGACTATGAGGGCACCGTTGCGAGGTGTCGGCGTGCTAGGCCCTTGTAGTCTCTCTTGCTCAACATGCCGGCTGTCTCGACTCGTCACTGGGGAGGGCGATGCAGCCCGCGGCTATCAGTCTGAAGAACTAGCCGGCCCACCATCGGAAAAGATGGTTCCCTAATAGGGGACCTATTCTTCTCGTTTCGGGCGCTCCTATCTGCTGACGTCAAATCGCGGGTTTAACTTTTCGCTGCTCTATGGATACTAGGAGTCATACACACAAAGTGGCCAGGCGCTGTCAAGACGGCAGCTGATTGCGGAGCCACTGGATGGAGATGGTGCTACGGAAACTCCGTTGGTTGATGATGCGCCCGTCTGTGTAAGAATTGGGATTGGGTATTGCATGATGATCTGGAGGTCTGTCTGGAAGTCTGGCATCATTGTGCTGCCTGTATCAAAAGTCGGAAAGAAATCGGATACACCAGTCCCCAGGTACCGTAGGGTAGGGCGGATGCTGACGCATCGTCTGCTGGAGACGGACGTCGAGTCGCGAGGCCTGTTGGAGCCTTGGCCCACTTTCTCTCCTGTGTGAGCTTTCAAGTCAGACACGACCCTGTTTCACGTTGCCCGTCGCCATCACATCGGTCTTCTCCATGGCCAGGCGGGTTGAGCGTGCGGCGTTTCAGTCTCTCGGAGCCCGGCATCAAGAAATGGCGGTGCCGGGATGTGTTCAAGACCTGTTTCGTTTCTCGCTTTGAAAGCGCCGACACCCAGTAGCACATCTCTCCTTCTTTCTCTCTGCACGAACCGGAGGCTCCAGGTCGAAGATCGAGAGAGAAGGAGGGGGTGGTCTTGGCCACGGTACTTTTTCCCGATCTGCACAGCACATGCTGCCAAGTAGCCGCCCGCGACCGTCCCCTCGGGTCGTGGTTAAGAGCATACGCATTCATGCCAATCTCATCTCCGGATGATGGTCATGAGGGAGGGATGGCGATTGGCTGCGACGGCGAGTCTGCGTTGCCCCGATGACTTTTTCCACGTGTCGTCATGAATTGTTGCCAAGCAAGTTGGCGAGCGCAGACGAGCATCGGAGCAGAGGAGGAGAAGATGAAAACGAGAGAATGGATTTCGCCAGGCTGAGACGATCACTCTCAGCCGGCTACTACATGCTGCGATGCCAAATGACCAAGGACGGCAGATAGAGTGGTGACAACCGACAAGACGGATTGAGAGAAGGGGTTGCATCAAATCGCTGGCATGAAAAAGGACCCGGTCCCTGTGTTGGTGATAAATGAACTGGTCGCTGGGTTGTGACCTTCCCGGTAGCATCCTTAAGTCCGACACTTTCGGCAATGACTTCGGGGGGGATGGCAAACGGTGGATACGCCGGTCTGCACGGACACCAAGTGAGACCCGGAGACGGCGACGCTGGCTTCGAGACGAGGCACCGAAGTAGAACGAAAAAAGAGGGGCGCGGAAGGACTCTGGGCGGGACTGGCCGGGAGCATCGGCCGGACGGGAGGCCCATCATCAGGGCATCGGGAAGTTTTCGGGTATGGGGACCAATCTCGGGCAAGACGACCGCGGACCTTCCAGTCGCGTCACACATGTTCGCGAAGAGCCGCGAGCTAAATCGACTACATGACCCCCTCGGGACCAAGGATAGCTGACCCGGTTCGGAGGGGCTCGGAGAAACGGCATTGTTAGGGGGGGGGGCGAACTGCTTCCTCTGGTCAACTTTTTTGCTGGATGGCAGGCATGGGTAAGTCACAGCCTAGGTAGGCCGAGGTGCCGTGCGGGCAGTTGCGGGAGGAATGCGAGACGAGAGTTCACGGAATAAGCGCCCTCGGGAGGAAGCAAGATTGGATGCCGTCGATACGGCATGTGCGCAAACGGGAGGCGGTTGATGGAAAAAGTAGCACAGTTGACAGGCGCTGGAGCTGGAGCTGGAGGTGGCTGGTGAGTGGTGACCAGACAAAGAGTGGAGCCGGAGCGAAACCGAGTTGCGAGCGAATACTATTAGTGACGGGTGTGCGTAAGATGTAGTAATGATTAGGTACGACGCTTGACAGCTGCCAGAATTGCACGAGAAAAAGAGCGCGAATGGGGACGTTCCTGAGTCATCTTGGCTTGGAGGTTGCTATCGCGACATCGACCAGGCGCAGATGATGGGAGTGCGGAGGCCCCGTAGAAAGAGAGAATGAGGGTAAGGGGGAAATAGAAACACCGGGATTCGGCCGGCCGTGGCCGGGGCTTGTTGGTGAGCGGCACTGCGGCGGTGGGTTTTTTGTATTTTTTTTGCATTTTGATTTTTTTGACTTGGGTTACTTCTCCTCGACACATGCGCCCGGCGGCGGGCAACTCTCGCCATCGAGGGAAAACAAGGGCAAGCTAGAGACACACACACCTCCGGTGGGCCCCCCACCTGCAAGTCCACACAATGACTCTAGCAATCCGGGAAGTTGTGAGTGCCACGGTAGTGATGGTGGTGATGGTACTGATAGGGTAACAACAAGCGCTCCATTGGGAGCGACGCGGCTGCGCGGAAATCGCAAGAGGGGCCCAAGGGACACAAATGATACCCTGTCTGTTTCTGCATGCCTAGTTCCCCGGCCAAGAACCGCGTGCACCACCTTGCAGCTGCAGCGGCAGCAACAGCGACAGCAGCAGGGCATGTCGCTCTTGTCGAAGCAAGCCGTCCAATCACGCGTCGCTCCTGATGTCAAAGCTTCGGATCAGATGCTGACCTCACCCCCCGTAGCACCTGAAATTTTTCTGCAGCTGCAAAAGCGGAAGAGGAAAGATGAAAATGAAAATAAATAAAAATAATACCGCCAGGTCTTGCTGCGTCACACAAACGGAGCCCCCAAACCTGGCTGCCCGCTGCATCCTTATCGTCTCCGAATTTCCTCCTTCTTCCTCCGGATCCCTCTTCCACTTCCCTTCCCTTCTTGCTGCCATTGTCGTTCTCCCTTCTCCTCGTCACCTATCCCTCCATCGTTGGTCACCGGTGACATTGCCTCGCCATCACCAATTGAAGCAATGGCTTCTTCCTCCAGAGCCATGAGCTCCCTCCGCGCAGCCCAATTCGCGCCGAAAGCCTCGCGTGCCGCCAACGCCGGTCGCAGAACCCTCACCACCACCTCCAGACAGTCCCTCAGAACCGTCGCGGCGAGGCCAAGAGTCGCTGCTGTCCCCCAGATCAGGACCGTTGCGCGCCAGTTCCGCCGGGACTACGCCGATGTCGCTCCCAAGAAGCCCGGCAAGGTTCGCAAGACCTTCAGATGGGCCTGGCGTCTGACCTACCTCTCCGCCTTGGGCCTCGTCGCCTACGTTGGATACGTCGTCTACGACGACAGACATCCCGAGGAGCAGGTCGAGCTCGACCCCAGCAAGAAGACGCTCGTTATCCTTGGTATATTGCACCGGACGCCGCTCTCCGAGGGACCGAGAGCCCACGCGCACAGCATGCTAACACGACGACAGGCACCGGCTGGGGATCTGTCTCCCTGCTGAAGAAGCTCGACACCGAGAACTACAACGTCGTCGTCATCTCGCCCAGAAACTACTTCCTCTTCACCCCTCTTCTCCCCTCGTGCACGACCGGCACCATCGAGCACCGCTCCATCATGGAGCCCATCCGCGCCATCCTCCGCCACAAGAAGGCCCCCGTCAAGTTCTACGAAGCCGAGGCCAGCTCCGTCGACCCCGACAGGAAGGTCGTCAAGATTCTGGATACGTCGGAAATTAAGGGCTCCATGTCCGAGACTGAGGTCGCCTACGACATGCTCGTCGTCGGTGTCGGGGCTGAGAACGCCACCTTCGGCATCCCCGGCGTCCGCGAGAACTCTTGCTTCTTGAAGGAGATTGGTGACGCCCAGGCCATTCGCAAGAAGATCATGGACTGTGTCGAGACCGCCGCCTTCAAGGACCAGTCCGCCGAGGACGTCAGCCGTCTCATGCATATGGTCGTCGTCGGCGGTGGCCCCACCGGTGTCGAGTTCGCCGGTGAGCTTCAGGACTTCTTCGAGGAGGACATCAAGCGTCTGGTTCCCGAGATCGCCGACCGCTTCAAGGTCACTCTGATCGAGGCTCTTCCCAACGTCCTGCCGTCCTTCTCCAAGCAGCTCATCGAGTACACCGAGAAGACCTTCAAGGAGGAAAAGATTGACATCTTGACCAAGACCATGGTCAAGAACGTCACCGACACCCACGTTCAGGCCGAGGCCACTGGCCCCGACGGAAAGAAGCAGACTCTCATCATCCCCTACGGTCTCCTTGTCTGGGCCACCGGCAACGCCGTCCGCCCCATCATCCGCGACCTCATCTCCAAGATCCCTGCCCAGAAGGACTCTCGCCGCGGGCTGGCCGTCAACGAGTACCTTGTCGTCCAGGGTACTCGTGACATCTGGGCCATTGGCGACTGCGCCGTGGCCGGATACGCCCCGACTGCTCAGGTTGCCGCTCAGGAGGGCAGCTTCCTCGCTAGACTCTTCAACAACATGGCCAGGACTGAGACTGTTGAGGCCCGCATCCAGGAGCTCAGCAAGGACCTCAACCTGAAGCCCGGCAATGCCGCCGAGGCTGCCAAGGAGATCGAGGCCCACGAGCGCCAGCTCCGTCGCATCAAGGACATCAAGCCCTTCCACTACTCTCACCAGGGCAGCATGGCCTACATTGGTAGCGAGAAGGCCGTCGCTGACGTCAGCTGGTGGAACGGCAACATTGCCAGCGGTGGCAGCATGACCTACCTCTTCTGGCGCAGCGCTTACCTCTCCATGTGCTTCAGCAGTAAGTTTCCATCCTCGGCTACCGATTTCGTATTTGGCCACTATCTAACGCCTTACAGCTCGTAACCGTCTGCTCGTCGTCAACGACTGGCTCAAGTCCAAGGTCTTTGGCCGTGACATCTCGAGAGAATAAGATTCGGTCTTTTTTAGGCGTTCATGATCCATATTTTTCCAGCCTCTTGGCGCTGGGATTTTTTTCTTCTTCAACTGTCTATTTCTTTTGTGTTCATTGTACTCTCTTCGCTACATGTTTGTTTATGGTGTCTGAAGCGAAACGATAGATCGATCGGCTTTAATGGCTGGCGGGGAAACGATAGACTGGGTAGACCTGGACACACACGATCATCCCTAAAGGGGAAACGCACGCGACTACCGCCTGGATGAGTTGTCGACTTTTTGCCAATAACACCTGTACAATGCTGCTACCGAGGATCTCGGCCGCGACGCTCGACGCGTGAGAATTGAATAATGATGAACAAACCTCAGCCGTGGTGCCGAAAAATGGCAACCGGGCGTGCCATACCGCATGTCCTAAAGAAGGCTCAGACGAGTGAAATGTCATCATCACATGAGAGTCCTCATTTAGACAAGCAGCCACCCGTTAGTAAAATCGCTGGCTCGTGCAGTCTTCTCGTGAGACACATGCCGACAAGCTACAGCAAGTCATGCATGTATATGTATTGACTTGGGTTCCGGGAACCCGGTCAGTCCCGGGCCATCCACGTCAGACTGCCGTTATCTGATTCGTCAACCTCGGCCGAGATCTCCCGGCGCTCTCACCCGAGAGCGCGGAAAGTCACGGTAGCTTCGGCTCGTCCCGCTTACTTCTACGAAAGTTTATTAGCCTGGGGCTTATATGCCCAAAACCACGTGTAACCGGGGAATAGGGAAAGGGGGGGGGGACAAGGCCCGTTGATCCAGAGATTGCTGGTTGCTGGTTGGCTTGTCTCGTCCGGGAATATGCAACGGGCATGTGTTTATGTGGGAAGGTCGCCTACCTCGGTTGCTGCCAAAAGGGTCCAGAGACGAGACGGCAAAGCACCATTGAAAGGCAGCGTGAGGATCGGGCGGGACTGACTTGAGTCTTTGCAAAGCCGAAGGTTGAATAGCCTCTTCGGTAAACACGTTGACGTCCGGGCGGCGAGCACGTTTCTGGAGGCCCGGCTTCACATATGGCGAGCAGGCACTGCGTCGACATGCCGAACATGTGCTACTACTACACTGGGCCTCGATACTGGACCACAACAGGTACTACAAGAACACCGCCAGAGACTGCGGACATTACGGATGCCCTTCATATTATCGTGGCCCTCGATAATCTGACGGCACCTTCCGTCCACATCCTTGCGACGTTGGACAATATAGGTTTTCTGCCTTTCTACGAGCCACGGGCCGGACCCCCAGTCATCGAGGTTTCTCAAAGGAGATTCAGAGTCTTCTTGCGTCACGTGCTGGAACCCCAAACTGCATTTAAAAGGAAGAAAACCTCAAAACTTTTGTCTATCTTCGGTAATCGGGGCACTAGACCATCGATAGTCCGTCGACTGCTCTTCGTAAACAGTCCAGCTGTAGGACCATATAATACTCCGTAGTCCCATGACTATCTCTCAGTCACTATAGTCGTATCTCTTCACATGTGTTGCGGCTCTCCAAGCGATCTCTTGGCCGATACCTCTCGAGGTCAGCCGCCACCTCTGGATTTGGGCTGCCGTACTTTGCGCCAGTTTCGTCCTAAATCATGACCAGCAGCTTATCACGATCATTTTCTTGGATATCACTCCGGAGCTCAGACCGGAGACCGTGGGTTTGGTCTCGGAGCTGCTTGATTTCGGCCTCAGCCTTTGCCTGCCTCTCGGTGGCCTCCCGTTTCTCACGTAGGTGTTCGCAGCGCTCGCTTCCGAGCTGATTCATCTGGGCCACGTTTTTTTCCTCCAGAAGGCGCATTTCCGTGGTCAACATGGCGTACTTTTCACGGCTGTATTCGAGTTCTCGTTGGGTATCGTGCAGCTGGGCTTGGGTCTCTATAGTTGTCTGCTGAGCATTCCGAAGACCATCTACGAGCTCATCGCGGGAGACTTTGCAGCCTTGGTGCTCTTTCTTGAGGCTCTCGGTGCGTTTCATCAGTCGCTTGTTCTCGTCTTGACATTCCTCGTGGTTCCTCGTGGCAAAGTCGAGTTCTTTCTGGAGCAGATGGCGCTGCTGCACAAGATGATTCTTCTCCACCTCGGCTTCTTTTCGAATAGAATCCATTGCTTTGTTGGCCACTTTGATTTCGTTCCTGGCTTCGTTCCAGTGGCGATTAGCGAAGGCAGCTTCCTTCCTGGCGCATTCGAGGTCTGCGCGAAAAACAGCCTTGACCTTGCGAAGACGATGCTCTTGCCTACCCTGAGCGGCCACACACTCAACAACCTTTTCGCGCAGGGAGTTTCGCTCGTTCTCGCTCTTCAAATTCTCCTCGTCCATGTCTTTGATTGTCTCCAAAAGCTGATTGCGATTCTCGATGATGCTTAGACGGCTTTGGGTGGTTTTGTGAAGTTTCGTTCGCAGCTGGTTCACGGTGCTGTTGTTCTGACCGTGATGCATCTTGTAGTGATCAAACTCGTCCTTGATGTCATCTAGCTCCCTTATACTCGCTTGGTAGTCATCTCGAGTAATTTGAAGCTCATGTTCAATGTCATCAAGCGCTCGTCGGAGACGATCCCGTTCGGCTATGACATCAGAAAGCTTGTTCTCGGCCTCGGCGTGGTTCAGCCTGAAATCATAGGTCAGGTCCGAGCCTAACTGGATCATGGCGACGCCCTGCTTGACGATGTTGACCTGAACCCGACGGCGCTTCCGATCATTTACTTCGGAGTGATGATCATTGTTGGCGAGACTCGAGGGAGGGGGAGGGGTCCACGTGATGGTACGGGAATCATCACCAGTTCCAGATGAAAACCGTATACTACCGTGACTCTGAGGATTCATAACGAAGATGGTTGCTCCTTGAAGGCCAAGGGGGCGGTTTCTTTCTACCGATGTTTGAATTATTTGATATTGGTCGGTGTCGTAGCAGACGCCTCGATAAGAGCTCCCTGGAAGCTTCATCTGTCAGTTCAGAGGGAGACAATCGTAGTAGAACGAAACACACGAGCTGCAGAGCAGTAAGGTTGCCTTTTTAAATGCTCAGTTCCCCTTGGCGACTCAAATAGCTGTTTAAGTCTAAACACGTGTACTCTGGTCAGTTGTTTCACTTCCTTCGAATAAACATGCCGATGAAGATTGTTTCGGACACACCTCTCGCGGGCAAGTAGAATGAACTGTTGGGTCAAATCGTGAATCTGGAAAAATTGAACGGGGGTATTGATGGAATCCAGAGCGCGGAGGTGTGCAGGAAAAAAGGGTAGAGGTGCAGAAGCAAGAGCGTGCCTGGCTTTAGGCAGGTACGCTCCTCGAGGCAGACTCAAGTTGTGGTACCCAAACGACTTCAATCAGACACAACATGCATATTTGATATATTCCTTTAGAAAACTCCCCTGCGGCACAAAACCGGCCTGTGTTCCTCAATCGTGAAATCTAGGGCAAGGTTCAAAATGGCGAGATTCAGGCACCCTTACCAGCGGCAGCTCTAGTACTGGAGCATGACACTTTGCTGGTCACATAAGATATGACCTGAGAGGTCGGCATGCAATTTTCAGATGCCTTGCCGTTCGCCACATTGAAGCGTGTCCTATTTAAGCGACATGTCGCGCCGCCCACAACTCATTGCCACCGGACAGTACATGAGCCCCAAAGCATAAACTCAGCTGCTGTGTTGTTGACGACCGTCCTTGTCGCCATGTAATGTACCTAAGCAATTTCGAGAGGCACCGTTCTCAACTCTGGCCTCATATCATAGAATCATCGTTGACTTACACAAGTCCCTGGCCAATAGGGAGGAGCAATCTCAGCAGCTGTCTCTAATATCCACTTGGGCTCAAAAACAAAAGGAGGACAGACCTTGTTTGCTCTTTGGAAAATGATTGCCTAAGCAAGTAAGTTCCTTGCTTGGGATGCTGTTGTGAAGCAGCAAGAAAAAGGTTAGTGTATAGCACTTTGCCCAAAGCCAGAATCGAACTGGCGATCTTCTCATGTCGGATTGACTGTCTCAATTTGAAAACCGAAACAGACGGTACTAGTGAGACGCTTTACCACTGAGCCATTCGGGCATCTTCCTTGTGCTGACATCACGAGGCCATCTGACGGGTTATGATTGTGGTGTGGGACTCCAGGGTCGTGATGGGGCAAGCATCATGGCCCTAATCTCGAGCTTAGACGCGGAATATGGAGTCGAGGCCGCTGGGTGGGGCCCGGGTTGACGATACCGGAACGGGGAAAAGTCGCCCAGTATTGGACATGGGCCTGAGCTGCTGAGAGAAGGACGTCTTTGAGTCGTTGGACCAGGTGAGATACCGGATGAGGGGTCCAAGAAAACGGGATCAGAAGCAGAGCGAGACTCTCGTTTGGTCATTTGGTGGACCACCACAGAAGTGTTACTCCTTGCGCGAGGTAGCTTCGACCATCATGTTAACATCGGGGATAGGCAGTCTACCATATTATAGATACCAAGTTAGATTGTCTGATTTTACGCCCGCCGTCCATAAGAGTCGGTCCAAGGCCCGAATCTTGCGACGACTGACTGACGCCGCAACACGCACCCACGCCGATCTCAATCACGGCAAGATCTGGGATACTTCATGCGCGCGATTCAGTCCCATTCGCAAGCACTCACCACGGAATTTCGCAGATCGTCGGCCTGTTCACGCGCATCAAGGATACGCATACGCACATTGCTCGCCGTCATGTCAAACTACCCGCCAGACCACGATACCCAGGTGACTGGACAGTCCATGCCCGGTTCCGTCTCACCTCCATCATCAGCTCCAAGCTTCAGATCACGTCAATACACCTCCTCCTATACCCCGTCAGGCCGGCCTGTTTACGCGGCCTCTTGAATCCGGACGGGCATCCCACCCCTACCCTGTTGTACATACCCAAAACACCAAACACTTGTCAACAAGCGAAGATCGATCAAATCTGTGGGGGGAGGAGGTGCTGCCTCCCCAAAGTCTCGTGTCGGCCAGCATAAAGGAAAGAAAGAAAAACCACAACTAAGTTTCCGAGCCTGCCGCACAAAAAGAAAACTGGCCAGGCGGCCGGATCGTCGAAATGAAGGAGTACGGGGGAAAGCAGTTCCAGAAAAGTCACCCAGCAGCCCGGATCCTAGCCCATTTTCGATAGCCGACTTCCCATCCATCTGCGACGGCTCGGCCGGCACGGGTCCACGGCGGAAACCGGTTCGTCGTTGGGGAGACAATCCTCTCACCTCCCTACCGCCAAAGTCTCTTTCTATTTCCAGTCGCGCCGCGAGAACGACCGACATGAGGACTGGGACCTACCAAGTCGGTTCCCGGTTTGGCTTGCATCGACAACCCGGGCGTCTCGTCCATATGCAAAAGCAGCCTTCACAAACCTCGGATCTTTGCCCCTTCTGCCACCGCCGCCCGCCCAAAGATATCCATACGGCACCACTCACCTATACTTCCCGTACCGGAGAGCTCATCTCAAGGGCCAATCGTAAAAAATTCCGGGGGCTCTCTCCTCCGCACCCCACTCCGTCCGGACGTCGCACCCGAACCCTCCAAAATACACCACATCCCACCCCCTCGGCTTAATGCCCAAATCGAAGCTTGCTCAATCATCACCAATCCTCCACGCTTCTTGTCTTGTTGGCTGACAGCAAATCACATAGGCGGGAAGGGGGGATGGAGGGGGAGAAAACGCACCCATAAGAAATTATCGCACGTCATTCCAACCTCGTGCTCTCATTCAGAGTTTCCTCTAACCCTTGACTCAATCAATATCACCCGAAACCTTCGAGCCGTAAGCCGCCGCTCCCCCCCCCCCCCCCCCCCCCCCCTCCTCAGCCTTCCCAACTAGCACCCCGCGTTCTTCATCAAATCTTCCAAGAAGCCGCACTACTGTTCAAGGCAGGACGTGGGAACTATCAACATTGACCCAGATAGATACCCACCGAACTGAGACATCCCACACGGCCCTACACCGTATCCGAATGCCACCAGCCCCGTGTCTCTAAAAATCAACCAGCCGACCACGATCTACGGCCGCCTCTTTCTGAACCTTGGTGCCGATACTGTGCCGCGGTTTCCCAATGAAAAGCAGTATACGTGTAACGTAGTCCTTCCCTGTCCTGTGCCCTCCCCCTCCCCTACGGACCAAGTATGCCATCACGCCCGCCCCTTCATCATCATCATAGTACCTTTGGACGACCCGGCCCTAAACAAAACACGACAGAGAGCACAGCCCCGTAGTCCCCTCTTCCTCTTTCGTCCCTTGTGAACCAAGCTTGTGTCGTCGCTGGAGCTGGGAGTTGTCCCATCCTGAGGCAGATCCCGTCCTTCTAGAACGCGAGTATAGCTTTGACCCTGGACGCGATCGTCGCCTCTTTCTCTTGGCGAACTTCGCACCTTGTCCGTCTATGAGTGAGCGCGATTCTTCTAGTAGGATCGTCCTATCGCCGTATGCTTGAGGTCCCGTTTGATGTATCGGGTCATGCACCTTCGCCATCAGAAAAAGGTATGATGATTTATGAGTTGAATCGTCTTCATCAAACAAGAAACGGCGAGAGATTCATGTAAGAAATTGTGAATTGCCCCTTTTGATGGCTTCCGCGACCCCTTTGGTCGCACGAGCAGATGCCGCCGCCCAAATACCCAGAAAATCACTCGCCTCCTTCCAAGTGTTGCTTACACGACCGCTCTACGCGGGATCAAACCACATCAGCATACACCCTGACAGACAGGTACCATGCTCATCCTCTAAGTCCCGCTTACACCCAGCGTAAGCCCAAGCCGGACCCCAGAGCCACAACAGTAATAAACCCCAACAGGCTCGCAGGAGGATGCTTTCATCGCGACGGATCACGGCCCTGGTGTCTTGTTCATTCGAGTTCTTGAAGCTCGTACAAAAACAAAACAAAAAAAAAGAGAGAAAGAAACATTGCTCGGATCCACGTTTCGAGTCCGGACAGTCCAGAAACAAACGCAAGACGAAACACCGTGGAGAAAAAAACACCTCCTGCCCAATCGAATCCACACTTTGTTTCCGCGACAGTATTCCAAAGTAGACGTGTGTCTCTTCCGCGCAGCGCTATGCAGGTGAACTCCAACTCCGGTGTGTGGTCAGGTCCAGTCAAACTGTCCAACCCCGCATCTAACATGCGGCTGGTGTCCACTCAAATGAATCGGTTGGAAAAACAAGTTAAATCGGGGGAGGGTGAGCTTCGAGTATGATCAGTAGCGGTATCACCCCCTAAATAATACCGCCGGGCGGATCATAGCCCGTTGTCGCGCCTCTGGCTCCAAGCCCCGCGCTCCCAGGTTGTTCTGATGACGGATCGACTTGTGCGTTGTTAGTCTTCCGCAACATGAACATGGGCTTCTTGCCCTCCTTGTCCAGCTGTTTGAACAGAATGAGAGGCTTCTCTTCCAGTCCTAAGCAGCGCTCCTGGTCACCATAGACGATGTAGAGGGCGTATTGGTCCCAAGGTGCATTGATCTGGTACTTTTTGAGAGCCGCGGGCAGGACTTTGTAGCACGGGTCGTCCATGCTGACTCGGAACGATTTGAAGATCTCGACGGACGCGTTGCTCGTACTCGGGGTATCGGGGGCGGGGGTCGGACCGCGCTTCGGCGCCGTGGCCTGTTCGCGGCCTTTGTATCCGTGGTCGTTCTCGGCAAATGTCGATCGTGAAGAAGGAGTGGGTGCTTCTGAGCGGTCAGAGCGATACGATCGGGAGCCCAGAGTTGCGCCACCATGTGTAGGAGGAGATGTCGGCGAGGGCATGTTCGGAGACGGATAACCAGGTGAGGTAGCTGTGACCGAGCCGTTCATGGCTGCCAGATGTGATGATGACAAGACGGCTCGCTCTGCAGCGTTGGAAGGGTCCAGCGTCTGTTCCATGGACCTCTCATGGGTTGTTTGTAGATGTGATGGCGAGCTGTTTTTGGGCGTCGTTCCCAGCATGATCCTCTTGGTGGAATACTGGCGCTGCAGGCTCATCGACTGGGTAGACGACGGCGTCGGGGCCGGGGGTGAAACAGTCTCGTAACCGTAATTCTGGTTGTTGTTGTTGGAGACATTGGGTAGTGGTTGTGATGAGTCCTTAGCCAGGCGCAGGGCAGGTAGCATGTCCTCGCGCAAGCGTCTGAAGTCTTCCGAAAGCCGACGCAGATCCTTCTCCACCAGGCTCATCCGCTCGTCTCGCAGACGAAGCTGCTCGACCAGATGTTTGATGTCCTTGAGGGTTGCTGTCGCATACTGAGCTTCGGCGTCGGCGGCTGTGAGGGGGAAATAGAGGTCAGCTGGGGGGCTGGCGGGTGGGTATCAAAGAGTGCGGTATCGCTTACATAAAGGCACATAGTGGTCGCTCTCTATAGGGATATCCTGAGCCTTCTTCACATCGTAGACGCTCTTCAGAATAGTGAGGCGATGACCAACACTGGCAATGCCCATGGACTTGAGGTCGTCATGTTGCAACGCGACCAGGGCCTCGCCAACAATCTCGTTCTCTGACAAAGGACTTGAATTAGCCAGGCTTCAACAACATGGCGAACAGGCGATGGCGAAATCGCAAGACCAACTTACCAACAAAGCTATCGGCATATTGGGCAAGGCCGATTGTGCTAATGAAGTCGGCGCACTCGTCGGCGGTCCACTCGGAGATGATAGTCTCGGGCAAACGGTCGGCGCTGCTGCGGTGGCCGTAGGTGGTGGGCGTGTGCTCGCTGGAAGAGGGAAGCTCGGAGTCGATTGGGGATGCCTCGTCGTCGGCAACGGGCGAGTTGGGTCCAAGACTGCGCTCATATTCGTCGTCGGCGTCCGACTCTGCGTAGGCGGTGCCCGAGTCGAAATTCATGGCTGGTGTTGGTTGGTCGTGGGCCAGGTCAGAAGCAAGGAGGGGAGGATGGTGCGCAGCAGCACGTCGTAGCAGGGGTGAAGCAACGGTAGCGGAGGTTGCAGCCGTGGGCGGCAGTCAGAAAGACACAGAGACTTGAAGAGAGAGGGAGAAAACAAGTCCAGATGACGAAGACGAATCGGGGGGGGGGGGGGGGGTTGGGTGTCGAGAAGCGCCGGTGGTGCCCTCAGGATGAGGAAGTCGAGGCGGTGGCTGCGGGGGCCCGTTGCAGAAGAGATTGGAAGTGTGGGAGCAGCACACGGGATTGGGCTGACAAAGGCGGGATCACGAGCATCGGTTCCTCGCGCTGTTCGTCGGTGTTGCTGGCCGACTGTCGTTGGAAAGAGGTGGTGTCGGGAGAAGGAGAGAGGAGGGGAAGAGAGAGAGAGAAAGGGTGACAGTAGAAGGTGTACGAAGAGGCGTAGGAACGAAGAGGCTCAATCGGAAGCACGCTACTCGGACAGACCAAGGTGGTAGGTAGGCCGTCGTCAGAGTCGACTGCAGGAGTTGGAAGGACAAGTCAGGTCAAAGATGAGATCGTCGTTCGGGCTCGGGCTCAGGCGAAAGGGGCGGAGGAGATTCTGGCAGCGGCAGGATGTAGCAGCAGTCGCAGCAGTGACTGGGCTGGAACTGAATCGGATATGAGAGTGCTGCAGACGGACGAGGAGGAAGAAGAGGAGGAGAAGGAAGATGAGGGGAGGGGAAAGATAGACAATTGTGGTACCTGTGGTTTGGTGGAGGGCGCCGCGTAGTCAGAAGTACATCCCATGGTGGGCTTCCCCCGTGCGGTGTGCCTTGGTTGCCCGCCCTGCCCTGCGTCGCAGCGCGGGTCTCGGTTCAGTGCAGGTCGTCAGGGCACCTCACTGCAGGGCACCCACCTCCTGTGGAGCTGCGGGTATGGGTGTGGTCCAGGAAGGGCCCCAGCAGGCCCTTCTGCCCGCCATCCAGTGAGAGGAGCGCTCCGGTACCTGTGCCAGCCCAGCATCAGCAGTAGCGTAATGGATATTGACAGAGATCCTGGGCCAGCATGGCAGACATGACAGGCATGGCATGGCAGGACGAAAAGCAAGCAGACCTGGAAGCATCGACTCCGAGAACCTACTTGTGTGTATTTTGTCTTCTGTCGATCTGGGGTTTCACTTTTATGCACAATACGGTCTGCTAGTACTTACAATGCAGAATAGAGCCGAACGGGACAGAACAGAATTGATGGGGGGAAATGTCGCAATCGTCCGCTCGTACATATGTATACTCGATAGGATTGAGCGCAGATGTTCAGATGTGAGCATCTGCCGCCGCCCCTTGACATTGCATACGACAAGCAGTCACCGACGTAAACATCATCTCGCGTGCCATTGCAAAACGCAGAATGCAATATCCGTCTGAATGCCACCACCAAGACGACGGGCCAAGATGTCCAACGATGCGCTGTGCCGCCGTCCTCGGCCCATTACCGCGGCCCCAAAAGCGTGTTAGCGCCCAAAGGGGCTCATCCCTGCGCGGCCAACTCGATCCAATTGCCTGTTTGCTGCCGTGAAGCCTGCGGATACTACTGTACCGTTCAGATATCCGTCCTGGGCGTGGCAAACGGCCTGCCTGTCTTGGCCGATGTGGAGCAGCAGTAATTCTGCTGCATGGGTAGCCGAAGTAGAAGCAGAAGCTGTATGTCGTGGTTGTTTTTTGTCACCATGCTTCTGTCCCTCCAGATGACAGAGACAATCTCGGGATAGGCGTCGAGGAGTTCTTTCTTTGCTACACCAATGGCAGGTTCCAGAAGCCAAGCCATCTGCATGTCTCTCCATGCGGGAGATGGCGTGGCACAGTAGGACGAATGCAATATAAACCACGGAAGAAGCAAGAAAAGGGGGAAACTTGACCCAGAGAAACCAGAGATTTTACTGTGACGGCCTGGCCTGTAAGATGAAAACTGGAATGCTGCTGGCTCAGCAGCAGTCCAGTGTCCAGTCACCGGTGGCGTCCCCCTTCCGTCGGTAATTGGGACCGAGCAGCCCAGCCGTTGCCAATCGCTTGTCGCAAGGTGGAGACCTGCCTCTCCTTCCACGGGGGCCTCCCACTCTCCCACAGCATGTTATGATGTTGCCCAGATGCTTAAGGTAAGGTAGAAGTACTCCACCAACCTACCTGCTGGCTTCTTCTCTACGACCAATATGATAGGATAGGTAAGTCGACTACCATCTCCTCCGTCTCTCATGACGACTCTCGCTGCGCTCAAACCCCAATTTGGGCCTTTGCAAACGCCCGGGCCGAGCACGAAAAAGGAGAGTTCGGAACCCGCGCAAGCCAGGGCTCAGGAGCCACGCCGTGAAGTCATTATCAGATGCTTTTGCCGTTTCCTCGTTGCTTTATACCGTCCGAGCACCGTCTGGTCCTCCGCCAACCACGTCGCTCCATCTCGACCACAGCGTTCCGCACGCCTTTGTCCATCCTAAATCTACCCGGCTCCCAGTGGCCCGATGTTCCATTTCGTCACCGTACTCTAATCACTTGCTCTCTCTCTCTCTGCCTCCCTACTAACCACAACCTTTTCAGGAACCTCCCGAGGATTTGCTCTGGCCTTGCCGTGAACCCTCATGAGCCACAGGCCCAAGTATGTATGTTGTACATACAAGTGCCGTACTCCGAGCAGCGTCGGTTTCTTACGCAGCCAAGCTGCACCAGGGAATGAGTCCCGACCGCCATCCCCGCATCTTTTTCTCGCCGATTCGGCGTCTCCAGGGTTGATACTGGTTCGTGTCAATATGCACACTCACTCCCGGAAACGCGCCATCTACAGGCACGACCTTTCCTTGCAACCTTTCTGTTGCTTAATCGGACCCGGCGTACCACCCACAATGCTCCATCCGTAGCTCCCAATCTGAATCGTGGCCTCGCGCCTATCCGCCTATACCCTATACCACACATTGTGCTATTGGCGAAAATCTGGATTCGTCTGGATCCGGCGCACCGCATGCGTTCGGGTACCGGCTACTCAGTGAACCAAACGGATCGAGTTCCACCCTGCCTTACGTTTCCATCGGGGTTCCGTCAGTCTAGACCTCGAACCGCCCACACTCGACACGTTCACGGCTTGGATCCCGTTCCCACCATTCCCACCATTCCCCGACTGCTCCGTTCAAACACATGACTGTCCCGACTTCAAACAAAGCACAATGAGGCATTTTATACCTATTGAGACGTCTTGATACCAGATGGCCCAGCCAAAGGCCTGCGCGACTTATTATTCTCGCGAAGAGGGTTGTTCATCATTTAACATTATGGGTCGGCACCCACTCCGTCGCCGCCACAGCTTCCAAACTTGTCAACTTGGGAGCGACGTCGCCGTCTTGGCACTTTATGACAAACCTGCAACTATCACATCAAAGCTACCGCCTGCAACCATTTGGACCCTCAATTTCAACAAAACACATGCCCTGCAGGGCTACACATGGCTAGACATAGCATTCGTGCCAAAGAAGTTACTGGCGGGCCAAGTCGACAACGCCAATGGCAGCTGCACCGCCACCCCCCCTGCTGGACGAGCCCTGCGTCGATCGTCCTCGGCCATCTCACAACACTCTCGCCTTGTCAGTCATGGCCGCCTTGCTGCCCGTTTCCCCGTCGTCTCTACTCGCACCCATTTCTGGTTGTTCATCGCAACTATTATATCACGGCAGTCAAGCTCGTGCAGACCCATCGCATGCTGTAGCCCATATTCTCGCTTGTAACACAAATCATATGTGGGAAACGTCCGGCAATCATACCTCAGCTCATGTCGTGCTTGAACGGATTAAGTTGAGTCGACTGTCGAAATCGGAAGAAGGCTCAAACGGCCCCCAATTGTCACCCCGCTCGTGGTCTTGGTTTCAGACTTTCTTGCCGACCCATCTGTATGGGTCGCTCCAAGAAGCATTCAAGTTCGTCCTTCACGAGGACACCAACCTCATCCGCGCCAAGCCACCCGTTGCAAACACACTCCTGCGCCAGTGGCTGCGCTATGCGGAAGACAATAACTAAGCAGGACACGAAAGACGGACCTCGGGCCCAGGTTACCGGCTGCCATATCGACAGCCATCCGAGCAACATCATGGACGTTTTCTATTATGCTGCATGGCTCCAGCGAGCATCTCTTATCGATACCCTCAGGCCATCTCGTATCGTAGACGCCATCAATCGTGAACTGTTCTGCCCCAACGTGTTGGATATCACCATCTACTCGGAGCATGCGACATCGCTCTAGCTCGTCGCACGACCTTCCTGGCCACATCCCAAACCCCCTCATTTGGCGTCAATAAACGCAACCGGATCTGTCTCATATTTGCCTCCGGACGATGAGTGAAGGACCAAGCCGCCAGATCTCGTTGTTCGTCTCAACCTCCCTTACCGTGCTCGCCCGTTTTCCTAGACTCCCTATGATGCCTTGAATGTCAGCAAGCTCATCACATGAACTACCCGGACAAGTCCTCGACACTCCCCGACACTCCGCAAGCAGTCCACCTCTCCATGGAAACCCGAACCCAATCGTCATGTCTTGATGAGACCGAGGCCCCGTTGACAAACAAACATCGGCCGTCCGCTCGCCGCACGGCGCCGCAACGCGCGACGTACGCCCGAACCTAACGTTGCAGGACTGGCTCGCCTCTTCTTCCGGAAAAGGCAAAGACCATCGAGCGTCTTTCTCATCCAAGTTGTCCATCGCCGCACATCTCTCTCCCAGAAAATCCCATCATAGGGCAGATAGACTTCAGCGCTAAAGCCTCTCCACCCCCCTTCTCCCTCAACAAGGATCCGAACTATGTATGGTTCGCTCGGCCGAGTCCATGTTCCCTCCCCTCTCTGAGTTTACCCCTTTGTCTTCCAACTTTAAGCTCGCTGCGCCCACCAGCCGTCCTCCCGAATGGCCCCCTCCCATGGGCCATCATGGGATCCAGTAACTTCCCGACACCAGAGAGACCTTGCCGAAGGTTCCCAACTTTCAACCGGGAGTGGGGTCATCGACATCAAACACTCTGGGATTTCGCCACGGGTTCCGATTCAACTTAACAATCTTAAACTTGCCATCCCGAGTCACAACTCCGGTTGGGCGAACCTTTGAATATCGTCTCACCGTCCTCCTTCTTTTCCTCGAAGCTCGCCGTTCAGGCCAGGCAGCCTTTGTTCGGGGGGGGGAGACGTCTGCGTCCTCATCCGGGAGTCCCTTGGCAGGATCCAGCAACCCAGTCGGGAGGGGCCTAGCGCAAGAAAGTGGACTGGCGGCTACCAAGCCTGCCCTTTCTGCATGTTCTTGAAGCCGGCCGACCTTCATCCGAGCTTCCGAACTTCCCAAGACTGATCTCACATCCATCAAGCCTCCCAACTTTCCCATCACTATCGCACCAGAGATGCCCTCCCAAACCCCACTACCGAGACCTGTCCTTCTGGCGGTGCCTTCGGGCGCATGCGCGTAAACCAAGGCTCGCCAGCGTTGCCGAGGCTGAAATTCGTCTGGTGCTCGACCGCGATGCCTCAAACTAGGCGGGACATGTTGATCCGGTTGCTGAAGTGGCCGGTCATTCCTCTGCCTCGTGGAACGAATTGGCTGCTCTCGCGACCACAACATACATTTTTGACCCGAGCGATCGCTACATGGCTGGAACAACCAAAGGGTCTCACAGGTAACTAGACCGTCGATGTCGAACCATTTATCTCGTTTGTTTCGTTTTCTCGCTACTCTTTCATATTGCAGTGCTCCTCTAAAGTGATCTCACCGATGTTCAAATGCAGATCTGGAGAAGCACAAGGAAGGCCAAAAAGGAGCGAGTGCGAGCGCTCAGTTATAGCCATGGTGTTGACATAAGGATGTTGATTTTGAATTCCTGGTTCCAGCAATGTATTGTGCACTCGTCAACACTTAAAGCCACGGTCGGGATGATCTTGAAGCCAACAATCTCGCCCTCCATATCTTCCCTTCCCTTTTCTTCCTGTGCTGATCCCGTTTTCCAACCAGCCAAATGGTACAGAGAAAGACAAGTGGGCTGTTCTTTTCCCGAGTCACCCAAATCGCTCCCTCTCATCCAACAACCTTTTGATATTCAACACAGCATTCTTGACCACCACAATTGATGCTATTCGGACATAATTGGCATCGCGTTATGCGACTCGGACAATTCGACAGCCATGCGTGGTTCGGGGCCATCACTTTTCATCATCCGTTCGGTTCGTGGCATGCACCGCAACCGATAGGGTTGAGGAACGCTCATCATGCCACCCTTTCTTCAATCCCCGTTGTATCTTCAGCTGGACTAACCCGCCCAGTTCCTTCTTGTTCTTCTTCGGCCCCATGTCTCTTCGAAGAATCTTGACATGGTTCTCAACACTTTCGGCGTATTCATCAGCAGTCTCATGTCGATCAACGAGCTGCTCGCCTGTGCTAGTTGTGTTAGTCCTACTCATGCCATCATATCTATCATCAACGTTGATGAAATGCTCGAGCACGACTGACTGAAATCCGATGTTTCTCTTTCAAGAAAAGGCCGTTTGGTCATGTTGGTTTGCCAGTTGCTATTTTTTGGCTGTTCCAGTCTTGGGCTCGGATCGCTCATTCCGTACGCGTTTCTTTTCTGGTTGTTCTTCCTGTATGGACTTTGGACTGAGAAAAGACGTCACTGTGCGTTTTTGATTCTCACGCCAACGTCCAGGAGATGCGAAACCCTCAACAATCTGTTTCTCGGGAATTAGGGGGTTGCATCCCGACTGTACTTGCGCTCTGCCTTTGCGCGGGCTTCCCGATGGAAGAGTATCGTACCGAGACTTTGCATCTCGAATGTTGCGAGCAGACGCTTCATTTTCAGACAGAGGCCAGTAGTGATCGTTCAAAGCTTGGCTCTCTTCATTGGGTTTGCCTAGAGACTTATCTTGAAAGGTATCACTGTGGTGAGTGCCAGTACCTTGATGTGCGTCAGTCTATGCCACTGGTACGATTTTCTGCCAAAGTCATGGAGGCCGACCAGGCGGGAGAACGTGTTTGTCGAGTCAAGAAAACCTGGGAGAAATGAAAAAGAAAATGTAACAAACGTACCATGGTCACGACACGCAGCATATGCTGCAGAGAGGCCACGGCTGGCAGCATTCCCTGTGTTGGGTTCAGGGAGCGTCTGGCTACGGCGTCTGCCCATTTTAAAGCCAATTCTAGCGTTTGCCCAAGTAGGAGACGAGGAATCGGTCTCTATCGCGGCCGCATATTTCGCGTTTGCAAACTCTGCGACACGGAATTCCGGCTCATATAGAGGACCTGGCAAAGTGTTGATTGGTACCAACCCCAGTGTGCTGGGATCCACTCCACGTTGATTCAACACCTTTGGTTTCTGACCCTGCGTTGTTGGAGTATGCGATCCTGGCGTGCTCTGGCGGGATGATGTGGATGGCGATGTGACCGGGAATACCACACCTGCTCTTGCGCGCGATGCCGCGTTTGGCAGGGTTTCGTGCTCCTTAGTGACGCCCGAAGTTCCTCTCGTGACACTCTTCTCGGAGGCCGAAGAATGAAAAGGCTCAGTTGACGCAAGTCTTTGTTGGGATGGCTCCGGCCTCGAATTTGTCGTCAATGGTTTGCCCCTTTTCAAACCGTTCTAGGGATTTGAAGCGCGGACACCCTGACGGGAATCTTGAGAAACTGGCTTGGAGGTGTGCTTCGGTACTGCCACGACTCGAATGACAGGCTTGGATGCTCTGATTGCCATGTTGGACATCAAATTGAAGCCGCGAATGCCACCGGATTTTTCTGCAGTAGCCGGTGCCTTCTCTTGTGTGCCACACCAGGTAACGTATGGCGTATGATGCGTTGCGCCCTTCTTTACTTGAGGTATTTCTTCTGTACGAAAGTCTGGACTGTTTGGCGAAGTATGAGGATATGAGGCTGCGGTACGCGGCGTTGCGTTTTGTTCGTGCTCAACCAGGACCGAAGAGGGTTGGGTGAGGCGGTTGTTCGTGGCGACCATATCATCGCCACTTGCCATCAACTTCATCGTTCTCGAGTCCTTCGATTTCGTACTTTTGGCGTGTTTGCTGCTCGCTTTTGCCTCCAGCGCACTCTTGTCTGTTGTCGGGGCAGGGCCAGTGTCGTCGTTTTCGAGAATGAAACCCGATATCTGGATCCCTGCCGGATTGTTCTCAACGACACCATCCTCGCTGACAACCATGTCCCGCGCGATGGGTGACTCTGCCTCGGGGAAAAAACCAGTCCGGTAGGAGCGACTTTCCAACTTGGCTGCGACTCTGAGGTCCCCTATGTGATTGTCGCCCGGGGATGATGGAACCCTCAAAGGAGACGAGTGAGCCAGGAAGGACGCATCAGAGCGATCCAGCAGAGAACTGCCACAAACTGGATCACATGAATTAACGAAGAGGCTCCCACCTGTTTCCTGGGACTGAGAGTTGGCGTTGTTGCCAGCTTTGTCTCGCGAGGTTGGAATAGTACGGATGCTTCCAAGACGAGGACTTGAAGTCTTTGACTGGGGGCTCAACACATGCCGGGTTGACGGCAAGGACACGACACCTTGATGAGGCTTCCTAGGATGAGTGCCCGATGTATTTGAAATGTGAGTTTTACGTCGGCTGTGATCGATCGAAGAGGCAAAAGGCGAAAATGACTGTATCGAATTACAAGAAGCCATGGTCGGCTCTCCGGCTGATGTAACACTCGGACTTTGCGGGTAAGTTGGGCCAGCGGCTACCAAAGAAGACGTCGGTTGCCAGCTATTGTAAGTCCTAAAAAGGGAGTAGTTATCGTCAAAACCATACACGTCGGGAGCCTGGCCTCCGGGAGCCGGCGATCTTCGAGGAGTAGAGTTGGAAGGGCGGAGGGATGGCAGCGACGTGATGACTGGTCTTTGGGGGCGCTCGGAAGCCTCTTGATGCGACCGAGATTGGTCCGAAGACTGGTGAGACGGCACAGAACCGTAACGTGAATGGTTGTCTGCCATAGTGAACAAAAATCCAAGCGCACAAAAAGGTGCTTACATGTAGCTTGTCTCACAGACCGGGGAAGTGCTTGAGATTCGAGAGTCGATGATGGGGGCGCGCTTGTGCCAAAAGGCCGGAAGAGAAAGCTGAGAATGATGACGTCCCAAGAAATACAAGACGAGCCTTGAAGAATATTCCTCCAAAATCCGAGCAAGTAAGAATGGGATACAGAACTGTGTTGATTGGGGGACAATGAGGGAGAGCGGTGATGATGTTTTGTGGGTGCTTTTGCCTAGCAACCGGGCGACGAAAAGTCAACAACAGGTTGGGAAAGCCAGTGTCAAAAACAAAAGCGCAAGGTAAGGTAGACAGATGAACAAGCGGTAGGTATTCGGGTCGAAAGTTCAGATAGAAGGAGCGACTTGCCCTAAGACGGAAGGAACGTGGGAGGGGCGCGGGGGTTTAGGAAGGAGAGGCCCGCCTTGTTTAAGGAAGATGAAGGAGCGAAACGACATACACTGAAATAGCAGGTAGGTACTTACCTTGATACAATGAGGGGGGAAGGAAGGAATTAAGCAATCTTGATGAGTATGTGCGACTTTCCTTCCAGGCGGAAAACCGTCGCGAAGTTGTTTCTCGTGGACGAGGTCATGATACAGCACCTGTTACCCATCAGAATGGAGGCATATAGAGAGCGCCGCGGAGGCGGCAAGATTCATGATCCCTCCAACATGTCGCGAATGTGGCGAGCTTCCTTTCCCCATCCCGTCTTCATAGGCACCACCACAACATGCACGGCAACGCGATCCATCATGGTTAATAAAGGGTATGGTATGTCCATTACTCTAAGCTGCCTTAGTTGTCGTCTATATTTCTCAGCCCCGCAGAGCCTAATACTACTAGTTATATTGGTACGGTGCCGTGGCACATGAATTCGTTCGCTGTTCCCGTCATTACTCCCAAAACGCCTAGGCCATGCACATGCAGGCTCTTCCTTAATCAACGAACAGTAGACACTCGACATTGATATCACAGGTATCATGTAAACACGTCGATGCCGGCAGAAGTGAATACAAGGCATCAAACTCCCTCACCCTCCTCCAAGAGACGTGGCTTCATCGTCCCGTACAATTCGCGCCTCGTCATTGTCTGGACCCCAAGGCCCGACCGGTCGTGAAACGTTCGCTTCGTTGCCGTCGCCAACTTCGGCCGCCAACGGGGCTAGCAATTTACCGCAGGCGAGCCTTGGCATCTTGGACACCGCGGGCCATGACATCCTCGAGCCTCCAACGAGGAGGCTTGTAAACACCCTCCAAGCCGTTGGCCTTGCGCCACTCTTTCTCTGTTTCGGGGGTAACGCCTTCAGGGAGAGGCTCTTGACCACCAGCGATGCCGGTGGAGAATCTGATCTGGAGCTTGTCGGCGACTTCGTGAACGGCAGTGAGGAGTCTATCGAGGTCGTCCTTGTTGTGGGCGGAGGAGACGCAGAATCGGACACGCGAGCTAATAAGAGGCGTTGCGGGGTAACCGACAATGACGACGGAAATCTTGCGCTTGAGCATCTCGTGACTGAAGGCGGGCATCTTGCCAGGGTTGTAGAGCATGACGGGAATGATGGGGGAGTCATCGTGGCCGTAGACGATGAGGCCCAGACGCTTGAGACCGAGACGAAGGTAGCGGGAGTTGAAGGCAATACGTTCCAGACGCTCCGCACCCTGGCCGGGGCAGAGCTCGCCGGTAATGAGGCGAAGAGAGGCTAGAATCTGCATGAGGACCGAAGGCGCAGGCGACTCGCCCAAGATGGTCGCGGCGTTGGAGCTACGCAATTTGTCGATGATGCTTTTGTCTGCCGCAACGTAGCCACCGTTGGCACCGAAAGACTTGGTGAGGGTACCCATGAGGATGTCCACACGGGCGGGGTCGACGCCAAAGTAGTCGCAAACTCCACGGCCACGAGGGCCAACGGCGCCAATGCTGTGGGCCTCGTCGATGAAGAGATAGAACTTGTACTTGTCCTTGAGAGCCATGATACCGGGCAAATCGCACATGGTTCCCTCCATCGAGTACAAGCCCTCGACGGCGACCAGGATCTTCTTCCAGGGGCGATGTGTGCGAGGCTGGCCCTGAGAGATGGCCTCACGGAGCTTGCGCTCGAGATCGACGACATCGTTGTGCTTGAAGGAGGAAATGACGGCACCAGAGAGTCGAGCACCGACTCTGATGGAGGCGTGGTTCAATTCGTCAGAGAGAATGAGGCAACCCTTGGACACGAGAGCGGGGAAGGAGCTGGCGTTGGTGACGAAGCCCATGGAGAAGACCATAGAGGCGGGCTTGCCCACGAAGCTGGCGATCTCCTTCTCAACCTCTAGAGCCAAGTCCGAGGTGCCGACATCAGCACGGGGGCTGCAGGTGCTAAGGGCGTATCTCTTGACGCATTCTTCAACAGCATCGGCACAGGGGCCTTCGGACTGGGCAAAGCCGAGATAGTTGTAGGAGCTCATATTCAGGGTCTCGGTGTGGGTGCCAGTGTAGTTGTAAGTGCGGTTGTAATCTCTCGACTCGCGATCCATGAGGGTTATGTAGCGGCCGGGGACGCCGGTAATGGGACGCGCGAAGCAGTCATCAATGCGCATCTTCAGACGACGGACGTAAAAGTTGTCAAAGTCCTCGTTCAAAGGGGCGTATCCATTCTGGGGCTTGAGGGCCTGGTAGTGCTTCTTCTCGCCGAAGCGCTTGCCAAAGAAGTCGCGAGCATGGCCGAAGAGGATGAGGATCAGGTAGCTGATGTAGGTGGTGAGGACATAGTAGTAGGGCGGCTCATCGATGATGGGGGGGTCGAGCGGCTTGCCGTCGTTGGACTTGCTCACGTATCGGTGACTGGGGTGGAGGAGGGGACCGAATTGAGCATCGAAGCGTCTCTTCTTCTCCGTCTCCACCACCGAAGGCGGTGAGTAGAGGGTCGTAGGCGGTTCATTGGTGTCCGGCTCACCAGCGGTAGCGGTAGAGAGGGAGATTGTAGGAAGGGAGATGGTCGAGGGAGTGATTTGGGTCGAAGAAATGTTTTGCTGCTGCATGGCCAAGAGGGCTTGCTGAGCTGTCTGGTGGTCCTTGTCCTTGCCACCCTTGGGAGAGGTGAAGAAATTGGCGAGGCGGTTACCGGAACGAGAAGGTCTTCTTTCTTTCTCGTTGAGCGGCATGGCGGAAGGGTGAGAGGTCGAGAAGGGATTCGCAATTCTACGGGGCATTGCTGAGGTGCGGTGCGGCAGAGAGCGGACGGGTCGGTAGTTGCAGCGGAAAAGGGGTGTGTCGAGGTCCGAGAGAGACCAGGCGAGCGACGAACCGAGAGGTTTGACGGCGGCGATACAATCCCTTGTATGATGTGATGAAGCCGGGGATAGCAGATGCGCTGTAGGGAGAGGGGAAACAGTTGGTCAGCAAAATAATGCGAGTCTGACGGGTCGCCCGGATGTGGTGGAAGAGGGAAAGAAAGGTTGAAGGTTTGAGAAATAGGGAAATTGTCGGTCAGGGTGTCAGTGGCGCACGCGCGGTCGCAGAGCCAGAAGCAGGCGGCCACTAAAAACCGACCCGCCAGGGTTGCTCGGAGCCAAGGCTCTCCTCATGCGACAACCTCTTTGGGAGGGATTGATGGCAGCACAAACGAGACGGAAGGAAAAAAAGAACCCCCCCCCCCCCCAATTGGGGGTGCGCTAAAGATACGCTTGAGGAGCCACAAAGGCCATCGACGTGCCGGAGGCACAAATCGGGTTGGTTCGGATGGTGAGGATGATGATAATGAAATAACGGTCAAGACTCACCAGAGTAGTGCTGTAAGCAGCTGCTTGGGCGGGACTGGAGGTTGGGGATTGGGAGTGTTCCTCGATCCAGCAGGTCGAGTTGAGTCGCAGAGGGCGAAACGGCGTTCTCTTTTGTCTCTGGCGATTGTGTTACTTCGCAATTGGCTTGGATGCTCAGTAAAGGAATGGATTACGGGCGAATGTGTTGTTGATCAATTAAAGAGATGGCGGCTGTGGCGGGCCTCGGTGCAGTTGCGCGTTGAAGCTGTTTGCGTGTCGCTGAGCGGTTTGGTGCCTCGGGCTGCAGCAGATCTGAGGATCGGGTTGGAAAACAACAGCAGTGGACTCGGGGGGGAAAGAAGAAGACAACGACCCTCGCAGATTTTGTAACAGCTGCAAGGGGCGCAAGTAGAGGGTGAGAGTGAGAAAGAAAGGCGAGAGTGGGAGAAGAGGGAGGCAAGGTATCCGTAGAGAATGTCGATTTCGGGTCGTTGCGCGACGGGATTGGACCGTGATTTTAGGTAAATTGGGTACGGCGGGTGGGCGTGGTGAGGTGACTTTTCTTTCCTTACTGCAGCGCTGAATGTGAAAGGTATCCTTACGGCAAAAGTCGGCGATAAAGTACCTCATGTGGAGTCGTTCAACTCAGGGGAAGCGTTGTTCCTGTGGTGCCTTGAGCTTTTCCCGACAGATACAGGGTCTGTGATTGGTTGATCGCCGGGCGCGACAGGCGAGGCCCAGGACGGTGGGGAAGAGAGCGTGTGAGCGGGTAAGCAAGCAAGTAAGCGAAAACACAGTACAGTAGCAGCAACAAACTAAGATTGAGGCAACATGTATCTGCAACTTGGTCCTACGTCACTTAGGTAGTTGTCGTTGGTGGTTTGTCTTGTTTTTCCGTGGAGGGGAAAGAATCCAACAAGGAAGAACCTCGAGTGTGGGAGAGAGAGGAAGAGCGATCGAGATACACGCGCACACACAAGCACAAACAAAAACACACATACACACACCAAAGTATATGAGTGCGTGTATGTGTTAGTAAAGGAGGCAGGGATGGATGCCTCGGCCTCAACATGTTTGAATCTTTCTTTTCTATCTCTTGGTCGGAGGTGTTGAGCAGAATGGGCATACACTTGTAGAGATAATAGCCCTTGGGGGGAAGAAACCATTCACGCTGAAAGTTGTGTTTCCGATACGGAGCAAAATTACCGCGATGACGGCCCATCCGTCTTCCAGATACATGGTTGCCCGCCAGATTCTCGTCATGCGCCCATGTACCTACACGGAGGTAAGGTACCTCCTTAGCACGTACATATCACATCTTCTCCCAGGCCCTGAAGTTCATATTAGCGGGAGCCTCTACCCTACCTGTAGACAAGCTCTTGTTGTAATGGAAGTTTGCTTGCGTCCCCGTTAGCGCGTCTCGCTCAATTTCGAAGATCGACTTGGACACGACTTCCCGAAAGGCCCGAGTTGCACGCTGTACGTCTTGCACGCCTGCACGGACAGGCCCTGTAGCCCGTCCATTCCCTCTCCTCCCCTCTCATTTGCTTCTTTGGCATGTCCAAGTCTTCGCTTCCATCGGTTTGCCCTCGCTTCCTCGCCCAGACCCACGATTCGCCTCTGCCCTTCAAGCAAGGCTTGCAACTCAGTCCCCCCTTTGAGGTCTTAAGACTTGACACTGGCTTCTCGCTCAATTCCCCGGGACCCTCCGTGGGCCCTTATTCAAGCAACAACAACAAGCTGGCAACAACATCACCCTTGTTCTTCATGCCCATTGATGTTGGCCTGTTCTGGCTGGTCCTTGCTGTATCTTGATCCACTCTGACAAGTCGTCGAACCAGCAGACGTGACTTCGATTGTTGGGCAAACTCCGTTCAGCTTCGACGCCTTACTGCTCTCGGTGTCTATCCACCCATCTACTGGCAATCAGCCCATTGTCACGCGTAAGGCAAAAGGGGAAGGGCTTGCCCGGACGACACGGACGACATGGACGAAACGAACGCGCCAGGCTCTGTCGCTGACTGATAATCGGACATTTGATCATTCGCTCGGATGCAATGGCAATGGAAAATGTCACAATGGCCATGGCATCGGCGTCTGGCAATGTCAGCGTGCGTCTGAAAACTGCAAAAATGCAACCCCCCTTCGATCTTGGCATGCTACCCTAATGCAGCCTCTGGCCCATTTGCAGACACCAGGAGCTTCTCTACACATCCAAACCTACGAAGTAGGGTGTGCATGACGGGAAGAGCTGAGCTAAGAGCTGCCAGTCAGTGCCGTTCCCCGTTCGTTACCCGCTACCGTTCCCGCCAGCCACATTACCGCCTGCTCCTCCATGACTTCGTTGTTCAACGGCCCAGAGCCGGGCCAACCATCGCCATGTTATTTGAACGTCGCCCTGTTCACGATTCTCACTTGGACCGTCAATCAGCCTTGTATGGCCAGCAAAGCACAAAATCATGGAGCCCCCCTGCTCGTCTTCCTCGTCGACAGCCCTCTTCTCATCTGCATTCGAGTAATCACGCGTCCTCACCTCCGCTGCGCGATGGCTGCGTCGAGGGATTGCAAACGCTGTAACCATCAAACCAATCACGTTCGACGTGTCTCTCGGGCAATGTAACCAGCACACAACGCATCCCTACACGTCCTGTGTACCCATCAAACACTAATTTGTAGTCGGCTTTGTTGTCGGCTCATCTCTGCTAACTTCAGGAGCATGATGAAGCATCGACTGCCCTGCCAGCCGGACTCACCGACGACACAACAGCATAGTTGATCCCAGCAAAGTCGGGGCACGTTCGAATGAGCGATTCCCATGCGCGAGCCCCCATCGACCATGAACCAGCACGCACGGCGCACGCGACTTTGACGATGGAGGCAAGACGTTGCGTTGCGGAGGCGGAAAAGGAAGGGAAATAAAGCCACGACACGCTCGGATGATCAGCTGATGGAATGTCGAACGGACTGGGACGCAGAGGCTGTCTCGGCGTTCGACTTCTGCATGGCATGATCGATGCTACTCATGTACGCTCCACGACTTTGATCGTTGACCGTTGACCGCTGAACATTCAATGACCTGCTATGTGCCATTGTCCGAGGTCGCGTTGTACTTGCCAACTGCTGACGACCTCCGAGACGGCTTGACAACTTGGCGCTGTTTGTTTGTTCTGTATTTCTTCTCTGGGCGGCGTGCCTTTTTTCGACTTTCTCGGACAGTTGCAATGCACGGCATGACGGCTGCTCGACACTTATTCGGCTACCTTGGTTGGGCAATCTCGATCTCCCCCGATGTGCCGGCAGTCACTCCAGATCACGGTACCCGGAAGCCTCGGCGCAGCCAACGACAAACCACCACACACAGTCTGCCTGTCCTGCTTGTTTACTCTGGTGATGTGGGGGGTTGGAAGAGTGTGACCTGTCAGTGCAGCGTGTTGAATTGGGTACGACCTGTTGCCTTTGCAAGCTTTTCCCCAGCATAGCGTCCCCATTCTGAGACGTTTTCGAGTTCGCTCGGACGCCGCTATCGATAGGGGGGGCGGTCGCACTGCAGCGACTTCATCGAGTTCAGTGAGGCGGATCGGGGGGTGGGGGGGCACATTCGTGCACCAGCCACAGGGCGGAATGGGCTAGCCTCCGGCTCACAATGCCATGAACGCCTCACCCCAGGGCTTCAAGGCTTGACATTGACGGCGGCCTTGGGTAACGTGACAGGGGAACTGGTTCAAGCGCCGAGGATGAGTAAAGGATGAGAGCACAGCTCACCACGGTCCTCGTTCACGACAGAGCGTCAACGACTCTAATGTTTGAGATGCCGGGAGGTTCGTCAAAGTCTCCGTTCAGCCAGAAAAGATGGCAGACGGCAACGACCGGACAATAGCACTCACTCACTTGCTCCCTGATATGGGGGCCCAGTACCTACCTACTACGTACAGCAGGTCTTCCCCCCATCGCGGACTCCGGTCCTTGTCGGACAGTCTCCCCCCCAACCCTTTTTCGGAATCGACCGTCGGAATCGTCCCCTCGGATTGCGACGGCCCAACTTCTCTCCCTCCACTCCGGCCGGAATCTCGACTCTGGCGCTGCACACCACAATTTCGAAAACCCATCTCTTCCTTCTTATCAATCGTCGTCGTGATACCAACTGCTCAGGCTTCGTCTGGAGCACCAACTACTGCTTCTACCTCTCTCTCTCTCTCTCTCGTTCGCACACCACCCCACCCTCCCTAACCCGTCCAATTCGCCCAGCATGACTGTCACCAGTATCACGCGAAACGAGCTCTGGCGGCACCCGGACCCCACCTCGACTCCCATGTGGGCATTCCTCCTCCGTGTGAATTCCAAGTATGGCCTCGAACTGGCAGACTACCCTGGCCTGTACAAGTGGTCCATTGAGAACGTGGCAGAGTTCTGGGAGGAAGTGTGGCATTTTGTGGGCATCACCGCCTCCAAGCCGTTCGACAAGGTACGCTGGCCAACGCGCATTCGTCATATCTCAAACTCAGCCCAACCTCATCCTGTCTCGCCTCGCTCTGCTTGGCACGCCTTGACGGCTTTGCCTGTCCGAAGGCGGTCGGCGGCGAAGAGAGAGAACTTTATGTGACATCAGTGTGAGAGAAGGACTCAAACTCTACGCAAGTGCCAGAGAGGTCGTCGTCGATGCCACCATCCTCACCAGTGTCTTGAACCCTCGTCAGAACATCCGTCAAGAACCTTGACGTTGGTGTTCGGTGAGGCGGATGGCCATGTGGCTATGGCAAGCAGCTTTGCATGATTGCCATCCCCGAGTGTCGAGTCATGCCATGAGCCGATGGATTGCCAATGAGGATGTCGTTGCTCGTCAAGGCTTCAACGCCGGCCCCCGTGCCGCCCTCCATGATATCTACCCCCCAATCAGACCAGCTGCTGATCCGGCCCGACTGCCCACTAGGTCCTGCCGCTCAATGCACCCATGTACCCGCGTCCAGACTTCTTCGAGGGCGCCCGTCTCAACTTCGCCGAAAACCTGCTTTTCCCGGCCAACGTCGCCGTCGACCCCACAGCCGTCGCGACCATCACCACTACCGAACTCGGCCCCTCCGTCTCCACAACATGGGCCGAGCTCCGAGATGCCGTCCGCCGCTGCTCTGCCGGTCTCCGTGCCCGCGGTGTCCGGCCCAATGATATCGTGGCCGGCTTCGTCTCCAATCATGTGCAAGCCGTCGTTGCCGCTCTCGCCGCTGCTTCCGTTGGTGCCATCTGGACCGGCATCAGCCCCGACAACGGTGTCAGCGCCGTGCTCGACCGTCTGGCCCAGATTGGGCCCAAGGTCCTCTTCGCCGACAATGGTACCGTGTACAACGGCAAAGAGTGGAGCAGTACCGACAAGACCGAAGATATTGTCAGGGCTCTGATGCAGAACGGCCTGGAGCTTGTTGTTGTCATCAACAACGTCGGTTGTGATCTTGGCATCGACGGCTTGACGGCCACGAATGTTGTCGCCGAGGAATATGAGTCCTTCCTGCAGAGGTACAAGGCGTCTTTTGGCATCCCTCCCTGTTTTCTTCCTGCTGACCGAGAAGTAGCTCTCCTGATGAGCCGCTCAAGTTCGAGCAGCTCCCCCCCTCGCATCCACTCTACATTCTCTACTCCAGCGGCACAACAGGCCTGCCCAAGGCAATCGTGCACACGGCCTTGGGCACCCTCATCCAGCACAAGAAGGAGCATGCCCTGCACGGCTCCCTCACTTCGTCCTCGCGCATGCTCTACTATACGACCACCTCCTGGATGATGTGGCACTGGTCCGTATCGGCCCTCGCCGTTGGCGCCACCATTGTCCTCTACTCGGGCTCCCCTTTCAAGCCCCACGGTCACCTCTCTCTCCCGCGGCTCCTCTCCAGTCTCCGCATAACCCACTTCGGCACCTCCGCCGCCTACCTCACCGCTCTCGAGGCAAACGCCGTCTACCCCGTCAACGAGCCCGGCATCGATCTTTCGCCCCTCGAGGCGATCTATTCTACCGCCAGTCCCCTTCCGCCCTCTACCTTCTCCTTCGTCTACAAGGCCTTCCCGTCCAAGGTGAACCTTGCTTCCATCACTGGCGGTACCGATATCATCTCCCTTTTCGGCGCCCCGTGCCCCCTCCTGCCCGTTCGCGTCGGCGAGATCCAGTGCGCGGGCCTTGGCATGGCCATCCGCGCCGTCGACTCCCTCTCGGGCGAACCCCTCCCCGACCCATCCCATCCGGGTGACCTCATCTGCACGGCCCCATTCCCCTGCCAGCCCTTGACCTTCTTCGGCACCGGAGGCGACGCGAAATACAAGGCGGCCTACTTTGAGCGCTTCGCTGACGTCTGCGGCGTCAAAGGCGCCGTCTGGCACCACGGCGACTTTGTGAAGATCCCGAACCCAGCCACCGGGTCGCTCCTCATGCTCGGCCGCTCCGATGGCGTTCTCAAGCCCGCGGGCGTGCGTTTCGGCAGCGCCGAGATCTACAACATCCTCACGCGCTTCTTCGCGGCCGAGATCGAGGACGCCGTCTGCGTCGGCCGGAGACGCGCCACCGACGCCGACGAGACTGTGTGCCTCTTCGTCGTGCCCGCCGCCGGACGCCACTTCGACGACGAGCTGCGGGCCAAGATCAAGAGCGTCATCCGGAGGGAGCTGAGCCCTAGACACGTCCCTGGTGTCGTCGAGGAGGCCCGCGGCGGCATCCCGAAGACTGGCAACGGCAAAAAGTGAGTCTCGTGAACAGTTATTTGTCTTATTGAATGGTGCATTGGTTGTAGCATTACCGAAAACGAGAGAAGGCTGACTTGGTTGATATAGGATCGAGGTAGCGGTTAAGCAGATCCTCTCGGGCATGGACGTCAAGACAAACGCGAGCGTCGCTAACCCCGAGGCCCTGGAGTGGTTTCGCGCGTGGGCCACGACGCACTAAGTTGTCTCCTCGTTCGTAATGTCTCGTGCGAGAGGCCACTTCTCCTCACCGCTTGACGCCGATGCTACCACGCCGCGAGGGCCAGTCTAGGTGACAGACGGGAAAACAAACCGGAGGAAACAGCTGCATGGCTTGCATTGGCTTACATTGGCTTGATCGGCATTCCCAAGGCGTAGGTGTGAGTCGGAGTTAGAGTCGATGCCGGTGTTAGTTTTGATTTTGGTTTTGGCTTTAGTAATGGCGGTGGCGGTGATGTTGGTGGTGGTGAAGGGTCTCATACATGCGACCCAATGCCAAAGAACATGATTGGCAGCCGGAAGCATCTGGATTTGGTTCCGTCCTCTCGGGATATGGACAGGATCGAACGTGACGGCACCGGCCGGCCATACATCTGCGTAAGGGGGTGTGGTGGGTGTGTGTGGTGGCGTGTGAAGAGTACGTACGATGAAGAAACGGCCCACGGGTGGCCCCCATCCATATTCCATCCGAGATCTTCCATCACCCAGTCCCCACCCTCATGCGCGCCACTCGGAACGGACCGGCTGAACCGGAGCTGCAGACCCAGCAGGCTGGGTGTGACATGGGATGAGGAGGACGAGGAGACGGTCTACCATAGGAAGAGGGGGTGAAGGGGAGAGGAGAAGGCGTGGACTTAGAGAAGAGATGCAGTTGAAATAGGGGACCATGCAGTTCTCTGTTACGGCGGGACTGTCCCTGGGACTTCAGCAGCGTGCATGCGCTTATGATCTGGGTCTTCTGTTTTTGCTTGTACGGACAGATCTGAATGGCGGAACTAGACTGGTCAGGGAGGGGGAGGGGTTTCATTACGAATTAGAACTTGAGGGCTATACAAAACGAAAAACGAGAGTAGACATTGGTTTCACGATTCGGGTTGTCTTCGTTCATGGGAAAGGTTTGGGGCCAAGACTTCGAGCGACCGACTTCATCACCGACTTAGAGGGAGAAAATCATCACCTTGCTTGCCCAGTAAGAGAGACAGCAAGAACCTATGTTGCAAGTGGGAAAACCCCCAAAGTTGAAGTGATACGAAAAAGTCATACTGAATAACGGCCGTGATCGTTTAAGGATCAGGCTCATGCTGTCTGGTAACCATACCCAATAACTCCTATTATGCATTCGTCCACACCACACCGCAGGCGGGTGAACGTCCAATTAACCGACCTTTTTGCTTCTTTTTGTCTTGCTCGTCCCATGCTGTCCGCTTTATTTTTTCGTTCTCTTCCACACCTCCCATGCGTGTATAACCCAGAAAGACATTACCCCAGTATCCAGAATCCAGTGTCATGCAAATAAGAACAATCAGAGAGCACCGGTCACGCAACACCCAAATTGGGGGCCGCTCAATTGACGCTTGCCATACGCTTGGCCATGCTGCAAAGATGAGTCAGTCAAGTGTATCATGCGTGTGGGTGGATTGGCGTCACTTACAAGTCATAGAAAGCAAATTGGCTGGGCTGGCTACCAAACTGGTAGACAAACCTCGAGGCGAGGTAGCTGCCGAAGATGGCGCGCAGGTACGAATCGGGGACGCGTTGGATGATAGTGTCGAGCCCAATCTTCTCCAGAAGAAGGTTGGGGAGGGCGTCCTGGAGGACCGAACGACGAATCTTCTCGTTCTTCCAGAGGTCGGAGTGCTGGAGCTCCTCGTCCAGAGTAGTAATGGCGTTGGAGAGGTTGTCCGAGAGAACACTGCGGGGGAGGCCGGTCTGCTCGTGCTCGCGCCAGATGGCCTCGAACTCGAGGCGAGCGTTCTCCTGGATCTTGGCCTGGACGGACTTGACGTAGTCCTGGTAGAATTGAGGAGCCTGGCCCTTGGAGTTGTGGCACATGTGCTTGACGAAGTTCTCGTCGTCAAACGAGAGCGAGGCAAGGACCTCCAGGGACGAAGACGTCACACCGCCCTTGTTGGCGCTGGCATCCTTGTACAGGATACAGCCGGCGGCCTCGAGGCGGAGCTTCGCGTCCTGGGTAATAAAGAGGTTGGCTCCCTCAACCAAGTAAGGAATGGTCGACTTGCCGTCCTTGATGATCTTGTTAACCGAGATCAGATCAATCGACTCGGGGCGACCACCACAGGGAACGAAGCAGTCGGTCAGACCAGTATCGCGCAGGTGGTAGGTGTTGCGGAACGACGTGCCGTTGGAGACGAACTCGCCGGTGGGCAGGGTGATGTTGTTGTCGTCGACCAGCACACGGTAACCGTCCTTGGACAACTTGGACATGTCAAAATTGACAATCATGGAGCGAGACTTGGCAAGGCGGAGGAGCTCCTCCTTGTCGAGGCCGTTAGGGTCAACGAGGACGCCGGATCCATCAACAATGGAAGTGTACTTCTCGTTGCTGAGCAGGATCTCGTTGCTGCCCAGGTCGCCGTCGGGGCCACCGGTCTGCATCTTCTTGACAGTGGAGGGATCAAGGTTGAGCTTCCTGTAGATGCCCTTGACGTACTCACGAACAGACAGAGTGGTCATGCCATACGTGTCGTGGGGGATACCACCCAGCTTGGGCGACTTGCCAGTGAAGAAGGACTTCCACCAGGGTGCGCCACGGGCGCGAGCGTGCTCGGTGGCCCAGTCGACAAGGTCGGCAGTGTTCTCGTCAGGACCCATGAAGATGATCTCCTCCTTACCGTACAGGTCCACAAGCGGGTTCTTGATGCCGGGAGTCTGGGCAGGGAGGAGAAGGTCAAGAATACTGTCAATGTACTTCTCAAAGGCTTCTTTGGCGCGGTCCTGCATCTTGGGGTCAAGCAGGATAACGCCCTTGGAGCCACCTTCGGGGATGTCCTTGTTCTTGCGCTGCTGGGTGCTGGCAAGGCCGTAGTTCTCGTCAAAGAGATTGCGGGCGTTGATGCCATACGCCTCCTTGCTGCGGGACTTGACGATGCGGATACCACCACGAGCGATGTCCTTGAATCGCAGGTGGAAACCGCGCGACTCGGCGCCAATGACGAGAAACATGCCGTAGAGGCGCTTGGGGTACTCGATCTCGGGCAAGAACGAGGGATCCAGGCGGAAACTCAGGGCAACCTTGGTAGGGGTGAAGTAGTTGGTCTTCAGGATGGCGTTGTTGAAGACGCGGAAGGCAGTCATGACCATCTCCTCGTGCTCGTTAGACACATCGCGAGTGATGCGCTCCTTGAGCTTGGCATCGGACAAGACCTCGATGGCCGGCGTGGGGGCGATGAAGTGGCGATCGAAGTCGGGCCCGACGGCAAGGTGCACCGAGGCAAACGACGCGTACAAGGCACGAACCAAGCCGGGGTACGACTGGATGATCTCCAGGATGTAGTCGGGAGTGAAGGTCTCGGTTCTCAGACGACGCTTCAACTTGGACAGAAGTGCCGTGTGGGCCTGGTTCTTGGCGTCCAGGATCTCGGATAGGGAGACGTACTCGGAACCGAGACGGTTCAGGAAGTGCTGGATGAAGACCCAAACGCAGTGACCGTAGACGGTCTCCTGGAGGCTGAGCTCGCCGGAGGTGAAGAGCGAGTGCAGCTTGTTCTGGGGCAGACAGTAGAGGAGGGAGATCTCCTTGGTGATCTGGTGGATCGACTGGTCCAACGAGGGGAAGTTGCCTTCGATGTTCATAGCGGGGCGAAGGTAGATACTCATGACCGTGATGCCGTTGGCGAACTGCTCCACGTACTTCCTGGAGCTGGTGACGCCGTAGTAGTGGTACAGGTCACTGAGAGCCGAGAACAAGCCGCGAGCAGTGCGGGAGCGGAAGGCAATAACCAAGCGCTTCTCGGGAGAGCCTTCGATGTCGAAGACCTCGATGACGGGGCCAGTTCTATTGACCGCAAGCTCGATGATCTCCTGGTAGATCTGCTTAGTGTTGCTGGTGGCCTTCTGGAGGAAACCGTTGTCGGCAATAACCTCCAAGCGGGTCTCGTTGGGGTCCGTGGTTTCAGGGCTCTGCTTGAAGAGGCACTGGTAGACGAAGTAGCAGCGCAACGTCGCCTTGGAGGTGGGTGATGCGCCCAAGACGCCGGGAGAGCGGAAGGTCTCGACACGGAACTTGGACTTGCCCGTGTGGTCGAGATACTTGGCCTCGAGGCGCTGTTCATAGCGAGGACCGGCGACAGAGGTTTTGCCGGGCTCGCTCGTGTCAATGTAGATGGCGTGGTCATGGGCCTCCATGTCGAGGCGGATCTCCTCGCGCTTGTCCTCGCGGGCGAAGGCAGCCACCTTGGCAGCGTACAGGGAGGTGATCTGGCTGGCGATAACCTCGGGTACTTCAATCTTAAAGTAGACATCGTCAATGCCAAGCTCGTTGTAGAACCAGGCAACCTGTTCCTCAATAAGGGCGTCGGGGATCCAGCCATTGTTCTTGATAAGATCCTTGACTGCATGACGCGTATTAGCGGTGTTCTGGAGTCCCAGTTGATTTCCCAAACTCACCCTGTTCCATCTGCTCCTGCTTGCCAACGAACGTCGGCGCAATGTAGCCGACAGTTGCTGACCTCAGGACCCTGTGTCCGTTGCCAACGGCACGGGCAGCCATGGGGACGCTGAAATGTGTGGGTTGGGGAGAGGGGCCGCGGCTGCTCTCTGCTGAGTCGGCCTGGACCTGGCCCAGCATCTTGTTACGAGGAGGTGCGGCGGTCGCCATGATGTCGGAGATTTCCTCGAGAGGGTCTGGCTCGGAAGAATACCTATCCATAGGAAGGTCAGTATTGATGGACAGGGCCAACATTGCGGCGGGTGGGCAGAGTGTCCACAGAACAACGAATATAATAGAGTGTGGGGAGTGACGAGTGCAGATGCAGCGTGGTGAAGGGCAGGAGGAGATTGACGTCCAGAGCGGGCGACCGAAAGGTCTAAGTAGGCCGCCAGAAACGACGAAGCATCGCAGCAACAAGGGAAGTTACATGATGCTTGTGAGTCAGACTCAGACTGCTACAGCATAGGTTTTGTTCGAGCGCCCGTTGGAAGAACCGGGATCGGTAATGCCTCATGGGGTACCTGGGGCAGGCTTGCTTCTCTGGACTGCGGTTTGGGAATGGACGGGGCCGGGAAACGCAGATGGTGTATCTCGCGCGCGCGCGCGCAAGGCAGGAATCGTGAGAGCAACGGATTTGCGTTGAAGCTTCACCGCTGGACGCTCGTGCAATGGGCGGACTGATAAGGGAGGGGCAGGGGCATGCGAGGCGAAGGGGGGGATCAGAAATTGGGGGACGTGGACTCGGACGGGCGTACCTTGCGTCTCGGCAAGCTAGTGCACTGCTGATCCGGTTCAGATACACGGGATCAGGTAGAAAGCGACGGCAGAGCTAACAATGGGCTCGGATAGCTGCTTCTTGCGGATTCGTTGGTTGGATAGGGGTGGGAGGGAAAAGAGATAGCAAGAGAGACACGATGTCTGTTTCCGGAGGGGGAGGAGTGCAGATATCGTCGAAGGGGGGGGAGGGTGTGGTGTTTTATTGTTGAGAGCGAGAGAAACGCAGATGACCACCCGATTTGGATGGATGACAAGAGTCTCGGAAGGGTGATCCGGTAGACTTTTCGAGTTGACGTGAATGATTGTCTCGGGAGCCTATTGTTGGCAGACGAAGACGGGATGAAGGAAGGAGTAGAGGAGGGGTATGCGCTGTCGAGAGAGAAATGTATCCCAAAGCCCAGAAGTGGTCGATATATACGTCTTTTCCACTTCGTGTTCGAGAGGGAAAGCTACGACGGGGCAGAGCGAGAGAGGGGGGTTCCCTTGTAGACTGCGACTGGTGGTCAGCAGGACTGCCCATGTTGGAATTGTGGAAGCTGTCGTGGCCGCGCGCGATCTCATCCAGCTTGTTCAGGTATGGGGGAGCAATGTACCTTGTTCGAGGGTGTGGGCGATTAGAATGCGTCAATTGACGTAAGGTGGACAATGGGGATCCCGGGCAACACAGCCATCCGACCAGCTTTGGGTCAATTCGCTGATGCTGGTACCTTTTTTCGGTTTTTTTTCTCTGTCGCTGTTCAGGCCCCAGGGGGTGAAAGAATCGGGGGGACCGGGTTTAGAGGAATTGGGGATGGAATCCGGTGGTCACTTGGTAGGTACGGATAGACTTGGGTGACTTGGAATGTGCTGGTGGGGAAAAGGACTGTCAAGTTCTAGATCCTGGCTCAGGCACGGAGAGGACGGTGTTAGTGACGCTGATGTGTGCGTGATGTGGCGACGCCGAGGGGCGGGGTTTGGCGAGAGATAAGGACCCTGAACTCGGGTTGCTCTGTTGCTGCGTTCAGCTGAAAATAGCAGAGCAGGGCGGACGGGCAGGCAGGTTCGTAAGGCGGCGGTAGCCACGGACGGGGGGGGCTGTGGGACGAGGCCGGAGAGCGATGGACACCGGGCCGGTTTATTGTTGGCTGAGGCTTGTGGCTGACGGGAGAAAGGGGAAGGGGTGATGACGGGCGTTGTTGGAGGGACAAAAGATAAGAGGAGGTCTTGGGCCGCCAGTAGGAGTGAAGCCGGAGCAAGAGGGAGGATGAAGATGATGATGAGGATGATGCGGGAAGCTGATCTGATGCAGGCTGAGCTGCAGCTTTGAGGAAGAAAATAGAAGATAGGGAGGGATGAGTGTGAGGATGAGGATAAAAAGACAAAGTCGATCAGAGGCTAGAAGGACTCACGATCCAACAGGCCCGACTCTACTCTTTATACTCGAGGTATTTGACGACCTCTACTCTATGCCGATTGACCATTCGGCTTCCCACTCTTTTCTTCGATTTTCCCTTCTCTCCCTGTCGCTTGTTGCTCATGTACACACACACCCCCCTCTCCAGGCAGGTGACTCGCGAGACGTGAGGAAAATACCAGATGGAAAAACGCATGCTTCGAGCACGTCGACATGCATCCTTGCAAAACTACGGTATGGTAGGTATGGAAGGTATTCCTTTCTGTGAGCTTCCTCAATTGCTGGATCACGATGATGACTTCACCCGCAGCACAAATAGCGAACTATTACCAAATAAAATGAATCTAAACCATTTAGGGAACCAGTTCCATTCAAATTGGGACTGCTGATTGGGTCAGAGGCTACCTAGAGATTCGACGCGAAGTGCAGGTACGTATCGGAGTACCTCGTCCGTCTTGTGCGCGGCGGCCTTGGTGTTAGCCATTCACTGGTCGGTGACCGTCCCGGCGGCCTGGGGTCAACGGTACATTGTCAGGTACGATGGAGCACAAGGCAGGGCAGGCGGTCGGGTGTCGATTTGGTTGGCAAGATGGGGTTGAAGTTGAGGCAAGCGTGCGGCCTGGAAACTGCCACATGGGGCGCATCACATGCGCCAATGGAGGGGCACCAAGGAACCACCGACACTGCAAAACCCTCCACGATGCCCCTCCAAACAGTACGTACCGACCACCACTCCTCCCACCGCCACACACGTTCCAGAAGAACAGGACAGAGCAAGGTATGGAGTACAGATACAATATACATGCCGTTGTTCTGTGAGCAGTACGTACCGATCAGCGGAGTACATATCTAGGTATCTCTCTTTTTCTCAAGGTAGTCACGGCTATTCGAGGCTCTTTTCTCCACACTTTGTATCTTTGCATCCTGCCCCCTTGCATGTTTTTTTTTTCTCTCTTTCGGTCTGTTTCTTGCTGTATCGTATCTGGTCACAAAGTCGTCGGAGGGGCCACCCGACCATTTCGATTTGAATTAAATAAAAATTCTCGTCTCACGGTAAGCGCTGCCAGTCAACCTCGAGGCCCAGGCCGCCTCTTCGTTCTCAGCCGGCCCGGTTGCGTTTTCCAGAATCTCAAATGTCGGAAACATGGGTACTTACGGATTTGGCTATCGGACAACAACTCGGTGCTTCAGGCAAGCCAAAGCCGATTTCGATAGCCTTTCTGCAAGACATGGCATTTTGTTGCTCACCGTCGTCGTCGTCCAGTCACTCGCTCGCTCGCAACAACACTCGTAAATCAATCGGCTGTGCAACTTTCCTGTCAAACTGGGCCATGCTAGGTCAAAAAACAAAAGGCCCGGGCGGCCGGTGTCTCCGCGCGGCCTTGGATCCCGTGAGCAACAAAGTCAGTTCATTACCTGTGTACGCTGCCCAATGTGTTCCCTGTGCGTACCCGGTTAACCGCCCTTCGTAATCAATCAATGCCCCTCCATGCCTATCCTCTGCTCGTCTATTATCAGACGCCCCGACATCTCGGCACTGGTAGCCGTCGTCTTGCTTCTTGACGTCGAAACGACATGTATAGTCTGGATGGTGCCTTTTATTCATGTTTGTTCCTCAATGTACAATGCAATGCAGTCGCGATCGCAACGCTCCAGACATTGTGACGGTCGGACAGTGTTGGCGACTAAAAGGTGACGGTACCTGGGTACCCGTTTTCGTGAGCCAAGGAAGCCGCTGGCTTGCGTCTCGAGTACATTGTGCTCCGTGTCCCATCTTTTATTTTCACTTTATCTTTTGTGCTTGTGATTACTATCGTGATACGGGTATATACCGCCTGTTCGTGTTGCAGCCCAAAACGCCCGCTTCTCAAGCGCCGGGCCAGACAACGCCTCCTCAGGGCCCAGCGGCAAGCGAAAAGTTCTTTCTCCATTATAAGTGTCGCAAATCCAAGTATCAAAAGACGCAATATCTACTGACCGTCGAGTATACGACACACCCCCGTCTCGATGTACTACCTCAGCAAAGACGACAAGTCCACCCCCCAACAGGATGCATGAAAACCGACAACAAGCCATGTTCATCGTGACGTTGTTTCCATTACCACACATTCCCTGGTCTTCCTCCTCAAGAGTAACAACACGCCTCCGTTACGAGAGGGTAATGAAAACAACCCGAGACCCCTTCCTTTCCCACAATTTACCCCAGGTTTCTGCCCACAACTCCGGCCTGCACTAGTCCCCTCCGAGGGAGGCCCCAACAACTGGACGGCATGCGTGTCCACGGTCCGGGGACCAGACCAGGAGAAAGAATGTGAAAGATCACGAGACGGCGTAATTTGGGGATAGCCCTTGCCTTGGTCACTGGTGACTGACCCCCTCACACTCCGCCTCCCCGAGTGGCCCGGGAGCGCGGCGGCTGACCCCACCGCCGCCCCAGGCCGGGCCCGAAATCGTCGAGTTTCCATTACCCCCAGATTACTTGATCGTGCAGCAACGCATTGTTGCGATCCCCAGGGGGGAGGAGGATAGGGCGGCCACGGGACAGACCGACTTGGCCTCATTGGGTGACTCTGGAAACCTAGTTTTTGCCCAACCTCGTCCATGATCCAGGGGGCGTGGGTGACTCAGCTCTCTCACAACCCGGCTTCTCTAGAGAGATAGAGAGACACGAAGCGAGAGAAAGAAACGGTACTTTGCACAGTTGACTGTCTCCTGTCTTTTTGCCTATCAAAATCTGGACAGGCCAAATACCCCCCCACCCCGGCCGTCGAGGTCCCCGCGATCCCGCATCGCCATTACCAAATGGAAACGGCCATTGTAAAACACTACCGGTGTCTGACACCCCTTTCCCACCCCTTCCGTCACGCGGTCCGGCATGGACTTTTGTTTCGTCCATCAAAGTCGTTGCAGAAGCGACCACAGGAAATCCTGCCGTCTGCCACGCCGCCGTCACCTGCGACCGCTCGCGCGGCTTGCGTGCTAGTCAACAACAGGCGAGCGATATTGGGGTACCTAGGAGGAGGTTCGTTGGAAGCTGGATAGAGTCGGCCACTGGTGACTTTTTTTGAGGTCGCAGGTATTGCCGGGAGCATCTCGCACCTTCACAGTCATACACTACACGCGACTCCAGATTTTTTCCTTGCCCACATAATCCACACATTGCCTGAACGGGACCCTGACGAATATGTCTTGGGAAAATGGCTAACCAACAACAGAACCCCCTCCCCTTGAGGATCCCAGAGACACGATGTGTCACGATACCCTCTTCCCGCCCTCACCGTACCTGATTGACCTCGCAGAGGCCGGGGTTCTAGATCTTTCATCCACATTGAGTCGTGGACGCACACAAACCGCCTCGTGTCTAGTCGTACCCCCTATTGGAACTTGGAGGGAACGGTGAATGCGACATATCTTGGACTGGATCGTGACCCAAATCGACCCCCCCCCCCTGCACCGCCACAACGGGTGGTGTAAAAAACTCGGATCGTAGCCTGTCCTCCTTACTTTCACATTCCTCCCCCAGGTCCCCCAGGTCCCCTTTTCCACTCCCCGGAAAGCTTGGACCAAAAGACAGACCCGACGAGAGAAAAGAAGAGAGAAAAAAAATCAGAGGTCACGATGCCTCGCTTTAATTTCCTCCTGTCAGGGTTCATATCAATTGCACCATTCCAGTAGGGAGTCACGATGTGAGGTACGGTTTTGCGTCCGAGAAAAGCCTTGACAAATCGAAAGGTTCAAGAGTTTTTGAGCACAAACTAGACGATCTGTTAGGCGCCCCTTGCTTGCACAAGAATTCCGGCTGGGAAACTGCAAAAGCTGTTGCAGGAATTGCGGCATCGTTGCGAATGCCACACGCTCGCTCACTGCCGCCCGCCGGCCGATCGGTCGGAATAGGATGCTGTCCGTGTTCTAGTAGGATATTACAACGCGGAGAGGCCTCCTCGGATGGGCATATCGGCGGGCGCTTCTGTGCCGCTTCAGTCCCGGTCGTTCGACAACAAATCCGAGGAGGCCTCTCTCTCTCTTCTTTTCTAATCCTGTCCACAACCACCTCCTGTCAATCAGCTCGAGTCGACTCAGGTACGGTACCGTGTCTTGAGTTGTCTCTCCGGCCAGGCTGGTACCTGGACTCCACAAAGAAAAAATCTGGAGGCACACCCTCCGGAAAATATTGAGTAATCAGCAGCCAAGCAGAGCCTCTTGCGTCCCTACAGAAATCGGTGTTGATCACGTCGGGGGCTCCACCCGAGACTGTCCCAACGTCAGGTCGAATTCTTGTTTCTTCTTCTATTTCCCCCAAGGAGCTCTTGCCAGCAGCCCTGGTCTGCCGGTCAACTGCATCGGCTGGTTGCTATATCCCGATCTCGAGCCCATGAATGACACAATGCAGAAACCCGCCGAGCCTTTTTGTCTCCTCAAGTCTTCTGTCGACGGCCCTCCGTCGGAGTAGCTCACCGACCGGTGATCATTGGCGGCATGAAATGGCGTCAACTCGCACACTTTTTGGCCCTTGGCTGAACCTGAGAGGGCAGAGTCTTCCCCACCCCCAGTGAACCGATGCATGAAGCTAGGAACGCAAGCGCGAAGATCATCCCAGGCCTGGGGAGACTTTTCCAAGTTGTAGGCTATGACGGCTCCACGACCCATCTCCTATGGTTTGCGTGAGAGTGAAGACTCGTTCAACTCTGTCGTTACGGCGGGGAGAGGACGCACACTTCCAGCGTATGTGGACGAATGACACGAATCATCACCCCGAGCCGATGGTGACGCTGGCTCAATCCGAAACGACCACGTCGGTTCCAGATGCTTCAGGATCTGCCGGTTCTGCAAATCAGCCCCCCCCCCCCGACCGCCTCCGAAGAACCCCGCGCCGTGTGCCGGAAGGACACACAACGAAGAAGGGATCGGGGGAAGGAAGGAAGGGTGGGAGTTGGTTAAACTTTTCCTTTCAAACCCCCCCAGTTCCGCCTTATGCCGATTCAGCCGCGCCGTGATCGCCCGAAGATACGGGAGCGGTCTTGCTCCTCCTCCGTACGTTCAACCCCGTCGTACCCGGTCCCTTCACGTCGACCCCCGTCCATGTGTGTCTATGTTACCCCAGAGGTCGTCCCCATGTGGATGGAGTACCGAAGTATACGCAGCTTCAACTTTGGAGGCAGGAGGATGGGGACAAGGGAGCTCACCCCCCTCCACTCTGTTGTACATGTCCGGTCCTGGATCGTTCGGTCGTCTCGTCGACGACTTCGACGGCTAAGATGCACCCCCCGTGCCCCAGACTTTGCGGCCGTCGCCCCGTGTATCTTTGCAAGGCGAGCCCTCCAGTCAAGAGACGAGTCAGCAAAACCCCGCATGTGGCCAGTTTATGGGGTAATGAGGGGGTAATACCGGGGTTTCGAGGGGGTAATGGAAACTCCCATATTTCGTAATCCGAGGCTTTTTAGCTCGAGCACGTTATTTGGTTCGATGATGGAGCTTGAATGAAGAGTTTTTTCATCTTCGTCACAATGCAGATTTCGGGATTCAACAACAATAACAACGGGAAGTACAGACCAAAGTGAGACCAGGTAGATGGAGTACTTGGTACTTTGGACAATGTATCTCGGAGTCGGAGTCAAAGTCGAGAAGGAAAAGTGTATCGGGGTTGGATCCAAGCATCATCACCACAGAAGACACAATCTCAGATCCGCCCTGTCAACAGTTGACATTGGAGAAAAAGAGGATCCATCTCTCCCCTCCTCCTCCTCCTCCTCCTCCCCCCCCTTCAGGTCCTTCTCCCCTCTTTCTCTCCAATTCCATGGTGGGAACAGCTGATGTCTCCTTGGCCTGTCAGTGGTCAGCAACACTTTCCCCCTCAGCAGAACCGCACCTGCTGCTGCTGGCAGGGACGCTCCTCAGTCCTGTCGCCCATGATTGGCAATGCTGCCAGCTGCTTCGATGTGCCCCGCCAGCCCGTCAGCCCGTTAGCCTAGGGACCGTCTGAGCCCCTCATTGGACTATGCGGGCACCACGCGGGAAATATTCTGCGGGAAGTGGTGCGGTGCATCAATCATCAATGATGACTTCTCCTGTTCAACATCTATACAGATACAGTAGTGGTCGGAACAGTTGAACCGCAGTCTACATCGCAACCAACGTAAAATTACTTACCTGCGTGTTCATGCCGTAGCTTGCATCAGGCTGTTTTTATTTCCGGGATCTTGACACAAACCAAGGACCATCCGGTCCGCCCTCTGCAAGAGTCACGAGCCTGAACAATCGTCTTGATTTCCCCACAACCCCTGGTCTCACGCCCGCGTCCGCCGTCCGCCGTCCGCCGTCTGCCTCTTACAAGCTCAAGCCAAGGCTACCTACTGTGCTTGGGGAAAAAGCTGCGTTACCTCTCACCTTAGTCAGTCGTCATCCGCAGCATCCCACCCCAAATATGGATCCTCCGAGCAGAGCACACGCCGAGTCCCTCGACCAGAAGGACGCTTTGAGGCACACGCGGGACGAATTCGTCATCCCGACCAAACAAGACATCACCAGCAAGACCCTCGCCAAGAAAGGTCAGCAACTGGAAACCCCTCCCACGCCCCCAGCATCAGACGACACACTGATCATCCTTTCTCTCCTTGTGTCTTCCGTGTCCTATGCGTCTAGTCTTCAACGGCTAACAATCTCGTGGAACAATAGATGAACCCTCTACCGCCTCAAGCGCCGGCCAGCAGGAGAAGTGCACATACCTCTGTGGGAACTCTCTCGGCTTGCAGCCCAAGCGCACTGCCGTGAGGATACAGCAGTACCTGTCGACCTGGGCCACTCAGGGCGTCCAGGGTCACTTCAAACCTCTCGAGGACTCCCCGTTGCCAACATGGCTCGACGTCGACGCGAAGGCGGCCGAGATGATGGCCCCCATTGTCGGTGCTCAAGTTGCCGAAGTCGCCGTCATGCAGACGCTGACGGCGAACCTGCATCTTCTCATGTCGGCCTTCTATAAGCCCCAGGAAGGCGGCAGGCATAAAATCATCTTGGAGAGCAAGGCCTTTCCGAGTGACCATGTGAGCCAACTCCTCCATCAAATGAGTCGTGGTGTGTAATGGTGGGCGTTGCTAACACTCGCTCAGTTCGCCGTAGAGACCCAGATCAGGCACCACGGCCTCTCACCTTCCAAGTCTATGATCTGCATCGAGCCCCCTTCCGCCTCGCAGGGACCGACTCTCACCACCCAGCACATCCTCTCCACCATCGAACGTCACGCCTCGGACACCGCTCTGCTTCTTCTCCCGGGTATTCAGTACTACACCGGCCAGCTCCTCGACATCCCGACCATCACCGCTTTCGCCCACAAGCACTCCATCCTCGTCATTTGGGACCTTGCCCATGCCGTCGGCAACGTGCCCCTGAAGTTGCACGAGTGGGACGTCGACGCCGCGGCGTGGTGCACGTACAAGTACATCAACGGCGGGCCGGGGTGCATCGGCGGCGCCTTCGTCAACTCGAGACACACCACCGTCACAACCTCCGTCGAGGACCCGAACTCCGAAACCGGGTACGTGAACCGGCTCGCCGGGTGGTGGGGTAACGACAAGTCGTCCCGCTTCGTCATGGCGACAAAGTTCCACCCGGCACCCGGGGCCTCTGGCTTCCAGCTGAGCAACCCAAGCGTGCTGGATACCACAGCACTTTGCGCGTCGCTCGAGGTCTTCGAGGCCGCCGGCGGCATCGGACCTCTGAGGGAGAAATCCCTACGGCTGACCGGATACCTCGAGAAGATGCTCGAGGCGATGCCAGAAGACGAGAAAGCGCTGTTCCGGGTCCTGACGCCGAGGCGGCCCGAGGAGCGGGGCGCGCAGTTAAGTTTATTGCTCGCGGATGGGTTGCTTGACTGTGTAATGGGATATTTCGATGAGGTTGGGGTCGTGATAGACGAGAGGAAGCCGAATGTCATCCGGGTCGCGCCTGCGCCGCTGTACAACACATTCGTGGACTGCTTTGACTTTGTGGAGCAGTTTGGCAAAGCGTTGCGTAGGGCGAGGAGGAGCGGCTAGATATGGGTAGAAACTTTGGGAAATGCCTTTACCATTGGAAACCTCTCCTCGCTGGCCGAGTACCGGGCGATGATAAGAGACAGGGCCTGAGGCCTCGGCTACCGTGGTTTGCCAACTCGACTGCGTCCTGCCAACACCAGTGTCTGGCTTTGTGACCCCCATCCTGCGGAACATCAAGTGCCGTTCCTATCCATCTTCTTCTCAAGTATGTTCGCGGTGAGTCGGCGTGGCATGTTTTTGCATGATAGGATTGCAGCGTGTGTATACATTCCATGTCACGATACCGAGCACGCTGTACTATTACCCCCTGACGCAGCGAACAAACACGTTCGTTTCTTAGGAGGTTTCTCATTCTTTATCTACGGGGTGCTCTTCTGGCAATGAACATACGTGAAAAGCGAGCCTGGCATGGGGGACTGGTGACATTTTCGGACGGTATCTGAGAGCGCGTGTGCGCTATCTCTTGCGCCGGCCACCGCGGCTTGCCTTGCATTGTTATCGAGTACGCCGCCCCCTCTCTGTTCATCGTCTTTGCGTAAATTGATGGCAGGTAACCTAGACTTTTGGGACGGTAGTCATTCCTTTTCGATGCGAGTCTTTAGAGAGCTGCTAATGCCGAAGTGCCTTGTTTGGGCTTGTCATCACCCTCATCAGCTTCGGTAACGAATCGACGACGAAACCCCGGAGGAGTTGTGCCGTAAACCAAAACATCGTTTACACTGTCTGGGTCTTTTATGTTGATCCTCTTTGTTTCCCACAGGGGAGAAGGCTGGTGAGGGTCGACGAAGCCCTCTGAACCATTGACGAATCACATACCCCACGCCTATGGATACTGTCCTCGGAGGTGTTACGTGGTTGACAATTTCGATGGCAGGGAGTCTTGGCCTATCTGGGTGGAAGAGAAGAGGGACAGAATGGACAGAAGCCACCGATATATCTACACCAGTCAGCATTCCTGTACGGGGTCAAATTGTCGACTTGATCGAGAAAAGATGTTGAAGAAGATGATGTTTATATTCTGGCAGAGACTTGAGGGAACAAACACATCATGCAGTCCCCAAGGAAAACGAATGCTCTGTGAAATCGAACAAGGTGATGTTTCTAAGTTTCATCGTCAACTAAGGAATTTCAACGCATATTCTAGAGTCATTCGCTACTGGCTATGCTCTGTGGCTGATTCTTCAAGCAGGAATTGTCTCATCCTTGTAAACGTCACCCGTTTCCCCCAACGCGTGTGATATCTCATCCATTTCGTGATCTAGGAAGGGGGGGGGGGGGGGGGGGGGCATCAGATAAGCAATTCCATGCAGGCTTCAAACATCCTGGCAAAATATCGGCTCGTGGCCGAGGCCGAGGGGATTTCGGACACATCATGTTCTAGCTGCTCCCTACACGGCCCATACAAGGCCGTCCGCTGCCCGCTGTCGTGGCCAATTTTTGTGCACCATAATGTAAGGCAGGTAATCCCAGAGTGGACAGCCGACTGGAGGAGCTCATTTCTCAAGACGCCCCCCCCTCTCCTCTCCCGACAACTGCTTGCCCGTCTCCATCCTATTTGTATTGTCGACAATGGGCCCTGGAATCCATCACACACAATACAGATCACATACGACAGGCGTGAACCATGTTTTTCTCTGAGGTCGACTCCTGGTTATCATCGCCGTATCGTGGCCATGTACGCGCCAATGTCCTTTTCGGCGACGACGCCATCACGAGACGCCGACACATGCAGGAAGGCACGCCGCTACCTTTCTCAATATAGACACGATGAAGAAACGGACATCACAACCCAGAGAAATCTTTGCGAGTCAGAGAACGAGGCGTCGTGTCCCATCTATGCCGACCTCTCTTGGCCAGGCTGCGCCCGTCGTTGATATCCATGGGTTGGGGGCAGTTGGGGCCGGGCATGCTGAGCATGAATCCGTGTTACCCTCTGGCAATGCCGAGTTTGCGCTCTGGTCTCATGTGGCGTGAGCGTGGCAACCCTCACACAGGTACTGACGGCCGACACGACATGCCTGGGGTGGGAAGCCCAAAGCCGACGTCGTCTTCACCGAATCCTGCCAGGGGATGCAGGTCGGATATTTTCGGACGATCTGCGATGAGTGCCTGCAGCTACCTTTGGGGGGGGGGGGAGGATGCGTGGCAGGTCTGAACGAGAATGAAGCAGACTTTGGGGCACACATCGACGCAGTTCCTCGAGATGTTAATGACTCGACCAGATAATCCCACGTATCATGATGAGTTCGTTTCCAAACAGTCGGCCATCCAGCATATGCCTCTCTCGCTGACCAATAATGTGAGAAGTCATGTCTCGGCACCGAGAGACACGGCGCAGGGAGACACGGCCTGCCAATCCTGCCCCTGAGCACAACATATCAGCCAGTCACAAGAATATGGGTCGGTGAGACACTGGCATGCACGGGTGAGCCAATATTCGCAGTTAGTCAGGCACTCCCGCTTCCAGGGAGGAAGGACCTGGACCCGACGAAGAATTTTCTTGCCTTGGGACAATCAGATTTGCGTCTCCAGCAAGGGGGCAGAGGATGCCGAGCTTAGGGAGTCTATCTTACGGTACCGCATATTCTATGAGTCATCGTAGCAGCGTTAGGATTACAATACTTTCATCACCGAATCATTAGTCGACCGAGTATCAGATGACCGATAGCTCGAGATGCCGACTGATGCCACTGGAGAGGAAAGAAAGGCATCTGGGCCGTACTTCGTCGGTAGGGGGGCGAGAGCACAGACGAGCAGAAGCAAGCAAGATGCGTCGCGCCAGCAGCCCCAGGGCCTCGGTTCCCAAAAAGGGCAGAGTTTCAGACGAGGTTCTCCTCTCAACACCCAATTCCACGTCTGACCTACCTGCCTTTTGGCAGCGCAATTGACTTTGATCCGCGGCTGTAAAGTGCGATTGCGCGAGCACTGGCGCGTGCTCAGCAAGCTTCCGGGGAACTGCACAACCGCACGGGTTGCCGGCAACTTGCAAGGGCGTGTCCCTGCTGTCAGGACCGCGGTCGATGGGAACCGATCGTACGGCGTGATGATGGGTGCGGGAGCGACAAGACTCTGTCTGGGGGGGGGGGGGGGGGGGGGGTTCAATTGCAAGCAGGGGGCGTCTGGGAGAGATGCCGTCGACAGTATGGGCTTGCAAAAACAGCTGGCATGCCGTGATGATTACCTTGAATTCTTTGCTCGGCGTGCGGATCCCTTGGCGGGACACGAAGCTCCGAGCTTAAGGGCTCTAGCAGAGCTGAACAAGCCACGGGGGCGGCGCCGCCGGACGCCATGGGTCCAAGGCCGCGGCGGCTGAGGTCGACGGCGCCGTTTGCGAACGAACGGGGAACTGAGGGGAGGGGGAGGGGGACGCAGCGTTTGAGGCGAGCAGCGACGACGAAACGGGCCAGCCGCTTCGACGCGCTGCAGATGATGGCAGAGGCCGGTTTGCTGTTGAAACGCGGTTGGCCCAGAGAATAGGTCGAGAGAAGGTTAAGTCACGCTGATGGGGTTATCGACGCAAGAGGACTGGCCTATGTATAATAGAGTATAAGAGGCCCCAGAGGCTCTTTTGGCTTCCGATGCTGATCGCCGGAAACGGGATAGGAGGAGTCGACATGCTCACTGGGAACGTTGGGCGATCGATCACTGAAGGCTCGCATGCCTATCTGTCTATTTGTTTGTCTGTCTGTTTTGTTGTGTACATTGGCTGTTCGTCATGCGCCGAGGTGACCGAGCCGGAAGTTCAGTGGGGCCGGGTCGATCCCTGGAGGCAGCGAGTTTGAGGTAGCGGCAAGGCATGGCGAAGGCGTGTTGTTTGCATGTGCTTCGTACATCGGCATCGGTGGGAGTTGAGAGTCGTTACCTGAATCCGGACGACATTCTGGTGGACTATGCGAAAATGGAAGGGGAAGAAATCACGACGAATGTGGATAAACTCGAATTGATGCTACCCACTCTGCAGCAGCCGGACGTAGCAAGGTACGCGTCGATCTCGCCCATCGTGCATCGTGTCGTGTGCTGCTGGGTGTTGCTGGGTGTTGCTGGTTGTTGCTGGATGTTGCTGGCAAGCACAGCACTATGACGGTTCCGGGCGGTCAATGTAAATCCTGCAGGGGTTGGCCAATGCGAATCGGCCGTTTTCTCAGTGACCCACGGACCGGGCGGGGCCCTGCTTTAACATGAGGAAGTAGCCTCCCGGTGCAGGGGATATGACTAAGATACCTGGGCTCCGATAACGGGTAACGGAGTGCCGTCCCCGGCGTGTTACTGGCGAACGGACTACGGAGCATCAATGAGAAGTTGAGATGGAGGGCGTGTATTCCGAGCGAGCAGCTTCGGCAACGAGGAAAAGGAAAGGAATGAGGAGCAGCAGTATCAAGCTAAGAAGAAAACCCCCACAAAAAGGAGAATTGAAAGAGGAAGGGAGAAGGAGGCGACAGACACAAGACAATTCAATAGGAGTTTTGGAAGAGGACTGCCTCAAGCGGGGAGATACTAACTGGCCCTTGTCGAATCCCAGTTGTTTCAAGTCAATCAACCCCCGGCATAGATGGAGCATTCAAGATGAAATTTACGGGAAGCTCCTTCATTGCTCCCGAGGCTTTTCAGGTTCCCAGCTTGTTCGAGAGCGAGACACGACACGAGAGGGGATTGGGCTGCGGCATGCTAGTCTCCTACCTATCTATATGCGTTCTCCCTGAGAAAGTGGCACACACACCTGCTGGATGCGCGCGTGCTTGACGGACACAACAGCCGCAGCTAAGAGACTAAGAGACTGAGAGTAATCAGCCATCAACCGCCTACAGTGTCGTCTCGCACATGAACTTAGATTCTAAGCTGGTTTAGCGGCGGCAGCACAGCAAAGGGGCTCCGGCCAACCAGCGAGCGCCGACGACCTGCTGCTCCGTCATACTCGCGCGCACACAAACACGTAGATGTTTGGGTACTGCCTGCACACAAATATACACAATAGGTACGCAACACACAACACGCTTTTGGGGTTGACACCTCCCGCATGACCTACCTACCTCTACTGACCTCTACCTAGGTACGTAGGTACACGCTGTTCACTTTTCCACCACCCACGCACACCCTCCCATTCCTTCCTCATTTTTTCTTCTCCCCTTTCGCTTGTTTTTGACGTTACCGAACCAAGTCTTGGGCAGCGTTGGAACACTCGATACACCCTTAATTCTTCGTCAAGGAAGAAAGATAAACGAAAGAGAAAGACAAAAAAACTGGACTGATCCAATATCGTCAACATTCACCCTTGGTATCAATCTCGACCTGCCCATCGCTCTTTCCTCCCATCATTAATTACCATTATCACTACTTCATACTTTTCTTCTGCCAACGATTCATTCGCCTCTCCTTCTTCACCAACTGCGCCGTTCCCTGTTCTATTCATAGCCCGGCTCCTTGCCAGTCCAGTTCCAGCCCAGCTCAGCCCAGCAAGCCATCTAAACCAAATCAACTACCCCTTCCCTTCCTCCCTCCCTCCCTCCCTCCCCCCGTCCTCCTTCATCGACACCAAAGTGTTACCGTCCCTGGCCTGTCACGACAACAACGCCTTGATCCTTGGCCTGACACACACGACACACAATTACAACCACGACCCCGCCGCTCCTTTTCCCGCGGGTGCGCGCATCAGCGGGCCACCAACACTTTCGAAAGCCATTGTGAGGAGGTTCCAGCTGCTCTGGATACGCTTTCGCTTGTTACCCAACCAAGCCCCATTTACGCATTCTACCGCGAAGCTTGGACTGCTTAGTCCAGCCAAAACACCAACCCCCATCGTGGCTAGTCCCGCCGTGACGCCGCACCCTGGATGACCCGACGACAATCTCTCTCTAGCGCGCACCGCTGCTAAGTAATAGCAAGTAGACACACGCTCACCCCGTTGCCCTTGCTCAGCCGACGAAACAGCGGAGTCGCAATCTCACCCCCCTCGTCCGAGTTGATCCAACGCCGCCAACCTTTGCGCTCTTCTCCAGACCAGCCCACGCTTTGCCCGACCCATTCTTCTTGGCAATTGCCCAACGCCCCCCCAGCTTTTTGGCTCCCTCGCTCCATGCCACTGCACGAATAGTGGACCGTCTCTACGTCGTCTTCCGACCAGGGTCTTATTTTACCATCTGAAGGGCCACCCAAAGAAGGGGCTACAGGCCAAGCGCAACCAAAATAATCCATGCCGAGACCTGCCGACGACGAACCGCCCTGCTCTGCTTTGCTCTGCTCTACGGATACTCTGCACTGTATTACATTGCACACAAAAGAACAAATCCCACATACCGACCCTCACGACCCTCACGACCCGGGAAGCCGCCCCGTCGCACCTTTGGCAACCCTCTCGACGTCTTGTCTGGCTGTGCTGTGTGCCGGCCCATGACCATTTATCCAACATGACGAGACCTCACATTATTCGCGCTGGTAAGTTTTATGCCACCCAAAACACCCGCGCCGACATCCATTCCTACTGGCGCAACGCACTATTCGGCACCCCAAACATAACCTCCCCCCCTTTTCCCAATTGGCCCTGGCTGGTTCTTCTGTGTCTGAGCTTTAGTCTGAACCCGTCTTGCTTTAACGGCTGGAACCGCAGCCGATCAATCTTGCAGAATTCTATCCCCCCTCCCCCCTGAACTGAAGAGAAGAGAAGAATAAAGACGAGAGAGAGAGAGAGAGAGAGAGAAAGCATTACTCAACTGCTCGCCTCCTCTGTTTGGCACGTTACGCTGACCTACCCTTTTTTCTTCCCGCATTTCAGACACGATCGACCTCCAAGATCCCGACGCACCGTCGGCGAAAGACCACACTTCCAGAACGACTGGCGCCCTGGGCCCCCATCAGGCCGAGACTCTTCGAGAGGTTGCTCAAGAATCCGCCGAGGACCAAGCACGCAGCCCGACGCAGTCTTGGACAAATCACGGCGCCGACAACGACGACGACATTTCAGACTCGGACGATCTTGCCGGAAACGTCTCCAGGAAGCTCACCACTGCCGCCATGGACGACGCAAGCAAAAAACAACAGCAGCAAGACGCCTTGGCTGTCGCGCAGAACGGAGGTGCGTCAAACTCGGACGACGGCAACATGGACGACTCGGACGACGACCTGGACGACGACGACATGATGGACAAGATTTCGAGTTCGCCCTCAATTGAAGATGGTGGGTACCCTTCGATTCTGCCTTACCAACAATGGCCGCGGCGCATCGATTCTCTACCGGTCAGGAGAGACTGCGCCTCCCCCATTTCTCCTGTTTTTAGCGAGGCAAGGTCCTCTTCTCCCTATATCGAGCCCATCAGTTATACACCCGTATTTCCTTCATGGCAGCATAGCAAGGCTTCTGCTCGTTCGATTGGCCGTCATCATCTTCGTGGTGAGTATACCGGATAGGGTCGACATACGAACGACGACGACGACGACGACGACGACGACCGATACGGCGAACCGCACGATGAATGGTACGACAAGCAACACACCGACGACTATTACGCCAATGACCCACCCGGCAACCAGTACAACGTCGAGTTTCACAGCCACGAACAGTACCGCGACGAATACTGCGACAGGCGATGCGACGACTGGGAACGGTACAGCGTCAATGACGCAAGTCACGAAGCAAAGTTCGGTCTTGAGGGCGTGGCACAGCATGGTCCGATTGTTGTTCACCCGCTTCGGCTCCGCAAGTTCGAAGAATCAGACCACGAGGACTTTGCGCAGCGGCGTGCCGAAATGGAGAGGGCAGAAAGAGATGAGGCGATTGGTGGACTAGACGACAACGGCATCCCGCTTACGATTCCCTACCAACCCTCGATTCATGATGATGATGACGATGATGATGACGATGTTTCCCTTCCTGATGATTCCAGATACACCGTCTGTGGCTGGGGCTACGAGTGCTTACACGAAGCAGAGGACATCGATTTCGAATTCGTCTACGCGTTACACACCTTCGTCGCGACCGTCGAAGGCCAAGCAAATGCCACCAAAGGCGACACCATGGTGTTGCTCGACGACAGCAACAGTTACTGGTGGCTGGTGCGCGTGGTCAAAGACAGCAGCATCGGTACGGTCCTCTCTCTCTCTCACCCAACCGCCGCTTTTGTCTGACAATGTCTTTTCTAACGTGAAATAGGCTACTTGCCAGCTGAACACATTGAAACGCCAACAGAGAGGCTGGCGCGCTTGAACAAGCACAGGAACATTGACGTAGTCGCTCCCTCCACGGAAGAGATGAACCTTTCTGACCTAGATCAGCTTTCTGCCACAATGCTTGGAGATCAGGCTGGAGAAAAGTCCAAGAGCACGTTCAAGACAGCTCTGAGGAAGAAGAAGAAAACGGTCGCATTCGCCGCCCCGACCTTCGTCGACTACTCAGACTACGACTATTCTTCTGACGAGGAGGATGTGGATGAACTCCTTTCCCAGCAGCAGGGTGCCCAGCAGCAACAACAGCAGCAGCAACAGCAACAGTCGACAGCACAGCAATCGTCTGAAGAGAAGATGGATGATGATACAGCCAAGGTGGAGCCTTTGAAGCCTCGGACAACAAATGAGATCAAGGTCGTGGATTCCGCAAAGCCGGATGATTCTCTGGCAGACGATCCGAAACGCGATAGCGGCGAAATATTCGAGAAGCCTGAGGGTCCCAGCCGGTCACGAAATGGCACCGTCAGGAACACCGACTCTTTCTTCAAGGACGAAACAGTTGAGACAAAGAAAATCACCCTCACGCCTAACTTGCTTCGCGATGATAGTGGCTCGCGGCCATCGACCACGGAGAGTGTTCAGGTCAAGCAGCGGCCGAGCCTGGATAAGATTGACAAGGAGCTGCAGCCGGACAAGAAGGAGGATAAGAAGAAGAAGGACAAGAAAGAGAAGGAGAAGAAGACGAGCACGATTCGGAGTTTCTTCTCGCGTAAGGACAAGAAGAAATCTACCGATGACGACGACGAGTCTTTCGGCAAGAGATCGATGGACATTGTCACAGAATCCCAAGATCGCGAGGAGGAGGAGATCAAGGAGCCATTGTCGCCGAGAGGGGATGGTCCGCAACGGAACCCGAGCAAGCTCCAGAAGCAACAGCCAAGGGTGGAACCGTCACCGTCGAGGAAGACCGGGGCCGCTACGCCTCAAAAATCTGCCACCCGGGAACTGTCGGATTTCATCTCGACTGAAGGACGACCCAACAACGTCTCGAACGTACCACCCGCCTCTATGCGTATTGTCGAGGACGACTCGTCGGACCCAGACGCCGTAGCTCAACAGCAACGGATCAAGTCCCCCGAGACAACTCGATCGCCGCCGCCACAAGAAAAGTCGTCGCTCTCCAAGATCATTCCTTCGCGGAGCGGTGGCAGTGACAAGCCGCAAAAGGTCACAAAGGCCAAGTCACGAGTGGAGCTTGACGACTTTGATTCTTCTTCTGGCGAGGAGGTCGAACCTGCCGCCGCCGCCGCCGCCGCCGCTGCCGAACCGCCGGTGCAGCAGCAGGCCGAGCAGATAACAAAGGAGGAGAAGCTGGCCCGACCGTTGCCTGGAGCGTTCCCTGACAGCTACCTGAGCACCCAGAGCGGCTCGAGCGCTCAGACGGACAAAACCGTCACCCCAACGCAGCCTCAACAAGCTCAACCTCAGCCCGCTGCTGCGGAACGAGAAAAGGACCGCCTTTCCGAGTCGCCTGTGCAAGTCTCTCCGGTGACGGCAAGCAACCCACCTGCGCTCATGGTGGACACGTCAAGTCAGGAGGGACACTCGACGTCACCGTCGCCGGAGCTCATCGAAGCCGAGGAGGCAGGCAGACATCGCGCGCAAGACTCAATGACGGCGAGTTCGACATCGACGGGCGGAAGCACCACTGGCAGCAGCTGGAACGACGCAAAGCTTCGGGCCTTTTTCGATTCGAGCTCGGACATCCGAGACATGTTGGTCGTGGTATACGACAAGAGCGATGTGGCGCCTGCTGGGCCGGAGCACCCGGTCGCAGGCTCCCTATTCCGCGAACAAAACGCCAAGTTGGCGGAAATCACAACGGTAAGCACGGTCTTTGGGATGTAGAGGTTTCCTTCGCTGACATACAACAGCAACTTGATAACATGCTTGGTGACTGGTTAGCACGCAAGCAAAGACTTCGAGGCACTGTATAAGACCTCTTTTACGAGCATCACGTTTTACAGACAGCGACTGTGTACAGCACCTTTTTGACTTTTTGTCGGCGTCCTGGTACATGGATCGAGAGGGATACGGATTGACGGACGATATTGAGAGGCGTGGTGGCTGATATGAACCTTAGCGCCATGATACTCTGCGCGCGCGTGCGGATTGTGCAGTTTCTTGTTCTTTTCTTGAGATGCGTGGACATAGCAAGGCTTTCGCGGGAAGTTGTTGTCTACCCCTGCTTGCCACCGGTTTTTGTTGCTTCCCATTTTCATTTTGCTTAGATACACAACGCTCAGTCGTAACGTCGTGGCACAAGCATGGAAACTTTGCATAGGGGTTTGTTGGCCCGCCGGAGTAGTGTCGAGCCTACCTTTTGTGTGTGTGTGTGTGTGTGTGTGTGAGAGAGAGAGAGAGAGAGAGAGGCAGACGAGACGCAGAGGTGTCTAATACCATTGGGTTGTCTGTCCTTGAGACTTGATTAGTCTGTTGCCTACTGTTGCTGTATGTGTGATGGATGGCGTGAGTGAGTTGACGAAATGGGCCGCCTTCGAGCTCCAGATAATGACAGGACGAGACATGCATCAGGAGCTGGTATTTCTCGGCATCAGATAGGCTATGATGTACTGCGTGTCATATCTTGCAAGCGCAATAAGGGGTCTGGGCCTGGGCGCTGACAACCGGGACGATCTGCGTGCACCCGGGTTGCCGGAATATGTGGGTTTAACTTTCGCGCCAACTGCCGTCCGCCGATCGTCCGATCTGGGGAAGTGCCGGGACCCCGCATTCCCGCCTGCGCCGACTTCAGTTCCCACTTACCTCTAGCTTCCATCATCCTTCATCCATCCTCACAGCCACTACTACTACTGCCTGTGCAAGCCATTCATTCAACTCAACGTCTACATGAGCCATTCTGACCCAGTGGCAATTGAACCGATTCGTTCTCATCAAGGGCCAGTCGCGCTTGCATGCCCCGCAACAGCAGGCGTCTCCCATTATCTGTACCTTGGAAACCCCAGCAATGGGTGGCCTGTGGACAAACGTTTTTAATTTCGTGACGGCCCAATGGTCTCTCGTTTCACCAGACTGGGGCAGAACTTCCCGCCAAGACCGGTTGCACGTCCACGAGCCGAGCTGGCACCGCTATGTCCGGGCCAGCGAGTCCAGGACAATCCGGCCCGTTGGCATCGTACCTCATCTCACCCGCGGCGCCGTCACGAACCCTTGGGGCTTTATCAATGGAGAGGGAGGACCCGCGATATTCGACCGTGCGGAGCAGGCGGACGAAGCTCCCTCTGTCACGGTCGATTTCGGCCAGAACACCGTTGGCATCCTGTCGATTTCATTCGCCGGGTCGTCGTCGGCCTCTTCAACTTTGCCGGGCGAGAACGGGAAAAATTCTAAAGACGATGGCTATGGCAGACCGGGCATACGACTCGCCTTCTCCGAGACGCTACGGTTCCTGAGCAACGTCAGCGACTTCTCGCGCTCCTATAACGGAGACACCATCACCCCCGGCAGCGACCAGATCGCAGTCCCCAAAGACCCTTACGTCTGGATGGCGAAGCACGGATGCCAGCACCGCGACGCCGCCGACGGGAAGGGCCAGGTCTGTGCGGACGGCCTGCACGGCTTCCGCTACCTGCGTATCTACCTCGACGCCCTACCCGCCGACTCGCCGCACGCCGTCCCCTACGGCCGCGTCGAGATCTCCAACCTCTCTCTAGCCCTTTCGGCATTTCACGGCACGCCCGACACCTTCAAGGGGTGGTTCGAATGCAGCGACGAGGAGCTGACGGGCTGGTGGTTCGACGGGGTGTACACCAACGACCTCTGCGTAGACACTTTTCGCGGCAGCGAGGACGCCGAGCCGCGGGGGGCGGGGAGCGAGACGCTAGAGGGGAAGGTCGTCATCCACGACGCGCCTAAGAGGGACCGGGACCCGTATGTCGGAGACCTGGCGGTGGCGGCGCTGACGGGATACGTATCGCACGGGAAGGGAACGGTGAGCGAGGCCAGCAGGAACGTGTTGGCGGATCTGGCGGCGCATCAGAGGGGCGACGGCTGGATTCCACCGGCGAGCATGTGAGTCGTCTTTCTCTTGTTCATCTTTCTCCCCCCCCCGGACTTTCACAAACCGGTCTTCTTCTCGTCTTGAGGTTGGTTCTGACATACAGAAGCATGAACTACACGCTCCCCCTGTTCGACTATCCCCTTTGGTGGGTCGTTTGCAGCCACGACTACGTCTGGTATACGGGCGATCTGGACTTCCTCTCGGCTCACTACACTAACCTCGTCGCCGTGCTGGACCGCTGGTATCCCTCCGTCACTGATTCGGCGACTGGACTCGTGACCAAAGGCCTGAACGGGACGGCCGGGTACGGCGATTATGCATTCGTACCACGGCAGGGCCCGGTGACGTACTATAACGCGCTGTACGTGCTCGCGCTGCGGCGGGCGGCGGAGATGGCGGTCGAGGCCGGCAGGGATGTGGATGCGGAGCGGTGGCGGCGGCGGGCGGGCGAGGTCTCGAGGGCCCTGGCGGAGAGGAACTTCGACGAAGCGGTCGGCGCGTTCTGGGACGGCACGAGGGACGGGGTCTTCGTGGACGCGCACGCGCAGGACGGGAACAGCATCGCGATCCTCGCTGACGTGGTGGGCGGAGCGAGGGCAAGGGGGGTCCTAGGGTACTACGCGCGAGCGGCGGCGCGGCCGTACGGGAACGCGTTCTACGACTCGGACGCCGTGGGGGAGGGGTTCGGCGAGCGGGTGTACGCGTTCGTGTCCTACTTTGAGCTGGCGGCGCGGTTCAAGTCCAGGGCCGGGCGTAGCGCCGTCGAGGAGATGAGGAGGCTGTACGGGTGGATGTCGCGCGGGGACCCGGGGGTGACGTTCTGGGAGGGGATCGGCCCGGGCGGGAGGCCGTACGAGGACAGGTACACGAGCATGGCGCACGGGTGGGCGACGGGGCTGGTGCCGCTGATGAGCGGGTGGGTCCTGGGCGTGAAGCCGACGGGGCCCGGGTTCCGGTCGTGGAGCGTGACGCCGGACCTGGCGGGGTTGAGGTGGGCCCGTGGGGTCGTGCCGACGCCTGGGGGTGAAGGGATCGAGGTCGAGTGGGAGGACCGGGGGGGCGGGGACGTCAGGATCCGGGTGAGGGCGCCGGATGGTTCGAGCGGGGTTGTCGGCATCCCGGTGAGAGACAAGCGGGCCGTCGTTGAGGTCGATGGGAGGGTCGTATATGCTGGGTGGCACGGAGCGGCCGGGGACGGGGCCGGGGACGGGGCCGGGGCGAGGTTGGAGGGGGAGATGGTATTCGTTGATGTTGAAGGGAAACGGGCGGGCTCCGAGATCATGGCTTCGGTGAGGGGGTTGCCTGACACTCTGTGAGTTTGCTCGCCTATCAAGCGGAATAGGTTGACCAAGTGGAATGTCAGTGTTTTGTAGCCTTGTGACGATGGGCACGTCTCTTCTGCAACACCACAGGGCAAGCAGAGACTTATGTGATGGAGCTGGTTCGTGTGTGGGAGGGACTTGGACGAGCTAGACTCAGTGCGCCTAGGTTGTGGACAACTTTGCACGGTATTGTGCAAACGGGTGGTTGTTGTATTATATCTGGATGAACAACGGGAGAGGGGGGAGCGATACGTGTTGGTGACGACTGGTTATTTCTACAGTTCTGGTTTCTATACGAGTTATGCCAACTTATCACAGACTAACCATCCGTGTCACTACCAGCTGAATGCCTCGTCCACAAGCACAAACGCCTTCCTTGCTCCTTCCGTCCTCCCCAACTCCGATAACCTTGACCGCACCTCGTCTGTCATGCTCGGCGGACCGCAGACGACAATGCCGACGGGACCGCTCTCGCCGTCCCTTGCCAGCTCTTCGCGAAGGACGGCGTCGATGTTGATGCGCTCGCCAATCTTGATGCTGAGACCCACGTGTTTCGGAAGCTGGGCCATCTCGGGTTCCAACGCCGCGACCAGGGTTTCGTGACGGACACCCCACACGAGACGGGACCGACGAGGGGCCTCGAAGGAGCGCGCAATCGGTAACACGGCGGTGACGCCGACGCCACCGGCTATGCAGAGCAGCGAAGTGCAGTGTGACAGCTTCGCCGTGGCGTTGGAGTGGTACGAGCCTTCTACCAGAACCGGGATGCGAAGCAGACCGCAGCCGGTCGCTGTCAACTTGGCACTCAGCTTTGCGGTCATTCCCGTGAGCGTCCGAGCGATGAAGGTTGCTCGGGGACCCGACACCTTGTTGCCTCCCATTGCGATAGTATGGGTTTTGGCGTCGGGTTGAGTATCGTATGGCGAGTCTGCGGCCGACTTCTCGGGATCATCGTGGGAAACCGAGGTGCTGATGGAGGTGGTTGGCGGTTGGGTATGGCCTCCCGCAAACGAAGAAGCAACGGAGAAGGGATGGTTCTCCCAGAATCTCCAGCCAAGGGTGGGAAAGCAAAGGTACACGACGCCATGCGCATGCACGTTCTCGATCTCGATCCGCAAATAGTCCCCGCCGGACCCCTCTACCGGCGTCACGATGGCGGTGCGAACGCCGTTGAGGGCCATGCGCACCAGTCTCCAGATGCGGTCGAGGCCCCAGATGGCGATCGCGACGAAGGCCCAGATCTCGTAGCCCCAGTTGTACGTGTAGCAATACCAGATGTGATAGTAGAAGCCGACAAGGAAGAGGGCGACGAGCAAGTGGTGTAGGGAGAGGAAAAGCTCATAGGCCTTCTGGCGGACCACGAGCAGGGAGGCAGGCCAGATCAAAACAGCCGCCACTGTGCCGACGATGCCCCAGACCCAGTATAGTTTGGCCTCTTCAGCGGCGTAATCCCCAAACATCTTGTAGTAGACAAGAAGCATGATGGAGTGGAGGACGGTGTGGAGGATGGTCCAGTAGCCCAGCCAGCGGTGCAGTAGCAGAAAGGTGCCATGGCTCCAGTCGCCGAGCATGAGCAGCGGGTTGTTTCTTGCCGAGAAGAAGAACAGAGCGACCATGTTGCCGAGGGCCAGGTTTCCCGCCCGGTTACCGATGACGCTGACCTCCTGCTGCTGGCTCGTGGCGAAGGAGGACTGCGGTTGGATCATGTGGTACGGGGCCAGGAGGAATATGACGTTCAGAAAGCTGATGACGGCGATGTACAGAGCTTGACCTCGGGTCGGGACGATTCCGCCGCCGGCTTTGATGGCTACCGGTTCGCGGTGCTTCGTACCCCAGACGGCAGGGTGAATGATGGTTGAGTTGAGCCACGTCCACGTTCGGCTTCGAGTGATACCGGGCACGAAACCGGCGAAGGCGAGCACGACAGGGAGAAAGAGCGCAACGAGCGTCACTATGATCCTTTGGGGAGCGTCAGTCTTGTATCGCGACGATCGACCCTTGGACGAGCCATGCAAACGCAGCAGCACTTACGTGTACGTGGCATGGCCAGTCTCGTTGATTTCGAACGACGTCATGCCGTTGTACTGCTTCTGCCAGTCGGCCTCGACGATAAAACTGGTCACGTTCAGGGGCTGCTTAGCCTTGATGGTCGGCAGCGCGCTGTGCGTGCCCAGGGTGCCGGTTCCCGAGTCGTCAGATCCGCCACCGTGATCGTGCCTGGCCTTGACCTTTCCATGTCCGCTGTGGGCGTTGGTGTCGGTGGCGTTGGTCCCGTGGCCTTCCGAGACCCGCGCCTCGTCCGCCCGCGCCGCAACGAGAGCTTCCGAGTATGACACCACAGGCTTCCACTGGTAGTCGCCCACGGTGCCGGTCGCGAGGTGGGCAGCCCAGTAGTCCTCGAGCAGGCTCCTGGGCGCATTGTCGGACAGCGGACAGTAGGTATCGAGGCAGAGTGCCATGGTGCGGAGGAAGGCGTCATCGCTGGTGTAGCATTCTGGCGGCGTCGTCGTGGTCGAGTGGCCCGAGCCGTGGACCGAGCCGCCGTGTGTTGGTGTACAGAGGAGCGGACATCCTTTGATGACTCCTCGACAGGCGAAGGCACAGGGCGGATGGTACATGGTCTTGCCCCATCCGATCAGTCCTCGTCCGTCGGCCAGCACCGCAGGGAGCGGCAGGCTGGCGAGGACGCCGAGGAGCAGAACGCCATTCGGCGACAGCATTGTGCAGTTGTTGGGAAACCGAAACTGGTGCTTCTCGGACGATGGCTTTGGTCCGTCCTCTCGAGATCGTATTACAGATGGGAAGCAGCGCGCGGCTGCGACGCATCTTTAATATACCGTCTCATCACATTTCGTTTTCCTAGGCCGAATCTCTGAGCGGGACGTTCTTCTAACACGGACGTATTTTCACCATAACCCAACCTGTACATGTCAAACGAGACTCTTACTTTGACCCCTGTCATGATGTCTTGTGTGTGGTACTGAAGAAACCGACTCGGCGGCGCAGATATCTTGCTCATTCTCTCTCTCTTGGCGTCTTGGCTTGCATGTGTCCACCGTCCACGACAGCAGTTTTGGCTGTGCCGCTGGAAAATAAGCACGTCCACAAGTCTTCTCATTGGGTCCTACCTCCCCTCGCCCCGGTTCAAGGGTTTCAACCCCACTGGCTAGATGAAAGGGACCGGGACGCCCCCTGGGGGGCTTAAAACAAACGTAACTAAACTATTACAACTTCACGGCAATGGACTCATCGAGACGTATCTCTCAACAACCTATGTAATCCAGGGGCGGAAGATGAGTGATTACCCCGACAAGAACAACAGATTGCGAACCTCATTCCTTGACATCCAATGCTTTCCAAAGCTCGTCGGCTCCACCCCCTACACTGAGCGCCTCAACCCCTTTGCCCCTGAGCAGCGAGGTGGCCAGGCGTGATACTTCGCCGTTATAGCAAAGGACTAGCACTGGCACCCCGCGACTCTTTGCCCTTTCAAGCACGCCTACTGCTGGGCCATCCTTAAACATCATCTGCAAGTTGGTCCAGACCCTGTGGACGGCGTCTGCGTCTCCAAACAGGTCGACGCCAGCTGCCGCTCCGGGGCACAGAGCGTCCAAGGATACCCGATGGGCTCCTTCGATGTGCCGTATTGAGAATTCCTGGGCGCTTCGAAGGTCCAAAACCAACAGTGACTCGTCTTTGGGCTTTTGCAGCGAGTTCCCCTGTCCCTGTGGCTCAACGCCCTTGAAACAAGTCTTGATCCACCCAGTAAAACCGGCCTTCCCGCCGCTCTTGATCCTGGATGTGCGGCTTTGGACCGGCACCGACTTCTCGCTCAGTTGCGTGTCGTAGGCTTCGTCTTCCTTTCTGGCGTCGGACATACGCCTGGTGTTCAGCATGTCGGCAGCTTTTCGGGGATCCAGGATCCACCGCTCGTCGTGTCTGTCCTGATCACAAGAGAGGAGTATCTGAGGGTGCGAAGACCCTGGTGTTAGCTATATCCTTCGGATTGAGCCAACGGCTCCATGAGAGCGGCACGTACTTCGTTCTCGATGGGCGAGAACTCATCTTTGGCGAGCTTCTGAAAATACCCGTCCAAGTACTGGTACGGCAGATCACTGCAAGTGAAGACGCAAGAAACCTCTCCCGTGGCATCGTCGGCCAGGCTTTGAAGCTTGCCGCCGGACTTGGCTTCGGCGATGTAATCTAAAAGTCCTTGGAGAGCTTCCCCTGACGAGGGGCCTGCGATTATACCCTCGCGTGAAAGCCTCATCGACATGCGGTAGGCATCAGCCGACGAGACTTCCTGCTGGACATCCACTGTCCCCTTCCACGGGAAGCCACAAGTTTGAAAACCGTAGAAGTGTCGAGGACCAGGCGTTGGGTCTCCAAAGACATTGAAGACACTGTGCGTCGTCAGCTGCTTACTCAATAGGCGAGGGGTCTTGGCTGGGTCTGCTTACCCGACGACCTGTATTGAGGGGTTCTGGGACTTCAAATACTTTCCCGTACCCGTGATACAACCTATTTGAGTAATTTAGTTCATATCCTTTTCTACAATGGAGCCAAGTCATGGATAGTTTCTTACCACCTGTGCCTACGGTCGTACAGAAGACTTTGATTTCAGGGAGCTGACTGAGGATCTGAGGCCCAGTCCAACGCTCATGGGATTTCCAGTTCTGACGGGTCAGCATCGAGAGCGCCATCGCCAGAGGGAGAGCTCCCACCGACATTTTCGTTGTCATATTGTCCTGGATAACAAATTTGGCTGTCCCGGGCTGCCCTCTCTCTCAGCCTTTGCATGATACCCCGTGGATCTGTCGGCTCTTGCTGTGCAAGCCCTCCATACAGAGACCTGCGACACCGTTGTTGAGGGAAGCCCAAACACAATTAGGGGGTCTCACATAAGGGCTCGACGACTTACACTTTGAGACCGAAAAATCTCAATAGCTTGAGTGAATCGGGATGTTTCTTGTTCGTCACAAAAGCGGTGACGCTCTCGTTTCCCCAGAGCACGCGAGAAACTATGCCAAGAGACAACACAGTAGATCCTGAGCTTGCCTCGACTATGGACTTGTCGGCGGCGTTTGTTTGGGCTAACAGCATTCCCAACGCTGCGTGATGGTCAGGAATTTTGACAAAGATCGAGACAACAATCTGCAAGATAACCAGCCGAGACAAGACAAGGCTTGGCTAACGCAGGATTCTTCAACAGAGACCAGGGAGCCGACTCACCCGGCAAAGACTTCACATTCTGCGCTGGTAATGCCGTGAGAAGCTTGGCGTAGATTCTCACACCATCGCGTCTGAACGGATTCAGACGATCAGGAATCTCGACAAGAGGCAGCGGCGGGCTGTTGTCAGGGTTGTAATAGCTGGCCACGGATTCTGGCCCGCGGAAGACGTTTAGGGTATCCATAATACAACTAGCATTGAACGGTTGCCGTTGTTCGTGTGGCATTGACACGCTTTGAAGAATAACGGGAGTTTCCAGAAGGTCTTATAGAACTCCAGACTGGCGAGGAGCTTCTTTGGTAGGTATTTGCCTCGTAGATGCGTCCCTCTTGAACAGCGGCTGCATCTTGCGGGGTGGAGGATCAGCCACGCCATCATCAACAGCACAACTCATTCGCAAGTTTCTCACCACCCCTGGCCCTTCTGGATCTTTAGACAACTAGACCAAGTCATATTTTGGTTCAGTGTTCAGCATAGCTACTCTCGGATTCCATCACATAGAGGCGCGCAAAGCCGAGCCTGGGGGGAGGGGTCGGTGACGCCAAGCCCGAGATGAAATGCAATGCTACATGGACTCCTATTGCCCCATGTAGGCGAGCACGTTTGAGAACGCCCCGTGGAGCGTTACTGCGCTTGGCGGCAAGTATAGTATTCGATCTGGTAGTTGTGAGGCCTTGTGGCCTCCATTAGACCCCATGGACTGTACGATGTCGCCAAGGCCACGATGGCGAGCGACCTGCTTCGGTTCACACTAGACTCGGTCTTAGCCATGTTCTTTGAGTGCATAAGAGCAAGTTTAAGCGGCCTAAGTTCATCAGCGACTTTTGCCCAGAACATCTCGGCAGCTGAGCGCCGATCAACTCGATCTCCCCGGCACCTGAAGACTTGGCCGTTATCCCGACCTGTGTCTTTGCATTTGAAACACCCAATCGAGCAAGCAGTCTTGATGTGAAGTGACTACCAACTGGCTTCCACTGGTCCTCTCACTCCTCTGCAACTAAACGCTGCGTCGAAGAACCTGCGCCATGGGGCATCCGAACCACCTCGAAACCACACTTGGAGACAAAATACCGCTATCCTTCCAGGGAGGCTTGGGTACGATCTGCATGCAGCTCTCTCACTTCGTCCTCGGTATTCTGACTCTGCGATTCATTGTAGCTCTGCTTGAGATTCGGGATGGCATTAAATCGCCCAGGGTTCATCGGTCACCACCGCAACTGTGGGCATTAGATCTCATCCTGACGCCGATCCCCGAAGAGTCCCTACCGAAGACGCCACTCAACGTAATTGATCTCTCTGAAGAGAGTTTTGGCAGCATGAAATTCGAGCTGCTTAGGGACGCCCTCAGGGCTGCCCGCCGGTCAGTTGCCAAAGACATGGCGATTATCATCCGGTTATTCTTCCCCGCGGAGAGCGGCTACGTTGCAAGATGCGACTTTCTTGAGCGCCGTTTCGAAGGGTGCGAAGCCGTCAAAGTAGCAAAGTCTTTCTTGCCGCCTCTTTCGTCCGTTCTTGCGGTCCCGCAAATCCTACCGTCCATGAGCTCGCTGAAGCCAAGCTCCGTCAGCATCGTCTCTCAAGCGATCGGCGGCGTGCTTCTCAAATCCACCGCGTCTCACGAGCTCGGCTCAATCCTTCAAGAATTGGATCGCGAGATGGAAAATCGGCTATCCTTTCCGTGGATTCTTCAGCAGCAGGTCAAGCGACGCCGAGTGTTCTGGGTTCAGGGACGCGAGGACTTTGAATCGAGTCGCCGCGCCTATGAAGCTGCTTGGGCGCTTGGCATCACTCTCGTCGTTCTTGATCATCCGGGTCACTGGCTTGAAGATGATCGAGGTCCTCACGCCCACCTTCGGGAGGCTTTCGTCCCCACCAATATCGATATCGACGACGGCTTCGCCCAGCGTATTGTTAACGCCGTGCAGAATTACCCACATCCCGTTGATGGTATCACTACCATCAGCGACGTACGACTGGCTGGAGTAGCAAAAGCTTGTGAAATACTCGGCCTTCCAACGTCGCCGTCTGCAGCATACAGTATTGCAGGAGACAAAGCCGCCACCAGGAATCTTGAACCCAAGGACTCAAATGATTCTTTCGCGGTCAACAGCTCTGCTGATTTGGACGCCGTTCTGGCGCACAGGAGAGGCAAGCTCGTGTACCCCCTCATTGTCAAACCCTGCACCGGCTGGAACTCGGACTGCGTGTCCAAGGTACACGACGAGCCCTCTCTCTGCGCGGCTGTCGCTCGCGCCTCAGCTCGGCATGCTAATTCTCCCAACCGGAGCACTGGCGTCGTCGTTGAGCCCTACATCGACGGTCCAGAGGTTGACGCAAACTTTGTCATACTGAACGGCGAGATCCTCTTCTTCGATATCACAGATGACTTTCCAAGCACGGCGGATTCGTCCAGCAGCAACGAAACAGAGAATGATGCCAACTTCATGGAGACTTTGATGGTTGTACCCTCCGGGCTCCCGTTGAATGAGAAGGAAATGATGAGAGAGTGCCTGAGACAGAGTATCCTCCGCCAGGGTTTTGAATCTGGCGTTTTTCATTGCGAAGCCAGGGTGAGGCACTCTACGGCACGCTACGCACCCCGAGATGACAATGGACTGTTGGACCTTCAGGTCTCTTCAGTCACTGGCGAAACGAATAACGCCACCGCTGAGCCATCTTGCTACCTTCACGAGGTGAATGCACGGCCTCCAGGATACCTTAACACCGTTGGTGTGCTGCTCGCCTACGGAGTCGACTACTACGCAATAAGACTGCTCTTCAGTCTTGGCTTGGCGGGCGAAGAGCGCGTCAGGGCGCTCTCCCACCCGTTCAGGGGCGACGGACCGCAGTACACCCTCGGCGTCACCATCCTTCCCGCCAGACGCTCGGGGGTCATGGACACCGAGGATGCGGTCGAGGAGCTGATGGATCGCCACCCGTGGCTGCGGGACTGCATTGTAGACCACAAGACCTGCAAGAAACGCGGCGATGTCGTCCAGGGGCCCGAGTCGGCGGAGCTTTGGTGGGTGGCTTATGCCACGGTAGCTTCAAGGGTGGGACGGAAAGACTGTCTGGAGAAGGTTCAGTTCGTCAAGGATCACTTTTCGTATAAGCTGATTGGAGAGTGAGAGGACAAGAGCTTGGGCACGCTTAAATTCTAAATCCAAACTTAAAGCTAGTCATGCGGATGCTTGATGGGCAGTGAATGCCTTGCCATGCTGTGAAAACACAGGTGATCTGTCGTCTTTTGCTTCCGAGGTCCTTGTCACCCATAAACCACCTAGTATCGCTTTACGAAGGCGGCTGCATACAGCGTCACACTGTTCCGGCTATGTTTCTACATGGCGTACTTCCTTCACAGCTCGTCAACGGATTAGGAAGGTCCTCGAGACCGTGACCGTTACGACATCTGCAAAACAAGCTCTTACCCTCTCATGTACCGGCAGTAGGGGTCTCTTGGCTAGAGACAACATACAGGCCGCTGCCAATGATCGTAAGATCCGAGCACACGGTACGGGCCCTTCCGCCAGCAAGTGTACTGACGTTGTAATCGGACGTAAGCAAGGGTTAATCTTGGCAATTCCAGGCCTCTCCAGCAAACATGCTCAAACGTGCGCATTAAGCGTGAATGGTGTCGGTTTTTTGGGGGTCCTAAAAGAAACAACGCCACATCTGCATGGCGCAACGGGTCACCGATATTGTAAGTCGTAATGTTGACTAACTACCCACGCATTGTTTGGATTTACATGTGGGATATGTGACGATGCCCCAGCGGTGTGCAGTTGACTGGACTTTTGTCGTTGCATGACTTGTGCCAAACCCGATTTCCACTTTGTTCGAAATGAATTAGCTTACACAGTTCTGTGGGATCTAGTGTAAAAAGAACTTCTCATCACGATACTTGACCCCGAACCAGGCCATTCCTCTTCTTGCTGTGCTTCGCGATTGCTCATGGCATATCACCGCCTCACCTTGTAGACAGACATCTTGACTGTTGCCAAGATGGGCGCCAACGTTGAAACCGGAAGTGCGGTAGAGTTCGTACATACCTGCCAGCTGATTTCTTCCCTTTCCACTGACGCGCGTTTATGTGACCCTCACAGGCGAGACAATACGAAGGGTGGTCTCGAGGCCACTGAAGCATCAAACCTGGAGGGCAATCAACCAGATTCCCAGACACAGAGCCTCGTCGCTGAGTGCTTGCCAGAAGTCTTGGAAAGAAAGTTATCCGTGGACAAGTTGCCAGCGTCAGTGTGGATCGTTGCGATTGCTGGCGCCGCAGAGCGATTTGCCTATTACAGCTTGTCGGCCCCTTTGCGTAAGTAAACAACCTCAGCAGAGACAGGCAGAGCCTCCGGTTCACTCTCCGGATTCTTGGAAAAATACTAAAAGACGCAAGATCTTGGTGTCTCTTGACTGATTACATCTTTGCAGAAAACTACATCCAGAATGAGAGAGGGGGTTCCGCCGCCCCAGGGGCCCTGGGGCTTGGCCAGCAGACCGCAACAAATCTGAGCAACATGTTCCTTCTTTTGCAATTTATTGCCCCCATACCTTTCGCCATTGTTTCGGACATGCGATATGGGCGACAGAAAACGCTCATGTTCAGCCTCGGGTAGTTGCGACTCATTGCAGCCCCTGCTCATACCAATGTCCTTGATGCTGACAGCTCCGGGCCAGCATTTATCAGTGCGGAAGTCTCATACTGCTCCTGACGTCCTTGCCAATCGCGTTGGATAGGGGGGCGGGACTCCCGGGTCTCATTACAGCTATGGTCTTGATTGCAGTTGGCGTAGCAGGCGTGAAGGCGACGTTACCCCCTTTTCTAGGTATGATCAGAAAAAACCGAGTACTGCCTGGTATTTGGAGCTTTTAGATCTCGCCACTAACTATGCGTCAGTGGACCAATACAATCGGCCAGGGGAAGCCGTCATCAAAGTCAAAGGGAGTAAGACTCATGTTGCGGATCGCGCGTTAACGATTCAGTTCATTACGAACATGTTCTTTTGGTCAGCAACCCCCTGCTCGCCACCTCTAACAAGTTCTCTTACCATTCATCAAGGCTTACTAACCTCGCCGCGTTGTCTTCCCTCGCATCCACGTGGATTGAAAAGGAGGTTGACTTCTGGGCCTCGTACTTGATGGGCTTCATCTCTCTCTTCGTGACGGTGGTCCTCATATACTTCCTGAAGCGGAAGCTTGGTAAGCTTCCCCTTGTTACAAATGACGAACGATTCGACGTAAATTACATGTTCACTAACTGTCTAATCAGTCAGCATGGATACTCAAGGAAGTGTACTGCCACTGTCTCTCCGAGCTTTATGGTGCGCTGCGAGACATCGCTTCAGTCTGGAAGCCGCCTCTCCAGATTCACAGAGAGATCGGCACGGTAGATCTGTGCCATGGGACTCCAGAATCATAGATGATCTAAGACAAACATTGACAGTTTGCAGAGTGTTGTAAGTTGGTTATTGCATGCTCAGGTCGCAGTAGTTCGATGATCTCGACGGTACCCGACTCGACAGTGGAACTTGCCAAACTGGCAGGCTTACACGCAAGCAGGTTATTCTCGGCGCCGTTCTACCTAGCATACATTCAAATCATGAACAACCTCATTTCTCAAGCAGGTCAAATGAGACTCGGAGGCATCCCAAACGACACTATGCAAGTCTGGAACCCCGTTGCCTGCATCGTGCTCGGGCCCGTCATCCAGCGTGGTCTTTTCCCCCTCCTCCGCAGATCCGGAGTCCCGTTCGGCCCAATCGTCCGGATCTCGGCCGCCTGCTTCATCATGGGTGCAGCCATGGCCTACGCCGCCGGCGTTCAGCACATGATCTACTCGCGCGGCCCGTGCTATTCTCGTCCGCTGCAGTGCCCTGAAGCGGCGGTCCGCGAAGGCGCGTCATCGCAGGGAACCTTGGGGAACGACATCAGCGTCTGGGTGCAGATGCCAGTCTGGTTCATCCTGGCGGTGGCGGAGATCCTGGGCTTCGCAACGATCTCCGAAATCGCCTACGAGCAGGCGCCGAAGGGCATGAAGAGCGTGGTGCAGGCCGTGACGCAGTTGACTGCAGGCTTGGCGGCGGTCTTGGGCATCGCCTTGTCGCCCATCACCAAAGACCCGACATTGGTCATTCTGTATTCTGTGATTGCCGGGCTTACAGTCGTGGCAGCATTTCCATTCTGGTTTTATTTCCGCGCGTTGGACCATAAAAAGGTTGAGCCTGACACAAATAGCCAAGAAGCTTGAGTTTAGCATTCGTCTATGGCCCTTTTCGTAAAGGGAGAGAATGGTGGAGTAGAATGCTGGATCTGTCCTCTTGTCCTGTAGTATAGTCCCCTTAGTGTGGCAAAGACCTCTACTCGCAGGGTTGTGCTGTCCTCCAGATACATGATCCTTGCCATCATTGAGTACCTGATGGAGTCAGGGACGGGTATAAGACATTGGATATTATTTTCAAAAGCCGAAAATGAGAAACATGATAGTGTGACTGCCGATGATTGAAAGTTGAAGTCAAACCTCAGCTAGACATTGGACTGCATTGATTGGGGATGCCATTTGTAAGTATTCGGCAAACAATTATTAGGCCGCTTGTAATTAACTACAACGAGCGCTTTCCTCCTCCAGTTTTGTGGCAGGCCTCAATACATCATGTTACATCCTCATGCGAACTAGTTCGCCCGGCTGTAGCTTGAACATGCTGGGTCTTGTCTAGCTTGTCGTTCTTTAGAAAGTTACATCAGGGGTGACACCAATTACGAGAACAGGGTTGAGCCTGGCCTTCACATTGCGGATGCGATCAACGAGGCCGTCGACATTGTCAACACTGTTGGCCACAGCATCGATGAGTACGCCGGCTGCAGCCCCGACGGTGCTCAGAGCAACCTGGAAGGCAAGGCTTGCCTGTGTGTATGCGAGATTGAAGGCCGCTTTGCCGACGAGGTCGTTCACGGCGCTGGCCTGGGCTTGAAGATTCTGGAGCTGGGCAGTGGCGGCTCTGGCCAGAGCCTGCGCTTGACGGACAACCTAAATGCCCCCCCCGAATGTCAATGAATCGTTCGGGTAGAGTTCTATTCAAGTTTATACTTACGTCCTGGGCGACCTGAATAACCTCGGCGCTGGGAACGGCGTGCTGGGCGGCGGTCGACGATGTGCCACTCGGCGCGGGAATGCCGGAAGGGGACACGCCCAGAAGGCCCCCGACGATGGTGGCGGCCCTCGTGCGGATGCTGTTGGTGTTGCTTGTCACTTGGCGGATGACAGCGGTTATCTGATCGGTTCTCTGTCGGCCAACATTTAGTATTCTCTATGTTCGGCGAAACATTGAGTCGGATTCTTCTCACATCTTTGATGGTCGTGCCAGAGGTTCTGGTCAGATCTCCAACTAGGGTAGCAGTCTTTTCGATATCGGTACGGAGGATCATGAGTGCTGCGTAGGCCGGGTCGAGCAGGTCAGAGGGGTTGAAGACGACTTCGGGGAGGACGACCTGTCCGGGGGTGATGGTGGCCCTAGGGAGAACTGCAGCCTCGGCCATGAATGAGAGGGTGGCAAGGACGGCGGTAAAGGCTTTGGTCTGCATTTTGGCGGTGCTCTTTTACAAAATCTTTGGGTCGCTGAGGGAAGTGTAGGAAACAAGGTTTCGAAGAGCCAACTCGAGGTCTGGAATACCGTGTTGTGTTATTATGATGGTGCTGATGAGGAACGAGACGAGGACGAGAGCCCCAGTCTGTTGAAGACTTATATATGTATTCAAAACTGCCTTTCCAATCTCGGAACACTTGATATATCGGATACCTGTGCTTGCAATTCTTGGCCTCGACCAATGAGTAAGAGTAAGATTGCCGGAAGTGCCTCCGCAAAGTCGTGATCGAGGTGCCATATCCGGACACGAAGCTCCCTTGCTCTACAAAACTATCTGCAGTTCGCCTAAATCTGCCTCACTGAAGTTCTTGGTGATGTCCGCATTCATGCAAGTCCTGGTGCCCAGATTTCTTGAGTAACGAGGGGTGACTAGTTGGTTGAAGTGGTCTATGCTACTACACTTGGAGATCTCTGATCCGGGGTCGACATGGGAGGCAGATCCAACCTGGAGGGTGATGATCTGCAACCCGAAAAGCTGTTTCTATCAAGCATGTTACTTTTCCGGGCCAGCATCACCGCCAAGATGTTAAAAGATCGCTGGAAGCGTCAAGGTCTTGGCATCTTGGCAAGACTTCTAAGGTACGAAATGAATATGACAATTCTGGGCGAGCTGTGCTCGGGGAGTTCATCCGTCTTCTTGATGTCATCGTTGATATAGCCTCAGTTCATCTGGAGACAGTTCCTCGGGTCCAAGCGTTGTCCTACAAGTAAAATCTCCGAGCATCTTGAGTATAACATCGTAACATTACGCGTGCTACAGAGTTTCAATCAACTGGGAGCTCATTGCTAGGTCTATGTGGTGAATGGAGGCTGAATTAGGTCTGAGAATCCTCTGGCGTGCTGCTCACGGACGTCTGAAGCGGTTATGGGCCGTTAATTATCAGCCCCCAGTACTACGCAGTAATACCAGTAGTATCATTGTTTGTAAGATACTGGAGCTGGAAGAACCACGTTCCACGTTCCGTGGCATAGGCGTAAGAGCAAAGTAACGTCTGCCGCTCGGGTCGCTTTCGCGGAGTTCAACAACAGACCCCGACAATAACGCCAGGCTCGCTGTTCACATTCCAAGCCCCAAGCTACGAAGACATCCCCTTGATCGGACAGTAGTAATGTCTCACAAGACTTCAAACGGATATGGAACAAGATCAACATGCCCCGCAAGCGCATCCGAATCCGGTTCTGCGTTGGCAGTCAGGGCCATCTATGTCTCACAGTCGAAGCCGAATGCTTTCGGCCTAGGGCTTCCAACGAGGAATAACTTGCCCACGACAACCCAATCCCGTTTCCCGGCCCGAGAAGGACGAAAACCGGACCGGCTATATCTGAGTCTGTCGGGTGCTTGGTGGAAAGCCGATTGCAAACAACGACTGCAACGCTTGCAGCTAAGGGCCAAGTCGGTGTTAGTTGAGCCTCATCCAAAGCTTAACGCAAACAAGCCTCCGAACTCTATGACGTGCCGCATCAGCATTCAGAGCTGCTTTCGTGCGAAATGACCTCTTGATGGTCGTAAACACGGCGGAGTGCAACGGCGGGGCTTCCAGTGCATCATATCGACGGCCCGCCTGGGACAGGGACGTGAAAGACATACAGCATAGGGCCGGTTAGATGGCGAAATGCACCTTGGAAAAGAATATGATTGAAAAGGAACCCTTGAACGCGAACGTGTTGGCAACCTAATCCAGTATCTTCCCGGATAGATCGGCCGCGACCAGATGCAGTAACCGAGATGTGAAGAGGTTTCCCACGGGCTCGCCGGTGTTTCTTGTGCCAAACAGGAACCCGTTGTGTCTTCGAACTATGGCAAGGCCTCGCGAGCTACGAACGATATATCACCGCAGTAATATCCCGGGCCTAGCGAGTTGACACTCGAAACCCGCCGACGAGATTGCCTATGACAGTGCTTACGGTAACCAAGCTAGCAGCGCAAGGTGGACGTCAACTGCTCGCGGGTCCTGGTTGTGACTTCAGTTGAGACTGCAAAGTGTCATCCAGACCGTCGTTGAGCTCCTTATTGCAGCCAGCTTGGACGTCTGTAAAACGTTCTTAAGGTTACCTACTTGTTCCTATGTTGAATTTCCAGTTCAAGCCGGCAGCTTTGGATCCAGCTGCCTTGAACAGGTTCGGCGTAGGAACCCGTCAGCTTTAACAAAGGTCGATACCATAGCCTCCGATAAGCATCATGACGTAGGACGGGCTAGCGTAAGACTACTGACTAGTTTGCATATAAAGCGATCACAACCCTCTACGAGTGTGATGAGAAGATGAGAACATAAGTTGCGCAGGGCGACCAACTGGCCAGGAATCGCGTGGTCTCAACACACTAGTAGTGAGACAACGGCCAGCAGGCCGACCTGATACAGGCGCGAACGTGTTCCACAACGGCGGCCGCTCATTGCGAAAGACAGTTTGCCGGAAAAAAGACGCTGCAGGCGCCGCTAGACTCTCACGGCTCATTCATCTCTGATATTCCTACAGCTTGGAGAGCAGCTAGAGAACTGTCGTCCGAACCGGTAGCCGTAAATGTTAACATGGCGGTACTTGGCACCAGAGAGCGATCCTTCTGGAAAGCAAAAGGAAAGAGGAACTGAGAGAAACGGGTGTGGGACACGACATCAACCAAGGAGGGAGGGCAGGTCCAACTAGCCTCAGTATCGATCGATCCCTCGCATCGCCTTCGCCGCTCATTATCTCTCCCATTATCTCACCAAGGGCTCCCTCTCGTCACGTTACACGTTGCACGCGCTTCGGCGGACCCTCCCGTAGCCACAGCCCATCAACGAGGTCCAGAACGCTCCGGCCCCCTCCATAGCCATAATCAATCAATCATCTGAACGGGCGAGCCAAAGGTCCAAATCTTAATAGGGTCCTTCCACCAATCAGCATTGCTAGCTCATTCACAAGCCTAAGGTGCGGGACCCCCTGACGCCCTATGTCACTGCCCATAGGGACTGTCCCCCAGCCACAATGTGCACACATCACACCCTCTGCTCAGCCACGCCTACGTCACCTCCCCTCTCAACGGGCTCTTGGCATACAACACCACCACCACTATTGAAGCAACCGTGCAGGCGAGATCCAGTCAGCCAAGTTCGAGGACCCTGTGCCACTGGAGCATACAAGAAAGGTTGGGAAAACAGGCCAAGGAGGCGTTTGCTGGTTCGTTGTTACCTGGTTCAACCAGAACCCCGGTTGGCCTCCCGATGTCGATCCCCCCTCGTCACCGCTGCTGCACCAAGACGTATATAATCTACAGTATCTCATCCATCTCTTGGCCGTTCGCCCAGTCTCTCAATTCCAACTCCAAGCCACTACACAACAACAAGCTTTTCTCTTGATCTACGCTGCCATACCACTCACAGTAAGCCTTCCGCCCAGTTCCCGTTCTATATCCGGCCATTCAGACATCAGCTGCATCGACTTTGTTGGACCGCATTCTGACATTGTCTCCAGCGAACACAGATAATAATCTATCTACAAACACCAAACGCAACCATGCCTTTCTTCTACTCCAAACCTATCGGCGGCCGTAACTTCGGAACCAGCGTCCACGCCGACCGCCATGGCGTCCGCCGCGGTCCCTGGCGCTTCCGCATCGGCCGTTTCCACTGCTTCAGATAGGCGCGACGCCGTTCTCACGGAGTAAAGGTGTCGGTGCGATAACGAAAGGCATAATCCCACCTCCGCGCGGCTTCTTTCACCAGTGACGACGACGACATCGACGATGACAACAATCACACACGCACATACACACAAACTGTCTACGATAATCCCCCCCCTTTTTCTTCTTTTTTTCTACCTCAACTTTCTTTTTCAAATGAGATCATGGGATACCAGGAGTTGTCATTCACGATTCGGGCATGGCAGAGCGAGCGTTGTCCTGCCAGTATTTTCTGTCCTTATTGGGTTCATTCATCGTTGCGACCGGAGGAGTCGGTTCCGATGCGATTAGGAGGAAGGGAATGGGTGACGAAGCCCTCACCTAAAGAATAAAACACGTTTAACGCGCCTACTTTCTCAAAGAGCCTCTACGTGATGATCCTATTGTATGATGGTTGGTATAGGGGGAAAAAACTTTGCAGATTAGTGTACTACAATTGGTCGTGTGCTTGGTAATGAGAGTACATTTGACAGTATGGGCTGAACAACTTGACAGGTCTCGATTACTACCTACCCACGCACTCACTTACTGTCACCATGCATCCGGCCACTAATACAATCTTCAGGTCCTCGACCAGGTCTCATTTGTCGCTATAAATAACCATTGGGTTCAGACGTCGCACGCAATTGACATGGTTGAGGTCGGGTAACAGGCAGAAGACAATAGTGCTCAACGGTCCTCATTCAATCGATTTCCCAGATAACACCCTACGGGCGAGCCCTCCTGATAGATAGCATCATCACCTGCACATGGGATATTGACGAGTAGTAGGGGCCAAAGGGGTTGGTGGTATTCTCGAATTGCCGAGCATATGAAGGATTCTGTTTTTCCCTGCCTCCATCCAACGCCATGTTTTGTGTCTTTGTCAATATCAGACGTAAGTAATGAGAACAACACGCCCTGAAAAGAACATCAAGTCGTTGAAAATTGAGGTTGCGGTTGCGGCTGCGGTTGTTTCTTGTTTTTGTATTTCCTAGCACAACGGTACGAGCCATGCCAGGCCGCAGCCCTGAATCATCGCCGCAGCAGAAACCGTATTCCGATGAATTTCCGTTCCCCGGATATGAGAGAGCACAACGCAAGTGACCGGCGAAAACCAATGACCCCCTTCGCCCCGAATAGCTGATTCCACGCCACCATTCCTGGCTTTGTTCGTTTAAACCTCGGTGGTGACCTTGGCCTTGGGGTTCGTGACCTTAACGCCAAGCTGCTTCGCGCGGGAGATGATGTCGATACGCTTTCTCGAGGAGACGTTGTGGGCGATCCTATGAAGGTGTTAGCTAGTTTTTCGGGGGAATTCTTCCATTCCCGTTGCTCGGTGTTGTAGAGCGAGCGTAGGGCATGGCAGGCCGGGGTGGTACGCACTCGGCAGCGTAGGTGCGGTTGTGCATCAGCAGGAGGTTGACGTCGTTGACGTTGCTGACAAGGAAGGCCTTGTGGCCGGAGGGCATCATGTACTTGGTCTTCTTGTTGGAACCGAAGCCAATCTGTAGTGCGGGAAACCCAGGTCAGCGGTTGCTCTTGAACCCCACCATGATGGTCGTCTGCCATCCGGAAGGTTCCTCCTCTCGACGACAATCCAGATCCAAGGGATAGATGTTCCACGTACCGAGGGCATGGCAGTGTTGCCCCTGAAGCGACGGCGGACACGGTTGTCAATACCCTTGGGTTTGCGCCATGATCGGTCAACGCGCATAAAGCGGTCCGACTGGTGGCGGTTGAAGAGCTTCGTGCCTGTTCAAAATAACACCCGTCAATCCTCTCGCTCATTATTCGAAGTTCCACTCGTCGGTAATGCGTTTCATCGTCGTTGTTCTCGGGTGCGCGGGGTCGTAGAGGGGTGGCGAGGGCCATTGGGAGGAAAACATACGCTTCTTCACGATGGGAACGTGCTTCTTTGCGGCGACCATCTTGAGCGGAGATGAATGTTAGCGATCAATTGGAAATCGACAATATTTCGATTGTGATGGCAACGGCAGTTGAACTCACCTTGACGGCTGTTCCTGGCTACTGGTTAGTCGGGGCGGGTGATTTCGTCAAAAGTCGAGGGCAGTTTCCAAGGCGGAAGAAAATTCGTCTCTTTCTCTTTTTTTCTCGGAAATCTTGTGTGCGCGTGGGTGCGTGGGTGCGAGGGAGAGAGGTTGGGTCAGGTGACCTACAAGGAAGGGGCGTGTGTATGTTTTCGCCGAAGTTGTTCCGCACGAGACATGGCCACACATGAGCTTTCTGTTTGTGGGGCCAGCCCAAGCTGCACTTCTGTATCTCATTCGCTCCAATCAGGCTGAACACAGGGGGGGAATATGGATGCCAAAAAAAACAAAAAACAAATGGAATGAGAGAGGCTGCAGCTACTGCTATAATTATCCTGTCGGCTCGAGTCCTCAGCACGGAGCAAAACGATATAAGTCTCATCGTAGAGGTTGGCAAAAGTGATTGTTCCCACACCGAGGTTCGAACTCGGGACTCTCCGGATTTCGTTGGAAGAATGAAAGCGGAGTATACTAACCACTATACTATATGGGAGTGGTAGTTGTTATATTCGTCAGTCACAACTTGGTATATAACCCTTGAAGAAAAAAACGACCGAATCACTCTGCCCTTCATTTTTCATGTCTTTTCTCATCGAGTCTCTGTCGTTTGTTGTAACAAAACAAGCCCCGGCAGATAATTGCTATACCGCTATCTATCGTCTGGAAGCACCACAGGTGTTTAGATTGACCGCATGTGAGCTCAAGAGTTGAGATGTGGCATGGCACCCAATATGTGGGCAGCCTTTCATTCATGAGGGGGATGGTGCCCAGCCAAACAAGCAAAACTCCCCTCCAATCCCTATCTATGCTCACCCTACACCGTCCGGGTCGTCATGTCTGTCGTGAGGTTCAGGGCTATAGGCCCAAGACTCTGCCTTCTAAAAATCTCTATCCATCTTGACGCCTATCACTGAGGCTGGCACTGAGGTTGACCGTCATCTTCATCCTCGTCCTCCCATTCGCCGCCGAACCGCGGGTCGTTCGAGTTGGCACCCATCTGTAGACATTCGTTAGCCCCGGTCCCGCCACCCTCAGAAAAGACATGCTATAGACTTACCGAGTCCAGGCTGTCAACCTCTTCGTAGTCAACGTCGTCAACCTCCTCGGCCTCAATTGGCGGGGGAGGGGGAGGGAGAAGCTTGTTCAAAACCTCGTAGTCCTTTTCGTCCTTCAACCAACCGTCCTCAGGGAACTCGACGTTGACAATCAAGTACAAGTCGCCCTTGCTCTCGCCACGCTTGTGAGGCATACCCTCGCCAGGCACCTTGAGGATGTCGCCAGGGCGGAGGATCTGGCCGCGGAGTCTTTCGATGTGAATACCGCGACCGTCGAGGTGCGTTAAGACAGTACGAGAAAAGCCGCCAAGAGCCTCAGCCAGGGTGACGTTCAACTCAGCAGACAAGTCGTTGCCGATGCGGGTGAAATCGTCGTGGGGCTCCTCGGCCAGATGGAAAACAATGTCTCCGGGGGTCTGGTCGGGGAACTGGTCCGCCTCTCCCTCCAACACAATCCGCTCGCCGTTTTGGGAGCCTCTGGGGATGTAGATCTCGAGGACCTTGGTCTCGGAAGTCGTGCGCTTACCCTTGCACTTCTTGCAGCGGTCCTTCTCCTTGTAGAAGTTGCCGGATCCCTCGCAGCGGTCGCAAATTACGGTCTCCTTGCGCACCATACCCGGGCCAACCTGGCGGAAGGCCTCTGCCATACCGGCTCCTCTGCACTTCTCGCACGGCTGGGGCTTGACGTTCGCTTTGGCGCCGGATCCCTTGCAGGAGCCGCAGACGACCTGCTTGTTCGCGGAGAACTTGACAGTCTTGCCCTTGTACAACTCCTCGAGCGTGACCTTGTAAGGCTGGTCCTCGTCAGGGCCGCGACGGGGTCTTCTGGGACCACCACCAGGACCTCCGGGGCCGCCCATGCCCATTCCGAACATTTGTGACAGGATGTCGTTCAGGTCGACTTCGACGCCGCCGGGGCCGCCGGGGCCGCCCCGCGAAGGGTCGAAGGCGGCCATACCGTGGGTATCGTAGAGGTGGCGCTTGTCCTCATCCTTGAGGATTTCATAGGCCTGGCTAACGGCCTTGAACTTGGCTTCCGATTCTTCTCTGCGGTCCTCGGGAACTTTGTCGGGGTGATGAAGAAGGGCAGCCTGTATACGAAGAGCGACGAGTCAGTGGGTGGTGTTTAATTTTTGCGTGCGACGCTACCGCTGCTGCTGTTGTTTTTGTCGTTGTTGTCGTGATCCTGAAGGGGGGGATCACAAACCTTGCGGTATGCCTTCTTGATCTGATCCTGCGAGGCATCCTTATCGATCCCAAGGAGCTCTGGAAAGAATGCGTCAGATGTGATCCACAGCGAAAAAGTACCCCCCAGGCTCCATCAGTAGAGACTTACCGTAGAGGTCAATGTCTTCCTCCCCCGACATATCGGGACCGGCACTCGGTCCACCACTGTCCATGATTGAGGCTTTTCGAAGGGTACTCGGGCTAAAGATTTGCTCGAGATTCGACCTTCAAGGCGTGATTTGGAGATGTGAAATTGGTGGGATGTGGAGTAGACCTGAAAATATTTTGTCTGTACAGAGTAGTACGGGGACAGATACGGGTACAGGACGGTGCACCTGCCGCGGCAGCTTTTGTTCCGCGGGGTACATAACATACAGGGCCTTACGGGGCGTGCGGTCATAACGGATATGGGTTCTGGACGACCGCTAGGCCCCTCCTCAGGGCCCGCACCAGACCTCAGGTAAAAATGCTACTGCCCCAATCCTCTAGCGTGCTAACCTATCCGCCTGCCCGTGTTCATCAGCATGGCGGTGTCCAGCCACCATATTGGCTATTGTTGCTACCTGCAAGTATAAGGCACATCCGTATTCTTTGGAGTTGAGTCAGCACTCCTTATTGGCAACCAACCATGTGCTCTGACCATGAAGCGTTATGCGCCTGTTTGTTATTCCGCTTTTTGCCTACTTTCACAGGCAGAAAAACAGTTGACGATCCGAGGTTATCAAGAACGAGGTTCCCTAAAGGACTGAGCTCAAACAACCCCGAGTGGTTTTTGATACCAAACTTGGTGCTCCGACAGGATCCTAGACATGCTGCTGGTCAAATACGACCGATATCATCTGAACTCGTTTATGAAACTTGGCGACCGTTCGAGATTTCTGGTGGGACAACGTGACGATGTTCCTGGCGTCGAGCTCGGGATGTAGAACTCTGCCCGCTGGTCAACGAGCCCCTGAGAAACCTCCGTTCTCGCACCCGCGAAGCCTAAGCACAAGAAAATGCCCAACACCTTGGTGTTCCGGGGTTGATGAGCCGGTCTTCTAGGCAGGCTCTCGACGGCATACTACCCGTCTAAGTCGGTACCTCGCTTGATGCATACCACCAGCGCCACACGTGGCTGAAGCTCGTAGACAAATTTCATACCTAAATCAGTTCATTCATCAACGTCAACGGCGCCTCTAGTGGTACTCTCACAACGCTGTTTTAAATGTTCATAAAATGTCAACGTTAGTCCTGAGACCCCAGGGCAGGTCCCTTTTTCAGAGGTCGCTCAATGCGTGCCACCAGTGCCGGGGCGTGGGCTCACCGAGATGGCATTCGTCCGTGAGGAGCGGCTTCCAGGCGCTGAGGAAGAAGCTGCCACCGCTGGCCGACAAGAGGCTCCGTGAGCTGCCCGACAAGCCAGCCAGGACGCGTTTCGCCCCCTCGCCGACGGGATATCTCCATCTCGGGTCTCTGAGGACTGCGCTTTTCAATTGGCTTATTGCACGGGCTACCGGCGGGCAGTTCATCATTCGCGTTGAAGACACCGATCGCGTAAGTTGAGCCTCGTTAGGGGGTGGGGAATGCTACACTAACAGATCCTCCATCAGACTCGCATCGTTGATGATGCCGTCGAGCGTCTACTTGCAGACCTTAAATGGGCAGAGCTGAACTGGGACGAGGGCCCCGACGTAGGCGGTGCCTTTGGACCCTACGAACAGGTAACCTACGCACTCTTTTTGTCATCAGGTCACCCATCTAAACCTTGCCTTAGTCAAAACGTCTGGACTACTATAAAAAGTACACCGCCCAGCTCCTGGATGATGGCAAGGCATACCGCTGCTTCTGCACAGCGCACGACCTCGAGCGCCACAAGCAGCAGGTTCTCGACGATGGCGGCGGCTCAGCACACTACCCGGGGACGTGTCGTGGTATCTCCCCCTCTCAGGCCGAACGCCGCGCTGCCAACGGCGAGAAACACGTCGTGCGCTTCCGGAGCGAAGGCCGCCCATCCTTCATCGACCAGGTCTACGGCAACTACCAGAAGAACGAGGATGAGGATGACTTCATCCTCGTCAAGAGCGATGGGTACCCGACCTACCACTTCGCCAACGTGATTGACGATCATCTCATGGAGATCACCCACGTCATCCGCGGTGCTGTTCGTCTTCCCCCACCTCTCTCCTGCCTTCCAATTGCCATTTTTCGCTAGGTAAGCTCACATAAGCCCAGGAATGGCTCATCTCGACCCCCAAGCACATTGCCCTCTACGACGCCTTTAAGTGGGAACCCCCAACATTCGCCCATGCCGGCCTCCTTTGTGCCCAGAACGGCGAGAAGTTGAGCAAGCGCAACCACGACATTGACATTTCGTCGTACCGTGACAAGGGGGTTCTTCCCTCAGCGCTGAACAACTGGCTGGCGCTACTGGGCTGGAGCATGAACGAGAAGGACCTCGCCAAGGGAGGCGAGGTATTTTACACTACCAATGAGCTCGCCGAAAAGGTATGTATCGACATGGCCTCCCCCTTGGTTGGGGGACGGAGACCTCCTGTGATGAGCGTCTTGCTCACGCCATGCAACAGTTCTCCCTCAGGTTCACAAAGGGCAACATCAAGACCAACCCAGACAAACTGGCCGTCTTCCAACGCAAACACCTCACCCACCGCCTGCGCGAGGAGAACCCCGACGAGGAGCTCCTCAAACAAGCCTTCCTTCCGCCGACAGAGAAACTCCTTGCTCACATCGCATCCCTCCTCCCTTCATCTTCCACCGGATCCTCTCCTGAAAACACCCAACCCACCAGCGAACCATCCACAGCCACAACACCAGAGATCCTCACCTCGCCGACCAACCCGAAGCATTTCTTCTCGACAGCCGACTTCACCTCCCTAACACCCTGTCTCTCGTCCCTCTCCACGTCCGCTACCCACCTCCTCGAAATTTACCGCACCCTCGCTGCCGACTCCCCCATCGATCCCCTGGATCTCATCTACGAGCACCCCTCCTTCTTTCTCCGCCCCTCGGCGCACGCCTACGTCCGCGCCCTCGAGAATCTGTCCCTCCCGGATACCACGACCCCTCCCCCGGTCCTCCTCGCCGACCTGCACGCCTCTCTTCGCGACATCCACGAGCTCGACTGGAACGCGGACCGGCTGCAGTCCGTCATCAACGACTTCTCTACGCGCCACGCCGCCTCCGTCGACCCGGAAAAGCCCGCGAGGCCGATCAACAAGGCGACGTACGCCCTGCTGCGACTCGTGCTCACGGGCGACCACAGCCGCGGTGCTAAGCCCGCCAAGCTGCAGCTCGCGCTGCTGGGGCGCGCCGAGACCCTGACGAGGTTCGAGCTCTGCGCCGAGCAGTGAGAGGGAGGTAAGCTTTGAACCGTCCAGCAGGGTGTTGCTTGTGCAGCATGTGTGTTGCGTTTCTTCTGCCCCGAGGCCATGGTTGTCTAGGAGAAGGGGGTCGGTGGCTTAGACGAGGGCCACCTGGGGAGACATGTCAACAGTTGCTGGCGTAATTATCCTAACATAGTCAATGTATGATGGTGTATGAACAGCTTCGATTTTAACCCCCTCCCCCGGGCATTTGCCTTGAAGAAATCCAAATGTAGCGTGCTTTTCCGCAGCATTTACGGCTTGTCGTGTCAAGAGAATCAATTATTCCTTTTGATATTTATTGACGGGAAGGAAAACACGAACCGTCACTGAGCTCATTCAAACATGCCATGCGCCCACCTCTATACCTCTAGATCAACAATTGCAGTTTCACATGGTCAGACATAGCAGCGCCACGGTTAAGTACGGACACAAAACCCCCAGTTCAGATAAAGGTTCCCCAGCCTTGCTTCAATCTGGCCTGATGATATTCATCTACCTCACACGGCCCACGAATTACTCCCAAAGTGCTCATTAACCCCGCTCTTTACCAGGCGTCGTTTCCCATGGCTTCGCAGAAGCTCCATGTCCGTCCATACATACACGAATACACACGGGAGGGGAGAGGGTCGATATTAGATGAAATGGTACATTAAGGCTGTAGTTTCGGGCTTCGCAAAAAAACGCGCTCCTGAATGACAGGGTTGGGAACAATAAAAGGCAAGACAGATATTGGTAGAGATTATGTCGGATCAAGGAAGGAGGAGGGAGACTGATAGTAAAAGTGGAAGGGAATACAGTAAACGTAGTCGCCAAAACCATTTACCCCTCCGATCTTGTGTCCCGTATTCTAAACAATGCAACGCTATGGGTCATGGTCGTTCGCGGCAGTCGAGGGTGGGATGTGTGCCATCGAGCCAGCTCTGCTTGGCTCTCTCTTTCTCGAGCTGTTGTCCACTCCTCGTGTTTTCCCTCAATCCGCTTCCCGGTTTTGTACGCCCTTGTCTACAACCAATCCCTATCCTGAAAATGCAGCAAATAGTGGCGAAAATAAAGTGTACTAGATGAAGGAGAAAGGTCGCAGAGCTCAGGGCGAGCAGATTGTTGGTCATTACGTCGTCAAAGGCTTGGTTGGGGGTATAATCGTCTACATAATCTCTTGGACCCAGATCTGTGAGGACGAGGTTAGAGGCATGCTTAATTTGACATAATGGGACGTTGTAGCGACTTACCTCCATCTTGCCGATGTCCTGCCTTGCCTTTCTTGCTTGGCTCTTCACGCTCATAATGGCCATGTCCAGATCGTCTTGGTCACCCATGGTAATCATATCACCATTCGGCACGTCTTCATCGCGGATCTTGATTTTGAAACGCCGGCGAAGGCCGAATTTCTCGCGGATCCGGTCGGCGAAGTCGGGGAACTCGACTGCCGCACCAACCATGATGTATCGAACATCCTCGGCGTGAACCTTGACGCGAATCTTGCGGACTTCGGGTCTCCTCGAACCGCCACGAGAAGACATGGAGTTTGTGCCGGGGCGTCTATTGGAGACCATCTCGAAGTCGCCCTCATCGAAGGAGCCATAGTCAGAACCGTCATCCTCTTCGTCCATGTACCGTTGCGGCACACGGCGGGAGGTTTGTCGGCTGGTTCTCGTGCTGTTGCCGTTGCTACCCTGGTACATGTCGTACAGCTCATCGGGGTAGGCATCTTCCGCCTCTTCATCAACCGGGCGGCCACGCATTTGAAGGTCGCGCCTGGAGTATCCTCTGCTGGGCGTGGCAGACCGTGACTCAGACCTCATAACGGGCGGCGGCCCTCTCCTATCGTTCGGGCTGCTCGTCTTCTGGTATCGCTCGTTGGGTCTAGAGTTTTCGATGTTCAGCTTCGCGAGCATCGGCTTGGGCCCATTGCGAACAGATTGCCCGCGGGATAAGGTGCCGCCGTTGTTAGCCTCCAGCTGGTCAGGCGGAGGTGTCGGAGGGAAGACACCGCGGCCGTTGGGCGGCTCAGACTGTTGTCTTCTTGATGCCAGACCAGGCTTGACCAGGTTAGTGGCGGCGAAGGAGATGTTGTCAGCGGGCCTGTCGTCCTTGACGTCATTCTTGCCGGCCTGTAGACCAAGAAGTATCTGATTAGCAAATTGATTCCCAAAAGAGCTGGTAGGAATGGGAACCGATCTGCCTACATTCTTGATCTCGGACCCGGCAAAGCCTGTGAATGCATTCGCGCGATCGGAGGCGGCTACCAGCCGGGCCTTTCCGAGATAGTCTTTTGTCTTGAGGTTTCGAACCTTTGCCTCGTTCGGCCGGTAAACGACGCCAACGGGAATGGAGAAGACGGTATACCCCTGGGTGCATTTGTTAGACTTGCCGCACAAAGGGGAGGCGGTACTCTTACCTCTGCTTCTTCCCGAATTGCCTCGTCAATGACGTTGTGGTCTTCCACCACCTTTTCCTTGACCGCGTACGACAGATCCTGCAAGCCGGCATCCTTTTGTTGCAGGTAGATGTAGCAGAGACCTCTGTTGAAAAGAACCTCGCACGAGTAGAGTTTGAAGAGCAGCCCCAATTGAGCGTAGTCGATCATTGTGTTTCCTCGTAAGTAAAGGAGAGTATCGTTGAAGTTGGCCAACGCCTCTTCAAAGTCGCCAAGCAGAAAATTTGAGACGCCTTGCTGGAAGTAGGCGACAGCCAGGTACTGGTCGAGCTTGATGGCTCGTTGGTAGCATTCAACCTGGTTCGTAGTCAGCAAGGGGCTCTGAGAGTATGGCGCGGAATGTGACGCACAGCTTTCTCGTGCTCTCCTAACGTGGCGTGGATAACACCCATGTTGAAGAGAATTTTCGATGTGTCAGAGATTCTTTCAAAATCTTTGAGGGCCTCATCGAACTCGTTGTTGTCGTATCGGCCCAGAGCCGACACCCACGTTTCTATTTCCTGTATCGAAGATATGTTAGTGACATTGCGTCGTCGAAAGTGGCGCCAGTCTCGGCTTTTCGGATGTCGAACGATTAAGCTCGCTCTTCGGCGAAGCACGTACCTGCTTCAATGACATCGTGTCACCAGATCAGAGTTATCGGTATAAAAGACGGCCAAAAAACCGGGTTCGTGAAGGAATTGCGCAAGCAGACTGGTCGCTGCTGCGATCGAAGGAGCGGTAGCTGGGTTCGTCGGAGCCGAGGGAGAAAGAGAGAGAGAGAGAGAGGGATGGAGAGGAAGAGTCGTGGGGAACTGCGGTGTGGTGCGGTGCGGTGCGGTGCGTTGCGGTGCGCTGAGGACTGCGACGACGGCGACTGCAAGAAAGAAAGCCAAAAGCAATGCAGACTAGAACAGCAACGAACAAAGTGTACTCCGGGCGGCCAGGGAGGGCCCTCCAGGGCTTATTTAGGGAGATGGCTGGCGGTCTGTCGGCCGTGCGGTGCTCGGCGCCACTGAAATGACGGTTGGAGTCCTTACCCCCGCTTCTAATGAACCACAGCCTGCAAAATGGATGCACTTCGGACCTGAGCGACAAGCTGGAGATCTTGGCGCGTGACGGATACACCAGGGATCGATACCTGACCCCGTCTGGCGGTTGCCGAAAGCTTCAAAAAGCCGATGCGATGGCGGGGAGGGAAGAAGCCTTCAGCTAGGAAGGGGTTGTTGATCCAGCCGGAGGATAGTCGATCAGAGGATATTACTCCTCTTTTAAAGTTGCCTTTTTTTCTTCTTTCTCTTTCGTTCCTGTCCAGCAGAAGTAGATACCAAAAGTAGGACGGTGTTTCGGATTTGTGTGCGTTGTGCGTCGAGAAACGGGATTAAGTTGTCGGGGGGAGGATGGGACGGTCCTTTTCTGGGTGCGTCGTGTCCAGTGGGGGAGGACGAGGTGGGTGGTGGTGGTGGAGGATGGACCAGGCGGTAGCAATATGTAAGTAGAGTGTCCAAGTCGGACAACGCGCCAAAAGGGGGTTCCGAAGCCAGGCCGTCTTGTGTTATCCACGTCTGGGTCTTCCTGATTCGAGTGGTCCGAGACGAGGAAGCCGAGCCCGTGTCTGTCTGTCCGCCTGTGACAAGAGAGAATGAGACTGTGTGTGATGGTGAGAGATGAGCAGATACCAAGACTGCGCGACTCTGCGTCGTTCGGCGTAGCTTCTTTTCCCGGATTGAAATCGTGCGTTGATTAAACCTCGGACGGTCGTTCGACTATGGATCAGAAAAAGACAGGCTCGGGGTCATCAAATCTATCGCTCTGTGAATTTCCAACTCGGGAACGGGCGTGGGCAGCAAGTGTGATGTGAACTGGACAAGAAAAAGTGATGAAATGACCAGGCTTGCAGCTGGGCTTGAGGGAAAGAATGGGAATGAATGGATCGAGGACGAAAAGCCAGCGCCTACGGAAAGGAGGGTAGAGAAAATAGAGTCGAGTCGGTGCTTGCAGCGAGGGACCAAGGGGGACTTGACTGGCCGGGTTGTGGGCCGCGAGACTGGGTGTATATCATGCAAGGGTGCTCAACAGTGATTGATATTGCAACTTGGATTGTCAGTCATCGGGAAACGCTTAAGATGCCTGCGCTGCGGTGTGCTCGTCCAGTTGCGAGTCGCAAGGGGAGAGGGGATGGGGACCAAGGGGGTGTTCCTTTCGACACTCGTCGAAGGGGGTGCTTGGAGCGAAGAGCTTGGAACAAGTGGCTTGGGCGATGCGGTGGATGGAAAAAAAAAAAAAAAGGGGGGGGGGGGGGGGGGGGGCGTGTCTTGTCTCTTGTTTTGCAAGAGAGTCTCCTGTCCTCGGGTCGACTTCCACACGCCTTCCTGACTGTAAACTGGAAGAGGTGAAATGTGTGCACCCGGCCTTGTCCATCGCGTCCATCGCAGCTTGCCGCCAGAGGGACCATCTCTCGTCTGTCGACTATTCCAGACAAGACCGTCGTCTTAAGCTCTTAGCACACTATAAACAGCCGCGCAGATCCTTCTTTTCGGCATTCGACAACGTGTTTAACCAGGCAGGGAAACTAACTTGTCTATATGGAGGAACAGAATCAAGTGTTTTCTCTCGAAATCAGACCACTTTGCACATCTCGTCGCCAGATGCTAGGCTGTGGATGTGCTTGACATCGAATGTTAGGAGCCCCTTGGGCCCTCTGTGCCTCCTCGCCTTGCAGGAGTCGAACCCCTGGTTTGTCTGGATTTCCCAACCCGACGTCGGTTCCGGGGGCGTGTAAGAGAGGGCCTGGGCATTCGCAGCCGCTGCTTACTTTGTACTCTTCCGTGGTGGGGCAGACGGAAGTCGCAGTCTGTCAGGGAGCTGCGGATCAGATCGCAATTCTTGAAATGGCTGAACAGGGGGTGGCTGTTCAAGTCCTTACCAGTCCCCTGATCCTCCAGGGAGTGACGCTGACAGTCGACATCATCCTCCCCCCTCTTCCCGTCGTGTGCCTTCCGGCTGGCTAAGACGCAGCGGTCCCTTAAAGGCAATGCGTTATTGTTGCATCTTGCAACCACTGCGAATCAGGGCCTGGCTTTCCATGCACGAAGCGTTCCGGCGACTGTGAGGCGTGCTTGATTGGCTCTCCAGGAACACGGGTCTTGGGCCGGACCTTTGAAGCTACCGACTTCCCAGGGCCAAGGGCGCGTACACGACAGGCTAACGCCGCCTTGATCACAGTGACAACTTTGCTCCTTCTGGTGACTGGAGCCCGCGGGCTGCAGCTTTTTAGCTGTATAATGTATCACGCCTCGTGGCTTGGGATATGGAGATGCTACAAATGTGACTGTGACTGTGACTGTGACTGCAGGGCCATCCGATCTTGACAGTCATCGGGGCTTTTTCCCTGCTTTGCAATTCCCAAGGACGAGGATGAGAAGTGGACGAGGTGTAAGTGCTTGCAGGCCGCCAGACTCAAACGGGACCGTCAAACCAGCCAACTGGGGCTAGGGGATGACGTTGGGCCATCCAAAATAGCATCTCGCGGGAGCGATGTATGTATTCACAGATTCAATGACGGATCGGGTTTAACCGCCGGTGATGATGCTACCGTGAATTTGTGAATAGGCCCCAGTGAGCTGGCAACTTTGACCGCCTCAGCGCGTGTTGGCATGTCGCTCATTGGGCAGGGCGAACCGTGGGGTAGGGTCCCGGCCAAGGGAACGTCCAGACGACTGGTACTGTCCTTCGTCGTTCAAGCCAGCTTTAGCTTCATCGAATTGGCATGCGGAAAGCTTGATCGGCCTAGATCGAAAGGGTAGTCACGGCGAAGAGGCGTGAAGTGGTAGATTCAAGTGATCAAGGCGGGATCGATGTGAATATCGCGTTAGGTGGTGGTCATCGATGATTGGCGAGAGAAACCAAGGGCTGGTGGCACAGAGATCCCCGCCCAGCTCCAAACTTCTGCGGGATTGCGGCACAGTTTCCGTGGATGCTCACTTGTGCCTGTCTTGTGCCGTTCGAGACGACGTTCCTGCAGGGAGTTGGGATCCCACAGGACCGGTCTGGAGGTTGAGACTACAAAGTCGGTTGGTTTTGTCATTCAATAAGCCGTCGTGGTGTGACAAGAGTGCAAACCGCCCAGGTCGGAGGGTCAGAACATGCCCTCTAGGCTCTGTGGCACAAATGTCCGAGGCCCGAGGAGGTGCATCTGGTACAGCCTTGATTAGAAACTGGGCAACCTTATCTGCAGCGGGTCCAGAGGGGCCTCGTCCAGCCTTTAGGTACCCATGCTGCTTGGTGGAACTCAGTGCTTGATGCTTGACAATACAATAGTCGATGCAGAAAGAGACCGTCGCATAGGTAGTATGCGGGCAGAAAAACAGACAGACAGACGTGAGACATCGTGAAGGAAGTCGAGCGAACCGGGCGACTGGGCATGCCCGGGACCGGGATCCGGTATTGAGACTTGGCGCCATCAATCAGCGGCTAGGCATCGTAGGTAGGGAAAGAGCGCTCAGCCACGACTTGACGTGGAATGGAGGCATGTATGATTGCCGCTTCACGTTTTGCATCCCTTCCCATTATTTGACAAACACTGACAGACTTTGACCTGCCTGTATCGTCCATGACTGGACCACGCAAAGTATGATATGCAAGAGGAAAGAACCCCCCCCGAAGTGGAATCTCGTAAATGCCCACCCGCCCTTCCTTGCTGTATCTGCATCAGGAAATCAAATGATGTAAGACACTGCTGCACGAGCCAGATGCCGGCCTCCAAAAAGAACCAATATGACTTGCAGTTCAACTGACAAGAGAATCCCTCCCATCTGACAAAGCCCTCCCCCCAAAACAGGATAGCCCCTCTCACCCACAAACAGAACTGGACTTCTCACTGCAGAACACAGCGAGCACGCTGCTGACTGCCCAGCCAGGAAAGAACGGCATCGCCAACTCTAATTATCCCTGCCCGTCCCAGTCTTAAAGGTTCTGCGAAACTCGCTTGTCCTTCAGGCTGGTTTGGAAGTCTCGTGCTGACATCCCCGCCGATGTGCCGTCGCAACTTGCAGGGGGGCCACGCTTCACTGCTTCTTAACGGATCAAGACACACAGGCCTTGGAACCCGACGAGACAGCTTCCGCTGGAACGCTGGTGCAGCCTGCAACATTATTGTCACTCCCCGTAGATTTACTCGCGGAGTGGTTCATCACGCTGGCGCTTCCGCCCAGACCATCAGCCACTCTACCGCATGAACCAGATGTTGAGCCCGCAAACTCGACCCTGTTTTACCACGCAGCATCACCATCCGGCCGAGTAGAGGGGGTATCCACATCCAAAGCCAGCCGCATCGTCCCTAGGTTACTTACAGTAGTACCTACACCTTGCGTATCGCCCTGGATACGTAATTTGGACGGCATCTTAGTCGAGGAAATCTACCAGACCAGCCGCTTCATCAATCCAACATTAACACACAGACAGCACTACGCATCGCAGGCAGCAGCACCCACAGCGCTCCACTCCGAGTTGCCCTTCTCCTGGACCTGTGTCCTCGACCATCAACTGTCACAAGTCTGGGCATCTCTTCGAACGGATGAATCCACCCATGACGCGGCACGATCGTCGTTATTCTCCTCGCTCAATGCGAACTGTGGCGGTCCGCTGCCCGCAATGCAAATTTTGCCCGATGGCCGGGTTCTCTATTACCGCCAAACGCCGACTCGGTCATGCCTCGGTCACTCTTTCCCTAACTGCTCTCACTTATCAAACATATCAACGCTGCTCACGTTGATCGATTTTTCGCGCAGTGACTTCACCGTGGCACACAGAAAGCCTAGGTTTTTAGTTAGTAGGCTTCTGTCAAACCCCGAATTGAACATGTCATCGACGGACGGCTTGTCCCCCCCCCTGCCGTCTCTCAACTCCAGTTTGAACCACCTTATGAGTGACTCGGCCTGCACAGATAGACTACCGCATACCACATCCGATATTAACCATCGCTAGTGTCAAACCTGGCCATCTTTTTTCCCACTCCGTCGACTCCTTACACACGTTCCTCGACGTGTGTCGGTCACTTCCCATTCGTATCAGCCTCTTTCAGCAGTGCCAACTGCGTATACTCCCTTAATAGTGGACCTCGCCACGGGAAGGCGGTCCCGGCGCCCCTATGATCCATGAAAATAAGGTAGCGCCTCTGGCCCTTGTTCGACCACACACGCGTATCCGTCTCATCTACCAACTGTCACCGCGCTCCGCCCCTTTCCGGTCTTCGATCAGTGGGGCGAATCCCTCAGAACTGTTGTCAGTGCTGCTTCTGACATGATCTGCATCAAGCCCGACGCTGGCGCTCTGTCTGCGAGCCCTGCTCCGGGCCCTCGGTTGCCGCCTCTTCCCACATTCCCTTTGAATATATCCTCCATTACCCCTGGCACCCCGCTGTTACAGCACCTAGAGACGATCAGAATTTGGCAGTAAAGCCAGACTGAGACAAGCCTTGGAAAGCTTGGCACATGAAGGTTAACACAACGGGCTGGAGACAACAGACGACGCCAGCAACCTTGCTAAAGACCCCAAAGCCCAATACCTCGTCACGCTACTCCACGCCCGCAAATCTACTTATCCAATCCAAGCTAGGGTTTCTGAACCTTATCCTTGGACAAACGCCAAGATACTCATTCGATAAGGCTCAGCCTCACTGTCAAGTCCGCCCGTGGTGTGGTTTCTGGGACGTCTCACACTACAATTGCATACACAACCACCCCTAGCATATCTGGCTTGTCATTGTTCAAGGCCCTGGGAGCCTTGACTATTGGCCCCGACCGGGTGTGATTGACGCTGTCCAAAGCCAACGTTCATCGCAAAAATCGTACGATGTTGTTTGCAGTAGCTGCCGCCTCCACGTGCTTCCGCTGGTGATCCTCTCCGAGTCTAATATTCGGCTTTATCAACCGAGCTTCTTGGAAGTAAAACACATTGAGAATCTCTTGTTGATTTTATGGTCCATTTCGTATATCATCCGAGGGGTTCCCACGGTGTTCTCGGGATGAGATTTAGAGCATACCCTTATTGACTTCATCCTTCCTCTCCTCCCATAACGTCTTGCCGGTGCATGAGCAGACGGTCTTGTCGTTATCCCAAACGCCGGCACTCCTGGCAATCACGCCGACTACGGTGTCCAGGTCATTCTTCAATGACCCTGCAGACTCGTCTTGTCTTGAGACAACCATGGCATGGCCAATGACTTCCCAAATCTGAAAGGGCTTATCGAGGTACGCGCTGCCTCTGCCATCCTTGCCGATGTCAAAGACGCCCAAGAACCCCTTGGCGTTGACGGCGTCACCTTCGCTGCCCCCCGACCAGACAGGGCCCGTCGATGACGCGCCTTCGGCCAGGTTACCGTATTCACGGATGGTCGCACGGTAGGTGCCGGGGGCCACGCCGCGTAGCGTCAGGTCGATTAGCGTTGTGGTGGGGGAGACCTGCACCATTCTAGCCAGGCCCCTGACCTCTCGGTCTGATTCTTCGTCCAACTTTGAAGATGCAGGTTGGGCACCATTGGTACGGTAAAAGGACTCAAGGATGCTAACAGCCGCGCCTAGTCGGTCGTGAGCAAGCTATTTGACGACGTCCGGTGTTCTAAAATGGGCTAGTCTGGGTGCCACCCAGGTCTCGTCTGCCGATGCCAGTGCCGGCATGACAAGGCGAGATGGCTGGTATCAGGAAACAACTCTGTGCCCGCCAAGGGTTACAAGAGATGCAGCGACAGCTTGGATGAAAACGCCAGGAGGGTAAGGAGAGGCTTCAGTTGACTTACTGTTTGATCCTCCCGAGCCTCGCAGGATAGCGTCCCTCCCCGTGGCTTGGATAGCGTCAACGATCGAGGATGGTGCGGCTGCGAAACGTCGCCAAGGGTGTCAGCATCTATCACTTCCCAAACGATGAGGCGCCAATCTTGAGCCTATCCGACCGTCCCACGACGGGTGAGGTGGCAATGGAGCTTAGCTGTGACAGCTATGTCGAAAGAAAAGGAAAATGTGGAACTCTCAAGAAACCATCAAAAACAAAGGGGGGAAGCTTGGGAAAGTCTCGAAGGGTACGGCCAAAAGGAACAAGAGGAAACATTGGGGGGGGGGTTGTGAACGACACAGGCGTAGAAGACGAAGAACTCGAAAGAAAACCTTCAGAGTTTGCAGCAGAAGATGGCGTACCTGTGCCCTCAACAGAAAGCAATTGGTCCTCGAGGTTGGCCTCGACCTTAGTGATGCCCCCCAGCTTGTACAACGAGTCTGAAACGTCTTTGACGCAGCTGTCACATGTCATGGGGACGGCGAAAACGGTCTAGTCGGAGTTTTCGGACGTTTCATTAGCCATCACAGTTCTGAACGGCAACCTCCTTTGCTGTAGTGTACGGCCAGCGGTGAATATGCAAGCACACATACGCAAACCTCCGCCTCTTCTCCGGCGGGAGGGTACCATGAGGGGCGTTCGGCCAACCACATAAATGAATGAATGATAGGCAGCCCGAGGGGCAGGACCAAACTTGCGCGGGTGATGGGGGAACGGAAGGGAAGTGGAACGGATGAGGATAATTGAGAGCGAACACCCCTCAGCTCACCTGAAAAGGATATGATACGGTCATCGTGAAGGGTTGTCTGCTTCGCCGCAGTGGCCTTTGTAACACGGAGCGATAGTTGTGGAGGAAGTCAGGTAGGCAGTAGAGCATGCTCCGGCCTTGGCTTCTTGAGATGACAGTCCAAGGAACAAGTCAAAATCGTGATGGTTTTCGGGGGAGGGAAGATGGTTGTAAGTCCGTCACAGCCGAAGGTCGAGAAGATATTCCCGCCGAGGGCGAGCTGCGTTTGAGGAGGGGCGGAGCCAGATGCGCTTTTAATACGTCGGGTTGGTCTATCGTGGAGTACCTTCATTGATGACTTTGGGATAGTTGCTTTGAAATCGCCTTACCACACACACACTCCCACACAATTGCCCCTCCTCGTAGCGGAGGGCGAGAGCGCAATCGCATTGCTTTCTGCTTGTCCGCCCCACTACCAAGAAGACGCTCGGGCCAGCTGGTGCGCAGCTCGAAGAGAAAGGTACGTGATCGGAACCTGACCAGCTGTGGGCAAGCTGACTCACCGTCGATAGAACTTATCTTATCTTGATCCAGTCACCTGACAATGCTCGTGATATCGTCTCCAAATTTTTGGGAACTTAGCTCCGGTCATCGATTGGGTTGAATGAATATCGATCGCCAAACGACGCCGGACAGCGTAGCCTTCTGACGAGAACGAGATTAAATCAAAGTTTCCGCCGCCGTCCATACCTGATTTACAGGCTCTCCTCAATCGAACTAAATCACCCGCAGCACACGGCAAGACGGAGTTTCGGCTGAGGCGGCCAGCCCAGAACATACTTCACGATGTCGCAAACCATTGGCCTGGTAAGCTCTCCTCTCACCCCCCTTTTTCCCAATTGAACCTCCCATGCAAGTCGAGCCCGCTAACAACCTCATTCCCATTACAGACTCGCCTCTCCTACTCTCGGGTATGGCACCACGTCTCCGCCTCGGCCCCCCACGAGACCCTTTCGACCCAGCCGGGCGTCACTCCCCCGTCCCTTGGCCGCCTCGCCTCGCGCATCGCTGTGCTGCTGATGGGGAAGCACAAGCCGACCTGGGACCCCTCCACGGACTGCGGCGACTACGTCGTCGTAACGGACTGCGCGGCGCTGCATGTCACGGGCCGCAAGAAGTGGCAGAAGACGTACTACCGACACAACACCCGGCCAGGCTCCCTGCAGGCCGTCACCATGGACGTGCTGATGGCGAAGCACGGCGGCGCCGAGGTGCTGCGCAAGGCTGTCAGCGGCATGCTGCCCAAGAACAGGTTGCGCGCTCCTAGGCTGGCGAGGCTGAAGGCGTTTGAGGGCGAGGCCCACCCGTACAAAAAGAACGTCATCCGGTTCGGCGACGTTCCCGTCGGACAGCACGGGTGGGAGGAGCAGGTCAAGGCGATCCGGGAGGCGGATTCAGAGAGGATATGAGAGAGGTAGTGGTGGCGGTTGTGCTAGCGTGGTTCGAACGGGGAGAGGGCAAAGGGTTATGGGCTTGGTGAGTGAATGGAGCGGCCGTCTGTTCGGCATGTACACTCTGTATGAATAAGGGCATCTCAAATGGAAGTCTAATCGTTCTCAAATTTTGGATGGCGGCGCTTTCTGTGGTTCTGCGGAGACAGACGGCTGCAGTTGGTTTGTTCCGAGTTCATCACGAGACCACTCGAGAGGCGAGCTGCTGCTCCCGGGCTTCGTCGTTGGGCCTATACGATGGCAAGACTCTTGGCCGCATGTACTAGAGTCTTGCAGAGCGTTGTCGATTGGCGTGGGCTTCGCCCCAAAGTGTAAATCATGGTGGCCTGGGGCCCATTTAACCCCCCACATGTGAGCATCTATGGTTGAGATGGGCAGAACGCGGGATAGTAGGGCGAGAAAAGGGACCGCCCGTACACTATGTACTCTGCAAATTCATTTTGCTTGTATCCTCTTGAGATACGCAATCCGGGACATTTTGCAGCCGAGACTCACCAAGGCATTTCTTGCCTGACGATATCTAGGTTGTTGGATGCCGTTCGTGGAGTACATATAAGGCGAGTACACACGAAGAACATTGGGCCTGACCACCGTTTTACTGAGGATATCCAGATTTGTGATTTCATTTCCGATATGATGGTCTAGATTCATTGCTCATTACTGCTATAAAAAACAACCGGCCGAGTCTAGCCAGGGCATGGACGCCAGGATAAATGCAGATGCTAATTCCCTTGAAAATCATCTTGTCCTCTCTCACACGCTCTCTCATAGACTACAGCCGCACCTCTCACAACTTGGCCGTCTCGGGCTTGCGCCCGACCTCGCACTTGATGAGACCGTTGGGCCCGGACTGTGGGGCGTAGACCTCTGCGTCCTTGCCCGTGTTCTTGAGTCCCTTGTGCCAGCTGAGGTCAACCTCAAAGTAGTGCTTGTTGGGAAGGGAGTAGGTGGCGGTCAGGACCTCGGGGACGGCGGCGAGGATCTGCTCGCACATCTTGTACATTGTGTTCTGCACGCTGGCGCTCTCATCCTCGGCAAAGGTCTTCATAGTAATGTCGCGGGCTGCCTGCCACGCCGGGTCGAAGCGGGGCACGGCGGCCCTCACGGCGGCAAGGTCCGAAAACTTCCAGGTCCAGCCGGCGTCGACGTCGGTGGAAAGTATGCGGTCCCAGGTCTCGGGAAGGGTGGTGTACTCGTCGCGGACAAAGCCGTGGAAGGCGGAGCCGGTGGACTTGAGGACGGTGAGCTTCTGGATGGCGCTGGCGAGAGCTATGCCTTCATGGCGGGAGACGCGAGCCTCGACATTGCGAGTCTCCTCGCCGTCGCGGAAGAATGAGTGAGGGTGCGGCTTGCCGTCGATGGTCATGCGGGTCCAGCGGTGCTGGACGATCTTGATGTTGGCAGTGTGGATGTGGGCGTAGGTGTCGAGGAAGTGGGCGCCGAGGATGGAGGCGAAGAGCTCGGGAGGGTTGACGGGGTTCTCCTTGGCCTTGATGTAGATGGTGTTCTTGATGGAGTCAGTGGCGACGACGACGCTGTTGTCGGCGGCTGTGTACGACGTGTCGATGTCGCCCTCGAGCAGGCAGCAGACGGTCATTTCAGTGACGGTCTGGGTGGCGCCGTCGCGCTCGACCTTGTAGACGCGGACATTGTCCTTGCCGTAGCGGGCGGAGGCGAGGTAAGACATTGTGAATAAGAGTGTTGGTGAGAAGTGGGCGAGACAGAAAGATGATTGTCACGGTTTGACGATGGTGATGGTGATGATAATGTTGTTGTCACGGCAGATGATGAGATAGATAACGAGGATGAAACCACTGTGAGGGCTTTGGGGTAGCGATGATGAGGGCTGTGGTGATTGGACAATGAGACAGAAGACAAGAGCAAGAGCAAGAGTCAAGAGCGGAGGCGATGCTCGAGAGGGGAGGCAAAGTGTTTATATATATCAATCGGTTTCAGGGGAGGACGGCTGAGGTTTCTCAGTCTCCGTTTAGCTTCGTTGAACGTCACCCACCAACACCCGGGATACGGAAATCCAGAGATAGCGTAGTCGCGTCTTGAGCCGGCATGTTTGCTTCGCTTCTACAGGGTGCTATTGCCTACATACTGTAAGGGCCAATGGCGTGCGGCGGTCCAATAGCACTGGCCGAGCTGATCCGATCGCTGGATAGGGTCCGGCAGCCGTGGGGTAAGATGGTCTTATGGGTGACTAGTGGATCCCCCGGAGCCCGCCGATGCCCTTTGGCAAGCTAGGCAGGCAGGTCGCCGCATGCAGCCGCTCTCTGGACGGCTCTTTGCGGCCCCCGGCAGGCAACGAGCAATGGGCGGGACCAATTTTTCTTCTTTACTTTTCGTCGCTGGATGACTGAAGCAAACGCCTTCAGGTTTTTTTTTGGTAGGCTCGGTGTTTATCAAAGGTCATGTAGGGGGTCAAGCCGCAGAAACTTTTTTGTGTGTGTCTATGAGCCTCAATGGCCGGCTCCGAACATCACATCACACCCTCTGTAAGCTTGCCCCGTCGGTTGGTGACCGAATGTACCTAGCAAAAGCACATCATTCAAAGGACTTGTCAACCCCACCTCGTGCAAGACATCGCCTGTAAATCTCTGCCGCCGTTCTCCGGCCTGGTGTTAGGTTGAAGTGAAGTGAGAAGAGGCGAGGTCCACACCGGGGCCACCGCCATCTCGGGGCTGTGGATGTCAGACACAAGGGCCGAAGAAGCAAATCCCGTACGTGACCCTGACAGAAACGGGTTTGTTCAGGTAACGACCGTCGAAATGCAACCGATCCCTCGATGCTTGGCTTTTAGTCTTGTGGCGGAGACGCTCGAGTCTGGCCAGAAGATGCATGGTGGACGTCGCCGAGGCATCGAACGACTGTGGACGGGGGAGCCGGCCGTGTTTCAGCATTGGCGGTGGAAGTGGACGCTGTGGCGCGAGCAGCTTCAGAAGGCAAGGGCTTTCCTCGGGAGCAGGAGGAGGAGGGTAGCCTATGATTATCGGTCATCGGCGCGCCGCTCCCGTCTCTTTAACATTTCTCCATCTACAAAAGCGAGTTTCCTTTGCTTGGGCTTCTGGACGTTGAGATACTGTTCTCATGGATTTCTGAGTACATGGCGAACGAGCGCCTTGCTTACTGTCTATAGTGAACAGACAAGCGGGTGCACAATCTACAGTATAGATAAGTGCGGTCCCGAAGTTGCCTGATGGTTTCATTACAGAGGTTTGGTATCTGCATCTTATCAACAAGAGTCAAGAAACATGTACACTCTCAGCGAGCGTGCCACTGTCAACGACAACCACTTCAGCTCATGGACGCGTTCCCATTGGTTCCCTGGTGGGCCATCCCACTATCCGAGCCAGACACCGCAAGGCAAGGTGCGCGCACCAGGAGCAAGAGAACATGGCCCGTGCTTTCTGCGAAGTGGGTGAAGAAGCGAGCAGAAGCGGGGCGGGTTGAGTACCTTGGGCACGAGCGAACAGAAGCAAGAGAAGCCAGCCCTGCAGTAAATCGCGACAAGTTCTACTATAGCATTGGCCGTAGGTAGGTTAGATATCTACCCAGTAGGAAAAGACAAATCGGTAAATTGAGTGCATGCATAGGTCCGATTGCAATAACTCCAACACCACGACTTGGTCTTGCCGTCGACGTACAAAGTGAAGTACCCCATCAGTTGGTACGATACCTCTTCGATGACAGTCTGTCTGACACTACCACGACCTATGCCTGCCCGCCTTGGGTTAGACCTCGCGACGTCGGCCTTCTGACACTGCACCCCCAACTCAACAAGCGACCCCTGACCACCCACACCAGACATCGATACCATTGGAGCAGCACCGTTGGCACGACCATAAACCCATACACGCGCAACGCACCACGGCAGCGGTAGAGGCATATGTACCTCCACTGCTCCTGAGCCAGCAGGTTTGGGGCCCAGCGACCAAGCGCCGCGGGCCGTCAACCGTGAACTGTGAACTGGCAGCCACGCCGAGCCATCGCACAACGCCCAAGTCCCTGACGACGCCATACTTCATTATTCTTTACGAGCAATTAAATTCCATACCTTCTCATTCCCATTCACCTTCGGGTACCGTTGGTTGTCTTGAAACGACCTGCCGCAACGGGCAATTGCGGAACAAACCCCACGATCGACACACATAGCCTCAGCATTGAATCCCCATCGCATCTCCACCCGGAGTGACTGACGACCTGCCCTTGTCTTGGATTGGCTCTGCAGGTGGCCGTCCGACTTCAACCATCTACGCCCAACAGCCTGCGACCCGACTATTCACCCGATTGATAACTGTCTACAGTTGCATTTTCACGGTCTTCGACGACTGCACTCACATCAAATCCCACGTTGGTACATCCGTCACGAAAGAACCCATATTGATCGGCGGCCGTCCCTTACTCCGCGCGAACGACGAATTCGACGAATCATCCCCCTTCCTAGATAAAACAACAACCACACATATCAAGCCGTCTCGCGATAACAGTCGCCCGAATGCAACGACCTACGGAGAAGCCCCGGAAAAAGGTGGTATCATAGAGAGGTTTCACCGTCATGCTGGGCGCCTCCAGCCAGTCTCAAAAGGCACTGTCGCCTCAGCAGTCTGCATCGAGCGTCAACACCCTCAACCCACGACCGAGTTTCGAGCGCGAAGCGAGCGCGGGCGGCCTCCAGCCGCCCTCTGCCTCTGCCAATGCATCAAGAAGCCTGGGCGCGTCGGGCGTCAGCTTCGGCCCGCGAGGCTCCTCGCTCAACCCCTCCATCGCGCCCGGGAGCTTCAGTTCTGAGCTGCGCAGCCAGATGATGCCATCTCGTTCTGGCTCCCGGGGCGATATCTACAGCATCGATAAGGTCGACGAGGAAGATTCCGCCACGGCTGCCGAGCAGACACTTGCAGCTCTCAGAGAACAGCTGAATCGGGAGATGAAAATCAAGGATGGGAGCGAAAACATGTTGGAAGCTTTGAATGCGAAGAAGGCGAAGCAGACAAAAGAGCAAAGGGCCAAGGTCGAAGCCGAGCTCAACGCGTCCAATCAGCGGATCAAGATTCTGCGGCAGAAGATTGCAGACGCTTCGAGGTTCAAGCCGACGCCGACGACTCCAACGAGACAGAGGACCAACGATGCGCTGTATTCTTCCGCCAACAATGGACTGCGCTCTCCGCCCAGTGCCTCTCGCAGTGGTGCTGGGTCCGACAACGAGGAGGCGGCCGAGCAATCGCCCACCTTTCTTCTAGCCGAGTTGCTTCAGGCCCTAGAGCAGGAGGGTATGCCTCCAGAATACTATGTCAGCCGGGGCAACAGCCTAGTCGACTTGTTCAGACGACACCCCACCCTCAAGTATGACCTGGTATGGTCTGTCTTTGGTCTGCGTATGCAGGTCATGCTCCTCAGCGAGGCCAGAGAAGTAGTAGCCGCTGGCTACCGCATGATCCGATATGCCATCTCAGATGTGGCCTCCCTAAAAAAGATCCGCAGCTTGAATACTGACATCATTGTTGTGACGTAAGTAGGAGGCTCACCTTCTTTGGGGACCCGGCTGACATAAAGCAGATCTTTGATCAAAGACCGCAAGGCTGATCTGGAGCGCGAGCAGGCTCTGAAGTTTGTCAGAGCCTTCTTGGATGTAAAAGACGGAGTCAAAGAATTGTCGCGCGCCGTGGTTCGAACTGTGGCTGCTGTTGCTGAGCAGGCTGAAGACCGCCTGCGGTCCATCTGCCTGGAGACGCTTGCTGAGATCATGCTTCGTGACCCTGCCCTAGCAGTCGCATCTGGTGGCCTGGCACCACTCTCTGAGGCCTTGATCGAAGGTACCTACAAGTCGCCAGAGTCACTCACAACATCTTACATGCATGTTTTGGACAGTCCGCAGAAGAGGGTTTACCTGCGCTCTGGTTATGATCTGGAGGTCCTCTTCACAGCGTTCACAGACATTGTCTTGGCCAACGAGACTTTGTTGAAACAAAATGCCAAGGCCATCACCAAGATTCTCAAGAGCTGGCCTGGTCTGATGATACTGACAATGCACGAATCCCGCGCTCTCAAGTCGCTGCTGACCAGCATGGTACTTCCCCAGCCCACCATCCGAGAAACCGTCATCGATCTCGTCTACCTACTCCTTCGGATCAAATCTCCTTCGTGGGCTTCCTCATTTCTTGCTGGCCGCCGCTTGACGACGTACGGACGGGTTGCTAGCCTCAAGTCCATCCCGAACCAGACTTCATCAGCGACGTTGTCCCCCATGGAAGAAGATAGCGGAGAGCAGAACTTCATGGACCACTACACCGCCCTTCTTCTGGCAACATTCGTCAAGGCCGGGCTTCTGGAAAACCTCCTCCAGGTCGCACGGACCAGCGAGCCGCAGTTGTCAAGGAAGACATGCCTCCTTATCGGAGAGGTGCTGAAGCTTTCAAGCAGGCTCCTTCCCTCATCATGGAGCAACGATCTCCCTCTGCTTCCAGAATTGTTCGCCGCCGCCACCCAGTTCAAAGACGACAACCGATTCATTGCCTCCGGTATAGTTTATCAGATTAGCTCGGTGAGCAGGACACTGTACAGGAGCTCGCCGTCTGTTGCCACAGCTGGAACCCTGCCGTCCAATGACAGCATGGGCAATCTCGCGGACATGCATCGCAAAAGCAACGCCGGGACTGTGGTTCAAGAGGGCGCAATCCGACAGCTCCTGGTTGAGTCTAACGTCTTGAACAGCTCCAACTATTTGAAGTGGAACTGGGACGTCATTTCGCGAATAATCGAAGGGCCGCTTCAAGATGGAAAGCGGCTGGACGAGGTCAACAGAGTGTCCAAATTCATGAACAGGATCATGAGCTTCTACCGGCCTTTTAAGCACAGGTTCTCTGATCTCTCGAGCAACAAAAACACGCAAAAGTACGTCAGGGTAGGATGTGCTTTGATGCATACTCTCCTACAGTCCCACGAGGGTGTCGACTACTTGCAGGATCATAAGATGTTGCGGCAGATAGCCGAGTGTCTAGCTCAATGCGACCCGGTAAGCGTCACGCTACTTACATCCCGGGCATAAGACTGACACCCTTCGCAGAGCAGCGGGCTGACGTCGACGGACCCTATGTTCTCTCCTGGTCGCCTGCAAAGCACGCTTTGCGCTGGCTACTTCCCCATGCTCGGCGTCCTCAGCGGTGACCCCAGGGGCTTGGAGCTTCTGCAGCGTTGGAGAATGTTCAACATGATGTATCATATCCTCGGCCACAAGCAGCGCCCCGACCTGATCAAGCTGCTGCTCTCCAACTTCGACTACAGCATCCCAGGCCACCCGCGGGTGCTTATAGAGCAAGCATTGACTTCTGGTACGAGAGAGATTCGCATCACGGCGACGAACGCTCTGCGAAAGTATGCGACTCGGCCTTTCGATGCGTCACAATCTTCCCACGGAAAGGTTGACTGGAAGTGGGCAATCGAAAAGCTGTGTGACCAGCTGTACGACCCCGAGGTAGAGGTCTGCCGCACCGCGGTTAAGATCCTCGAGAAGGCATGCAACAAGAAGGCATACCTGGAATACGTTGTCCAGTGCCGTCCAACAATGGACCACTTGGGAGAAATCGGCGCCCCTCTCCTCCTGCGGTTCCTGTCTTCTTCCATCGGCTACCACTACCTCGATGGCGTCGATTATATCAGCAACGAAATGGACGACTGGTTCCTCGGCCGGAACGACTCGTACGTTGGAGTGATCGAGACCAGCTTGGCCAAGGCGTTCCTCGAGAATCCGGAGGAGCATCAGAACCGCATGAACATGGTGGACGAGGCTCAAGCGGAGGCGGAGCCAGAGAATCACATTCCGCCGCACTTCTATCGCGAGCTCGCACGCACCCAAGAAGGCTGCAAGCTACTCAGCGACAAGGGACACTTCGCCGAGTTTGCCAGCACCATCAAAGAGTATGGGATGCAGTCGGAAGATCCAGAGCTCTTGTTGAAAGTCAAGGCGTCAATGTGGGCCGTTGGCAATGTCGGATCGATGGAGCTCGGTGCCCCTTTTATCGAATCATGCGACGTTGTGGAGGACATTGTGAAGATTGCCGAAGAGCACGAGGTCATGAGTCTGCGCGGCACCGCTTTCTTCGTGCTTGGACTGATCTCTAGATCCGCTCACGGCCTGGAGATCCTTTCAGAGTGCGGATGGGACGCAAATCTTTCGCCCAGGGGAGAGTCCTTGGGCTTCTGCATCCCTAACAACCTGTCCAGGTTCTTCTCGTTCAAGCCCTGGGATCACGCCATCGCCTCCAAGATCACGTTGCCAGACTCGCAGAAGACGTTTCTGACTCCGCCGCCAGCCACGGTAGCGCGTCCGCCTTTGGAGAAGGAAGAGCTGCCGGCCTTCACCAACGAACTAGCCACCAACCAACGAATCCTCGATCTTGTCGTTGATCTCGGTAACATGGTGTTGTACAAACGCGCCATGGGCGAGCTGATGCAGATCAGGCAGCACAAGGTGCCGGGTTTCAGATGCCCAAAGATGTTCAAGCGCGTCATGACGATGCTCGAATACAACCACTACCGTTTACCTATCAGACGAATGGTACTAGAGATGTTCGACAAGAGCGTCCTCCGGCGGATTGTCTTTGGCGAAGACAGCGACAGTGGGTCTGATGAGAACGAGGACGACGGAGTCAATGATTCATCATCTGGCGACGAGAACCGAACAGAGAGGCAGAGGAGCATTTCGGATCCTTCAGAGCTAGGAAAGGACACCCCGACGAGGGCGGAGCGGTCGAACAGCCAAAGCTCGGCAGACACGGAGAGCTCGGCGGGGACGGCGTAAGGCTCCATCGACTCGTTACATCGGCACATTTTCCTCAGACAACTTGGCATGCGCGACGAAAGCAGACGGGTGGATATTGAGATGCGCCAGACACCATGATGAGGCGTTTTGCTTTTGGCTTTTCTTGTACTATATCTCGGGACTTTGGGGATGGATATGTCTGGTCTGGCAAACCGTCCGATGTCTTGCCCAGAAAGAAGACTTTCAGAAATCACGACTTGCTGTCAGAGCGAGCAATGGATATGATGGAGGCGGGTTGGCTGTCTGCATTTCGATTCCCAGGGAGTAGGGTGTGTCGGCAGGGTAGGTAGGCAATTTCAAAAGTGGCTTCTTCTTCATTTGAAGACTTCAGTGTTGAAGTCCGCGGGCTTGTGATGTAATGGCTATGTGCCAGTGCCAACGTCAATCGCGAGAGATTCCTTACGTGATGCGGTTGCCCACAATCTGAACGTTTTGGTCACTGGACCGTTGAGAGGTGCGCGTACCCGTACATCCATCGGAGGGGGGTATTGTAAAATCTTGGACCCGCCCCCACCTTGAGTGACATCCACGAACCACGGGCGCTCCAACATTAACCGCCATCCTCCATCCCGTCCCAGTCGGAAAGGTGTTCTCGGCAACCTGCAGTAACACTTGTACGACGAATCGGACCGTATAGACCAACACCGATAACGTTCACTCTGGTCGATTACGACTGGTACTAGCGCTCAGTATGGTTCAGGGACGGGTTCTCGTTATTGCCGGCTCTGACAGCTCGGGGGGGGCGTGAGTAACTCCATCCCATCAAGCCAATTTGAAGGTCCAAAACTGAAATGAGACAATCTATAGCGGTCTAGAGGCAGACCAAAAGGTGATCGCGGCTCACGGCTGCTATGCCATGACCGCCACGACGGCCCTGACGGCACAGGACACTACCGGCGTGCACGACATTCACCATGTGCCACAGGAGTTCTTGGTTAAACAGATTGACGCCTGCGTCGGCGACATTGGCGTCGATGTTGTCAAAACCGGTGGGATAGGTGCATACCGCTGGGAGGGGTTCTCGGGAACTGACTGAGTCTAGGTATGCTGGCTTCTCCTACAACGATAGGTACAGTAGTCGAGGCTCTCAAGAGGCACAAAATCCCCAGGGTGGTCGTAGACCCGGTATGCGCTGCCTTCTTTTCCATCAGTTTCGGGGAGTGTTCGCCTTACAGTAACGACAGGTCATGATCGCAACTAGCGGTGCGGAGCTTCTTCCCCGCGAAGCCGTCGCCGAGCTGCTGGACGGTCTCCTAAGGCTCACAACCGTCCTCACGCCCAACATCCCCGAGGCGAAGCTCATCCTTGAAGACTCGGGTTACAAGTCCATCGAGGTGAAGAGCGTCAGGGACCTCGACGAGATGGCAAGGTCCGTCCAGGCGCTCGGTCCCGAGTGGGTGCTCGTCAAGGGCGGACATGCGCCGTTTAAGGCAGACTTCACTGTGGCTGAGACGGAGGAGGAGAAGGCTATCGTTGTTGACGTGCTCTACGGACAGGGAGAGTTCTTGCATATCCAGAGCCCTTATCAGAGTTCCACGAACACGCACGGAACAGGCTGCTCGCTCGCTTGTGGGTAAAGCCGTTTCGTTGGGGGTGGAAAATACTGACACATGGTAGCTGCCATCGCGTCGAACCTCGCCAAAGGTCTCAGTGTACCTGAAGCAGCTAGATCAGCTTGTCGATACATCGAGGCTGCGATCAAAACCGCTCCAGGCTTCGGCAAGGGACATGGACCGTTGAACCACTTCCATTCGGTTCAGACACTTCCATTTGCGCCGTACGACCTCCGATCCTCTAGGAAGACCGATACTGACTAGCAACAGGGGACGGTTCATTGAGTATATGCTCGCACGAACCGATGTCAAAGATGTGTGGAAAACGTTCGTTTACCACCCCTTCGTCATGGCCATGGGCGATGGCACGCTGCCTATGGATTCCTTCAAAAAATACCTCATCCAAGACTACCTCTACCTCGTATGTCTCTGGTCATTTGGCCAAGATCTTTTGCTGACATATTCAAAGGTCCATTTTGCCAGAGCTAATGCCCTGGCGTCGTACAAGGCCAAGAACATTGCGGACATTGCAGCTGTGGGTACTAGATGTCGCCGTGATGGGATATACATTGACCTCGCCAGGGCGCTACCATCGTCAGTCACATCACTCGTGAGATGAGCTTGCACATCGACTACTGCAAAGATTTCGGCATCACCGTGCCTGAGATTGAGGCAACCGAAGAGCATCAAGGTCAGTTGTCTGCTAGCCGGTTTCAAGTTCGTCGTCTAACGAAGCACAGCCTGCACGGCGTACACACGTTACGTTCTCGACGTGGGAATGAGCGAGGACTGGATCGCCCTGCAAATGGCGCTGGCCCCTTGTCTTCTCGGATACGGCGCCGTGGCCAAGCAGCTTCACGGCGATGCCAAGACCAAACGCGACGACAACACGTACTGGAAGTGGATAGAGAACTACGTTGCTGATGACTACGTTGGGGCCGTCAAGACCGGATCAGGTGCGTGGTGCTTCGACAGCGGTTTGACGAAGCGCAGAGTTGCTGACCAGAGGACAGAGTTGATCGAGAGGCATGCCGTCTTGCAGTCCCCGTCGAGTATCGAGCGGCTGGTCAAGATTTTCATTCATGGAACCAAGGTATGGCGCCCGTCCCACAACCCTCGAGCATTTAATGACTGTGACGCAGATGGAAATTGGCTTCTGGGAGATGTTTCCTTCCCGATGAGAAATCCCCTGCCAGGCTATTGCTTGATGGGATGCAACAGAGTACATGAAAAAGACAGGCCTTCGAACAAAGGCAGTAGACAAAGAAACCCCAACTAGGAACGTCTGCAACCATACTTCCAGCATGCATGACTGACTTGGAACATGGCCAACGCATCCGATTGTCGTCATCCTGGCGCTCAAACAGCCACAAACACGAAACTCACACACTGTAGTAGATCAACGCCTATATAATTTGTCCAAGAAGGGGATTAGAAGGAGAACAAGAAGAAGATGGAAAAAATACAAGGTAGGAGGTCAATAACAATCTTGCAGCGTAGTGCAGAAGCTTCACATGTCGTTTGATGCATTGTGCTGTGCTTCATTTTCTTTGACAGTTCGGGTGTACATGCTGCTGTCCCATTTTTGACAGAGGCTGAGTGAGAACTGCATGAGGGAAGAGATACCCTGCCAGCGGAGGCTCGTCCGAGAACCAACCGAATTTCAATCAAAGGTGGTATCCGCAGTTCAAATGCAAAATCTGAGAAGGGTTTTCTGGAAAGCAGAAATCTGGAGACCCCCGGCGAGAAAGACCCGAGAGTCAAGAACCTTGTTGCAGAATTGGTGGAGGTGCCTTATCGCGAGTCATATCCACTATCTTATCCGGTCGATGATAGAGAAGGAGCGGGTCCACGTGCATGGAGTACGTATCTTTTTCGCCTTAGCAGGGTCCTCTAGCAGCCTCTGCCTCGAAAAGTTTTGGCAGGCAAGAAAAAAATTCACCCCGGACCGCCTTCCCTCGCGCTCCCCAAAACCTTCCGTCCTCCTGTTCTTTCTTCCCCCTTCCCTCGTCCGCATCCCTCTCTTCTCCATCTCACAAACTCCCATCCGCATCTCAACGCAACAACAGTCTTCTTTTTCGGTTCACTCCAGAAAAGGACTTCAACCCTGCGTTTCTCTCCCCACGGTCTTTCTATCTTCCTTTGACACTTCGCTTACGCGAAGATCAACAACTACCCTCAGACACTTGCACACTCTCTTCACCTAGCAAACATGTCCTACGGCGGCGGATACGGTGGCGGCGGTCGCGGCGGCGGTGGCGGCTACGGAGGAGGTGGTGGTGGCTACGGCGGTGGTCGCGATCGCAGTGACAGAGGCGGTCGCGATGGCGGCTACGGCGGTGGTGGTTTCAACGGGTAAGCATTGATTCCATTCCCGAAGATTGTCGGTCGGGTTCGCAAGGCTTCTGCGGCCTTGGCGCCACGCCCTCCGCTGGTGCCTGCGACGAACCCGCATTGTCGCGTCTCGATATGAACGTGACTTGGGATCGCGGCATCGACGGTTGCAAACCATTTTTCTTCATACAGAGAACCAACTAACAGTCCAGTGACAGCAACGGCTACGGTGGTGGCGGTGGTGGTTACGGTGGTGGTGGTTACGGCGGCGGCGGCGGCGGCGACCGCATGAACAACCTTGGCGCCGGCCTTCGCACGCAAGAATGGGGTCAGCACTTCCACGTCCATGCTGCATCAAAACAAACAAGCTAACGATCAAACAGACATCAACACGATGCCCAAGTTCGAGAAGTCTTTCTACAAGGAGCACGATGAGGTCGCCAACCGCAGCCCCGAGGATGTCGAGGCCTTCCGCCGCAAGCATCAGATTGCCATTGCTGGCAGCGATGTTCCCAAGCCTGTCGAGACCTTCGACGAGGCTGGATTCCCCAGATATGTCATGGACGAGGTCAAGGCCCAGGGCTTCCCCGCTCCCACCGCCATTCAATCCCAGGGTTGGCCTATGGCTCTCTCCGGTCGCGATGTCGTCGGTATTGCCGAGACTGGTTCCGGAAAGACGCTCACCTACTGCCTTCCCGCCATCGTTCACATCAACGCCCAGCCCCTCTTGGCCCCCGGCGATGGTCCCATCGTCCTGATCCTTGCTCCCACCCGTGAGCTCGCGGTCCAGATTCAGCAGGAGATTTCCAAGTTCGGCAAGTCCTCTCGCATTCGCAACACTTGTGTCTACGGTGGTGTCCCCAAGGGCCCCCAGATCCGCGACCTCTCTCGCGGTGTCGAGGTCTGCATTGCAACCCCCGGACGTCTCATCGACATGCTCGAGGCTGGCAAGACCAACCTGCGCAGAGTCACCTACCTGGTTCTCGACGAGGCTGATCGCATGCTGGATATGGGTTTCGAACCCCAAATTCGCAAGATTATCGGCCAGATTCGCCCCGACCGTCAGACCCTCATGTGGTCTGCCACTTGGCCCAAGGAGGTCCGCGCCCTTGCCTCAGACTTCCTCACCGACTTCATCCAGGTCAACATCGGCTCCATGGAGCTGGCTGCCAACCACCGCATCACCCAGGTTGTCGAGGTGGTCAACGAGAGCGAGAAGCGTGATCGCATGATCAAGCACCTCGAGAAGATGATGGACAACAAGGAGAACAAGGTTCTCATCTTCGTCGGCACCAAGCGTGTTGCCGATGAGATCACCCGATTCCTTCGCCAGGACGGATGGCCCGCGCTTTGTATGTCATTTCCACTCTCGCCTTTGTTTGAATACACTAACCGGTACTTCCAGCCATCCACGGTGACAAGCAGCAGAACGAGCGTGACTGGGTTCTGGACCAGTTCAAGACGGGCAAGAGCCCTATCATGGTCGCTACCGACGTCGCGTCGCGTGGTATTGGTGAGTATCACATCCCCCCAACCTACATGGCAACTTCCAGCAGCCTCGTGCTGTGCTTTACTCTTATGTCTAGGGGCTCTCTTGATTGCGCACTCTTGCCTGATGCATTCGTGTTTCCTTGGTTCTCTCTGCTCCTGCGTGGAGTCTTGGTCTGGTGTGTAGCCTTTGGCTCGCTATACTCGCTGTTCCACTCTTGTGCCTCCCATATGCCAATGGTACAAGCGTGGATGTGGCATATCTTGATTCGATCAAGTTGTCCCCAAGATTCCCCAAGCCCGAGGACCCGGTACACTGAACTTTCCAGGATGGCATTTGACGCAGACGGACTGCCCTGTCTTCGACGGAGTGAAAGACGGCCCGATATGATTACCAAACATACCTGGTTCCATGCTGGAACGTTGCTATACACACCGTGAGGCGTTATGCTAACCCATTCATCAAGATGTTCGCAACATTACTCACGTGCTGAACTACGACTACCCCAACAACTCGGAGGACTACATCCACCGTATCGGCCGTACCGGTCGTGCTGGTGCCTTGGGTACCGCCGTTACCTTCTTCACCACTGACAGTGAGTTCTCCTGTCTTCCACCTTTCGTTCCTTGACGCTAACTTTTTGCAGACTCCAAGCAGGCTCGCGACCTCGTCAACGTCCTCAGGGAAGCCAAGCAGGAGATTGACCCTCGTCTCGCTGAGATGACCCGCTACGGCGGCGGTGGTGGTGGTGGTCGCTACGGCGGCTGGGGCCGTGGCCGCGGTGGTGGCCGTGGCGGTGGCGGTGGTCGTACGTTCTTCATCCCAAAGTCTTAGTGGTGTTTACGCTGACGGACTCCCCTTGCAGACAATTCTAACAACGCCCCCCTAGGTGGTGCCCGACGCTGGTAAGAACCTTGCCTATTGGTTTATTCCAACGGCTCGGTAATTCATCATCATGCGGCGGCAACTTGCGCAATTCATCATGCAACATCGGCGTTCACGTAGACGGGAGGGTTTAGATTCGAGGTACACGGGGATACCGTGCCTATGGCCCCTTCAGTCTGGTATTTTCCCCACGACATTTTTCCTTTCTCGTGTTTCTGTATTTGCCCATATCGGTTTTGGGACTGTGTGCGATATCTTCTTTCAGGCATGGCCAAACGTGGATTAGGTTGAACAAAAGTTAAGAGGCAACGAGTACGACACGACGAACGGTGTCGTGGACAGCATTAGAGACCTTCGTTGGGTCCAGTTACTTGCTCGACAGGTGACGACGGCATTTGATAGATGACTGTGTATACCAGGCACTGGCCCTGTCGAGGGTGTCGGTAGTAATAGGTCAACCATTCTACGATGCAACACTTGTGTTTGAGGTCTGAATGATTCCATGGCACGTCTATTGTTCGAGTGCGATCTTAACATCAACCTTTGGCTCTCTAATTGACGGATGTGATTTCTTGTGGCCTGCAGTTGCTGACATGCCACATCGTGTTTCTTGCATCTTTTCATTGTCACGTCTCATACGTCAAGTGTGTTGGCGTCTTGACTTGTGCGATGGATTTGAACGGGAACATCCTCTGATGCTCTGGCTCGAGTATCTCGCCGCTGGAGCAAGGAGATAGGCAGGTGAATAACGTTGGCGCTGTTTTGGAGCACAGCTATAGAGCGATCCTCTTGACATCTGCTTAGACCGGAAGAGGTTATGGGCCCTCTGGTATGTGTACGTCTCTTGGCATGGGTGTTGTTTCTCACACTGCACACGTTCTGCTCGACTGGTCCTCCATGTCGCATCGTCGTTTCGATGCCATTCCTCGTCTCCGAGTCCGCTCTGTTACCAGGGCAAATTGAGAAGCAGGCAGCAAGTAACAAGACCTCGTCAGGCCATCGAGCTCGACGCCGTTGGGTTGCCATTTGGTTCTCCCTGTCCCTCTTGCCGAACTCGCCCCCCCTCCCCCCCTTCCCCCCACCAAAAGACCAATGTATGGGAGAGGAGCTTGGTCTCCCTGGCTTCCCCGATTCCTAGAGACGACGGCGTTGCTGCCGTTCCCTTCCGGCAGACTGGAACGGTTTTCGGCTCGGAAACCCGGAGGGGCCTCTCTTTCCCGGCAGGACACAGCGAGGCTGGCTGCGAGAGGGCGGCTGCCGGGATGCTGCGGACTCGGCGGCTTTCCGACCGCCCCTTTCCTCAAGTGCGCATGGGGTCAGTGATGAGTGAGTCGTCGATCGCCCTTCACTCGTCCCGTACGTCACTCTCAACCCGCCGACAACCCAAGCCATACTCGCAGCCAGGGCGAGCGAGGCGCGCCGCCCGTTTTGCTGGCTGCAAGGCAGCGCAACCATACCAGTGAAGGGGAGGACTTGTCCGAGAGGCTTGATGAGCCAGCCGTAAGCTACCTAATCTACCTGCCTGCCTCTTGGGCTTCTCCCTGAGAAATGGCCTGACCTCGGGGTAGAGGAGAAGGAGATCAGGGGGCTGGGTTTCACACAAAGACATCAGTGGGGTCCAAGAAAAGTAAGTCGTCGTCTCTAATCGGGGGCATGTGCTGGGTGAAGGACGAGGAGCTCTTGAAGAAACCACCATCCTTGCTGACCCCAAGTGCCAAAGCCGGACGCCAAATAGCAAAAGTGAGCAGGTTGACGGACGTAAAAGGATATGATTCCTATTCAAGTTTTCGTTCATACAGAGTACAGCCTCCCAGTGCAGCAAGCCATGTGCACACCCCACGTTGTCCCTCCCGCGCCAGCCTTACCAGAGCCTTTGGAAATTTGAGCCCAACCATTCAACTCTGAACAAAAGCCAAGACAGAAAAGGGAACACGGCCAGACTAGTCAATGCCCAAGAAGCCAAGAAAAGACCTGAAACTCCCCGCTAGAAAATCACACATGCCCATAACAATACTGAATGCCCATGCCCTTATACCCAATGCCAGTTTTCTTTAGAAATCAACCTGCATCAGAGTTGAGTTGCGAGACTTGGGTCGTACCATGTCTATAATCGACGTCCTCCGAGAAGAGAAACGGCGCGGCCTCACTCCAACTGGAGGCAGAGGTGTCAAGAAAGGATCGTTGATACCGATGCTGCTTCTGGCACACGGCTGTGAGAACCGACGACGCTTTTCCTTTGCTTCCAACCAGCGCTTGACCCCGGAGCCCTAATCCCACGAGACAAGATCCTTCTGCTTTCCGCTCTCATCCAGCTCGACCACCGTGGCGGCAAACTCGCCACGCTCATCTTCAGCTTCGAGGTCGTCCATCTCGAGCTCAACCTCCTCGCCGTCCTCAAGCATCGTCTTGCCCTTTCGAAGATAGTCGCTTCTGATGTCCCATCCAAACTTCCAGACCCACGTCTCGAGCTCGGAAAAGGCCTGGCCAACAGCAGCCTGCTCGGGAGTGGCCAGTGAGTTAAGTGTCAGGAGCACTTCGTTGAGGCGTCGCTTGTAGACGATGAGGGCCATGCGGAGATCGCGAGAGTATGACGGGCCGTAGTCGAGTACGGAACCATCAAGGTAGCGTTCGTTGTACACAAGCTGGGCTGTGATTGTCTGCAGGAGGAAGCGGGCCAATTCGGGACGCCGGAGGGGCAGGGTGTAGGCCTTCAGGACGACCGAAACCAGCATGTGCCACCACTGCTGGATGCAGGCTTCATTACCAAGATGCATGCCGACGATGAAAGCAAACTGCAGCTCCCCAACGATGTCGTCGTCACTGATAGCCGTGGACATCAAATAAGCCGTCGCATCGACTGCCTGCTCGGTGCGTGCGGCGCCGACACTTTCCGCATCGTACGTTTTTGCGCCCTGGCTGAAGGTAAATTTCAACTCCGTGCTTGCGACAACACTGGGTATCCTTTTCTCGAGCTCGACCTCGGCGGGAAGCATTAGGGCACCCCTCACACGGTCCGACGTGTGCACAGCCCAGTTGCCGGCCTTGCGGGCGGTAATTCTGCTCAGAAGTGGGGCCGAGATGGCGTTCGTGAGCTGCTGCCAGATGTTGGTGTTCCTTGCGAACTCGGGCTCGGGGCTCGAGGAACCGGAGGCCACCGACTTGATGGTGGCGTTGAGGGCGCGGAACTGATAAGGCGCCAGCTTGGGATAGATGTCTTGGATCTTATCCTTTTGGAAGCGGGCCTCGACTTGGCTAGCTGGCTCGCCGACAACCTCGTTGAATTTGTCCCATTGCATGACGTGGATTTTTTCTGTGGCCGAGCTGATGACCCAGAAGCCGCACCGCGTTGTGCTGGCCTCCGTCTCCGACACCCAGAAGAAGTGCGGACCGGGAGGGATGTCTCTGACGCCGACAAACTCGCGGGCGGTGAAGGAGACGGAATCGTAGCCCACAGTGAAATGAGCAGGCAGGTCCATGATCAGTACGATGTCTCCGCCGTTTAGGGAGTGGCCATGCTGGGGCAACGGCTGCCGGGTCGCGATATCATCTTGAGAGTCGATGGGTCCCAGAAGCGGGGGTTCGTCGTCGTCGGGGGCTGTGTTTGGGCTCATGGCGACTTCTTGCGACAGAGACGAGTCGGCGGGTTGGTGAACGTGCAGGGAGCCGAGTGGATGGGCGCCGGTGACGCGGATGGATTTGCAAGATAAAGCCGTGGTGGAGACGGACGAGTCGGACTTTGGCAGGCCCGAGTTTTTGAGAAGGGCGGGCCGGATGGGGGCGTCGATGGAGGCGCCGGAGGTCATGGTTTTCCTTGGGAGGGGGTTTTCTCCCTCCTTGTTGAAGGAGACGATGAAAAGTTGCCCCACCGTCGTCCGAAGTTCAGACTTGGCCGGAAAATAGAAGAAGCGAGGGGAATATGCAGACCAAGTCTGATGAGGTATGTATCAACCAGGTCGTAACAGATCACGGTCGCGAGGCAATGTCTTGACGATGATTCTGAGGAGAGAGAAAATAGGTTGCGAAAAGAAGGCGGTGAAGCGAGGTTTGGTGATGTGCGAGTGAGCAGAGGTTTGCGACCGGGAGAAACCAGAGAAACCACGAGCGACGCGCGACGACAGACAGGCTCGATGCTGCCTGGCAAGCTCTGAAGCGGCCTCAGGCTGGTTTCTGCGAGAGAATATATGTCAATAGCTGAGGGGTGTGTAAACAAGGGAATGGGGGAATTGTTCAAGCAGCAGGAAGGTTGTTGTAGATGGAGGCCCATGAACAGCGGAAGGAAGGAGAGTGGAAGATCGTGGAATGCGACCCTGCAAAGGCAGCAACCAAGATTTATGATTGCCTGGCTGGCCTGGCCCTCCTCGCTCCTTCCTTCCTTTCCTTCTCATCCATCCATCTCTTCCTTCCCCTCGCACCGGCCGGAGGGTGGAATAACCTCCGGACACCAATCCGCCCCTGCCCCTTTGTTCATTCCATGCATCTCTCCTCCCTCTTATTCGCTCTAGATCGTTTCCATTCGAGACAATGTGGAAGCAGCATCAGCAGGAGCAGCAACAACAAGGAGGAAGACAACAGCACGCATTCTTTAGCCGCTGTGACCGACCATGTCCCAGGCTAGCGAGACGACCGCAGACTACGTCATGTGTAACCTTTAGTAAGATTAGGCGTGGAAGAGGAGGGGGCATAGGATGCAGCAGCATGGGGTAGCTGGGTGTGGTACGACTAAGGTAGGTAGGGAGATAGTGGAATGCAAGGCAGTCAGTCGCCCAAGAGACTCAGGCGGTTCGGGCGCTGAAGCAGCACCTTTTGCAGCAACTAGCGCAATGGCGATAACGACGACGATGGCGATAAGTGGAGCGGCGTTCGACGGTACCGTTCCAGACGGCCAGGACCGGCTCTGAAAAGACGTCTTGTCTGATGAACATCACCCACTCATACTGGTGTCCCCAAAAAGAGGTAGTGGACGATGACAGTATATATCAATAAGTATATATTCGACGACTGTGGGACATGCTCAGCTAGCCCAGACGTTGGTTAATTAAAGCCCACGAGCTCACGCTTGGTCGTGGCTTACATCCAAAACAACGCACCCAGCCAGCCCACAGTCCGATTGGCCGTCCGTCCTCCGTCTTGTGTCAAGCCCCCTTCCGTTCCGTCCCGTCCGTCTCAAGTCAACGAGCAGTTTGCAAAACCGTTCCCCGCCCCGCCCCGAGCGATAACCTCGTTTCCCACGCTTCCGCAACGGAACTCGGGATCTCAACACCACACAAACCCCCCCACCATCCTACCGCGACCCATCCTCCCCGGCCATATTTATCTCCTCCACCCTTCCAATTCCCCCCTCCCTCAGTCCCTGACGTTACAGTTGGGGGCCAAAAGCCTAAGCTCGTCCGTACACGTGTACAGATGTGGTTTAAACACATCCAACTAACATAAGCGCTAGTATCATCGGCACCAAGGATTAAGGAAATAAGAAGAGAAGTCTTCCAACCTTCCACATCCCGGCATGCAAACCCCCGGTTCCTCCCCTGCCGGTCCCAGTTCTTCTAGAGGGTTCACGTCAGCCTCCACAACAAATGGAAGATCAAGGGACCTGCCTAACTCCTCTTATTCTTAAAAACTTCTGTCGCTTAGGCCCACAGCTGCCAAGGTCACCTACCCAGCAGAGTATAGAAACCTCAATCATAAAAGGGGGAGAAAGGGAAAAGGGGAATAAGACAGAGTAAGAGACGGCAAACTTAACTCGACAAGACAAGAAAATTGATACCTTAAATAAATCTTAAACCACCCCGCCTTTCCCCTCCTGTTTAAAACTACCAAGGTAGCAAGCGGCAAGGAGTGGTGGGAAGCCATCTCGACCCCGACGACTCGGTTGCACTAAGCACGGAAATCTTAAAAACTGCAAGACGTTAAGCAGCTGCGGGACGGTACACAGGAAACGAACACATTCATACACACACACACACACACACACTCTCTCTCTCTCTCTCCTCCTCCCCCTCTCCTCATCCTTCTCCCTCTTTGCGTATACACCTCACACATGGTTTCCGCGACCGGTATACCGGAACTCCAAAGTAAAAAAGTATAAAAAGAATAGCTACAAACCATGTTTTGACCTCAACTGACACCCCCCTCCCCCCCCCCGCCCGCATTCTTCGGGCACCAAACTTCAATACATGGGAAAGCAAACACATTTAGAAGACCTTGCCACGTCCTTACCACTGCACATACGACTGTAGGACTCGCCGTGCCCTTGAAGTTGTGTCTCCTCGGGGGACGACACGATCGCCGGCCTCATTGGCCCGCATCGATAATAGGATGAACTACAAACCGCTCTCCGGTTCATGTGCATATAATTGCAGCCCCCCTTCCACTCCCAACTCGTTGCCTCTCTTCATCGTCCTCAACTCTGTGTGTCCCAAGTTCAACGTCCCCAGGGCCTGTCGAGATACCTACCCACCACTAACTAGTTGGATCACGTCCACCCACCGCCAGAGGAAGTCCACCGACACAAAGCCATTCATTCCATCAGACAAACCCTCTCCCCATTACCGGCCAACTCGACTCGGCCGTCTTTGTCGACTTACACCTCGTCGCTTCCCAAACAAATCAACTGAAACATTAGAACACATTAGTGAATTTCACACCAATTGCCAACAAACATGAGCTTGGGGGCATATTTGGCGTGCTAATCCAGGCCTGTCACGATGTCCATCTACAGCAGCCCGCACCTTAGGTATCACAAAGGTCTCTCTCCGACTAACACAGAAACACACACACACACACACACACACACACACACATACACACACACACGCCACAATGCATACATCCACATCCCTTGTCTATCCCTTCGCACCTTACACACACGCATCCGCACACACTGTTAATGCTGGTCCCGTAGCGTCAGTTACACAAAGATCGTTTCTCTCCGACAGATGCCTGCCTGTCTGCCTGCCTACCAGGATATCCACCATCGCCTCCCCCGCCCTCTCTGCATCAGACACGCTAACCAGCAAAACAAAAACCACTAAAACACCAACCAACATTGTGTTACAAGGTGGGGAGGGGAAAGAGAGAGAACAAGAGAGAGTGAGAGAAACAGACGGACAGATAGACAAACTACCAGGGCGAATGAACATCGAGCTCCCGACTGAACCCTGTCTCTTATCCATGCTTGTTTGCCAGCCAGCCAGCCTTATGCACGTAAGAAACCACACACACCCATACACCCACCAACATGGACCAGACAGAGAGACTCGGGGCTAAACTCGCAACGGAATGGTGTCACCACCGCCACCAAGGCCTCTCTCTGTACCATGCTTTCGCCATCCGCGTCATTGCATCGACACCAGCATTGACGACCCCAGCAACCCGGTTTGCCACGCTAATTCTTCAGCGTCCGTCTGCTAAGTTTTCTCCATGCCTGAGCCTCAGCCCCACATTACACACCGTGTTCGTCCAAACCCAGCGACTCGGCTGCAGCCGCCTCTCTTGGGGTAGACTTCTCTTGGCACCTCATGCTTCAGGCTAGGTTGAATGGACATGGTTATATGCTGCTGGAGATTTTTTGCATTTCCCTTTCCGCAACTACGAAAACATTCTCAAACTGTCAAACGCAACTCGTCGACGCCCTAAACGTCCGTGTATGTGTAGGTATCTCGGCTACTCCAAAGGTCCGTCCTTGCCAAATCCTGTGCTTTCGCACTCTACCGAGAAAAATCCCCTGTTTTCCGAAATTCCTTATCGCCGTCCGAGAAGACCACCATCTCCCTCGAGGGGTCCAAGTCTGATTAGAAAAAAAGGGGGGTCGGCTGCAATGGATGGAGTTGGTGAACCGAAAAACGCTCCCCGACTCCCAGAGATGCTGCTCTTTCCTCTCTACAACCTCGACGATGTGGATAGCGTCGGAAAGCTTTCGATTTTGCCTGATGGGGCAAGTCGAGATGCGCTGCTGTGTCTGTCGGTTGCGTGATAAGTCGAGGTCGGCTCGTCAAGATGCGGAGGTGCTTCGTCCGTATCCCCGAATATAAGGCCTCAGCGGGCCAACCAAAGCGAGCCTCCACCCGTTTCGTCAGATCATGACTGTCCTCAGCCGTCCTCGTAAATGCAGAAACCACACCGATCCTAGGAAAAAGCCGTTGCCCATGCATCGTCTTATGTGGTGAAGAAAACCAAAGGAAAATGTGAAACACCGCATCGTGACGCGATGCCAATTGTATAAGCCTTAGGCGGATGTGCCCGAGACGTCAGTCGAAATGGCCAAGTGCCGCATCGGAACCATGCTGTGCGTGTACTCGATCGAAACGTGGGAATCCGGAAGCCATGATGAGTCGGATGTCGCTTCGTAAACTAGAATTTTGCCGCGCGTCTAATAACCCAAAGAGACAAAGGTGAAAGTTCGTAGTATGGACATGTGCGGATGAGTGGCTGTTGTCGTGCGGAAGGAAACCCGATAATGTACAAGTCCTTTCTCCCTTCCATCGATTAGGGTTGGGTCATTCCCGATACAAAGTCAGCCTGCCTCAGTGGCTAGACGTCTGAGCGCCGTTATCTGCCTGTACAGTTAGCCCACCGAGCTCGGCTGATCCCCGGTAACATAACTCACGTGAGCTGTACATGCTCTGATTAGGCTGGCCATAGGGGGACTGGGGCTGGTAGTTGGTCGAGTACATGTGAGAGCCGTTGTACTCCGGGAGTTGTTGCTGAGCTACACCTCCAGCAGACGGAGGGGCCGGGTACTGCGAAGGCTGGTAGCCAATTGGGGGCAGCTGAACTTGGCGACCGCTGGCGTATGCGGACGCCGACGATGTGCCGTCGGCTGCGGACTGAGGGTCGCCCGAGCCGTTCTGAGCGGCGGCGGCGGCGGCGGCAGCAGCCTGGCGCTGGCGTTCATCTTCCGCCTTTCGCTGCGCTTCCTCTTCCTTCTTGCGTTGCTTCCACTCTTTGCGGATCTCCTTGAACTCTGAGGACCCAAAAGCGTTAGTGTCAAGATTCTCCTTCAAACTGGTTTCGGTGTCCTAGCCCGCGCATATAGATCAATTTGTGACCATGACCGACGGGACCTATATCATGGTTCGCCCAAGTGGGGGATTGGCACCGCCAGGATCGTGCGCGGCTTGGCGCGCCAAACGCGACAACGTCCACCATAAAAAGACTGCAGTTTTACTCGACAACACAGCCACGTACCTTCTGGCGTTCTCTTCTGTCCGTGAGACTGCATAGTGACATGTGCGTTGAGATGGTTCAGCGTGCCGTAGGCCTTCTCACAGCCGTTCCAACCACACTTGTACATGCGTTCAATTTCCTCGTATCGTCGGCGGGGTCGCTTGTGCTGTTGAGCACCGGGAATCGGAACGAAAGAGTAAACCTGATTGCCAAACTGTTACGTCAGTATGCTTGTTCTCGCCTGGGGATGAAAGCGTGCGTGCCGCGTGCCATCCTCTGCCCGCGATCCCGCGTCAATGACGCGGGACTGACAGTGATAGCCTCCCGAACCAACTACTTGTGTTCCAGCATTTGATGCAGAAGAGTTAAGATTCAAGAGGGTCTAGTCCTCGGGTTGCCCAACATCGCAGACCGCCTCAACACGTCGAAAGAGGAAACAAAGAAAAACCATCACCCGCTAGCTTCACTCACCTGGTTAGGACGACCCTGAGGAGGAGCGGAACTCGGGGTCGGGGGAAAGACATGACTGGCGGGAGTCAAAGGACCGGCGCTGTGTTGACCATAGCCGGTCCAGTCGGGTCGGGGTTGCGCGTATGCGGGATGCTGATAGGAGTGCGACATGTCGCCCGGAGGAGGACCGTAGGGAGAATGTTGCCCGTACGCGTAGGTAGGACTCGGCGCCGCTATCGACGGATCTATGGGTACATCGTGGTCAGACTTGGGCATCGGGACCTGATGGTTACGTCCATCCTGCTGGGACAAAGACGGACTGCTTGCTTGTTGCGCCATGCCTCCGCTGCTTCCGTTATGGTTGCTAGCCGGGTGGTATGATCGCTGAATGTGTTCAGGGAAGGATCCTGATCGCGCAGACGGCGGGTAGACGCTGTACTCGGAGGTGGGAGTCGCCGAGGTGGAATAGTTGCTAGGGCGGACCTCCTGCTGAGTCGCGTATTGCGCAGCAGATGCGTGATCTGCAGATGAACCTTCAGAACGGGTGTCGCCGCAGTTGCTTGGGTAAGGCGAAGGCAAACCTGACTGCGAGTACTCGGTAGCACTGCGTTCCATAGAGGTGCTGATTGAGGTGAGAAGCGAGCTGATGGCAGCGGCTTCGGGGCGGGAACCTCCAAGCTGTGGCGAGCCTGAAGAGAGTAGTGATGCGCGGTTGTCAACGAACTGGTGTTGCGTTGGGACCAAGAACATGCTACAGTTCAGCGGAGCGTCTGGGATCGTGAAGAATGGCCGGAGAGTCCTTAGTTCTCAAGCCAGCGGCAGGTTCGCAGGTTCGTAGGAGGCGGTGCCTTGCTGGGATTTTTCTTTCTTTTTCTCTGTTGCTTCCGGGTTCAAGAATGGCTGATGTGTTGGCTCGAAGCGCGGTCTTTCGAGTAGCGGCAGCGGGCTTGTACTTGAAGAATGGAAAGAAGAATGATGGAAGAATGGTGTAGTAGACGAGTGATACCGGGGATCAAGTGAGACTTGAGGCGGCGCGACGATGGTGTATAAAGACGGCGGCCAAGATAGCGCGGGCCACCCAAGGGCTCGGGTTTATGGTTAAATGGAGATGTGATGACAACAAAGTCGCTAGACACGGCCCTGAGCGAGGATCTCCAAGTGGCAAGGATAGCGTTGTCTTTGCTAGGTCACGGAAAAGACGCCTCTCTTTTTCTCTCTCTCTCTCTCTTTCTCTCAGTCTCTTGCTCGCTTTGGCTGGGGAGAGGTTGACGGTATTGCCTGGGGAGAGCGACACTAAAATAGTGCGCTAGGTAGGGAATGGATGGGCTGGGCTCTCCACTTGAGTTTTGGCCGAGCGGTCTCTTAGCGTCAGAATCGGAGATAGGGCAAGGGGGGCAGGCCCACGAGCTGGGTGTGTGGTGTGTAGTGTGTGGTGTGTAGTTGATGGGTTCCGGGACCAGAGGCGGCGAACGGTGCCGTAGGCGTAGGACCGGGTACGCTGGCTGAGGAGAAGAAGGGAGGTAGGGAGGGTATAGGCTGGGTGGAGAGCAGATGGAGGATGGGATGTTGAAGTGTTCCTCTTTGCGTATAGCGCAGGGTGTGTCTTGTCTTTGATCGGGGTTGGCGTCTGTCTGGATTTGGCCTGGTCTGAGGTCGGGACCTGACCTTGGACGAGATGGCAGATGGGAATCCCGAGAAAGCGACTGACTCTTGTCTGATCTGGCTTGCGAGAGATGCAGGAGGGCAGGGCAGGATGCAGCTGTTGCGACGTAGGCAAAGCGGCAAACCCCTTCAGTCGGAGGGATGATGGATGGTGTGTTGCAAGTGATGTGTATATGCAGCAGTGCAGCCAGCAAGAAGGGACCGTACAGCGCAGGAAAGGCTGGTAGGGTCAAGCGGACTTGAGGTGAGGCGTTACTGAGATGGGCAGTGAGCGCGGACGCTTGTGTTGGTGCGTGTGTGCGTGTGTGCGCTGTAGTAGGGGCGTGGGTGTCAACCTTGGCCTCGGCTAGTACTTGATGGCAAGGTGGGCTGGTGGGTGTGTGGGTGGGCGAAGAGATGTGGAGGGTGGATTCTTCGTGTCCCAGCTGTCGCGTAGTGAGTGCTTGAGGTTTGTACCGATACTTGAGCTGCCTTGAACTCGACGTCGATATGAGGTAGGTACGTGCTGCTTGCTACTTGTTCAAGGGCAAGAGCATATGTACAGACATGCGTTAGGTGATGAATGAGTAGCGTGCCTCCCTATAGTGCTAATGGTGAGATAGCGCAGGCGGGGTGCGGTAAATGAAAGAGAACAAGGCACTTTTTTTGTGTTTCTTTCTCTTGTCGAGTCTCCTGTTTCGTCTTTTGCTCGCGCTTGCTCTACTCGGCGAGGCAAGTGATGAAAAGCGAAAGGTGAAGGGGGGAAGGGAAGGGGGTAAACCCAATGAAAGTTTATGACGAGGGGGGAGTTCGATCTTAGCGCCGTTCCCGGGAGAAAGACGAATTTAATACTTGCGACGGAAGAGGGAAGCAAAGAACGGGGTAGGCCCTCAAGAAAAGAATGGGACACCTGAGTGACGGGTCAGCGCGAGGGCTGATTTGCAGCGAGTGGAGACGCGACGACAGCCTGAGGTGAAGCGGACAAGGAAAGAGAAGGAGGGTTCGGGGGTGGAAGGATGAAGGTCGGAAGGGTGAGGATGGGAGGGGGATGGATGGATCGATTGGATTGGATGCGGTGCACCGCTGTCTGTGAGCAATTGGCATACCTGACAAAAAAAAAAACCAAAAAGAGCCAGAGAGGAGGAGTCTGTCCGTCTGCCTGGATTGTGAGTGGCAGGCAGACGACGTGTCCCGGGAGGGTGTGAGAGGAGTAAATGGCGATTTACTACGGATGGAGGGTCATGACAAAAAGAACACCCATCCACGTGAGAGGAGTCGATGAAGAAGCACACACACGCGCGCCTCCCCTAAATGTCTGATTCTATCCTTTCTATCCCCTTTCCTTTCTAACAAGAGGGAAATGTGCAGCTTGAGAATCGGAATACACAGGACTGGGATGTCAGTGAGAGACTAATAGAAGGACGGTAAGTTCGGTAGCTACGTATCCCCTGCCTTGCTTAGTCGTCAGTCGGTGTTGTCGTCGTCGTTGTGCCTCGGGAAAGGGGAGGGGGTGGATTGAAAAGAGGCGCCCTGTGATACTGGTGCAAAAGAAGGGTGGGGAGGCCTAGAGCACTGTGGGAACGGATATACGTACCGCAATCCCTGTCGGGAAGGTTAGGAAGATGGAGGTATCTCCAAAAAGAGACAGGCGGCAGGTTCGAATTAGGAGCCATCCCCGAAAGTCTGCCACAGGGTTCCTGGCTGCTGTTGCTGAGGGCATTGAGCTGCCCCGGAGGGTCAGACCCCAGCATTCTCTCGTCAGCTTGGCTAGGTACCCAAGACGTTGGAAGCACAGGGCAGGTAGCCAGGTAAGTAGGTATCAGAGGGACGAATCCATTCCTTTTTCTGGTCCATCTTCCCAATTCTTTCTCGGCACCTAAGGATACGTACCGCTGGGCTCCAAAATCGGACCGCAGAGTAGCAAGCGCAAGCTGCAGCTGGTAGCTGGTAAGTGGCAGACAGGAGGCTCGAAGTCGCAGTTGTAGGTGTACATTGGCTGGCTGGTGACGCTACGGCTACTGGGTGCTGAGATGAACGATGATGAGAATGTGTGCTTCGAAGTTTGAGCCAATGACTCTCGATGTACTTAGCTCGACTAAACTAAACTTGCTAGTTGAGGATCTCTTAGCTTGGCGACGCCCCTCGCTGTATGCCGGGCCTAGCCAAAAGTACGGTGGCTTGACGGAATGACTTGATGCCATCTGGCTCTTCGTCAAGCATGGTGACGCCAATTCTTGAAATGCATCTCATCTTCTTGGTCAGCACCTTCTACACCATCTCACAGCCCATTGGGTGTTGCGCAGCCCGACGCATATCGTGAAACGGATGAGTCAGTAAGATGACCAAGTAGTCTAGATCCAGGGCGTTCCCCCTATGCTCCGATGACTTTACGCCATGCCCATGAGAATGACTGCCGCGTCGCGTGTCAGATTGATTTCCCCCTCCCAGAAACCGAACGAAGCCGACCACTTTGCGGCTGGCCAGACAGATTCTGGTCCGCGGGGATATCTCATCATTCGTCTTGTTGACCAGCTATACGCCGAGCCTGCCGGGATGGCCGTAGATGCTGGCGAAGTTGATAATCCATTGCGTCCTGAAAACATATGTCCCTATGATTGGAATTGGAATTGCATTTTATGTCCCGGGCTGAAATCATCACAAAGCATGGCATAGCTAGGGCGTAGCTCATGGGAGGGTGTGACTTGGGGGATATGTCTGACTTAACTCCTAAAACGACCTTTGTCCAGTCCCTTTTTCCAGAAACTCATCGAGAGCAAGTAGTATAGAGTCATGAAACCCGCGAACAATGCTGCTTTGATGAGGATACTCGAGTGTTATTTCCGGTGGCGGCCGTCTCCGATGGGAATTGACATTGGGAGAACTTCGGAGTGCGAGGGCGAAAAGCTTCTTTTCCTAGCCCCCTCCGTTTTTAGGCCTGGAGATCGGGTTTCCGAGGGCTGTTGCAGTTGCCCGGTGCCGGATCCGCCGTCTCTTGACTCGCGAGCAGGGGGTCGATTGCCCCCGGACCAGACAAAGAAGAGTGCGATTGCGTGCAACATTGGGGCCAGCCCGCCAAAATCGCCGAATCTGGTGTGTTTTAAACGATGAAAGATGTTTCTATGATCCCGTGACGCCGTGGGCGGAACCGATAATCTGTGTGTGACTGACAGGCCGGTGTGGATTTCCGATACCTTTGACCTGCCCATTTCACATTGTAAGAATGTTGCTTGAGACCCCCCCCCCCCCCCGGTCCCACTCCATAGTGCCACAAATGCATCGAGTGACCTTAAGGGAAGTTGAGCAACTAAAAAAGAGACCGCGAAGACTATAAGCAAAAGAAATAGCCAGAGAAAGAGAGAGCTCGCAACGAAATGGGGGCAAGGATCTAACAATCACATTGGGCCTGATCCTGGCTTCACTGGGCATTGCTGTGCACCATTTCCTGGCACACAAATATTATCGTGACAGTGATTGATGGCCCGAGCAGCAGAGAGGGGGGAGCAGAGAGCTCGCAGCATTGAGCATGGCCTCAGCGGCAATGACCCTTGTTCCCTGCCCAGCCTTTGGAATTTTGCGGTCGAGGTTGTCAGCGAGCAGGTATCTCCATCTGTGGCGGCGAGGGGGGTGTGGGTGGCCGTCGAAGGGCGTGGCAAGCCATCTTACCGGCCGACACGACGGCATGCCGAGCTGGATGGATCATGGATGGTGCACGGCCTGCTTGTGGTGCCGCTGCTGCTTCTGCAACTCCGGATGCGTGTCACTCCTCTGGAGAATCCTCTGAAGGAGAACGGCGTCCAAGTCTTGGGCACGCTCTTGGCCTTGATTTCGAGGGAAGCCTGGGGTGTGCGATAATTGCTCCATACCCCGTATCTACGCTTGCGTGCACAAATCAGATGCCATCTGTCATCGTAAAACAGTTGTGATTGCGGCGTGGGTGGTTGTACGGATATATCAAATCGAATGTCTGTCTGCCGCAGCCCAAGGAGGTCTCGACTATGCGCGGCGCCAAGGGGGCACATTAACGGCTGCTGAGCCTGGGTCTTGCATAGGAAACCTGGAGATGAGTCTGGTAAGGGTTTTGCTGCAAGGGAGATGTAGCACGTACATGGGCCAAGGTGGACAAAAGAAAGGAGTTGGTGCCAGAATAGGAGACTGATGGCCGTGCCGCGGAACGGGAGCGCGGGCGAATGGTAGTGTGCGGTAAGGTAGGTAGTGAAGGCATCCAACGTGTGCCTCGGTACCGATCAAGCATCGGCGACAGTCAAGCTGAATGTAGGCGATGGTCGTACTGCGTAGGAGATCATGGGGCAAGGTCCAGGGCCGGAACACTGCGGCCGCGGAGCAGCTGAGGGAACGGCACCGTGGGTTCATATCCCATCCCCCCTCCCCCCTTGTCCTGCTGGCATTGGTGTGCCTGCTGTTGCATATATGGGGTTCCCTGGCATTGGACTTTGGGAACAGCCGCTGGTGGTATTTTTACCTCGCTCGTGGCACTGAGATTTGTCGCGTTACGTGCGTGTGCTTCTGGACAGCGAGGGAATTATCGACGAGTGGACTGAAAGGGAACGATGGGAATTGGGGGACTTGTGTCTGATTCTGTTTATTCGTCGAAATACTGCGGACACGAACAGCATCCACCTTATCTGCATTTCGTGGAGCGGGTGCCATAAAAACATCGGGAACAGAGACAATGGGAAGTCAGAAAGGAGCCTAGGAGCGATTGGGAGGCGAGTGAGAATATTGAATCTGGTCTGTGTTGCGGTAGGTAGGTAACGCACATGTTCCGGCGGCGGGTCAGAGTGGATGTCCGCAAAGGGCAAGACAGAGGGGTCGAGGCGATGGCGAAGGCAGGTAGCGATACAACAGATCACACCCGAAAGAACCGAGCGGGCAAGGTATCGTGAGATGCCACAGCGATTAGAAGAAGGCGAGGCCGATGGCGAGGGCGAGGGAGAGAGCGAGGGGCTACCCAGGAGCGGGAGGGGCAAAATGGACTGCGGAGTTTTGGCATTCGGGGCTCTCGAGTCTTGGGGCAGTTGCTCCAAGACATGGTGTATTCGTACATGGGCACGATCATTGCCAGGGTCAGCGATGAGGGAAAGAACGAGGCAGTGGGTGGGTCTTTCCCACTCCCCTGGACAAAGGTCACATCACGGTGCAGTGGAGACGTGGGCCGAAAGCCCAGGCCCCAGAGAACAGAGATCTGCGCTTTTTTTCTGCGCTAGCTTGTAGATGATGATGTGGGATTTTGTGGAAGTCAACCCACCAAATCTTTTTTTCCTACCCTCGCCTACCGCATGCATGTCTGTTCTATTCAGGTGTCCGTAGGCCGGTATCTGCTGCAAGGTACAGATACCTAGGTAGGTAGGTGCCTTGACTACCTTATCTCATTTGTTTTATTTTGCCCATCAGCGAACGAGGTCCAGCGAAGACTGAACCCCCCTGCACCTGGCCTCGTCCTGGCTTCAGAGGTCTTGGAATGTGCCGACTCTTCCATCTGTCACTGGCACACTGAAAAATATGATCGTCGTGATCCTTGGCGGCCAGTTGCAGCGCGATCACGACCACCAAATCATTCAAAATGAATATTAAGAAATACGTCTCTCTACCAGGATAACAACAGGTGTCCGTCCCAGTTGATTCACTGGTTCGAGTCTGTCTATCTCCCCTCTGAGGGAGGTGTCTATCAATACATTATACAATTGCTGACTGTGCGGCCCATTAGAAGACCAACTCTGCCCTATGTCGCTTCCACTGTCGGATCCGTCGTTACGAAGCCCGGGGCCGTCTCGGGATGGCAAACAAGGAATGGCATCGCCCACTTGTGCTGGACTGCATCGGGCATGGAATAACCCGTCTGTTTGGATGGGGTCCTCTTCTTGTCCGTATCCCTTTCTGACAAACGGAGACTGCGACAACCAGAATCCATCAGAACAAAGAAAGCAAAGGCCCTCCCATGGTGCCTTTCAAAGGGGGAGGGGCATGGAAGAGGGACTTGCCGTGTGGTGCCCGCGATCTAGACTCCGCGGGTGTGGGACCCTGACTCGGGCGGAGCTGAAGGAATGCTTGCGCTGGAGTCTACCCCCGTAGACGAAAAGAGCATAGGCTCCTCGGGGACTTCTGAACCCGGCGCGTCGAACACAACACTAGCCCGGCGGGCGTGACGGGGACTACGGGGGGCTCTGCTACCAAAATATTCTCCGCCCGCGACAGAGATTGTGCAACGGGACACAAACAAGTGGGTTCAAGTGGGCTATGGTCTGTGGTTTGTGGAAAGGAATCCGACCTTGTGTGCGTCAACTTTGGCAGGATGGTACTTTCTGCCCCGTCATTTGCTGCCTGCGCTGCGCAGTGCAACCCCTACTGTGTATTCTGTACAACATCCTAGGTATCCGAGGGCGAACAGAAACCGCAGCTTCCAATCTCAAGGCTCTCGAGTCTTGGGATACAATCGTGTCACTAGGTTGCCGGTTTGTCGAGGGATATTGCTGGGGCCATGGTGCCGTCGCAAAGCTTATTCTGGCGTGCCAGTTCAGGGCTTGCGGCCAAACGGTGGCTTAACATCTTTGATTTGGTGGTCGCTCAGAGGCTGGTTAGGGGTTCGGCGGTTTCCTACACTCATTTTGTCGACTCGCGTGGACTGCAGGAGCTGGTTTTCCGAGGTGCAACGGGGTCTGCGACGAGAATAGCCACTGATGGGACGAAGGCGGCCTTTCCGAGTTGACTCTCTTCACTCCCTCTTCACTCCCGCCTCCTTGAAGTCAACAATCATCGGACGATTCCAGTGCTGCGTGGCTTTTCTCGTTGGCGACGAGAGCCACAAACCGCGACAGGCAAAAATGCTTTGGTAACACATCCGCATTCGCTCGCTGAGCCTCATCAGCGTGAGCCTCCCTGAAACGCGGCGATACATTGCCGCCATCGTCAAGAAAAGGGTCGGTCTGATCAAGTACATCCATCTCACAAGATTACTAGCCTCAGCCTGATTTTCGACGATGGGAATTGCCCCTGAATTGGGAAGCAATGCTGATGCCCCGTTGCTGAGATGGCACGTGTCTTTTAAAGAAGAAAAAGTGTCTGATGTTGTGCTTGTCCCTGTCAGTCATCCGTGGTTCGGGGGCTATCTTAGCGTTTCCCCCGCAAGTTCGAGTTGTCAAACAAGTTCTTGAGCTAGGCTTGTGTGGGCGCAAACGCGGGCGCTGGCTCGTCTTGTCTCGGTGTTTCCCATCCACACCAAGACGAGACGCGACGCGACGTACAGGGAGGGAGGAGCGATGGTCGACCACACAGGCAATCGGGCCCGCGGCCGCCGAGAAGCAGGTGAACCGTAAATTGAACACAGAGTAGTGGTCACCCACACACTCAAACTCAAGACCCGGCGGCGTCAATTGACCTCGGGGCAGTGACATGGAAGCTGGCAGCTCCTGAATTGCAAACTTAACAGGCGAGCCCACGGCTTGTTTCTGCGATGTTGAAATGCCGATATCGGCCGAAAGGATTGTTGACGTGAAGAAGGGATCGCGATCAATTTGCCGAAAGCCGTCACGAATCGACAGTCGATCATGGACAGGAGCAACGCATCTCGATACGGGTGTGGCGTCTCATTGCATTGCGATGCTGGTCGGCGCGGAGGCTCCATACCTTGTTGTCCTTCGTCCATTATTTAGTCAGTGGGTCGGCTTTTTACTGTACGAATGCCTACCTACTATGCTACGGTACATGATATTTTACTTTCTTGGGGCAAGGGAGGGGCTGGGCTAGCCGGGAATGGAACTAGCGGATGCCGCTTCGTCGATATCGAAATGGGATTGTCGCTTGTGCTTTCCCTTTCCCTGTCATCGGCTACTAACAACACAGAACAGCAGGATGAGGACGAGGACCGGACAGCCCTTTCACGTCATTCATAGCTGATATCTACTGGGGGCGGATTTGCCAGGAATACCGAGCCAAACGCGAGACCAGGGGCCAGAGTTTCGATAGCGAGGGCCTTCCTTGCCTTGGGTGACTAGCACAATGGATGGAAGGGCAGTTACGCAAGGAGGACAGGATACAGGGTGGAAAAGGGGGGGGGGGGCAGACAGGGATGGGGTAGCATAACCAGCCTTCTAGGCAACCTTTGTTGAGGGCCCTTACAACTAAGCTGCTGCTCCATTCTCCAATGGCCGGCTTGCCCTGTATTCAAAATCCCCCCCAATTCTTTTCTGTCCCATGTCATTTCTCATTGCCCCGCCTCTGGTCGCCGCACATCAGTCCTCTCCTCCCCCTCTTCCTTACGATGTATGTGTGCCTCTGGCTGGCCATACTGTAGAAATTTCCCAGAGTACCAGGGGGGACCCACTGGGAGACCCCTGGGAGGACTCCTGTGGCCTGCCACTCTCTGCCTAGGGCTGGAAAGGGAAAAGGACATGTTCCTTCTTTTTCTTCTTCCCGTCGTTGCCTCGCTTAGCCATGACAGTTCACAACCACCCTGTCTCAAGGTGGCGACGATGACTTGGAGGCTGATTTGCCCAACACAGGAAATTGGAAGTTGATGCCGCAGTGCATGCCGGCCGAGGACTTGAGAGGAAGTGGAGATCACGTTGATTCGTCAACGTCGATTGATGCCACATGCCGAGACTGTCAGGACGAAGTCGATCGAAGGGGAGACCATGGGTCGAAGCCACCACGCCTGTCGCGTGACAGCGGTGACGGCAACAGTCACGGTGACGGTGACGCCGTGACGGTGACGGCGCGCAGGTATGCAAGCAGAGGTTAACGGCAGACAAAGAGACTGGGGAGGTGACACGGCCTCGGCCGGAAGGCGCCGCTCGGACGGGCAACTGCGACTGGGCGACTTGGCTGCGCTCCCTCGGTGAGGTAAATCCCTCCAACACCGAGAGAGTGCTCCCTCCGATGTTTACCCGGTTATGATTGGCTCACTAACCCTTTCGCACCGACTGCCCCTGCCTTGCATCGCCTCAATATCTCTTTCATGGTTGCAATTCTGGGAGCAGGCTAGGTACTCGTACATTGCTCCTGCCAGTACATGATACGGAGACCGGATACTTCCTTAATAAATCACCTACCTACGCGCCACGCGTGCCACGGTGCGCTACCGGCCCCGGTCCCTTCCCACACCCAAACGAGCGGGCCCTCCAAAGATGGCAAAGGAAAGGAAGGTTCAAGGAGGCAACCGCCCACGAAAATACGGAGCACGGAGCATGTTGTGTCACGGGCATTGGTGAGCCTTTTCCCTCTCCCATGGAAATCCTTGGTCCTCAACCTCGACCCCTCGGGGAAATTCCGTTGAGTCATATTCTCTCCCTTTCACTCGTCCTGCTTGCAAATCGACACATTTACCCGCTGCCCACCGTCACCCTGCCGGCGGCGCCTTGTCGCCTCCTCTGGGTCGTCGTCTGTGTGTCCGCCTGCGAACCCCGCCCCCTGCCCCTTGGCATGTCTGTGGTCCTCTCAATCTCACCGCTCACTTCACGGCCGAATCGGTCGGTGTCCGATACGGGTTCCAGTCTTTCCCGGCCCTGCACATAATTCAATGCGTCACAAACCCTTCACAGCGACAAATGCCGCCGCCGCCGCTGTCGCCCTCGCCACCTCTCCAAGCGGCGTCTAACGAAGTCCCATTGCCCACACGCGGCATACAATAACGCGCGCCTGCTATGGCATGTCTGGACAACCCCTGCGTGCCAACGTCGTCGTGGCTCCTTCAATGTTCACAGGTGCCGGTCCCAACCCGTGCGCCAGGAACCGCCTCCAACGTGCTTTGGGGCTGCTGCGTTTTTCAAGGTGGCTCAGGTCCCCCAATCTACGGCTATCCTCGAAAGAACTAGGCAAATCCCGACATCCTGGTTAGGGGGTTCACCAAGAAACGCAACCCGCTGCTAGAGTGATCTTTCGCGAAGGTTAGGGCGTCGACAGATCTCAAGCGACCCAAACCGCTGGGAATCGACTAAGCAAGCGTTAATGCCCCGGAGGGGCACAGTGTCTGTCAGGCCTCCAAGGTAGTTAGTTAGTCGCCCGCGCGAAGGAACGGAGCCAAACCAAACCAACATCCGTTTCTTCCACGGCCTTGACCTCGTACCAACCTTACCGATACGATACACACACACTCACTCACTCACACACACACACATTCACACACACACACACACGTCCCCAAGAGCATGAGCTACTCTCGGCCTTGATCCATCCTTGGGACGACTAACGATGTGTTAGCGGCGGCATCGTACATGTTTGTTCCAACGACCGCCCAACTTAGGGCTCCGGATACCCAGTCACTCTTGCCCATCATACTAACCCAAAGGAAGAGAGCCCGCAACCACGTGAGCCAAGAGCACAGAGACACCAGAAGAATCGGTGTGCGCGCAGCGAACTTGGTCTGGCTGCTGGCAGGGAACCACAACCACCGCAATAACCACCAACGGGGTGCTTACCAATCTTGTATACATTCGGCCACTGTGTCATTGCTGCTCACATTTCTTTTCGTCATTGCTTCGTAGCTGTCGGGTTCGCCTCCATACACAGTTCCATGTCATGATCATTCAGAGGGGCGGGGTTGTCAATACATGCTGTCGACCAATCAACATGCTCCACAAACGCTGCAGACGGCTGTGATTCCATTCCCTTCGCATTCCACACCGAATTTGATTTTCGTACATCGTCCACCCCTCCATCGATTCATTGCCCCCCCGAATCCGGCTTTTTCTGATCGTCATTGGGTGACGAGCCCAGTAATGAATCTCAGAGTTCTCGTTTCCTCTCCAAGGATACGCGATGAAGCGACTTGCAGAAGGGAGAAGGGCCGCCACCTCGACATTTTAACAGGATAGGACCTCATTAGGCCTCGGATCCCTGAGGAACACGAAAAGGACGGGATGAGATTGCGCGGATACCTCGGGACGACAAGTTGGACATGGTCATCAGACCCAAAGTTTCTGACCGCATTACAGGTATCCATGCGGTGATTCCCATTTCCTGAAGCCTGCAGCAACTCAGCAACGCCAATCATTCATCTGGTAAATCCGGCTCCCTCCCTACTCGTCCTCTTGCTGGCCGTCTTCTTACCGCGATTATTTTACGCCCATCCGTAGGTCAACTTGGCTTGGCCAGACACCTGCCAGACGGCCATCCCTGCGCCTTGCCGTGCACTTGCTTTGCAGATGTCCTTTTCTCATGAATTTTAATCTTTTTCCCGCGATGCCCCAGCGAACCAACCACTGAATCAGGCCGGCGTTCGCGCCGAGGGAGTTACCCCTCCTCTTCTACCGCCCAGGGTGATGCTCGCACGTCCCTTTTCGAATTCAAATGCTACCTCAGCGAAGCATTCCCACGTGCAGGCTAAAAACTGTGTGCGCCCGACATCTGCAGTCTGACCGATGCTGCTTCACGTGGAGTATCCACTGATTTGCAGATCATGTCGTCCAAATCCCAACCCACCACGCCTTAGGACAGTGGCTTAACCTCGTGCAACCATCGTATGAGCTACCGTGAACCACACACTACAGCCGCCGTATACCATGGCACCATGGTATGACAGCTGGACAGGCATTTGCTCGTGAACCAGCAGCTCGCCGTGTGCCGGCTCCGTTGGCCTCGTGCCAGTGACATGTACACGTCGCTGCGGTCAATTTGTTACCTTTGCTCGACGGAGTTCCTCTACCTTGCCTCTAACGATATACCCCCTCCCGTACTTCACTTGCGCTCTTCAGACCCTCACCCAATCCCTTGCCGAAAGACTTCCCCGTCAATATCGGAAGGGCACCTCGGCGACAAGGATTTCTGTTCCTCAGCTGGATCCACCGAAAGGAGAACCGGGGTCACCTTCGGCTGTTCTTTGCATTTCAAAGTGATGAGGGCGGGCATGCATCGGTTCTGTCATTTGATGCCCAAACCGGAGGTGGGATTTTGAGTTTTTCATGAGGCTGGAAGCAATCTCGCAGCATGCAGGATCGTCTACACAGGGCAGGTGGAGTGCCCACACCGCCTCTATACCGGTTCTAGCCCGATCTTTTCGGGCTCAAGGACGGAAACACAGGCAATACAATCCGATCGTATACGGCGTACTCGACACGCAGCATGCAGTGGACGAACACCCGCAGAAACCCTCAGCACCTGCCATCGCCACCCTTTACCAGGATTTTTTTATAGCACTTCGAAGCTGCCTTGGTTCACTGACTATCATGCTGCTGCACTCGATAGAACCTATTCCGTGCACACACATCACGCATAACGAATAGTCGGTGGACGCCAGCTCTCTCTCCATCTCCATCTCCCTCTCTCTTTCCCCTCGGGAAGGTCCAGGAGCAAGAATCAAGGCTTGTCTGAGACATTTGTTCCTGACTATTCCTAACGCCTCGAGGCTCGTGCAGCCAAGGCAAAAATGACGCCTCAGGCGCCACTAACGTGATGGAATCATTGCCAAGCTCCAGGAACCAGCCCGGGGAGACGTCTTCATCGAGCTATTTGGCCGTGGGCGATGATTCCCCGTTGACGAGTGATCTAGCCGATACGTCTCACATGTCGCCAGGAATTCCGAGAGGCCAGACCATCAGCGGCATTATGCGCCAATAGCATACACAGTACTCTGTATGGTAACCCTGAGGGATGAGGTCATGAGGCCACCGAGCGGTCAGTCCAGCCGTGGTCGTGGTCGATGAGGAACGAGCATACCCCGGAAGTCCCCTCGGCCTTGCAGGCGCTGTATCATTGGGAGGCCAAGAAGGTGTCAACCAGAGTGCGTCCAATTTTAAGCCCCCAACGCAACAGGGGGTTTCACTTCCCCCCTGAACAGACCGGGGATTGCTGAAGCACACAGAAACAGAGTCAGAGTTGTCGGCACTCACACTGTGATCGAACTCGGCGCGGGCTGCATGGCCTTATGTAAAGGGCGCATGGGCAGGGCGAAACCTGGATGCTGGAAAAGGCGGCTTATTTCACTCGTCGCCAGTTGGGCTGTGGACGAGCACTACATATCCACAGCGGCAAGTGACGACCGTGAAAAGCGGTACCCGGACCATGGCCAAGCAGAAACGCGTACGCAACATGCAGGCGTTCGCGCTCTGCCCCTCTGACTCTCCCTCTCTCCTTCTCCCCTCGCCGACTGTCTGTCCCTGGAGGCGAGGGGAAAGGAGGCTAGCGGTCAGCAAGATGGGACGAAGAAGAGAACCCCCGCTGGAGCCGACCAGGAAGAGCCTGCCCTACGACGGCAACCTTATGCTCCAGGCTGCAACAGAAGGGGCCATGTACCTATCATGATCACTCCGCTATTTTCTCCGTGCCTATCAGCAAGTCGTGGGTAACCGGGAACGGTCACTATCGGTCGGACGCGCCAGATTGCGAGAAAGACGGCCGGCGACTGAGCGTCCAGGTTGAAAATGCACGACGACAACGAGACAAAAGAAGGGAAGAAGGAGACGCCCCCCCCCCCCCACAAGACACGATCAAGTGGTAGCAAAGGGTGGGAAAGTTGAATGCCCATCTCCTCCCAGCTGCCCAGCTGCCATGGGCTACCAATTCTCCTGGCAGTGGTTTAACGAACATGATGATCGTCCTCACGCGCTGGATCCACTGCTTCAGCTTACCCATCACACAGAGAGCCTGACGGTCTGCAAACACGGAATGCAGGCAGGGCTTTCATCCATAGAGGTCTGATGCCCACGACCTTAAGAGGGACCGCCTTGGCAACGTACCTTAGTTTGATGCCCACCCCGGAAACCCGTCGATAGTCGTTCTGGTAAGGTGGCACTGGACACTCGACTAACCAGTTTGAGTCGATCCGACCTACGCAGAGGGCAGTCCCAGCTGTGTACATCGTAGTGTACCATCGCGCAAAGCCGACGAAGGGGCGATTGCTTCCCGCTATCCGGGCGGGCACTTGAGCACCGCACCTCCACATAGTCGTCTTCCCTTGCAGCCGTCTGCCGTTTTCTTCGCGGAAGTGCCAAAACGTCCGAATCACAAACAATGCCACCACAACGCTCTAGCTACTAAGCGACGCGTGCGTCGATCATAGCAAGAGCCATCGACCTGATACCGAGGAACGTGCCGGAAACTGACTAGCCCGATGATGCTCGGCAATGAGAGGTGTGTGTGTGCCCAGAAGCGAGCGTTCTAGGGCCTCGTTCGTTCGTTCGTAAAACAGCGTCGAAGGTTCCGTTGACAGGCTTGAGTCGATCACAACGGAGGTCCCATCTCGCGACTCGACGTAAATGTTACCATTCGTCTGCCACACCATCGTTTCTTCGCAAGCCATCGCAGCCTCATAATGTTGACTGGCTCTTACCATCATCGGCAACTAGCATACCTGACTCGTGCCTGTCCTTCCATGGCGTTGGAGGAGTGGTCGCCTCACGCATGCTCAGGGATGTTTGGCCTGCCGATCGGCCTGGTGTTTGCTTGTCAAAGATCGACTGCAGAACCTCCACATCTCCCCCACTGGGCGCGCAAAGGGCGAGCGAGCTGTGGGTGACGATGATCACTGAAGAAAGTCGAAGCTCCGCCGAAAGTCTCGAGAAGCAATTCAACTGGAGTCAATCGAGTATTGGCTGCCAAGTATTCAGAATTCTCTCGGCCGATTGCCTTCTCATGTTCCCAAATGGGGCTGGACTAATCGTCGGCATATGACTTCTGGAGGGGCAGTCGACAATCCAACCACGACTCGGGTTCTGACGACGCGTTGTGTCTGCCGTCACTACGTTTCGTCCAATTAAAGTCGGCAATTCGGAGCTCGGCACATGATGAGTCTTTCATGCAGACAAGTTGCCATCTACATGCATTAGGCGGCTTGACCTTGATCTCCCTATTCAACCGCACCGACTCCTATCGTGCTGTCATGGTATCTGGGCACTAGATTACACCAAGTCTGGCTCTGCGGGTTCGTTCTCCCGCAAAGCACAAACCCCTTTGGTCGAACATTCGGTCTCTCCAACTCACCGACATCGTAGTTCTGACCAGAGTCCTGATAGAATTATTCATGCTGCCCTGTACTAGACACGCCGATATCATCACTAGGAGGAGGCTTGGTTTTCTCGTTTCAGTCTTTGACATCGATGATTTTTCAAATCTTTTTAACATACGCTTAAGCCTGACAAGGTTCTGCCCGTCGCATAGTGGTTACTTTCACAAATGTCACGGCATCCTACGACTGCCCTGCTAGCCACGCCACCTCTTGCACCGATGATGCCTGTGGTTGAGGGGCTCGACTAATCGATAATTTTCTACACAAACCGCGCGTGCTGTTGCGAGGAACTGGGGCCTCTTAGTTCGAACTTAATAACGTCATCGGATGATACCATGCATGGATGCCCATCCTTATTCCCTTCCCCTTTTCCATCTTGTGTGCTGCAAGGCAACATTCGAGTCTTAGGCTACAGGTGTCTGTGTCTACACGTTGTGTCGATCGAACCATTCGCATTGTAGGCTCCATACATATTGCTTTAGCCTCTGAGTGGCCAAACTCATCGTTGACAATCGAGCACTGACGAGAGTTGGCCATTACCAGGTATAAACAGCATGCGGGTCGGTCGAGACCTGCGTAGATGTTCTTAACGCTAGTCATTCCTCCTAACACAGAGTCCATCTAATAGGCAACCCTTGTCCGTGCAGCGAATAGCCTCGTAGCAGCTGTCCCTCCTAACGATGTAAAGTTTACCGTATAACAGCTTCACGATTCACGTATCGTCTGCCCTTGATGCCGTTCCATTGACCCTCCTGGGAACACAGAACCCTAGTGAGAAGTAGTAATCAGAGTGCTAAGTAGCAAGAAAGCCAGGTGGATTTGACACAGGCATGCATCTGATGACACAATGGATAAAGAAAGTGAATACACAGAAAGGAGCTAGCATCTGTGTATTTTCACATTGCTTCTGCCCCAACGCTACTCTTTCGTTTTGCAAAAGCTCTTGTTGAAAACGACACTGCCGTTTGACAGGTTGACAAAGAAAGACACATTCAAGTCGACAGCGACTCCTTGTAGTACAGTAGAGGCCCATCGTTCAGATATTGACCGAATGTACTACGGAAACTAGCTGAAGTCACTAGCTGACATTCAGTGATGGATTCCCATGGCCTGTAGCCCTTGTTCTTGTCCTCCTTATGTTCGCTCCCTAAAACCGTTCTGCTGCTTAGGTGAACCGCTCACGGCAGAGGGATTGAGGTTCAATTGTCTTGCCTGGCAAGGTTGGGGTTCCTGTCGATGATATTTCGTCACATTGAGCAAATTCTTGTCATCCACTTCGGCAGAAATCAATGCCACCCAAGGCTATGACCTGGGTAAATGACCAAACACGGGCCAGTTCGAACATGACTGGAAATACACCGAGGGAAGTCAGATCATCCCCAACATATTACCCCCCCCCCCCTTTCCCATCATCAACAGTTTATGAACCCATCTCGAAGACTATCTGGGTACCGGTATATGTGGTCCAGATGACGCTCTGACGGCCGATTGCAAGCCTAAGAATCCACAGTGTCTGCTACGTGACGCAGAGAAGCATGGGACGGCAGTTGGCCGTTTCGCCGCGAGTGGAAGTTTAAGAGAAAAAGAAGAAGAAGAAAACCACCCCCTCCGGTAGCTCGCAGTCAAAGACAGACAATGTAAGCTTTCAGGGCCATACTAAGATGAGACGGCTTGATCGTAACGTGTGCATCTTTGGTCGCTCTGGTTGGATTGATGGAGAGCATAGGACGTCGTCAAAAATAAAAGGGGTTTGGGTTGCATACTTCCCCCCCTCCTGGGCGGGCCTTGCCCCAGCCAGGGCTCTGCGCAGATAGATCCCTGTGAACATCATCCGTACCGACGGTGGAACACACCACGTTGTTTGTTGCTTTTTGTGTCTCGCTACTCCCCCAAGCACCTGGGCTCTCTCTCTCTCTCTCTCTCTCTCTCTCTCTCTCTCTCTGGGCGCTTGCACGAATTTGGATTTGAAGCCTTTTCTTCTTGGAAACCCATTTCTTCGTGCGTATAAAACCGACACAAAGAAAACATGCAGGAACAGGAGCAGTGGCACGGCGCTGCCGTACCTAGTCTTTACTCCCCACTTGGGACAGCACCGCGTCAGAAACGGGGGACGCGGGCGGCCAAACCCCCTGTCCCTTGCTTTTCATGCCTTCTTTGAAGGGGAGGGTTTGAAACTGTAAACACTGTATCGTGGCAGAAAGCTACTATACGATGTACATCGTACACGACACCAAAAAGCTAGGTCGACACAATCCAGGTCCCGGGACTGCGGTCCTGGGTTTCTTGTTGGGAGAGGGGGGGGAGGGGGAAAGCTTCCACGCCGCGTATGCAGGTCGAGAAAACTCAACTCGACCGAACGAGACATACGAAGCATATACGATTACTGCTGCTTCCCGACGCTTCTCTCCCCTTGGAAAACGAGTAGATGACGCAAGCACTGCTGTGTTCCTCGTCTCAGTATCGACACACACCCCGACAAAGTTTCCCTCTCCCCCCCCAAAGGCGCCACAGACGTCGAGATGCCCTCCCTGATTCCGTTAGTCGTTCTTCAGCAGCATCAGCTCGCGTCGACCTTGGCCTGGGGAACTCGCTCCCCCCGGCGGCTCACGGCAGCACTAACTGATGCTCTCCCGCTGACCAGCAAGCCCGTGGTGCCTGCTAGCGCTCGCAGCTTGCAAGCTTGCCCGATCCAGGTTAGCCACCCATCTGGGAGCTTTTGGCATGCCGGTCCAAGGTTCGTCCTGTGGCCTGGATATGTCGAACGCGACGACACCTGCCTCGAGACAAGCAGCGCAACGCAACGGGCCGACGATACTGTGAACAGCGACGAAGTCGTGCGCGCGGAAACCCAGAGATGCCACCAGTGCCGCAGTGCATCCGCGCTCATGCCGACTCGAGCCGGAAGTAAGTCTCGTAACTGCGTAATCCATCAGCAAGAGGTCTCAGACCATGTCCACCTCATCTCCTCACGGCACACGCGTCCAATCACGATGGCAAGTTCCAAGACAACATGCCCGAATAGAGTTTCCCACCTGCGGCCTCTCCTCCCTCTCACCGCCCATCAAGAACGTCCCTAACGATGCTCATTGGGACGAAGAAAGCCAATGCATTCACGACATTCTCGCCCAGGATGGTTGGCTGGCAGCAGCGAGTAGCGAGGAGCGTGGAAAGGACTTCTATTCGCATCGCACGCTCGTACCGGTCCATCTCCCACCCCATCCTTCCACCACCCTGTTTTCTTTTGCCACTGCTATCCCTAACTGACAGCCCCAACCCACAGACGGGATGGACAAAGAGAGAGCGACAGAGAGAAAGAGGGGGGGGATGGGAACGTATTCTAGTGAGGTGTATCATGTACTTCGTAGGCAGTCTCCCAAAGATTGGCGTTGTTTCTGCACCTCGTGAGCGAGCCCCTTCTCTTTGTTCTCTTCTGGCCCCCTCCCCGCCCGCCTCCTCAAACACCTGTGGAGAGATCTTCTCCATCAGGCGCCACAGGATATTCCTCCTACAGCACGAGCAGCGGCTTGCAGGATAACCTCGCTCAGTCTCAAATGACTCGGAGAAAGGGATTCTCCCCGTCTTTGGCGTTTTCTATCTTCACATATGGAGAGGATTATTTGGAACACCAGCACCCCTTCCCCCTCTCCCCCCCTTACCCCTTTTTCCAACTCTGTCTCTGTCCCCTCTGCGTCGGAAACCAGTCCCATGCCTGTTTTGAGACGGCACATCCGTCTGTTCGTCCAAACGCAGCAGCACAGCGCGCACAGGAGGGAAGCAAGCCTCTCCGTCAATGCGAAACTACTTACACCCTCTCTCCCAGAGAGGAGAGGGAGGGGAGATAAAGAGGGAGAGGGAGAGAGAGATGCCACCACACCTGCCAAGCGGAAGGGTGGGTTTGTCGGCATCCAGTGCGTCTAGACTCCCCAAATGGCCACCCTCCCCCCTTTTCTCGGCCAAATCGACAGAACCTTGGATAATTTACCCGAAAACCACCAAATCTCCCACACTCGTCATCCATAATTCCGTCGTCGTCGTCGTCGTCGCCCGTGGGCCCGTCCCCCCCCTGGCAATGCCGGTCTTGCCCATTAGAGGCCTCTTCCGAGCGTGTTCCGGACTTCTATTCATTGGCAAGTTAGACACAAAGGGCCGGTGCTGGGAGCGTGAGAGAGAGAGAAAAAAAAAGGGCAGGGGCATAATGTGAACAGAGAGATGTGGAAGCTTACCAGGACTGGGTCTCTGCTCAGCCGCCCCCCTTGACTTGTACGCCACTTGACGGTTCTGGCCCCCTTTCCCCCGCCGCGCTAGGTCGGTAGGTCGAAGATCTTTGCTCCCCTTGCCCGGAGGCCATCTAAGCGCATCCGGTGGCAGTGCAGCAGATTCGACAACCTGCCCTTTGTGATTCGTCGGTCGTCTCCTTCTTCCGTATGATATGTTCTGACGATCCGAGGGGGGTGCGCCCTCACGGACCCATCGGCACCACCACGTCCTGCCTCGTGACATACGGGCACCACAGGTCTATCAAAGAAGGGGAGGGGGGCCTCTTTTCCCTTTTTGGAATCATCACCAGTCGCGACGGGAGGCTGGGGCAGAGACTGATGATGAGGACGAGGAGAGCAACGCTGGGGGTGAGTTTGCGCTCAGCGGCTGATTTTGAGGGCACACCTCTTGAGGTTGCTCGAGACGCCTTCTCTCCCAAGGGGGCAGTGCCAGATACTTGCCTGGGACATCACCTCCCGTCCCCTCACCCGTATCATTCTCCCGCCCACTCGGACAGTCGCTCGCTCGCTTGCTCGCTCGTCCGTCGCCGTTGATGCCGTTGGCTGGAGGGGGGGCCGCTTTCCGGAGTCGACTCCGTTTCACAGAGGCGGCGCCGTAGGACGACAGCCGAACGTGAACAGGACTGACCAGATCGTGCTCACATCGGTCACTTTGTCCGGCCTCTGCTTGGGCTCGTTTCGTCCCTCCTTTCTTTTGCATTCTTCCGCTGCCCCCCCCCGTCATCCCTCCAACGCTCACGCCGTCAGCCGGTGCTGGCTCTGGCGTTGGCTCTGGCGCTGGCTCTGGCGCTGGCTCTGGCGTTGGCTCTGGCGCTGGCGTTGGTGTTGGCTTGGGCGTCGATGACTGATGGGTTGTGCTGGTGTCCGTGAAGTCCTCATTCTAGATGACTACACACCCCAGCCAGGGGGCAAGCGCGTTCCTTGTTTGCCGCGCCCTTTCTTTCTCGTTCTTGGTATCCGTCTCTAGTGCGATGTTGAGGACGTGTCTAGCGGATGATGGTGGCTCTTGCTTCTCTGCTCCCTTCTTCCTTGTTCATTGAGAAAAATGGCGCAAAATCAACTAGTGGGTGTCCTTGCTTTGCGATGGCATCGTGGGAACGGCACTCTGTTCCAAACAGGGCGTGTTGTACTTGTTCCAGGGCGTGTGTTCGTTCACGTGTGGGAACTTCTATTGACTTCAAGACGGGGGTGTGCGCTGGTGGTCAGAACCGAGCCAAGGACGGAAGAGAGAGGCAGGGCTTTGACCGGCGTCATGCGGTAAGACTGGTGGAGAAGAAGAACAAGGAGAGAGCGTTGGCCAGCAGGAATGGAAGAGGGAAGTACAATGACCACGCGTCAGGATGGAGGCTAGGTGGGGAGGTGGGAGGCAAAGGCGGCGCGAATCTCACGACATGATACGATTTGCGACGTACTACGGGAACGGCAAAAGATGAAGACACGCATAGGATCTTGGACGTCAGAGGGCGCCAGTCGTCCTTCCGTCGCCCGTTCCAAGTCGCCCATCCTTCCTCCCGTCCTCCGGTCTTGGCCCCTATTTTCTTCTGGCTCTTTGACTCCCCCTTCCCGCGGGTTTGTCGTCTAGTGTCGGCTAAAGGCCGTGCCTGGAAGGAAGAGAGAGAGAGAGAGAGGTGGAGGAGCAAAAGGGGGTGTGTGTGAAGAACGGAAGAGGGGGGCAGGTCAGGGAGCGAAGGCTGCGGGATTCACACATGCCGCATCACGGACTTTCATCAGAAGGCCGAGGAATTAGTGGGTTGTGCGAGGCGTGTTGTTCGTGCGTGCAGAACGATGCACACGTAGCCCGCGCCAGCCACCTGTTTCCACGATGAGAGGGGAAAAGGAGAGAAGGCATGTGCTCGGTCACCCGACGACGGATCAGTCGGCGAGCAGCGGCGGCGGGAGCGACAATTAGGGGGGAGGGGAGGAAGAAGGCGCGCAAACCGGGCCCAGCCTAGCACCGCGACTTGAGTTGTCAGATGGATTTCGGGCTGATGACTGAAATGATGGCTGGGAGGGAACGATATGCTCGTGCGCGCTGCTGCTGCTGCAGCAGCAGCTATTGTTGTCGTTGCATGACGGGCTGCGCCGTCGCGTCTGGTTTCTGAGGGGGTGGACGTCCGCGCTGTGTAGTTTGTTAGAGGGAGTGGTGGAAGGGGGTTGTTGATCATCCGATTCTCGTATCTGGTGTTTTGTCAATGCCGCTGCCAGCGCAGAGCACTCGCCACGGGTGTGAGATAGAGGGGGTGGCAGCGGGAATCGGTCATAGCACACCTCACGAGGGAGACTGGATGGCTGGTGGTGTCGGGTAAAGGATGATATCGCGGGCCTGCTTGCTTGCTGCTGCTACTCGAAGGGGGGAGGGGGGTGCGTATCCTGCCTGCCGTTCTCCCCCGCTTCACTTTCTGGCGGCGGTCACAAGAGAAAGAGAGAGAGAGAGAGAGAGTGGCTGGGTGATCAGCAGCATCAAAGGGGGGAAAACTCTAACGGTCAAGTGATACCGAAGTGCGCAGATGTTTTGTCATGTGCAGGTGAAGCCGGTTCCCGGCGTTCTTCGAAGTCGAGAGATGGCAGGCGTTCATAGCGAGGCTGGGGGGGAGGCGGACGACGACAACGAATGGACGAGTTTTTGTCTGATGTCGTTGCCTTGCCCGAATCCTTTCCCCTTTGACAGCGCGCCGTTGCGAGGAGCGAGAAGCAGAAAAAAACCAAGGGTTCAACGAGCGCAAAAGAAGAGCGTGGCGTCGGTCAACTTGTCTCTGACAGGAAGACAGCCCGTCGAGTCCGTCGTAGTCGTCCGTCTCCCGTGCCAAAAACGTCCGAGGGGACGTCTTGTTGGCGCGAAGCCATGGTGGATGGACGGGCGGCCGGGCTCTGGCGCTTGCGGTGATCGTTCAACGTACGTTGGAAGGTGTCGAGGGAGAGGGGTATAAGGCCTTGTCTTCAGTCTGGATGTGAACATGATGGGTTTTGGTATTTACGTATTTGGCTGCCGGATTTTGGTTGAGTCGATAAGGAGGTATAGGAGCTGCTATGTTCACTCTGGAGAGGGAGGTGATGGAAGTGGTATCTAAAGTAGATGAGGAGCAGCGAGTGGAATACATACCCAGCTTTACGCGTCGGTATTCGTCGAAATTGTGGGAGAATAGAACTGGCGCTGCCTAGTCTGTGGTTTTCGAGATGATATTGATATCATGTTATCCATACTAAAGTTTTCTATCATAGACAAACACAGCGTAAGTTTATTCTGGTTCTATTGTCAACTCACCTTCGTGGGATCAACACGAGTCTCGTTCTGTTTCGTGAGATATGCTGCGCTGTACTTGTTGGCTACTTACTTGCTGCCAGGAACCGTCGTGGTTGCGGTGGAGGGAGTCAATCAGCAAGAAGCGGGTGAAGCTGTGACCATGGGCTTTTCATGGGATACATGTGCAAGACCTCAGATATCTTCCTGTGGTATTCGTGACTGTCGGCTCCGTGACCTCGCCAAAGATTGAAGGATAAAACTGCCCAGATGAAGCAATGTTCACATGGCTGCCTTCATGAACATACGAGCCGAGCCGTACGTAGTTGCCCGGGAGAGAAAGCAATGTAAGGGAAACCTGATCGTCTTTTGCTGCTGCTGTCCGAAGTTGTTTCCGACGGCGACCTCTGTAGCTGTGCTTCTGTGGGCCCGGAGAAAGCTGGCCTCAGAGATAACCCGGACCTTAACAATTGGCTTGTGGACGAACTTGCCTTACTCGGTAAAATTAAGCTGGAAGAAGAGACAGTTGGGATCGAGTCTCCAAGCCGATTCTCCCCGGCTTCACATGACGATCGAAGTGACTTCAGATCTCGCACGACTGCCATTGATAAACTGAGATTTCCACTTCACCAACTACCGAGAGTATAGAAAGGGGAGGGCAGATTTACAGGAAAATCTTCCTCGGTGTAATACAAGTGTTTGAAGTGTGTCGTTCCCAAATCGCGGCCGCGGGGGCGGCGGCCCCACCAGCCGTTCTTCGGCGTCCCTCCGATGGATGCCCCGTCCCAGGACCCTCCCCACCCCATCAGCGAGCCTCATCATCGTGGGCCTCTCTTAGGGCTCTCCCGCCATAGTCCCACACATCAACATCATAACAATCCACTGCGGGTTGGTCGGTTAGCTCAGTTGGTTAGAGCGTGGTACTAATATGTCATCCCGATATATCAAGTGATGCCAAGGCCGTGAGTTCAAGCCTCACACTGATCACATCTCTTTTGCCCGTCCCTCGCCCCCCCTCCTCTCTAACAAGGAGAAGGTGATGCCGGTTGCCTTTTTGCCCTGTTTGATTCTCTCAGTCGGTGTTGGTCATGCACATTAAGACCTCACGGGGGTCGGCCGCAGCTGTCGACTCCGTGTTCTGCACAACACCGCGGATCGTCCGATAGATTTTTGAGGCGGGTGAGGGGCGCCGTGATCCGGAAGCGTCCAATCTGATCCGTTGTCGTGGACGAGAGGGAGGGTGTTTTGTGGTGTTATCGACGGCCCGGGATCTGATATGTGATGTGACCCGCTCAGAGGTCGCAGCTTCGGTGTGGGGGAGATCGACGGAGGAGAAGCGTCCCGCAAACATTGTGGTAGTTGGTTTGGTCTTGGGTGGTTCATGTATATGAAGTTGGGGTGTTGGATGTTGAAAGTAGCGGCAAAGAGTCGCACTATTGACAAGAGACATTCGACGGACCTAAGGGGAGGAACTGTGTAAAAGAGAGCAGCACCAGTTCTTATCCATATCAAACATGTACCTCGTCCAGGCTGGGCCAAGAAAAAGAACTGAGCTGTAAAAGTGCATTCTTATTCTGGTAGCCATGGGGCCGAGTAAGTATATTTATCATTAATCAGTTACGCTGGATATGAAACTGCCACCTTCCGAAAAAAAACTAACTTTATGAGAGACCTTCAGTACCCATCCCTATATAGCAAGTCTCACAGTCCGATCTACTGCTGCTGCCGTTCCTCCTGCAACTGGTCTTCTTCCAGCTTCAGGCCCGAGTATCGCATGTGAAGCCGATCCCTGAAGTGGTAATGGCGAATGCCGTTGGGCCTTGCCGCTTTGAATGTTTCAATGGCCTCGCCCACAGTCATCCCGCACCGCTCGACGAGGTAGCACACAATGAAGTACCCGGTCCGGTTGAAGCCGTAGTGGCAATGAACGCCAATCACCTGCGTCTGACCGTCCACCTCCGTCCATTTCTCCTGCTCGGCTCTCGTCTTCTGCTGCTCCCGTAGCTTGTCGACCAGTAAAATAAAATGGGCGACTTCGTCGTCCTTGGGCGGGATCTTGGACACCGTCGCGTACTTGTGGTATCGTACACCGCCCTTTTCCATGCTCCGTGGGTCGTACACCGGCTTGTCGTGGCTTATGTCGATGACATCTTTAATGATGCCTCCCCAGTTCTTGACGAACTCGGTGGGACAGTGTGTGTCATCCGCTTCACGCAGGGTCTTCATTGCCCTGAAGACCGCCGGTTTGCCCTTGGGGCCGATGGGGTGGGAAACAGGAACCACCCCCTTCCACTTGGCCAAATTCTTCACATCCCACTTGCCCTCGCGCGAGAGATACTGCAGCTGCCAGCCGAGAGAAAAGCGACCTGTAACATGGGTGGCGAGAAAGTCCGAGATCAGACCGGCGAGAACCCGGACAGTGGCAGGGTTGAAAAGCAGAGCGTGGTTGGCCGGTCTAGGCATGATGATCGACTTTACGACCTTGGTGGGATGTCGGGGCTGAGGTGGGACGTTTGCTGGTGATTCTTGTGGTGTAGAAGGATCCTCGAGAGCGTTTTCTGCATCATCGATGGGTCGACGATCACGATCGCGATGGAAGTCCTCGTCTCGAATGTCATCTATGCTCTCGGGCCCATAGTCCTCTGCATCCTTCGACGTGTTGCTTGACGTTACAGCCTCGACAGTTGTCTCGTGCCAATCATCATCAGACCCGGTTTCCATCAATGGAGACGCCTTTCCAGACAGGCACTCTCTAATCTTGTCGACCTCGCTAGGGGGCGTGAGCTTGTCCTCCGCGCCAGCGATCAAGTAGACGGGGACGTCAACGCCGGCCCACACATCCTTGCCAGGGATGCCGCCTTTTGCGACACCATTTTCGTATCTCGGGAGTGATCCCCATGCCATCCTGCGCCAGACTGGGGTCCGACTCTGGTTGTTGAAACGGTCCTGAAGCTTGCGTAGCTCGAGATCGGCCTCCGGGCCTACAAACCGACTGACGCTAGCGCTTTGCGGGCCGCCCCATCGATCGTAGGCCCTCCAAAGGTCGAAGAGCCAACCAGGAATCCATAGCAGGGTGCGGAAAATCTTCGTCTTTTCTTCTGCTGGAGGACCAGCCAGGGGACAGACGGCAACCAAGCCAACGACATACTTCCGCAGCTTCGTCTTGTTATGAACGCTGTGACTCGCCAAGCGTGCGCACATAATCGTACCCATACTGTGCCCGATGAGGACGACGCTGCGGCCAGGCTCTTTCTGACGGTACTCGTCGATAATTAGCTCCAGCAACTCCCTGAGGGCTTCCGGGGTGTAGGCATCCCATGCCTGTTCGGTAAACTCGGAGCGGCCACATCCGGGCAGGTCGATGGCCAAGCATGACGATATGTGAACGAGGCTCGTCAACAGCGGATGAAACTGGGCTACGGAGCCCCCGAGCCCGTGGATGAAGACCAGTAAAGGAAGAGGCGGTTTGGGCAACTGGTCGGCTTGGAGATGCCGCTTGTAGAATGTTCTGATGCCGGAGTAGGTAAAGCGATCTGTCTTGTAGTCACGGATCTCCGAGTTGTCCTTCAAGAGGGCCGGATCGGTAGCCTCAGGGTCATGAGGGTTGGCTGAGCTCGGCCGTGCCGCGGCCTGTTGTTGATCTGCCATGTTGACCGTGGAGGGGATGATGTTTATGACGGGGCCCAGACGCGACTTGGCTACGAGCACCGCAAGAGTAGCAAGTGTAGAAACACAGCCGAGGATGGTTGGGTGAAGGGTGAGCGATTGTCGACGACGACCAGACAAAGCGCGGGTATCTCTGAAAGTAGTGCGCTACTAGAAACAATAATGGTCGGCTGTTGTGTTGGGGACGCGGTTGTGCGAGAAACGATGATTCCCGAACAAGCCGTGTTGGGATAGAGTAAACAATAAAAAAGAAGTAACAAAAAGATCGGCTGCGACGTGGTCGGAGACGGTGGACGGAATGTGAGTCAATCAGTGACGAAGCCGGAAAGCGCCCTTCGACTTTTGAGTGCCTGTCGCACCTGGTGCTGCTGGGCGCAAGGCCCAGAGCACGGCAGGGAAAACAAAAGCGGTGTCTTTTCTTTCCTTTCCTTGTTTGGGGTCAATTGAGGGACTGAACGGGGCAGCTATCGTCGTTGAGATCGACTGAGGCTGTGGGAGCCTGAGAGGTGAGAACGTGGTTAGGATAGGCCGTTCCTAAGGCAAGAGCGAGTGAGCGGGTGAGTGAGTGAGTGAGTGAGAATGAGTGGAGGGAAAAGATAGTGAGCCCGCGCTGCCCAGGAAAGTAAATGAGCCTCACAAGAGAGCCAGCCAAACCTTGCCTTTTTGGCAGTTCATGTCACTGCTCATTCTCAGCCAACAGTTCGTCATCCCTCCTCCACCTGGGGCTGGCAGACCATTGCTATTGGCTTCCCTGATTTTGGAATTTTTGGCCAATGGCAACGCCCTGCACATCATGGGTCCTAGGGGTTCTGCAAGGCTGATTACGTATCAGAACAAGATGAATATTGGATATTTGTACATGAGATTTAGGTAAACATGTATCAGTATTTTCACATTGTTTATTGCGTATAGTCCTTTATCATATTACTGGAGTGTTTCTCCCATGGTGGGATTGTTTGGTGTCCACCAAATATTACGTTGACTGGAAGCAACCGTGCGAGTTAAAACACCCCAATTATACAGCTTTTGGCTCCTCTTGCCGCCATCTCTTAACGGGAGTCGGGACCTCGACGGTACGAGCTTCTGATAATTTATCAGAGCCCCCTCCCTGCCATAATAGCTGATGGCGCATCGTCTCGAGTCATGGAGACGTTGCAGGAGTGCCAGATTACCTTTTGCTCCATTAACCACCGTCAAGCAGTCATGCTCGTGAATCGCTCCCACCTGCCTGCATGTCGACAGTATCAGAGCATTCGGTCTTCAAATCGCGATGACTACAGTTGAAGAAACACGGCCATTTTCACCTTGAGCACACCTCACACAGCTCCCTTGCCGTCGACCCATCCGATGGGAATCAATGCCCCTGCGACATCGTCAACACCTCGCTCCGTAGCAAGCAAGTTGAACTGCGAAGCTGCATTCCTCGTGTCCAAAAGCTCGACGCGAACGCCGAGCGAGCTGAGGTGCTTCCTCGTCGCCGGGCTGAGCGGTACAATCTTGGGGCCGACACCGAGGATGAGGAGATCTGAAGGGGGAAAAACGGAGCCTCGTTAGCTAAAATCGTCCATCTCCTAAAAGGTTAAAGATGGCATAAAAGGGGAATGGGTAAGACGTACCAGGTCTCGGCCAGACCAATTCCAACAGTCCGAATGCTTCCGCCGGCAGCTCAAACTGGCCCTTGGCATTGATCAGCTTCTTGGTTCCCTTCGCCTCCCACGGCCTCCACGCGAACGCTTCGCCGCCGATGAGCAGCGCTGCGTCGCCGTCCATGATCTTAACGCCGCTGTTGAGGTGGAAGCCGTCCGGGACGCAGGCGTCAATCGAGGTCGAGGGGATCGGGATGTTGCCCAGGACGTCCATCTCGCCAAAGTCCGTCGCGCCCTGGTAGTCCTTGGGCTTTTCCCTTGAACTGGAGGCAGAGGTGTGGAATTGGCTGCAGAGCTGCATTGCGGCTGTCGAGGGTCGCAACGGTGTTGGCGAGACTCGGGGGGCGAATCGGGGAAGAGTGCGCTGGACGCGCGTGACGGCGCGGAGAACGCGGGTGCTCGTCGAGAAGTGCATCGGATCGGATGGATGTGTATGGATCTTTGAAAGATAGACGGTTGTATCCTTGGGGTTCCAGGTGTGCGGTGTCAAGGGTACGGTTTCGTGGATTGGTGGTGCTTGGGAAGAAGTTACGTGCAGCTCCGCCACTTTTTTGCTCGGAAGGGCTATCTCAGTATCTTGAACGTCATGATTGCAGGGTTGCGTGCTACGACAGCCACGAGCGTAAATGGTAGGTGGGGGACACGGGACGCAAGACCGACCGGAAAGGATTGTGCATCATTCCCTCTCACTCTCTGTATTACGTGCAGCCGGTCTATGTCGTAGAGGCGTAAACGGTTCAATTTGTTGTCACAACCCGCATGTCGGCGGTAAACCAAATTGTGTAATTTTGTTCTTTTGGGCGCCATTACCAATATACCGCGGGGTCGTTATCTCGTCACAAAACAGCGAAACATGAATACCAACATGACCCGAAAAAAAGGAACTGATGTGTTGAAGGGCTCGATTTCCGTTTCTCATTCAGGTATCGAGGCCTAGAGTGCCCTAACGACAGCATCGGCAGAAGAATCCGTTTTCACTCCGCCTGTGGCCTGACGATTTCTTTGTATCATGCAGTTCCTTTTGCCCTAATGAACACCGAAGCAATGAACCAACCCCTGAATTCCCATTCCTGCCAGTGTTGTGTTGACGTTGACCAAGAAGAGGCGTGTCCGAGTTTATTTCTTCTTCTCGCTCTGGCTCTGCTCCTTCAGCACCTTCTTAACGATCTTCTGCTCCTCGATGAGGAAGGCGCGGACGATGCGGTCACGAACGCAGTTACCGCATCTCGAGCCACCGTACGCGCGCTGGACGGTCTTCTTGGGCTTGGAGATCTGGGCGTACTCGCGGGGGCGGAGGGCGGGAACCTGTGTGGGATGTATGTTAGTATGTTGACAGCGTTGTGCTGAGCGCCAGCCGCGACCGGTCTTCGATGTCGCCATCTGAGAGTGCCGAATGCAATGTGAAGCCTCCTTTCCACAACCAGTCTTGTGTCGTTTTTCTCAATCGTTCTCGCCGTCGATATCCCGATATCCAGTTGATATCTCGCGTCACAAAGTCCCATGCATGCTCTCAAATGGCTCCTCGAATCGATCGCTTCGGCTCCGGTACGAGGTTTCGAACTTACGCCGGGCAGCTTGACACCGCAGTCACCGCACTTGGGGGCAGTGCCGCGCTTCTTGATGTGAAGAACTCTCAGCTCACCGCCGGGAGTCTTGACGATCCGGGTCAGGTTAGAGCTGGTGTTGTAGCTGCGGTAGAAAAAATCTCCATGTCAGTCATTTGTAGTCCGTCCAAGACGCACAAGCGTGCGGTCGATCGCGCAAGACGGGGGAAATGTCATCGTTCGCCGAGTCTATCGCAAGCAAGAACTCTAGAAGTGGTCACTCACCCGTTACGGCGGCGGTACGTGACACGGTTTCCGGCCATTGTGACTGATTTGCTGCGGGCTGCGGGTTGGTTAGTTGAGAGTCGAGGATCGCGAGCGGCGGATTTTGGAATCTAGAAATTTTGTGTGGGTGGAAAGACGAGTTCGAGCCCGCTTAGGCGACCAATGAGGTGGGGGTGGAGTGAGCAAGCCACATGTGGCGAATCACCTCTGGAAAGCCCCAGAGCAAGCCTAGCTCACGTGAGCATATCGGCTCAAGCCGGCCTAACCATTGGCTGGAGTCTGGGGCCAATGGTCAACGGCGGACGGCTGGCCAAGTCAGCCGATTAATTGCTCAGCCCGCAAGACACCACCAGCCCGTGAGGGACGCGTTGATGTTGCGAACTTGACTGGATCCAAGCTCAACGCCTGCAATTTCATACTCTTCTTATCTGCGATGGACACGGTTCATTTCTCTTGCTTCAGGCTGGTTTCCGACTAAAAAACACAATGGGGTGGTTTTTTTATACGCCTTATGACACGGCGGGCTGTAGACTTGCTGTTTTATCCAACGACCTCTTCAAACCCTTTGTTCTAGTGGTCCTCTATTACGCCGAATCCAATTCCCAACGATGACCCCCTTTTACCCATCCAAACCGTCTAACGCCACGTGCACTATATAATCAGGTCGAAAATATGCTAGGGCTATGATTCTGTCGCCATCGTCGCCGTCGTCGTCGCCCAGTCGGGATGATCTGTTGCTTGCCAGACCTTGATCCCGTTGGGTTCTTCTCTTCGGCGCCGGGCAGCGTGGTCCATGATTTCGGTGATCTTTTCGCTCTTTCGAAGGTCCTGAAAGTCCTGCACCTCCTTCTTGGCAGCGGCGACAGAACCCAGGATGGAGTCAAACTTGATTTGGGCTAGGGTAGTCATGTCAGCGGGAGTCCAAGACCCAGCGAGTGTCAAGACGTACGGGATGACTGCTTGGCCGAGAGTGGCTCCATCATTCTTGGGATGGTTGTGCGCAAACCTCGAAGCTTTGAAAATGTCAGTTCTAGATCCTGCCCAACTGCGCCGTTAGAGGTGACAAACTTTGATGTGCAATATCTTGAGCTCGTTCAAAGCCAGTTCCAGACGCTCCTCGTCCCATGCCTCTTCGTCCTGGGCTCCAGGCTCAGTCTTGATGGTCGGGCCATTGTTTGCCATGATGATGCAGGGTGGTCGTGGGCAAGCGGGTGTCTACCGAACCATGGCACCGAGAAAGAGAAAACAGGAAATGGTCGAATCACCGGCGAGACAGCAAAGCAAGTAAGGCGGTGTGTTCGGGTCGGACGTCGATGAAACCAAGATAATGGTCCAAGGTGTCGCTTCGAGACCAGACCGGCGTGCGATGGGGATGGGTGCCAGCGAGCTCAAGGTGCAATGCGCAACTTCAGCCCAAAGATGCCCCAAAACGGTTCGGTGAATGTTTGCGAAGCACCCCAGAGCCCAAGTCCGAAGGGCAAACTGTCATGCAGATTGTTGGTTGGTGTCTGAAAAGGGCAGGGCAATCGGCCGGATGTACAGTGCTTTGTATGTCTTTAACGCAATTCCAACCAGAGACGTCAGCGCGTAGGGAAGGTGGCTGTCGCTTGGCAGGGGGCCAGAATCGGCTCCCAGCAGAGCTCCCAGCGACAAATCAAGGTGGTTGGTGCGTTATCCGTCTGGTACCCCACCACTTCCGCATGATCGGTACGTATCGCCTACATCTGCGTTCGATGTCTGGTCACGTGAACCGTGAAGCAAAGTCCGAGGTGAGTGGGCGCCAGGGCAGGTGCAGGCAGGCGCCGCACGCCAGGTTGGTTCGGGCAGGCAATCAACCATCGAGGGAAAGAAGAACGAAACAAATAAAAGCGGACGTCCTTCACTTTCGGATATCCTGTTCTTTTCGTTCAGACCCATCTACCAGCACCAAACCAGTCTTGACGTGACGAAATCTCTGTCGTCTACTCACATAGGCACTCTCGCATCTTCAACTGCGAAGTATACTAGATACTGAGGTACCTACCCACCTAGATAAATAAGGAAGGTACCTTACCTAAGAGGCCTGTTGCAACGCCAAGGCCTGCGGTTTCGCAGCTGGATCCTGGGTGCTGACACTCGCTAAAAGGGTTAGCCGGAAAGCGGATTAACTGTCAACCTAGATCAGACCGTGCGGATTGGAATTCTCTGACTCCAGCCTCTCCGTGTCTCCCACCCTTCCGTCACGAAATAGCTTCGTACCTATTCTTTTGGTGGAAAGCTGCATTCGCATACATCATCACCAACAAAACGCTGTCGCGCGCACTTCCACTTCACTTCGGCTTGACACCCTGTTTTTCATCCCCCTGCTTCTTCTAACGCATCCGCTGGCCTTCCCCGGATCCGTCATCCAACGAAACCCTTTCCCCCACTTTCCCTTCACAACCGCCAAGCTGGATTCCTCCGCCGTCATGTCGAGTGCGCCTCCGCCTGCGCTCTTACCACCGCCCGAGGGCATCTTCCGGACTTTCGAAGATCTTCTGACCTCAGTTCAGCGCGTCGCTAAGGACCAGGGCTACGGTGTCGTCAAGCTTCGCGCCTCGAACTACCGCGACGGCAAGCCTACTCGTTACGACTTGGTGTGCGACCGCGGCGGCGTCAAGTATAGCAGCACGGCGAAGAAGCGCAACCCCTCCACGCGCAAGGTCGACTGCCCGTGGCGCGCAAAGGCCGTCTGCGAAGTTCAGCTGGGAAATCAATGGCGCTTTGCCGTCCAAGAGGGTAGCCACAACCACGAGCCTCGCGTCGCGACCGCCCCTCCCGGCCAAGAAAACACCCCTCTCGCCCAGTCGATCCGCTCATTCACCAACAAGATCGATCGCCTCAGTCACGACATGGCTCAGGGCTTTATGCGCATCGAGCAGCATCTTGACACCATGAACAAGCGCTTGGAGAATCTGGAGGCCCGCGCCGGAAGCTACGAACCGCGCTTCCAAAACATGGAGTCACGGCTACAGGGTATGGAGGCCCGTGGCAGCATGGAGCTTCCTATGGACGACGTCGACGCCCGGCTCCTGTCATCCACGGTCATGTAGGGGAATGGCCTAGCAAGCGATTTGGACGCGGCGGCGGACCAGTGCGAGCACCACGGATATGTGTGAGGCTAGGCCTTGACTGAACCTCGGCAGCATATCCAAGTCATCGACATGGACATTCGGCGCGCACGATCAACGGAAAGGAAAGGGTACAATACGAGCAGACGAAATCAAGAAAGTTGATTTCTTGCAGAAAGTGGTTACGGCAGGGAGGCGAGCGAGGATGGGGTTGGCAGGATATGTTATTATCAAGGCGTTAGACGGCGACTAGGGCGTTCGGACTCATTCATCACCTTTGTACTTTCTCTATTACCTCCCACGCTACCAGCGTCCTGATGCGATGCTGTTTGCTTGTCTGGAAAGGATGTGCCATAGAAGGCATTGTCATTACACGAAAAACTTTTCGGTAACATGAGGGTGGCTTTTTGCGTTTCCAACACGATGAGGTTTACGTTTTTTCTTTTTTTCCTTGGTGGATAGTCAGTGTTCGTCATAGGTGGCGAGCATGGCCCTTACGGACACATCATACGTATAGCGCTATTCAATACAGCGACGCTTCTTAGACGTGTCCAGACTATCTTGTCTTTTGGCACTTCTCCAAAATTGGTGCTTCCTCGAGTGGGAGCCAAGTGCCGAAGCATGACGTAACGGGAGGTAGAAGCCATTCGACGCGCGGTCGGTTGGCGTCTCTTGACATGTGCATCCCTGTGTTGTATCTCTTTTCTTATTTTTAAAAACATACACAATCGGTCTTTTACGGAATTTCGTCCGTCACATTCCCCGTCCCCTCGAGATGACTTACACGGAGACGAGTCCGAAGCACAGTATCAACTTCGGCGCCGGGATCCAACTTCGCACGTCCGCGACGCACACACTGTACTGTGAGGCCCGGATCCCACACACCCCCATGGCAAGCTCCGGTTGGTTTGCTTCCCGGTGCGAGCAAACAATGTTTCCCAATCAGGCATGCGAGCCGGTCGGCGGAAAATGCGCCACCAGATTTGTTTTTGCAACCCTCTACCCCCCGAGGCGATAGTCCCCCTGATTGGCGTTTCTACCTTGTACCTATGCATTACTCCGGACCCTTGTCCGCCGCCCCCATCCCCCTCCCCGCGCTCCATATTTTCCCGTTCGGTCTTTTAAGTTTCCTCCTTGAAGGACCAGGGTGGAAGGATTTGTCTCCCGACAAGTCGCGTACGGTCGTAATCGACGTACGGGTGGATGAACGGATGGATGGACGGTCCGTACAGGCTCATGGGTGCATGTTGCCCCGGTCATCACATTGGTGAGCATGCAATTGTCAAGCGCGTTAGCTGCGTTCATCCGAAGACTTGCATACTGATTCGTTCCTCGGATCGGGCCAGCAACACTATGTGTAGTTTCCATCCATCAAGTGGACTCCTTTTCTCGTCCTCGATCTCTGTGTGGGCTGCCACACATATACGTCACATCCGATAGCCCGGCAGCGTTTGGGAGCGCTCCTCCGTTTGCCATCAGATTGCATCTGGCCGACAAAGCAGCTCTGGGTCGTCCTCTCGCCCGAAACACACGCATTCGTCGATTGAACACCTTCTTAACGAACAAGGCCTTGCACTTCGGGGAGCCGCTGCCTTTGACCATTGTTTGCTGCTGTTCTCGTGCACTGATTTCTCCACGATCCTATCCCGTACTGAGCTCTGTCATGTAACTGTTCGCCGGCCACATCGCATCCAGACTGTCGGGATAAAGGAGAAAAGATATGGTGGCCGGGGTTTGCCAGGGTTGTGCGATGTCAACATTGGTTTGCCCGATCGCACCGCTCGTCCACTCCCGCCTGCAGCAGTGCATACTCGACCCTCCCTCCGTCTTCTTGTCTTCGCCGAGCGACATGCCGGATTCGTTCGTTGCGACCAGGGGCCAACCTCGGACTTTGCAAGTTGTCCATTCGGCCCACCATCAGACCGAATTCGAAAGGACGGATCGCCGGCGGCTGCTGGGGCCTGACTACAATAGTGGAGCCCAACATTCGCCTCGAGTTTGTTGTCGCACATCGTTGGTTCATCGGACCACGCCGAACTTGATCGGATACACGAACAGCCGTGAACGGGAGCAGAAGTTGCCGGCTCGTCGTTGGGAGCAGTGGGGAGCGAGTGCGAGTGAAGTCCATCCGCCATGTCGAGACTACAGCAGCCCTAATGCCGGTCAGAGGCAACAACCAGTCGCCGAGCCAGCCCACGACGGGCAGCCACAGGTTACTGGTTCTGACAAAATGCTCCATGTTTCGTTTGGCACACCCGTGCAAGCCGCAAGACAGTTGGGCCGGGAGAGTCAATATCCGAGCCACAGGCATGCCATGCTCGAGCCCTCCCCCAGCCCTTTTTATAGCTTCCCATGCCGCCGGCCGGCGGCAGCTCACTTCATCAGACACGCGCAGAGAAGCTGGGCATCTTGCATACGGCCGAGAAGAGTCGGGCTTCTGACCAGACTGCCGCCGAGCTCTCCTCCTGGGTGAACAACGTAAGGGCCAATGAGGGCCCGAAGACGGCGTTGTAGTTTATGAGGTGCACGGCATTCCTGGGCCCATCTGGCGGAGACGATTCATACATAGCTACAGCAAAAGGGGTCCTTTTCTCTCTCCTCTTACCCAACCGCCAACTCCCAGTGACAACCCCATTCCTTTGCCCCCTCCCTCCCCCCACTCACATGTTGCATTCGGCTAAGCAATGACTGGTCATACAAACATCCAACCGACCACAATGGTATTGGGAGTGGCATGATCATACGAGAGCACGAAGGGGATTCCAGACTGTCCCCCCAATGCGGCGAATGTATTGTCAGGCAGCGCCGGCAAGGACGGTTCATCACATGTGCTGCGTGAACAGCACATCGCATCGCGTCTCGCAGTGTCAATATTTCCGAGTGAGGCCACCCACCGTCCGGCCCCCCGCCTTCGCGCTTCCAACGGCTCGTCATGAGCCAGGGGGAAGGACTCGAGTCCTCGACCGCGGTCAATTATAATCAACGACATGCCGACCGCCAAATCTATTCGAATCATACCTAGGAGTGGTGGGGGCTAGTAACCGGATGCGAGGGTGGTGGTGGCACATATCTCAGGCGAAAAGAGATCGAGACGCAAAGCACAGCCAACGATGATGCGCCACCAGAATATTTCAGGGTGAGGGGAGGGGGCCCGACGGAGGAGACCATGCAACCACGTCTTTGGTGACTTCCCACGATGCGAGCTTCAGGGTTGGGGAAGCTCGAGCCATAGGGGAAGCACGCCGGCGGTGGCAGCATCCATCTGCGTGAAGGGCTGCATGCTGGCCAACCGCCTCCCGTACAACGTGACCGGATCACCATGCGCCCGCCGTCGAGATTATCTGTGGTCATAGCCAACGGAGGACTGGACGTTCCCGTTGCCTAAGAGAAGAAGTAGAAGAAGAGCCCCGGGGAACCCCGCCCCCCCCGCCTAAACGCTTCACTCGTCGGGGTCAAACAACTATGCTTCCGATACTCAGTGCTGCTGCGCCTTGGTTGTGTGCAAGTAATGCGGATAACGTTATAAATTGCTTCTATGATGCATGTTTGCTGCTGCCATGATTAGATCATGCTACCTGCGGAGCGTCGGGGGTGGACGTCATTCATATGCTACGGGGGAAAAATGACGGAAAATCCTCAATGCGCCGTTGAACTCCAATAATGCCACATGTCCAGACGCATTCGATAAGCGAGGGCAGAGACAGCCCCGACGTTTACAACCCCCTCTCTGTATCAGGCCGCGCCAGCCTTCGATAGGTGAGCGTACTCTTGGCTCCGACTCCACGCGTTAGGGTCCTCGGCTAGGGCCGGCATCTGCTGCATGTCCACACTCATGACGCCCAATTGCTTCTTGTTCATCTTCTCCTTCAGCTCCTCTGTGATGGCATCGACGTCGACGTTTAGGTACCCGCGCAGGAACTTGCCAATCTCGGTGTTCTCGATATTGCCACGGATCTCCTGGGCCTCGTCGCCGCCGGTGCTGTACACGTTGACGTCGAGCGCCGTGTGGCCGTGGGTGCTCCAACCTACGTGCGCGCGGAGGCTGATCATGGCGGCAAAGGTCAGGACCGAGGCCTCAGGGTGGTCGACGAGCGCCTGGAGCTCCGCCGGGTGAGCGTCCTCGATGCCCAAGCCAGGGACAACGAGCTTCTTGTTGACCCAGGCCTTGAGCTCGTCCTTGTTTTGGGACCTGCTACTGGCGACGTGCTGGATGAATTTCTTTGAGAGATGTTCGGCGGAGGCGGTGGCTTTTGCGAGCGCCTTGGGGTACCAGTTGTAGACTGGCAGGTGACCGGGCTCTTCTGTGGTATGGATTAGCACCTTGGTAAAACACCTTCAAGGAAGGGCAGGCAGAAACTTACGCAGGGCAGTCGCGAGGCCACCGGTCTCGTGGTCGCTGGTGGCCACCAAAAGGGATTCGGTCTTGCTGTCCTTGACAAAGTCCGAGACGAGCTTGAAGGCCTTGTCGTACTCGAGGACCTCGCGAACCTGGGCGGCGGGATCGTTGATGTGGCCGGCGTGGTCGATTCGGCTGCCCTCAATCATCAGGAAGAAGCCTTGGTCGCTGTTCTCCGTCGCCTTCTCGAGAGCGCGTAGCGCCGTCGCGGCCATCTCGCTCAGGCTGGGGTAGACATCGCTCATGTTGCGGCGGTCGATCTCAAAGGGGATGTCGCCGGGGGCGAACAGGCCGAAGGTCGGGAAGTTGACCTTCTCGCCGCCCTCAAGAGCGTCAAAGGCCTTGCGATCGCCGGCATAGGTCCAGCCAAACTTCTCTTGAGCCCTGGCGACGACGTCAGTGTCGTCGAGCCTGCAGCTGCCCTCGGTGCCGTTGGGGAGGAAATGGCAGCGACCGCCGCCGAGCATGATGTCCACGACCCTGCCGAGCGGGCCATCGCCGACCTCCTGCAGGGCAATATCGTCGTTCATGGCGCGGGTGATGACGTGGCTGGCGAAGCAGGCGGGTGTCGCGTCGGTAATGTCGGTGGTGACGACCAAGCCCGTCATGAAGCCGGCGCGCTTGGCGGCCTCGAGGACGGTGCCGCAGGGCTCGTAGTCGGGGAGTACGGAGATGGCGCCATTGTAGCTCTTCTTTCCGCAAGAGAAGGCAGTGGCGCCGGCGGCGCTGTCAGTGACGAGCGAGTTCGAGGAGCGGGTGCGGCTGGAGCCCCAGAAGTGGCGGTCGAGAGTGAGGACATCGCCCTCGGGGAGGCCCTCGACGTGCTGACGGAAGCTGCGAGTGAGGGAGAGCGAGGCGGGCCCCATGCCGTCAGAGACCATGAAGATCAGGTTGCGCTTCGCGTCAGCGGGGGGGTCGAAGCGCGTCTGGCCGCGGTGTTGAGTCCAGACGGCGAGGACAACAACGGCAGCGGTGGCGAGGAGAGCCCAGACGAAGAGGATTATCTCGCGGAGCCGCGAGGAGCCAGGCGGCGGGGAGGTAGCGTCCGCGGCATTGTCGTCGTCACCGGCCTCGCGGCGGTCGGGGATGAGGGGCGTCCGTTCGGAGGAGGACTGTGGATTCGCGGGGATGTTAGCCATGATTTCGGAGGGGAAACGACGCGGGCGCGCGAGAAGCTTGTTGATGATGTTTGTTGGAGTAAGAGTCTGGTGTTACCATTTTTTAACGTGTCGTCTGGCCCTAAGTTCTGACACAGACGGGGTGGATATGCTGGCTGCCTGCTGCGTCAGGTCCTGTCGCAGATGAAGCTGGGGGTTTGGAGAGGTTATGAGTCCGTCGTCCTGACTGACCTGACTCTTGACTCTTGTCTTGTCCTGGTTGATAAGGACGGGGCGGGTATCCATATCTGTACTCTGCATTCGTACAGTGAGGTACCTACCTAGGTAGGCAGCTGCTCGTGGTGGGATAGCGCCCGCCAATCGCTATCGATACGGATTGGCCATGGCCCTGGGCTCCAGTGGGCAGCTAGGTACCTATTCTGTACTGTACGTCTCCCCTTTAGGCAATGGGCCACGGTCCCTCCACTGCACCGTGGACGTGGTTGGATGAGAGTGAAGCAGGGTCCCACTCTCTCCGCCATGTGCCGTGACATCACGCCGTTGCGCATGTCATCCCGTGGTCACAAGCGTCCAGCCGTCGTCCCCTCTCACACACATCGGATTACTTTGGAGCCAGCGGATTGGATCACAGGGGGGTGGATCTGGGCTGAGCCTCACCGATGTCTACTTCTCTCCTCCGCCCCCAATACCCTAAGGGTTTCCCGCTCACTAGAGGCAAGACAGCAGTCAGGTGGTCTATGATGGCCTATAATTTGGCTGAGACACGATCATGTGGGCGGGTTGTTTGCGGGGAACGTTTGGAGATGGGTGGTAGACTGGCCGTTTCGACGGCCTTAATGCTGAAGTCCCAAACGGTGTTCGGGTCTTTAAGTAGGGTGTGCTTGGTGGCTGTTAGGTTGTACTGGATAGCCATTGGTCTTGTACCAACTGAGATGCGTAGCCAAGGCGGTCTCTCTGAGTGTCGCCAAAGTAGACAACAGGGTTGAAAAACACAATTGAAATCGCAGTAAAAGTGCCATGCAACAATGAGCAGCATGCGGTTTTCATGGCATAAACGCAGTACCCGCCATGGAAGCTTCTAAGCCCACAACCATCCGAAATGGCAAAGGAGACTTTGCTTGATGCGGCTGACAATGTCGTTGACAGGTAAAACTCGGTGGCGGGCATTGTCTCGGGTCTTGCTCTCCTGTCTTGCCACGAGCTATGGCCCCTGACATCAACATTCTCGCTGTCATCAGATTGTACAATGATCTCGGTCATCTTCTAATGATCCTCAGAACGTTAAGACGACACCAATTACCTAACTTGCGTTGAATGACCCTGTGCCACTTCGGCTCCCCCATTTCCGCCTTACGCCCGAAACCAACACGACATGCCGGCTGTCACCAGCGGGAGGGGGGGGGGGGCTTCCGGACTTCCCGAGTTGCATGTTGTTCCGGTGGGACAAAAAGGTCCTGCCTCTCGAAACTGGCGTAGGCTCTTACCGTGGCACAACTTGGCCGTCTCTCGTGTCATCTCGGTTGTCTCAAGCGGGCAGACATACGTGAAACAGCTGGATTGCTGGCGGGGGAAAACAACAGGCAGCTGGGAATTCCAACACCTAGGAATCGGAACTTCTTTATAGTTCTCCCGTCGTAACTATTTTGATACCATCCCGTTGGAACTCCTGCTTCTCGCTACCAGCTCATTGAACTGCATCACCGGTCAAGCTTTTGCGGCCACATCAACGCGATGTGCACCTACGTCCTTCTCATCCCGACCTGCCACCACAATCCTCTCCTGCTCTTCGACGCCTCTTGCCGCCTAATTATACGACAGTTACAGCGTATCAATCACCTCGCCGCGTGGGAGGATAGCGCTCTGGGCGAGATTCCCTTCACCGTGCCTGAATCTTGTCTTCCCGCCCCAGAGATCATCCAGCCAATATACACGAGCGACTCATGTAGATTGGACTGCCATTATGTGCCGGAAATCGCTCTTGTGGACAACATGTTCCCAGCCACTGTATTCCCGTCGGGCCGGGCCGATGGTGACCCCACAATGGCCGGGGAGCTGGAGATTTGGGACCCAGGCTCGGAATGAGAACGTGAGACGTTGCTCATCTTGGAAGTGATTTGGAAGTACAGGCACAATATCCTAATGCTGAGCTCGATTCTTGCTTCCCATGACTTACTATTTTTTTTCGCAACCTGCTTTAGGAGTACCACAGAACTGAGATGCCGATGACCAAACCCAGCATGGTTTGGCAACGCTCGGCGACAACACGGCTTTTCGACCGGGGCATATCAAGCCTGGGTGATAGACACAGGCAGTACTGAGGCATGGATATTCACTCAAAGACAGGCTGCGATTTGAACACCGAGAGGTTGGATGTTGCCACTACACAATCTCTCTCGCATCTGGACCCGAAGTCATTATCCACGATTCACTATTACGGGACCAGTGACGGGAACTCGAGTACCTCGTCTTTGTCACTCAATCACGACGAAGAAACAAAATTGTATAAAATGGACGTCATTTCCAGGAGAAACACTGAGAAACCACTTATCGGCTTTCGATATTAAACTCAAGCAGAGTGGTCCATCGCACGCCTTTTCTTCACCATGGAATCCACGCAGAATCAGCCAGCCGGTTTTCCCGGGGCCGCCGTCCAGCTAGACGTTTGGGACCTCGTATTTGGTCAGCTTGCTGCCATGGAATGCTACGAGACGCTGGCTAGCTGTGCCCAGTTGAACAGTGTGTTGTCCTATCTAGCTCTTGGACACCTTTATAGGTAAACTCCCCACATCGCTACAGACTATTCTCTGGACAGATACTGACCTGCTGAAAGAGATCAGTTCTGCCCTCCACCAGTCATGGGCTCACAGGCCGCCAAGACAATCTGGGCCTCGGTGCGGAGTTCCGCGGCGAACACTCACCCAGCTGGGCAATCACATCTCAGTCATATTCGTCACCTAGACTTCCTCAACTTCATCTCCATCGATGCGTGCAGAGAGGTGCCAGATAAGGGCTTCATAGCCCATGTTGCCAATCAGTTGGCCAATTTAAACCTCGGTCCCGCAGATGATCCCACGGACAGTCCGGACATCGTTGCTACGGACCAGGTAAGTGCTCGGCATCCGAATTTGGAAAACGTTGTCCGCCCTCTGCTCGAGAACCTCTGCAAAACAGCACGGGAACGGGAGCTGCACGTCTTGCTGAAGAGCCTGACGCTCGACAGATGGACGAACGCAATACCTCAGATTAAGGTCTTTCAGCAGCTGGAAAGCCTCTCGTTGGTGTTCATAGAGGGCCTGGACGCTCAGGCGGCCCAAGTCGTCACGTCCTCTCTCCCGAATCTGAGACACATCACAGTGGTGCAGGCCAGCGTGCCCCATACGCTCGATCTCGCCTCGTTCCTCTCCAACCTGAAGCCAGACCAGTTGCTGTCTTTCAGTTGCTCTCTTAACAGGGTTCAGGTACCGGTCTTGAACGCCATCTCGCAGCAGACCTCCCTCCGGAAGCTAAGTCTGCAATTTTTCAACTACCCTCCGGTGGATATGCACGTCTTATTCAAGCTCACGAAGCTAACATCGCTGACCCTCGGTTTCAATTTCCATGCTACCGCTCGGCCACAAGCAATATTCGAAAGGTGGGCAGAAACCTACCGGACACACTTTGCCAAGTGGCTCACGTCTTGCAATGACCTCCGAAGCCTACACCTCTTTCGCTTGCCGGAGCTTGTTCCCGCAGCAGCGGATGCGTTGCCAAACCTGCATCTCGACAGGCTACACCTGTTCTCTACGGGGCATCACTCAGACCTGTACGAAGCACTCGCTACGCAGCAGCTCAAGTACCTCTTTCTGGCCGAACCTTCAAACGACAATGCCACGCTGGAGCCGTGGGAGCGTCGCGAGCTCGTCGTTAAGGCCGTGGTGGCCATGCCGTGCCTTCGCGACTTGAGGCTGCATACACTGTTCTCTTTGACTTGTGAGGAGCTCACCCGGATTGCAGAAGGCGTACCAAATCTCAAAACCATCTCTTACGCCGCCCCCCGGCGTGAGCATCCCACCCATGCGTTGAAGGCCTTGAAGTCTTTCCAACACCTCACCAGCCTCACGGTGCTCGGACGGACCGACTTTTCGTCGATTTCGGTGTATTGTTGGATCCTAGAAACAGAGTGTCATATGCGCCCCGGTGGGTTTTCGCTGACCTTGCCATCCCAGCGCCGCGAGAAGTGGTTTTGGAACTTCCGCGGACCCCAGGGACTCCTCAGCAACTCGGACACGGAGGCAATGATGAGAATGCTAAGTTTCATGGCAGTGTATGACAACGAGCGGGACGGTGACCTTGGCGATGGGGGGTTTCTGGGTAACGAGTACGAATTCGAAGAGGAGCGCATGTTTGTCCAACTCTGGGAGGACATCAGGGGCCCTGCGGAAGCGTTGCAGCTGCTGAGAGGCACAGGGCCTTATTCGCCGTTCCGTCCGTTGACGGGACACTTGGGTGGGGTCATTGCCAGGAACTTATGGTAGGTAGGTGCTACACCGTCGCACGAGTTAGACTGAGAAACAGTTTAGTTGGGTGGGGATTCAGGCCATTCTTAATCGATGGAGTTTAATTGACATTGAAGGTTGTGTATTCCCGCAATGGTGATTTTAATGTGATGATGTTGCTTAGTACTATGTACTGTAGGGTGCTTGGGGAAGGGCTTTTGGCGGGTAGCCTACCTAGGTACCTACCGACGAAGAGGTCCACAGGTACTCAGTACTGTCTCCATACCTTACCTAAAGTACCTGAGTACTAATGCTGGTTTCTCGGTGGGCCCAAGTGCCTAAGTGCCCTGCCGGCTTCTCTTTCCACTTTACGCGACCGACGCGCCTCGATGAGTTGGCATTGGCGCTGTGCTCGCCCATTGCGAAACGACATCTCTCTATGCACGTTCGAACACAATATCGAACTTCACACCCATGACTCCGGCTTCAATAACACTCACTAACTGGAGAATCAAGCGCCACATGATGCAACAATGGCCATCCTCAACTTCACCCTCAGCGAAGATGGCGTCGCTGCCCTCCGTGATGTCCTGACCTGCATGAACAAGTTCAGCGACGACGTCTCCCTCGAGGCCAAGAAAGACAAGGTACAGCCATTAGTCGTCTTCCATCTATCAATAGGCCTGCTTGGACCCTTCGACTAACAGCGAGGGCGTAGTTGATTCTCACGGCGCTCAACCAATCCAAATCGGCATACTCCTGCTTCACCTTCGCGACGAACCGCTTCTGCTCCCGCTACCAATTCGAGGGCAGCGCGCAGTACCGGGAAAAGTTCTACTGCACGCTCCACATACGTGTAGGCGAGCCTCCCCTCGATGATGTTGTTGGCGTAACGGCCGTTGGGGTGTGATGCTGAACCAACCGCGCAGTCTCTTGCCTCCATCTTCCGCAGCCGCGTCGGTGGCGATCAGCAGCGTGACCGTGAGAAAGAGAGCACAATCGACCGCTGTGACGTCGCTATCGAGGACGGCCCAGGCGTCAAGAGTCGGCTGATCGTGAAACTCGTCTTCCGGAATGGTGTGTGTTTATTTTTATTTTTGCATCTTCACACGTATCAAAACCCCGTACTAAGTGGTTTTAGGTGTCACTTCCACACACCGACTGCCTTTTGAGGTCTCGGTGCCAGTTCACGCAAAGTTCGATCGTGACGAGGCGCTCCACCACTGGACTATCCCTTCAAGGACACTGAGGCAGCTGATGGAGCACTTTGGCCCTGGCGTTGAGCTGCTGGACATCAATTCAGACGGCGAGCACGTCAACTTCACATGCTTCACGGAGAAGACGACGAATGGAGATGGTTGGTTTGCAGGGTGTCACGAGTCTGGATTTGACGCTAACATTATTCCCAGAGGTCCTCAAGAAACCGCTGCATACATCAATCGCTATTGAAGTGGACGAGTTCGAAGATATAGAAGTCGAAGACAAACTCCGCATCGTCATTAGCGTCAAGGATTTCCGCGCCATCATCCAGCACGCTGGCATCACCGGCAACCACCTCTCCGCCCGCTATTCCAGCCCCGCCCGCCCGATCCAATTCACGTATCCCGGCGACGGCATCAGCTGCGAGTTTCTGCTGATGACGGTTGGCGAGAGAGGAAACCCGGCCCAGAAGACGAAAAAGGGCAAGGCCAATGCTGCCAACGTCGCCCCGCGACAGCAGCTCGAGGCTGCGTCAAGAAGACAGAGTGCTGCGCCGTCCGAGGTACCGCAGCCTATCGAGCAGCCGCCCGCCCAGAGCATGCCGCCGCCTCTGCCCGCGGCATCTGCTGCCAAAAGTTCCGTTGCGGCGCGCACATCCTTGTTTGATTTGCGACCGTCTCAGCGTCCTCCCCCTGCAACCATGCGTTCGGAGGGCTTGTTCGTGGATAACGACCAGGAATGGGAACCCGTTAGAGACGAAGAGGACGAGGATGCGGAGGAGAGTGCCAGGCTCGAGTGGGATCACAGCAACCAACCCGTAAGTAATGCTCTGACAAGCTTCTCCTTGCGGTGTTTCGATACTAACTCATTTTCTGTCCAGAATCCATCCGCCATGCACCTGGGCCGGGCCGTTGCCGAAGAGAACGGCGAATACAATCCAACACCCGCTAGCAGTGCAGGTTTGGAGCCGACACAGCGTCTTTCCGATGTCAGACGCCTCGGATTGTTTTACCAAGGTCCATGAAGACTCGAGGATGTTCGGAGAAGTTGCTTCAGATGTCCATGATGGGTTGGGGAGATGTATGGATCTTTTACTCAACCGGTGAGGATAGTCACCCAGCTAGTGGCGCAACCCGCGCCGATACCCGCGATCTGAGAGCCAGGCGGAATGAATTTTGATGATGCGATGACATTCCACCGTCCCCTGACGTCGTTGTTCTCAACCTGCGGACCGCAATTGCCGTGCTCGCCCCATCCCCAGGCTAGCACGTCGCCCTTTTCTGTGAACGCAATGACGTGCTCGCTGCCAACGGCGAGCCTGGACAACGTGGGTAGATTCGATGGCGGCAGCTGTCCGTGGTCGTCTCTCCCCCAAGCCAGAAGCTCGCCATCCTTCTTCAGGACATAAATGTTGCCCCAGCTGGCGCTGACATCCGTCCACTCGGGCACCGACTCTGGGGCGGTGGATTTGATGTGCCATTTGTCGGACCCCAGAACCAGTAGCTTGCCGGACTCTGAAGCTCCAAACAGACAGGTAAAATCCTTCCCACAGACGGCCCTGATAACCTTGAAGTCGACGCTTTCGATCTTTCTTGGCAAGTGGACGACGGTCTCGGGGCTTCCGCCTTGACCCTTTCGAAGATTGCCCCACGCATATGCGTCACCGTTGCTCAGAACCGCCACAACGTGACCCATACACGCTGCCAAATCCACGACTTCAGTTCCAGCTGGAGGAAACTCCTTGATGAGGGTGGCAGACGGCGAACGGACAAGCAGCTCGCCGAGACCCAGCTCGCCCTTTTGCCCTGCGCCGAAGCTATACACCTTAGTCCTCTTTCCCTCACCATCCTTCTGAACGACGAACGAAGCCTCCCAGGTCGCGGCGATCAAAGCTGTCGTGCCCGAGGCGCCCTCTCGCTCCTCCTTGCTGAGCTGGACTCTCTGGAAGACCGGTTCGTCAGTCTTTGCGGCGGATGTCAGACCACAGGCTCCGCTCGTGGGGTCTCCACTCCAGTAGAGCTCTCCGGACCGTGTGAAGAGCAGCGTATGGTTTCCGCCCGCCGCCATCTTGACTACGGGGGAATCGGGGTCTTCCGGGAAGAAGATGGCCTGCTTGGGAACGGAGACATCTTCCTTGTGGCCAATGCCAAGCTGGCCGGAACCGTTGGAGCCGATCGCGAAAAGAACCGACATCCTAGTATGTCTTGTCGGAAAATCTGTGTCGCGGTATTCAAAACACCCAGGTACACAGGTACACTCATGAAGCAGAGGTGAACTACAGTAGTCAGTGATGGATTCCCGTCGAATATTACACTAAGCGTACTCGTCCCCCACCAGTTTCTTGCATGCATCTATCCAGCTCAATGGAGGGGCCATTCGGCCAATCATTTCCGCGCTTCCGCCGACCGCGCCCGCAAGATCAAAAAGCGGAACTCCAAGCGCGTAGAACTTTTTTTTTCTCACCTTGCACCACACTTCACTCAGAGCTCCCGCCCTCGAAAAGCTCTCGATCTCGGTGGACCGGCCCTGCAGAGTTTTTTTACTTGCTCAGGATGTGAGAGATTTGCTTCGCGCAGACCTTTCACCGTCTTGAACAAGAACACGACGACGGCACTGCTCGGATTTCTTTCTACTTTATAACAGGCATACGCATCGGAACGATGTCATCTTCTTCTGCTCCCATCCAGCCACAGGCCGCCGGCGGCATCCCCGCTGAAATGGAAAATTTCGTGGTCGGCCTGATTGGTATGGGGGATATGGGCAAGATGTACGCGCAGAGGCTCTCTGCCGCTGGATGGAAGTGAGTAATTGCGCACTCTCCCCAGCTTGGGCCTCTGCGCTATGCGATTCTTCTGGTAAGCTTCATTCTCTTTGCGTCTTCTCCCATACACATCACCTACACCTTCCCCCTTGGTCATGATGACAAGAGCGCATTTGGCTAGAGTATCGCCCGAGGTTTTCCTGGCAAGCCGTCCTGGCCCCGGGAAAGGCCGAAGGCTTTCCATGATGATTACCTAGCTACCTTAAATTTTACCTGTCTGAACCTACACAATCACACCCTTTTTAAAGACTTCTGTCTTCAAGGAGCAGCGAAGCTAACTTTGCTTCAGGAATCCGCAGCAGCTTCATGTCTGACATTTTGCTACACCAAATTCTCCCACAGTGGAATGTGAATGAACGTGTTGGAGAGACTGACGCCAAGGACTTCCTGCAGGATCATGGCGTGTGACCAGGAGGAAAAGTACGAGAGCCTGAAAGAAGAGTTCTCTGGAAATGTACGGGACACAATGCCAAAAAGGCCTTGCCCTGCCTCCCTCGGTGTTCAAACCCGGCTGAGCAGATTTTCCTTGAATAGAACAATATACAAATCTGCCGCAATGGCCACTACGTCTCCCGCGCCAGCGATTACATCATCTACAGCGTTGAAGCTGCCACCATTGACCGCGTGATCGCTCAATACGGCCCATGTATGATTTGAGGTTCCTTTCACGCAAATTCTTGGAAGCAGAGCGTTGCCTAATGATGCCTTTTCTCTACAGCAACCAAGCTCGGGGCCATAGTTGGCGGCCAAACATCGTGCAAGGCCCCCGAGATCGCCGCCTTCGAGCGCCACCTCCCGACCGACGTCGAGATTGTCTCGTGCCACTCTCTCCACGGCCCCAATGTCGACCCGCGAAACCAGCCGCTCGTCATCATCGCCCACCGCGCGTCGGCCGCCTCCGTCGCCAAGGTCGAGACCGTCCTCTCGGTCCTCGGCTCCAAGCACGTCTACCTCACGGCCCTAGAGCACGATCGCATCACGGCCGACACCCAGGCCGTCACGCACGCGGCGTTCCTCTCCATGGGCAAGGCGTGGCACGCCAACACGCAGTTCCCGTGGGAGATGTCGCGCTACGTCGGCGGCGTCGAGAATGTCAAGATCAACATCATGCTGCGTATCTACTCGCAAAAGTGGCATGTCTACGCCGGCCTCGCCATCCTCAACCCGGAGGCCCGCAAGCAGATATCCCAGTTCGCCCGCTCCGTGACGGACCTCTACAAGCTCATGCTCGAGGGCAACGCCGCGGCCCTGCGCGCGCGCGTGCTCGCGGCCAAGGAGAAGGTCTTTGGCCACGAGGGCAGCCCCAAGTGGGCGGACCGGCCGCTCCTCAACCCGGACCTGCTCGAGCGCTTCTCCCTCGGCAAGAAGGAGGACCAGACGGGCCCGCCGCGCGCCAACAACCACCTGAGCCTGCTGGCCATGGTCGACTGCTGGGCGCAGCTGGGCATCGTGCCGTACGACCACATGATATGCTCGACGCCGCTGTTCCGCCTGTGGCTCGGCGTCGCCGAGCACCTGTTCCGCAGCCGCGAGCTGCTCGACGACGCGCTGCGGACCGCCGTCGAGGACCACACGTACCGATCCGACGACCTCGAGTTCACGTTTGCGGCGCGGGGCTGGGCCGAGTGCGTCTCGCTGGGCCACTTCGAGACGTGGAAGAACCGGTTCGAGACGACGCAGGAGTTCTTCCAGCCGCGCTTCAAGGACGCCGTCGCCGTGGGCAACGCCATGATGAAGGCCGTGCTGGAGAGTACCAAGGATTGAGCACCGGATGGCGAGGTGGGGGAGAGTTGCACGTGGCTGGGAGGATGAATCAAAGCACAGGAGAAGGTTCGTTTGGTAGAGACTTTCCATCCACCAGTTGTGCCATGGTGCCGTGCTTTCATTCTTGAGAAGTTACCGTCTTGATTTGACAATTTTCTCTCTCTCTCTCTCTCTCTATGAAGAGTTCCATCTTCGCACCTCACTGTCACCGATAGTGCTCAGCCGGTCGGTGTGTTATGCGACATGGACGTCCTGGGAGTGCGGGGTTGTGCAAACACGTTTGACAACCCGAGCATCAGCAGCGTCTAATCGCATGGTGGATGTATGATCGCCGAGCCGTGTCGCGCTCGCCGTGTCTATCCTACTAGGGTTATATCGTACGTGAAAGGCTACCGTTTATCAAGAGCTACAGGGGTATACCGTACAATTCAACGCCTTGGCAACACCGAACCCAGAAGGGCAACGCCATGAATTCGTTCATCCTGCTGCTCAGACTTGGGTGACAAGATCCGGAGAATGCCTCTCCACGCTCTCTTCCAACATGGCCACTCCGTGCGCAACTTCCAGAGGCTGGGCGAGAAACTTGCCCTCCTCTTTCTCGTGCTCCTCCATGTCTGTAGAATCCTCTCCATCCTGGCCGCTCGCGCCGGCCAGGACGCTTACGGTAGAGGCCGTAGTATCCTGCCAAGACGAGTCTCCACCGCTTGTATCCTGACGAACTGCAACTTGGGCGGCTAGGTCCGGGGAGCCGACAGACCGGGGCAGCTGGGCGTGAGGGAGGGGGTAGGGCGACATTGACCTCGTGTCGTTGGCCATACTGAGAAGGTTGAGCTGCGAGGCCAGCTGGTTTATCGGACGCGCGCTACCGATGTCATTTGTACTCGCGTCCGATGATGTATGGTAGGAAGCGGACGCGGAGGTCCCCATTGACTTTGAGAATGTGTCAGACACCATCCACACGCATACGAACGTAAATTGTACATACCGCAGTGGTTGGGCGTAAGCCCAAGTTCGCGACCAGGCTGGAGCTGCAAACGGGCCTCTGGCGAAAGAAATGGAAGCCGTACCCGGTGGCTGCCGTAGCGGGAATGTTGCCCTCTACAACGCCGTCAAGGCTGATGTATGCCCGGTCCGCTCCGCCCGGGCGGCAGTAAGGGCAGATTTTGTACATGCACTCGTCTTTGGCGCTCGGGACCCAGGGGGTCGATATATTGCGGCTTAGTATATCGTCCAAGTCGTAGGTAGTCGACTGACGAGCGCCGTCGTGTCCCTGTGTAGAGGTCGATTTCTTCCGAAACGACTCTCGTCGGAGAACCTCTCCAAGCTACAGTCAAGAGGTCAGCTGCTGCATAGGAGTATTTTAGGCGGGCAAAGTCGCATACGTGTTTGCGCTGGTTGAATATGGTCAGAAGCTGATCGCTTGTGTAGGTGGTAGTGATGTCCTTAGGCGGCATCTCCTCGAGAAAGCAGGCAGCGTTCCCAGAACGTCTTTCAGGACCGCGGTTCCTCGGCTGAACGGCTGTGATAAGACGTCTTCCTAGTTCATCAAATGTGACCTATTTCTGTCAGTTCCTTGTCTGGACCCGAACGACTTCCGCCTTACCTCGTCTCCGCTGAGGATGGAATCGCGTAGAATTTCTTCCTGATCTTGGGAACACCGGTACAACCAGCCAAAGGGGCCATAGTTGCCGCAAGAGTCACATCGGAGGACATAGCTGTACACGCGGACCATCGTGAGGTGTGTGCAGGCCGCAAAGGTGCGTGCTGGGTGAGAGACTGATTGAGCGGTCATATTGATACCAGACACGCAAGATGCGATCTCGTTCTCGAGGAGATGGCCGACTGACGACTCGAAAAGATGACCGATGTATGTTTATAGGAGCGGTGCTCACTGGAAAGGAGTGAGCGGCCTCGCACGGTAGGTCGTCTTTTGGTAGGTAGTCAGGTGAAGATGGCCTCTGAATCGAGGAGGAAGGCGCGACAAGACTGGTCATGTTGAGAAGGAGCATCTCACTTCACACGTGTGCATTATCTGAGGTCGCCTCAAGACCAGAAGAATGGATTACTGCAGAAGATTACCTTGACTTTGCAACATACCTATAGTATATGCCCGTCAAAACCAACTCCTTGTTTCTGGAAGTATTTTCCCGAGCTATCCTTGAACAACCGACTTCTTCTACCATTTTTCCATGTTTCATATTCTCGCATTTGTCACAGGTATAACTCACCTTACAATGCCGGACGGAACACCTCTTTCTTCGTTAGCAAGTTTAAGGAAACTGCTTGATATCATAGTTTGACACAAAACAAGACACCGCCGCAGCGGTAGCATCGAATCGTCAGGATTGCCTCATCTGCCTTGTATGTTTTTAACAGCGACAGCAACTCGGACAAAACGATCGTTGCGAATGCCGCCATATCAGAAGACGACCTTTATGCAGAATGAACATTTTGGGGTTCAGATCTGCTTAAATGAGAGAGGCTGCCCTACCCGGCTTGAGCGGTATCAGTCTCGTTAGTGCCTACCCCGAGGATTGGAACCAACCAGGGCATTTCTCGATGTCTGGTACTAGCGAGATTGTGTAAGTCGCGTTTTGGATGGTCGGACAGCGCTGCATCTGAAGAGTCGGACCCAACGTGCACACCACAGAGAAAGGGAAAAAAAAAAACCTTCTCAGGCGCTGCAGAACAAGCTCCATCACCTCAAATTGTGAGCTGCAGCGAGTGACATTAGTATGCATGCGAGGTTGCGTGGTTCGGACGACATTCGGACGATTCGGGGACGCAGAGCATGAAGTCGATCATTAACCCAACATTTTAGGAGGGGCCGCGCAGAGGGGATGACCCGGCACGCGGCCGGTCGGCACGGATGATTCAAACCGCAAAAGTCAATCCCCGAGTGTCTCCCAGTCTCCCCGACAGTGCCAGTGACAGTGACAGTGACAGGACGCAGCAGTCCAGTCTGTCAGTCAGACTGAGTTGGCGTGCGCCTGTTCGATACCGCTCGCGCTAATGGAATTTTCTGGGCCGCCCCCTCTTCAGAAGTTCAGAAAGTGAAAACAAACCTCGGGCCATTGGCGGAGAATGCCCAATCACCGGCCTCCCTTGGCGCACCCCTGCAGCTCCGACCAGCTCTTAGCCTCTTTGCTCGTCATGCAATATCCCGGTCATTTCGTACGAATGAGCATCTCACAACAGAGAGCTCCTACGTCTAGACTGCCAGAGTCGGCACCACACCCCCTCAATACAGTCAATTTCCCTCCCCCAGCCCAGCCCAGTCCAGCCCAGCCCGTCCGAGGTGGTCTCTACCTGGGTTGGTAGGCATAGATGTCCGTTGTACTAGGCCCTGCACGCCCACAGGGAGCCTACTGTGCCGACCACCACCACCACATCAACAATCCCTCTGCCGCTCCCTCTCTCTTCATCGTGCCGCTGCCGCCCAACCTCCTCTCCAACGACGGCTTCACACAGCTCAATTCCTGCGATCCCGAGGAATAATCAGTACGTTGCCCCGGCCTTCCACACTGTTCCCGGGTCGGCTCGTCATTTGCAATTGAGGTTTCCAGTGCCCGAAGCTCCAGCCGCGCAATTAACCGGTCGTCCCCAGTCGGTCGGCAGAGCGACGCGGTAAACAAATCATTGGCTGCTCACCCCCCGGGGCTTGCACTCTGGAGCCGCAACTCAATTGACGAACGCCCCCCCGAAAACCCATCGCAAACACCCTCAAAGACGGGCCTTCCAAGCTGATACTCCTCTTCTTCACCGCAGTTTCCCCCCGCGAATCCTCGATTACGTTAGCGATACCCCGGAGCCTTAGCCCACTATGTCGGTCAAGTTCGAGAAAGACACGATAAAGAAGGGTGTCGAGGAGGTCAAGAAGGGCCTCATTGGGGACCCTCTGCCCGGCACCAGCGGCAAGCACCCCATCTCCGAGGCCATCGGCACCGCCATCACCGGCGGTAAGAAGAATGCCGGATCCAAGGGCTACCTCGCGGTTCGTCTGCCATTCCCTCGATCTTGTGCGACGCCGGCACGCGTGCGACTAGGCCCCCGTCGTCGTGCTGTACGGGCCATGTCCAGGACGAGATGCTGACGTGCCTTTCGTATTAGGCCTACATCAAGGAGCTCGAGCAGAACCCTCTACGCACCAAGATGCTCACTGCCGGTACCCTCGCTGGTGCTCAAGAGCTGATCGCGTCATTCCTCGCCAAGGACCGCAACAAGCATGGCAACTACTTCACCTCACGCGTGCCCAAGATGGCCGCCTACGGCGCCCTCGTCAGCGCCCCTCTCGGCCACTTCCTCATCTGGGCCCTGCAGAAGACCTTTGCCGGCCGCACCAGCTTGCGCGCCAAGATCTTGCAGATTATCGTCAGCAACTTGATTGTAGGTGATCTGATCTCTTGACGATGGTTGCTGTTCACGTCCTGACCCGTGTCCTACAGATTGCGCCCATCCAGAACTCCGTCTACCTTACCGCCATGGCCCTCATTGCCGGCGCCAAGACATACCACCAGGTCCGCGCGACTGTCAAGGTTGGGTTCTGGAAGGTCATGAAGGTCAGCTGGATCACCTCCCCGCTGTGCCTGGCCTTTGCCCAGAAGTTCCTCCCTGACCAACTCTGGGTCCCCTTCTTCAACCTGGTTGCCTTCATTGTCGGCACCTATATCAACACCATCACCAAGAAGAAGCGTCTTGCCGCTCTGCGCAAGAAGCACTTCGGTGATGGCCGTTCCCCTTCCATGGGAGGTCGTCCTGAGGAATACCCGGGCCCCAAGGACTACCCTGGCCCGATGGGAGGTCCTAACCCCCCTTACTAAACGACTCTGCCATGGTTGAGATGGTTGAGATGACGTCGATATAACGCCCACTTGATGAGAAATCTGGTAACATCTAATACGAAAACGAGCCCAGCCCTTCCGGGCGGGTTTCTGGAGTTGAGGGGCGTGGGGGGCAGTGTGAGGATACGCGAGCTGGGAGCAAGCGGCTTGGATGGACTGCAATCAACTGCCGAGCGTCCTTGTACAATTTGCTTGCTTCATATGTTGCTATCATGTTATATGTCCTGTGTCGGTAAATAGGTTCAAATGCGCTTGGATTAAGGTTCGACATGCTTGGTATTATCTAAATGTTCTTCGATTAAAGCGGCCCTGATGCTCTCTATTCTATGTGTATGTCGTTGTATTGCCGTGTCCCTTTCTATGAGGCATTCCGCCCGCCTCACATCAGAGAATATCTTTGCGTTGCTGCGCAAGTCTCCGCATTGCGTCTTACACCCACGCCCCCCCGCCAATCTATCATCGGCTTGGTTTTTCTCGTGGACGTTTGTTTTAGTGCCTCGGCTCGGAAAAGGACATTCATTGTCCCTTGGCCGCTAACAGCTGGTTCTGAGCTGGATAGCCATAATCGGCGTCCGCCAACACGGCGGCATGTCGCATGTTTGTGATGAGTTTGCGTCTTGAGCTGGCTCCCTACCTCACTCCCCAGCCGACGCCTCGCCAGTGTCCACCATGAATCCGGGGCTCCAGTACTCGGATTCCGGACACTGCTTGTCCACCCACAGCATACCCTCACCGAGCAGATCTTCCAACGCCGTTTGGGCGCGCGCCCTGGGCCATCGCAAGTTGACCATCAGCATCGAGATGCTTACGTATCCCAGCACCTGAACGGCCTCCAGCACGGCGCTCTGATCTGTGTTGAGCTCCTTCGGTACGCTCCGGATGTACGACTTGCTGCCAACCTTGATGACACTGTGCGAGCTGCCCAGCGGCTTCAGCGTGCCGACGGCCCTCAGCACGTCGTCCTCCGTCACCTCGCTCGCACCCTCCATGCGCCCCTTCATAATCCGCTCCCGCACCTCGCGCACGCCGATCAGCCCGCCGTTTTCGTCGCGCGTCGCGCTGCAAACCTCGACCACGCGTACCGCCAGCTCAAAGTAGAAGTCGTTGACCGACCGGCCCAGAAGCTGCGCCCAGATCGAGGAAGAGCCGCCGGCGCCGCCGGACGACGAGGATGACGAGGACGCGAGAGGGTCAACGCCGATGGCAGAGCACATGCGGGCGAACTGGGCTCGGAAGGACGGATTCGAGCGGATGTCCTTTGCGTGGGTCTGCGCGAACTGCTGGAGGAGGGAGCGGAAGACGGAGAGCTGGGTCTCGAGGGCCTGGGCGTTGGTGTTGCGCAGGTTGGAACCGTGGGAGGCGTACTGCGCCGAGGTGAGCCGGGAGCGGTCGAAGGCCGCGAGGCCGACCCCTTTGCGGGACATGGTTGTTGTCGTAGGTATCGTGGTTGGTGCGCGGGTGTATGGGAGGGGGGTTTTGAGGGAAGCCTCTATCGTGGTGATGCCTCACATGCGGAGGCCGGTGGAGGTTGCGATAAGAGGGGCGCGCCGGGTGTCTTTGGTGGATGCGATCATATCGGGGGTCGTTGGCGCCGATGCCCTTTGTGGTTGGTCTAGTCGGGTCCCGTTCCCTCTGACAGTCCGTAAACCGAGGAGAATGACATAAGCACAATTTGGCTCCGTCTTTTATGAGGTCCGCCCCCAGAACAAGGAAGCTTCAATGTCACGTGCAACCAGGCCACGGCCCCCCCACCCGGAGAATCTCCGGCCACCTCAGCCACTAAACGGGCATAGCCCCCCGGCAAAAAGGGCACAACCCTCTCTGAAATCCAACTCGCAAAATTTCGGTGTTCGAGCCTGACCAAAGCAATTACAGACGCCCTGCCTCACGATCGCGCTGCGAATTTCCTCACAGTCCCCCCTCCATCCCGCAGCAACCATGTCGTCCACCCAGAGCGTGCAGTGCTTCGGCAAGAAGAGAACCGCCACCGCCGTTGCCCAGTGCAAGGTACGAAAAATCCGATGCCCCTCGAGGAAGAGAGACAAACCGAAAGAGAAGGATGGAAGAGGGAAATGAAGAGAATAACATCTCGACATGAGAATTTGGAAGGCTGACTTGTTTCGCGCTATAGGCTGGCAAGGGCCTCGTCAAGGTCAACGGCAAGCCTCTCTCGCTTGTCCAGCCCGAGATCCTCCGCTTCAAGGTACGATTACATTCCACGCGAGTCTTGAGGAAAGGCCGGTCGGCAAGAGGAGGAACTGGGAGGACTGGGATATGGGGAAGTGAAGAGCAAGCGCTGCGACGTTTGACTCTACCTACGGAGGAGAAGAACAGGCGCAGCGATTTTGCTCTCCACCACCTACACCCACGAAATCGAATCGATCAGAAGGGGGGAAACTACAAGCGACCAAGGGTCCTCGACGAGACGAGAGAACCATCCAAGCAGAATCCGACGAAGACTAACTCTGCGAAACACAGGTCTACGAGCCCCTCCTTGTCCTCGGCCTTGACAAGTTCGCCAACATCGACATCCGCGTCCGCGTCACCGGTGGTGGTCACACTTCCCAGATCTACGCCATCCGTCAGGCTATCGCCAAGTCGGTTGTCGCCTACTACCAGAAGTTCGTCGACGAGCACTCGAAGAACATGCTCAAGCAGGCCCTCGTCCAGTTCGACCGCACCCTTCTCGTCGCCGACAACCGCCGGTGCGAGCCCAAGAAGTTCGGTGGTAAGGGTGCCCGCTCCAGATTCCAGAAGTCCTACCGTTAAGCGGTACGCGTCGGATGGTTTCTTTTTCTTGCCCGAGCGGTGGTGGGGAAGAAGGGATGTGCAGCACAACACCTTTGGGGGAAGCGCTGCGGGTTTCCGGGTCCGGCATTTGGTGTTTCCCGCGAAAAATATTTGGCAGTTACTGTTTTACGGGGGAGTCAAACGTGGATCAAAAGATCTGGTTCGTCCTTCTCGCGTCTCTAGGGAAATGGACCGGGAGTTCGGCCAGAGCTCGACACATGGGGTTCAGGTCGTGCGTGGGGTTCTAGCATCGCGCTGTCGTTCCCTCCGCCGCCGCGCCCCCGTCGATGCAATTGCATGGCATGCCTCGCGGTATCGCTGCTTGGCTTGGTTTGTAAAAGGGTCAGGCAGGCAAATGAAACATTGAAACTTCATGACACGGCGTTCTGGGCTCGAGTTATGCGTGTGCCGTGTTTCTTTTCTCTTCCCTTTCTCTTTCTCTCTTGTCGTTGTGGCTGGGGAACTCGCATCCATGAGACATTGGGGATGGGGGAAGGGTAGGTGTAAGACAGGAAGACGGCTCTCCAACAATGACATTTCAACAACTTTGTGTGTCCCATGTCCCCGATACCGGTTGAAGCTTCAAGTCTTGTCACAATCCTCAGATGGACCGCGTGGTTGACGACTTCCAGTCACCACCCAATCAGTTCAGGCCAGCCTATCTGTCGCATCCGATTTTTTTAGGTTGTCCCAAAGTAGCTCGTTGGCACTCTTGACAGGATTGATTGAAAACTTCACTCTAAACGCAACGTTAGTCGGCCGTCTGCTCAACTAGCACCGAGGAACCTACCACCCGAATAAATTGACACTCACCAACACTCAATTGTCAGACGCCACGTGCGGGTAGCCATATAAACTGGCATACCCATTCAACACCGCATGGATAGAGAAGGGCCTTTTGACCTCGGCTCCGTTGATGATGTCCTCCAAAGGCACGGATGCGTCGGCGGTGCAGTCCGAACCTTAACACAAGAAGGAGAGAGTCCATGTCACAAAACTACCAGTGGATTTCTTGTCTCATCCGACTTTTCCAGGTCTCGGTGTAGAAGCCTAGATCAGCCTAAATCCACCTGCCAACAACGCATCCATTGGGACTGAGGTGGACTGCTTCAAGCCAAGACCATGTACAGTCGCTTTTATTTTCTGCAAAAAAAAAAAAGTAACATCCAACTCCCTTTCAAGCACGATACTGTCACCAAGAGCAAAAGGTAATGATCAGTGTGAGGCTTGAACTCACGGCCTTGGCATCACTCAACATATCTGATGATATATTAGTACCACGCTCTAACCAACTGAGCTAACCGACCAAGCTGCGGACTTGCTTGCTTGTTGTGAGGCCGCTGCCCTAAGCCCTACGAGATGGAAGCGCAGCAACATCGTGGGCGAGGATGGGGTCTGGCGGAGACTGGTGGGCTCTGAGTAACTTCATCGTGGGTCGGGTCTGTGGGACAGGAGTCAATGGGCTTGGATCCGCTGATGTACTTCCCTAAGGGTTGCTACACACGCGTTGAAGCGCATGGCTCTCTTGCGCTAACTCACGCCATGATACCGTGGGCTGGAGGAGAGTCGCCAAGGTTGGCCGAAGTCCCGTTGTTCCAACATTGCATGGCTCGGCTGATCCTCGTTTAGGCTTCAAGAGGATGACTTGGTTGGTGCAGTTCTCTTTGTCTGCGTATGCTCCCCTTCGTGACGCTGGTAACCTTGCTTCTGAGTGACTCGGCCGAGGCGAAAAGACTCGAGACTTTACACATGTCGCATGCCTCTGTCTTCCATGTCTTGCAACCGAGCAAGGATGAAACAAACGCAACTTTCCTCTTTCTTACCCCCCGACCTGTTTGAGTCTTTTCACTTCTGCGAGCAGGGCTACTTCTCGAGGTCTCACCCACCCTTATCGAAAGCCAGATCGCAGAAGAGTCAAGTGAACGAGATTGAAGCTGTGCATGCGCGAGACCCCAACGGCCTTGCCGTCCAAGTCACACCCTATGTTTTCCAACGTGGGTCAGCAACAGCTCCCGCCACCAATCACCATTGCATCCCGGCAGAGAAAACATGGTCTGGGGACCCGCACTTCTAGGGTTTGAAACGACGCACAGCTACCAAAGCGGTTCATAATAGCTCATTCGGACTGCCTTCCCAACAACATCCCAAGTAGCTCGAATCGAGCTCATCCCCGATGGCACAATTGGCTAGCGCGTCAGACTGTTAATCTGGAGGTTGGTGGTTCGAGCCCACCTCGGGGAGAAACAGTGGTTAAAATCCACCTGGGATTCGATTTTTGGCTTTGGGCGTGCGGTTCTTGGTGAGCTTTGTATGGTGCTGTCAGCCAAACCACATTTTGAGACATCTCTACGCAAAGACCGTTAAAGTTGGTACAATCCATTTTAACCTTTCACAGGTTAGTCGTTTGTCATCTCTTAAAATGGACTCTTTTCGTTGAGGTGTGTATCCAAACTTTCCTGACCTCATCTATTTGTCCCTTTCAACCAGCTTTGTCAAGAGGGGTTTTTTTTTTTTTTTGAGGGTTTTCTTTTGGAAGAGAAGCAAATGATGTATGTAGAACATACATAGAGACATGCTTGGCTTCGCTCGTGCTGACGAACTGCCTGCATAAGGCACATACGGCTCGCATGGCTACGATGTTCTTGACCAGGTATTTTGCGTCTCTGCAGGGCCCGGCTGCAGGAAGACTGTCGCCGGCGTCACCCTTGTTGAAAGCGCGGGTCCTTCTCAGGCGCCCGGTCGACGGCCGGAAGCCCCGGCGCACGAATCCACTTTTACCTGGCGTGGATCCGGGAACCGGAAGATGTGTGTGGCGAGACCGCAGCGACACCGTCACGTTCTTGCCAAACATACCGACGAGTCAATCGGAGTACAAACAGGATTGGAGCTGTTTTCAGAAAATTGTTTTCTTTTACCGGAATTTCTGTTCCTTCGACTAGCTTTCGCAGCCTTCGCCGCTCGATCATGTTCGGAGTCGAGGGACCACGGGACGCACCACATCCACAATGTCAAGTGAGTGAAATTTCTACTCATCACCCCCAGACAGTCGCTTCAGTCTGACTGAAACATGATGCCATCCCCCCCAAGAGAACCAGGAGGGTAGAGAAAATGACGCCTGGAATTTTGGTGATAAAGAAAGAGGGCAGATGGCGCACTCGCGACGGCTGAGAAACCATCAGTCAGCCAGCTCTGAGTTCTTTGACGAAGTACTTGTGGCTGCGCAGAGGCTGCAAGCCACCATTTCGTCAATTTCCTGACGATCCATTCGGCTCATCATTTCGCACCCTTCATCTTCTGTCCCTTCCATGGTCAGCCAACAGTAAGTAAGACTTATGAATCTTACCCCTCCTCACCTGGACGATGGTTCAGTCAACTTTGGTCCGAGAAGCGATAAGGATGTCACTATACTTCAATCAGTTTGCCGGTCAAAACGTGTGCCCTCAAGGCTTGGTTCCTAAAAGATGAGGGAAGCAAGCCATGGGCAACATCCATGCAGACAGGCTCGAGGTTACAGCATGCGCCAAGCCTTGAGCCAGGTATTGAAAACCCCGATCGATGTCTCTATTCGTTTGAGCTCTGAAAATATTCCGTTCTTCAACCTCCTCTTCTCGCATGACAGTGACATCGTAAACACTTCCCTTTTCTATTCTTCCACCACCACCCCCCCCCCCCCCCGCCCCCCCCCCCCCCCCCTCTTACAGAGATAGAATCAACGACAGAGACACTGATACGAGCATTTGCCATCTTAAAGGACTCCAATCCCGATCCATAGAAGTACGCGAACCTAATGCATCTCTAAGCCCGTGGAGAGACATTCCTAGACCGCGAACGGCATGCGCAGACATTCCCAGCACCGACGCAAACGTCATGTTGCCCCTGAGTCGTCGCGCACAGCCATATGCTAGCTCATCGTTAGTCTATAATGGCCATGCTGATCTATCATCCAATGTGTCAAAGCTTTCTACTTGTGATGCAAGGATGGCTTCTGCTAGTGTCACCTCCCAGGTGGCATCGTCCAATGCTGGCTGGGGCGGCCAGGCTATGGCTCGCAATGGTCTCTGCCGTGGACCCTCGACCAGCTGTGGGCACAATCCAACGTTTGCCCAACAAGCATCTACTAGGTGGGTGTATCCAAGACATTCACAACACCCTCGCTAAAGAACACAGAATCGGGTTTGCCAGATCAACTGCCGTCAGCCATGCCATTGGCCTCGCTTGTCCCGGCCCGACCGACAGCAACAGCCGGTATGGCGCACGGATTCCCCACGATGAGTGAAGCCACATTCCTTGAAGAATGACAGGGCCGAGGCTAGTTCTCCTTTGGCCATCGATGCGGATTGCCCGGGGAAAGACATCCGCCCTCAGCGCAGTCCTTACCCTCTCCCTCTCCGCTAATACTCCAAGGCATGTCAACATCATGGCCGAGTTTGCTCTTGGAAGCCTACCTTGACGTCTATCTAACTTCCGCAGCATTTGCGGACAGAGAGAGAACCCGACGACAAGCCGGAGTACGGAAGGATTTCAAGTCCACAGGAACCACCAGAAGCTTGTCAGGATGGCCGCCGCCGCGCGATTCTTTGCCTTGCTCATTTGCATCTTGGGGGCGAGCACTGTCGTTGCCGCGGCAGATTTGTCGTATCAGGGCATCCCAAGCTGTGCCGTGAGTAGATCTCAGAAAGGACATCTCGATATGATAGCTGCTTACACACATAGGTCAACTGTATCTTCCAGGAGATCGGCCATAGCGACTGCGCCATTACGAACCAAACATGCATCTGCCACGACGATGTGCTGGCTGGCTACGTACAAACATGCGTTCAGGCCAGCTGCACAGTTAGAGAAATGCTGGGTAAGCGACAGACTCGACTTGATCGGCATCCAAGCAAGGGATTAATGCTCATCGTTACAATGCATAGCGGCCCGAAACCAGTCATTAGCTGCCTGCGGAGTGCCCGTATCCCAGCACGATGAAACTATGAGATGGTTCCGACTGACCATTTTTGCCCTCCCGACCTTCTTCCTCTTCGTCCGGGTTGTCAACAAGTATATGAAGCTATCAAGTTGGGGCTGGGACGACACAACCATTATGATTGCATATGTATGGCTCACTGTCCACGGCTACCAGACCGCTCGAAAGCTGACCGTTCAATCTTCCAGGCTGTCCTAGTAGCCTTTCTGCCAGCGGCCTATGTCGGTAAGTATCTCGCAGTTGTGTTCAGTTGTCGTCAAACTGACATTCGCCTTGCAGCCGAAAGAACAGGTGCAGGGAGGGACATTTGGACCCTTACTCCTGAACAAATTACCGAGTTTCTTTTCGTAAGACGGCAATCCCACAGTGTTCTCGTCTGTCACGACAGACACGGACAACTCACTGACTGAGATGAAGGTGTTTCTCATATTTGGCACGCTGTACATGACGTCTCTGGCCTTCATCAAGTGTTCCATCCTGTTTCTCTACCTACGCATCTTCCCCGATGAAAAGTTCAGGAGGGTCCTGTGGGGTACGCAGCTGTTCAACCTCCTTTTATGGATTGCGTTCGTCACGGGCACGTTCGCCGCCTGTCAGCCCCTGAACTTCTTTTGGAACGGATGGAAGAAAGAGATGGCGGGCAAGTGCTTCAACCTGAACGCTTTTGCCATGTGTCATGGTGTGCTCAACGTTGCCTTGGACGCCTGGATGCTTGTGTTACCGACCACTCAAATCTATGGGCTGAGAATGAAGCTCAAGACGAAGATCGGCGTCATGCTGATGTTCGGCGTTGGCATATTGTGAGAGAGAAACTGCCTCGCTTTGAATTGATACCCATGGCTAACTCGGAGAAGCCTCACAGCAGTCAGTGCCTACCGTATCAAGACGCTTGTCTTGTTTGCGACATCATACAACATCACAGGTTAGCTCCTCCTGCAACCATCATAGCTGTCCTCCGTGTGTTCTGACCAACGATGTTTGCTAGCCGACTCGTTTCAGAGTTCCATGTGGTCCTCGATAGAGCTCTGCGTGGGGGCTTTTGTCGCCTGTCTCCCGAGCGCCCGCCAAGTCTGGAGGATAACATTTCCCAAGATCCTCGAAGTGACACACATCTCTACGAGATCGTCTCCATCAAGCAAGGGTTCCAACGCCATCAGCCAAGCCTCAAGAACGTTGTCAGGCGCTCATGAACGACCACGCATGGCTGCTTACGAAGAGTCATCGATAGCGCATCTGGTCGGGGATTTCAACAAAATCGACCTCAACGACCTTCCCGACACGAGCCCGACGGAAACTACGCACCCACGGACGCCGAAGAACCGAAATGAGACCAAAACGGAACCCGGTTCGGGCAGCTCTAGAGGCAGCTGAGAAAGGAACAGGAGGGCTATGGGCTTTATGGGCTTTGGGAACGGTTCGGGGAAGTCAACTGGAGCACTTGCAACACTGGAAAAGCAATCAGCCGGAAATGTCAACGATGCACAGAAACCGAAGAAGCAGGTACATGAAGAAAATCCGAAGGAGCGCAGGCAAAACAATCTGTGGCGGATCAGTCTCCGGCTTATGAGCCCAGGAGAGTCTTGTCTACCGCATGTCGACGAACTAGGAACGGACACGAACCACGAGTTGGCTTTCAGGTCACGCCGTGTGACTGGCGCTCAGATCTCGGGCTATCATGTCCTGGATCAGGCCAGGGAGGAGAAGAAGGCCTGAGGTACACAATAGCCATTGCTGCAACGACAAAAGTACACGGCCGATTGGTTAGCGGAAAATCGGCGATAGGACTGTTGTAACACTTGTCTAGAGTTGATCTCTGTCTATTGTGTGAACGCACAACGACGGTACTCTAACAAGTTACATCAGTCCTAGTTCTTCAGTAGAATGATGGAGAAATAAAAAGCGAAAGTATTGTTCGGAGATTGCGTCCTCTCAGTCGCCAATGAGACTTCCCCAGTGAACACCCACTCCTGTGCCTCCGACGACGACTTGTGGCCTTTTTGTGTGTAAGCCGGCCGGTTGCCTTGCCACGTCTGAGCCGCCAACTGAAAGAGGGGTATTGGGGTTGCGTAGGCAGGATAGAGCCAGACTTCTTGGCAGCTTATGGCATATCTCGCCACCCAGCATCCCCATTTGCAGTAGAGCAGAGTGTCTGGGCGAGGAGAAGCTCGACTCTTCCCATCCAAAAAGCAGCGCGCACCAGTTCATTCGAGCCAAGAGAATGGCGCAACAAGGAGGCACATGTCGAGACCCATCAGGTACTTAGCTCTCCCTCTCTCACCGCGCACGTCGGGTTCACGCACCTACTGATCCGATTGCAAGAAGCAGTCGTCAAAAGACTCGATTCTGCGGCCTCGTCATCACGACAAGACCAGAGAGAGAAGTCCGATGACGAGGGATGGGAGGTCGTGGCCAAACCGGGAAACGAGCAAAAGTCTCATGGTACAGGGTTCTCGAGCAGTTTCGACCTGCAGCTCGGCTGGGGAAGCTGGAGGACTTCCGTCCTCAGCTGGGATGTGAACGTCAGGAGGGGGCATACCCATCTTCCCAGCGACTCACAGGCATCGGGCAACACTGCACACGAACCAAAGACAGAAGGAAAGGTGACGCAAAGCAACAGTGGTGGTCAACAATCAATGAGCTCAGTCGACACCGGGGGATATGGTTCGTCTTCGCACTTTTGGCACCCGCCATCAGGCAGTGCAGCAGAGCAATGAGTCCTCCGAATCCTCTCATGTGTCCGGCAGAGATTGAGAAGTATGGGAAGGTATTTGCTGGAGAGAAGTGTCATCGTGTTTCTAGCTAGTACCGGCAACTGGTCATCCAGGGGGCGGCTTGCATTTAGGATTCTGTCATTTAGTGTCGAATATGATGACGGAAAGGCCGATTCGAAGTCGTGTGAAGCCGCTCCTGGAAGATCCGAAATGGAATCTGAAGCAGTGACACGTTATCAAAACATCCCCAGTTGCTGTACCGATGGACTAGCTGATTCTCGTGAGCGAAGGAAGGGCTCAGTGGTGATGTCTGAGCGGTCTCAAACCATGAACCCTTGAGGGCTCCTCGCCGGTTCATCCGAAAATTTAGTGCAACGGCTCATCGCCACCACAAAAGGATCAACAAGGCTACCTACCGGATCTCTCATCTATCCCCTCATCAAAGTTTTTTGCGCCCGACTGGGTCTTGGCAAACATCCCCCCCCTCCCGTCGTTCACCTCCAATCGGTTGATTTCCCAGGTCGCCAAGTCTCTGCCTACGAGCCGGGGCTCATAAACTGTTCTTGGCCCTCACACCGCGTGCAGAGTTGGGGAACGAGAAGCAGCTAGCCTTCTAGTCGCCGTGGTCTACATTACACAGATCTTGCAGGTTCGTGGGGTCGCCGGCAGTGGTCTTATTAGGGGCACAAAGAGCACCTCAGGGAGTCGATGAGACGACTCAAGATCCAGCCGCCAAGAACGTCGCACTACATGTTCCGGGCGGCAAGAAAAGGAAGACAACAAGCCATGGCATGAGGGATTAGATTAACGTTCAACGAACCACTGAGAAGGTCGAGAAAAGTAAAAAAGAAGGACGAAAACCCATGCCCTGCCTGGATGGTGATATTGCTAGCACCAGGAGCCATGGAATGAATCAATTAGGGTGCACCGGCAAAAAAAGAGGTTGTCCCTCACATCGCTGGAAGGGACACACATTCGATCCAGACGGGACTCGAACCCGCAATCTTCTGATAAATTTCCGAATATTCATTTTTGTGAAAATCAATCGAAGTCAGACGCCCTACCAATTGAGCCACCAGACCGAAGGATGAATGGTGATGAGTAGTGCTTACTCATCGTTGCATGATAACAGTCGTTAACACCATTATAGACTGAGCGACTGATCCTCTTGCGAGAGCGGAGTTGTGGCTGGAAGTGGATACAGATACGTACATTATGCGTCGCCCTGAGACAAACTCACACATGACCCGACGGGAGGCGGCAGCGGTGCGGAGTTCACCAGGTGCGTTTCTAAGGCCAAGTTTAGTTTGAACGGTATTATAAATTGGTATGTCCACAAGATTACTTGCGCCGTGGATGCTCTGGTATGTCCTCCCCATGATCTATATACAGCCAAAAGAGAGAAGGCAGCCAGCGAAACTCCGTTGGGGCCAGTCCCCTCCATGGCGCCCATGAGAAAACCGGCGGTAGAAAACCAACATAAGTCTTTTTTTCCTCCCTTCACCAGCCAAGTCTCGTCATGCTGATGATCTTGCAATCCAAAACAATCCCCGACTCTTCCCCCCATTTGAAAAACCCGCCTCACAATCATTAACACAGAACCGATGAAAGCGTCTCCCAGCTTAGGCCTTGTACCAGTTCTCGGGAGCGTCGCCCAGGCACTCCCCGACGGTGACGGCGCGGTAGCCCTTGGCCTTGAGGGTGTCGATCATCTTCTGAGTGAGGGAGATGACGGTCTGCTCGTGGACGTCGTGGGACAGGACGATGGCGCTGCTGGAGGCCGGGTCGTTGCTGAGCTCGTTGTTGAACTTCTCGGCCGAGATGTGGGTCGTATCGGGCGTGTTGTTCTCAAAGTCCTTGGTGTCGAGGTTGGTGTCGATGACGTGGTACCCCAGGCCGGCGAGGTCGGAGAGGCAGCCTTCGTCGCACGAGAGGAAGGGGGGGCGCATGTACTTGGGCGCGAAACCGGCGATGCGGCGGGTGGCGTCCTCGAGCTGGGTCATCTGGGCGATGCGGTCGGCCGAGGAGAGGGTGTTGAGGTCCGGGTGGGCGTAGGTGTGGGAGCCGACGAGGTGGCCCTCGTTCTTCATGCGGTTGATGGTGGCCGGGCCGATGCCCTCCTCGATGTTGGCGAAGTTGTTGCCGTTGACGAAGAAGGTGGCCTTGACGTCGTTGGCGGCGAGGATGTCGAGCAGCTGCGGCGTGAAGGTGAAGGGCCCGTCGTCATAGGTGAGGGCGACGACGCCCGTCTGCGTGCACTGCGAGATGATCTGGCCGACGGGGGGGCTCTGACGGCGGGAGAGAGGGCTGAGGGAAGAGATGTCAGTTTCATGCCGGCGTCCGAGGGCCAAGCCAAGAAGACGAGAGGGAGAGGAGCCTTCCCCCCACCTCCCCTTCTGGAGTGTACACATACCTTGCGTAGGCACCTCCGGCGAGGGCAAGGACCGCAGTAGTAGCGCTAAGAGCAGAAGAGTACATGGTTGCTGTCGTGGACAAGACTCAAAGCAAGGTGAGAATGGAAGGCGACGCAGGGGGCAGCAACAAAAAGTGAGACTGGGAGACTCGGGCGCGAGGAGTTGATATTAAGCTTGCTTGGCTGGTGACAAGTTGGATGTAGGATGAAGCAATAAGTCGAGGGGCTGGTAGGACGAAGGGGGTGATGGGGAGGAAAAGGCAGACGACTTATATGAAGAGTTGGGACGTTACGGAGAAGAGGCCTGAACAAGGGGACATGGAACAGTAGACAGTGGACGGTCTGAGTTGACGATGGGTCCCAGCCAAGAGCTCACGTATGGGTCGACCCATACAAGAATAGAGTCTAATGAAATTTCCCGCTACATAGATAGATGGACCTACCTGCATAGCCTAGTGGCCTGGGGGCCTGGAGGGATGACGGTCGAGACGGATCGCCCATCTTGCCCCATCGTGGAGAAGTTTGAGAAACGGGACGAGGACGACGACTGACGGCCGACGACGGTGTTCCCCCCATTCATCCTGCATAGAAGCAAGCACTTTCTTGCTACAAGACCCTACGAGGGGTTGGGTTGGCCCGTTCAGCCCTGAGCGCCATGGTGTCTTGGCGGACGTGAAAGGAACCACGCCCGATGAGGCTCCGATACGAGGCGCGTGGACTGCACACTGGTTGTTGCGGTGGAGGCATCGATGGGCAGGGTAAGCTGGGAAGAGAGAAGAGTGAGAGGAGAGAGTATCCGTGGTGTGTCGTGTTTGGGAGATCCGCGGCGCGTTTTGACGTCAAGGGGCTTGGGGGAGCATGTAAGCTGACTGGCAGGAATCTCCTCTCATAGCGCCGGGAGGAAAATAATAAACACAAAAGGAGTAGGAAGAAAAAAAAGAAAAGAATAAGGGGATCCCGGGATGTTGCCCTGGATGGAGCTACGAGCGGATGTTGTTCATCGGGATGTGGATGGACCGACGCTCGAGAGCTGTCGGCCGACTCTCGTCATCCTTCACCAGGGATGTGCCCTAAAGAGGACGAACAGGCAGACACCTTGCGTTGCGACGAAGTGAACGGCGCCAGACAAGACAAAACGGTGAGGTTGGTGGTCAGTCCACTGTCAGTTGAGAGGTATGTGTGTATGTGTGTGTGTGTGTGTGGTGGCGTCGAACATCGGCCGGACTCGAGGAGAGCCAGGGATCGTCGAAACCTTTACGGGGGGTGAGGGGGAGTGGAGAATCAGCCACGAGCGCCGCCCGTTGCCGTCTCGGGTTTTTTTCCTCCTTCGTGGTCAACAGAGAACGAAAAGCCATCCCAGCAGTCCCCTTTGGGTGAGGGAGGGAGGGGTGGCGCCGTTGCGGGACACAGACCGCCGCTGTTGGTCCAGGATATCCCGAGTTGGGCTTGATCCCGCCTTTATTGGCGCCACCGCACTGTACTCTGTACCTGTATCATCGGTATGAAAGAAATAAAGAACGGGCATAACGGATAGAACGCCTAGAACCCTGACGAACGATCTGTGTTTCTGATGCTGTAACGAGGGACATCTCCCCACTCCCTCCCCCATTTCATGAGGATGAGGCCCGCCTCTGTCGCAAAACGGAAACTGAAATCACCTTCGTTGCAGCAGAGATCGCTTGCGCTCGCGCTCGTGCAGGAGGGGGCATATGGTCCAGGAGAGGAGTGAGAGGAAGTGAAGGGAGGCCGCGGGGACCAGCAGCAGTAACAGCAGTATCAGCGGCAGCAGCACCAACACGGACGTTGCATCGTGGCGCGGCACTTCTGTTGCTGAGGTCATGTCATCCGGCAATAAGACAAATTGCCGAGCAAGGCCGTCCCGTGCTTAATCCCTTTGGGGACTGGCGCCTTTGGGGAGAGGCTGGGAGGGGGGAACGGGATGCGGATCTGATGCCTGCCAACCTCCACTCGCGGATAACCTTGTAGGGTCATTCCGTCGGCTAGCATCTATATTTCCAGGAGTTATTATCCTACTTTGAAGACGCCGCATCGTAGTGATCAAGTTACTCTGTAGTTTCCGCCCAAGTATTTCTCCATGGAGACTACGAAGCACTTAGCGAATGGCGCGAGCTGGCGCGCGCGGGGGAACATGGGGAAGAGAGGCTACCCCAGAGAGGAAGAAGCTGGCTGTGTGATGGAGGAAGAGGGCACCGGAGCTGAGATAAGAACCAATGCCGAAAACTACAAAAATGGAAAATAAAGATGGAAAAAAGGGCCCGAGGTTCAGAATCCTCTCCGAATTGCTATTGCATCGGGGGGTACAGCGAACCCCAAACCGCTCGCTGCGACTGGTTCACGTCTCTGGCCCTCTCCTCTCTCCCTCCCCCACCACCGCCGGTGATCGTCCAAGAAAGCCCGCCTGGGAAATATTGAAATGATGACTCGGCCCGGGCGTGGAATACGAAGGGCGCGGCGGCCATGTCGTGGAACTCCTGATGCAGGGTGCTGGACTGTTGAGGGGGGGGGGGGGGGTAGGCGTGCCCTATCATCGGGACATCCCTCCTCCTCCTCCTACTACTACTACATATGAGGCTGTCAATGTGTGACTGTCATCTTGGCCCTCTGGATTCATCGGAACTCCCCTCGCCTCTGCCACCATCCCCGTAAGACGTAGAAGGTCTTGGCCCTTTCCGCCAGGCGCATTGAGCGACGAGCGCGCTTACGTCTCCGGAAGGATGTCGTGGTGTGACAGGCGAAGCTTGGCCTTCCGTGTCATATTGAATGCTCTCTCACGTACGCAGCAGCGATGGGGCGAAGGTTAGAGGCTCGAGAGAGAGAAAGTCTTTTTACTCTGTACAAGTGCCTCAAGACCGGAGCGACCAGGCCATCCTTGCTCGGGGAGACAACGCCCAGAAAACCCCCCATCCTCCAGGCCCCCCCCCCCCCCCCCCCACCTCCAACCCCCCTGTCGTGTTCGAGTCTGTCGGTGCATGATGGTGAACTTGGCATTGCGACGGCGGACATTGTTGGGCCATGATTGCGAGTGACAGTAAGAGAGGAAGGACTGCTTGATGACAGACCGTTGAGTGTGGACTGGATCCCAGTTGGCCCTTTTGTGCCCCCTAGCGAAGCGTCGGGGGCTCAGGGGGGCGTGTTGGGAGGACGGGCAGACCAGAAGTACAACAAGAAGATTCCCGCCGCCGCCACCAGGCGCCAGAAAGCAGTCGTCTGGTCCAACTTCTGTGCGTGTGGTGGTCGGGGCCATGGAGTCTGAAACAAGCATAGTGCCGGCGGCGCTACGTCGACACGTAAAGTATCCGTAGAAAGGACGAACTTCGTCCGCGTTGGTGTCCAGTATGCGTACAAAATACAGTACCGCGCATGTAGAACCGCTTAGAGTTCAAGGGGTAACAGTCACGGCAAGTCAGGGAAATGAGCGCGCGCCGGTAAGACTAGACAGGACCATGGTGCTGGGACACGAGAATACCACCCCGCCGCAAAAGCCAGATACACAGACTTTGAAAAACGTGGGGTCATTAATCTCTGTAGTCTTTTCCTGTTTGCCATCTTTAGCTGGCCAAGGCTCTTGGCCGTAAAAAACCAAGAAACCTTGGGAGGCTGGCCACCCCCGACGTACCGGAAACCCCGCGTTGCTGTGTTGTGCATAGCGTGTATGCAGTCTCAACCTTATGCACATGGTCATCGCGCGGGTCTGGTGTCTGCCATGCCGCCGTCCGCGGAAGGGCAGAGGAAGGGAGGTCGTGCTGACCCGGCGCGGCATCTCATCTACCACTTCTATTCTCCCTCCCGTTACTTGTCAAGCAAGGGTCATGGAAACTTGCGAGTGCAATGCAGCATGAGGAAGAGTGCCGCGGCGGTCATGCAAGACGCTGACCTCGGGATCTACAGGCCACGGTTGGTTGCTGTGAGACGGACGGCCTTTTGCAGGAGAACCAGCCGACGTTATTCGATGTTGGACACAGCTTTCGTCAGCCTGCAGCGCTCAATGGGAAAAAAGGCCCTGTTTCCTCAAGGAAAGACGACACAAAAGGCAATAGTTCGGCTTTTCAAATGCAACCCCGGAACGCTGTCTTATTCCTCTCAGCAGATCAGAGTGGCGCACCTGGCGCACCAAGCGTCCATTGTTCTTCCCGAGACAACAACAACAACAACAACAAGAGACACATGGGCTTGACGTCAACAAGACGCCCGAAGCCATGTTCCCTGTCTTCTTCCTCGTCGCGATGCACGGCCACGTCAGGCGCATCGCCTGGTATGTACGAACTTGGAGACGAAGCTACGACTTGGCATACTGGTTATCAGCCGGGTTCCCATTGCGCCGAGAAACGGACGTCGTCCGGACGGTGTCTCCCTCATGACCAGCGCCGTCGCGTCGTATTCACAAACGGAGGCCCAAAGTCGCACTTAATTTGCATTTTGTTTTGGGGGGGGAGGGGGGGGGGAGAGAAGGCTGTCGATGCCCGAGATCGACGTCCAAGGGTTCAGTGCTCCAATGACGGAAACAGGAGAATGATTGACGCCCTCTCTTGTCGAGACTCTTCCTGGCTTTCAAGACCCGGTTCTTTGCGGAGCGACGTCGAGATCTCGCATTCCACGCTCCTACAGCCTCGATTTTGGACATTTCCCGATGCCGGATACCCCGGCGGAACGCCAAGGGTTTGCGTGTCCGTATCTGAAGCACGGCGAAGTCGAGTTTCAAAAAGATCTGCATCAGCATTAAAGTGCCAAGACTTTTCTCTCTCTCTCGCGCGCGCGCTTGCGAGTGACGGTCCCGATCCGAACCTCTCTCTCTCTCTCTCTCTCCGCGAGTCAGTCGCCGCTTTCTTGTGCCATCTCGGCCCGTCGCCGATAAACGGAGACAGACAGAGATGATGTGTGCGTGCTGTCTTCCGGCTGATGTTGAGACGCCGTCAAAACGAGTTGGCGATGATTCGACGTTGCACGTTGGCGAAACATCAGAGGAGGGTGCCGGCCTTGATCCGACGATGTTTAAGACGGGGCATAGTCTAGATTGAGTTGATGGCACCCGTCCCGCACCCATCGTTTCCGACGTCTGTTTCTAACCTCGTGTGATCGATCCGCTCTTTCTCGTTTCCAACCTCCCTACGCCCACGTTGCCCGGAGTGGGTATCGTAGGACGAAAAAACAAAACAGCGAGGGAAAACGTCTGCTGAATCAACGGGAGTTACAAATGGCTCTCTTGCGTCTTTGGTCGCAGAGGCCGGCGCAGATCAGGCAGCGTAGCTCGACGTCCGGCCCCTCGTCATCGGCGGAGCGTGTGGCTAACGTATCCCAGGAGGTCAGGCATATTGGCGAGGCAGAGGGTAGCTCGACGAGGTTTTCACCCCGCGAAGGGAACCGGTGACACAGCAAAAGCGTGCTCGATTGGAATCTGGAACCCTCCCTTCGCTGCTAGTGCGGGTGTCCGGCTACCTTTGACGAGGCCGTCGTTGTCTTCTGCATCGAATCGCAAGGCCGTCGACTTTGGCGGGTTCTTTTGTTGATACGGGATGGATGTGCTTAACTTGCAACCCCTCGACCCCCCTCGTGAGTCTCGACGAAAGCGTCCACTTCGATGGACGAGCTAGCTCCTAGCGGCGTTCTCCGGCTCGTTCTCGCCAGTCGCCAGACTGTCATTGAAGCGTTCGGCTGGCCCTTGGACTTAAAACCAGCCACTTTCAACAAAATTTGCCATACTTGAGTGCGACTAGACGACATGGCAGGGTGAGCTCTAGCAGGAGGCCGACGAGAGTAGGCTAAAATCTGTACATGTGGCTCTCATCGTTCACGCCCAGTGCAATGCGGTCGGTGTCTGACAATCTAGACGCCACAATTGCGAGACCGGGTTGTTAGATCACCCTACGTCGACTGTGATGTCCAGGTAAGCAGGTCAGTGACGAACTGTAACCAGAGAATGACAACAGCCTCCAGACATCGTGCGACGGCTGCCGATTTCCAGACTAGACGTTGGAGGCATGGTCCTATCATGGATACGGTGACAGCCTTCTCATCTATATTCAGGAACTATTGAGGCTGGGGGTTCCTCATGACATCCCGAGAGGTCCAATGGAGGGACCGAAGTGAGGCCAGAAGTCGGGTTGAACAAGTCAACGTCGGGAGCTGGCGTGCTGGCTCCAGAGCCAATGACCTATGTCGCCTTTTGAGGAGGAAACTGTACAGGGTAAGTTCAAGTCTCCGATAATCTCTGCGCTCATGTCAGGGACTCCTCAGGTTGGGTCTCGGAACTCCTTTTGACCATCCTTATCGACATGCGTCAACTGCCTGGCTATTCTCTGTGCCGGTCCTCTGAATGAGAGTCCAGGAGCCAGCCTGAACTGCGTCATGTTCCAGTTACCAATGTCCTTGAGTCCAAAAGGATCATGGGACAGTTGGTAGCATTCGCGAAGAAGGCAATGCCGGAGGGAGACCTCCACCGAGCCTGAGATGTTGCTGCGTTTGGGCGCTGCGATTCGGCAGATAGATACATGGTGTCCCGCGTGTCGATTACAGGCGTCGATATTGCCGGCTAAGCCATGTAGTTTACCCAGCTATTATGCTTCCAAGGACAATTCGAACGCTCAACTATATCTCCAGACATGCGTCAGATATTGTGTATCTCGTGCGAAGCATCTGGCACGATGTCTCTGAACGACGGGCCCCATGCGGGGCCAGGTCCCTTGGCCCTTTCTCAACCGCACGCAACAGCCAAGAGAAAGTTGATGCAGCTCGGCGCTAGCGTTGCCATCTTCATCGTCGAGAGAGGAGGGGCATGGACAAAGGTGGCACATCCGCCTTTGAAAGGAGGTCGTCCTTCGTTCTTCGTTCTTCGTCACTTGGCAACATATATCGTCCAGACTGCCAGCCGGCCCTCAACCCGCAACAAGTTGATTGTCTGCCGCGTGGCATTCGTAGCATTTGTGGCATTTGTGGCGGCATCCCTCTCTCCCGGCTGATGCAAGACATCATCTCCCCTCCTGGGTCCACCGTAGGACAGGACTGGACTCTCACCACCCTTCCCGCCCGATCGAGACGGCGGTCAACATTCCCCTGATTCGCAACCGCTTCCCGTCCGCCGGTGTTGATTATCCCGGAGGTGGACTGCGACGTATTTTATGCGCCATGGCTGGAAATAAAGGGGAGAAACGGAAAGGAGTCCAGTTTGCAGGAGGAGGTAAGCGGTCTTTGGGTCGCCCGCATGCCTGTCGCGGAGAAAAGAAGATGAATGGTCCATTGCCAGCATTGCCAAGGAGAACAATCGAATCTCTCGCAATTCCAGGGCGTCCAGAATGAGTTTACCCTCATTGACCACGCGGTCGGTACGCTATCGACTATAAATTCTCCCTGGTGTCAGGCACGGAAGGGAGAGGTAAGAAAGAGGGAAACTGGCTTTATTTCTTCAGGAAAACATCAGTGCCGAAAACAATCTGTTTCAATGACCTGAGAACACCTGTCGTTTGCCGTTTCCCGTGTCGCCTGCGTCTGTGTTGTGTTTATGGCAGAAAGCAACCAACACAAGACTGTTCCGAGCTGTGAAGTTCTGTGTTGAGATAGAGAGAGAAGAGACAGAGAGAAGTAAGTAAGGAAGAGAGAGAGAGAGAGTGAGAGAGAGAACGGAATACGAGACAGATGCAGCCGTGAGCTCATCGAACTCAGCGCTCCACAGCAAAGTTGCCTTGGCTGCCGCAGCTCCCCAATAGCGATCCAGCTGGGCGCCACGCAGCACGCCGCAGCGGCTTCCAGGACAAGCACAGCCCCTGAGCCCTCCACGTCAGCGCCATTGAGCCACTGCCTACCTACCTAGAGACGAAAATGGCACGAGAACCATTACTGCCCCTCCCCCGCGCCATCCCAACGTCACCACCATCATTAACAACACCACCACGAGGACGGTCCTCGACATTGATAACAACGCCGACATCGACATCACGGCCGAATCTGTCTCTGAAACTCTTCGTATCCAGAATACTCATCCTCGCATCCTTCGTTCTGCCCGTCATGTCTCAAGGCTGGGTCAACGCCGTCTACTACCCCAACTGGCGCGTCTACAAGGGCCAGACGCCGGCTTCGCTGCCGGTGAACGCCGTCACCCATGTGCTCTATGCATTTGTCCAAGTCAACACAGACGGGTCGCTGAGGCTCATCGACGACTGGGCCGATACGCAGATTCCCGTCGACGGGACGACAGGGTGCCTCTCCGCCCTCGCCAAACTCAAGGCCTCGCGGCCCAACATCCGCACACTCGTCTCCGTTGGCGGCGGCGGCGGGAGTGCTGAGTTCCCCGCGCTGGCTGCCAACCCGGCCGCCCGCGCCCGGTTCGCCAAGGAGATTAAGAGCTTTTGCGACAAGTACCAACTTAACGGCGTCGACAGTGAGTATCCTCTGTCCCGCTTGCAAACGCCGTTTCCCCTCTGACCCGCGTCTCAGTCGACTGGGAACACCCAAGCGACGCCAAGCAGGGCCAGGACTACATCGCGCTCTTGAGTGACGTGCGCCGCCAGATGCCGGCGGGGAGGTACCTTCTCACCACGGCTCTGCCGCCGGGCCAGTACGTCTTGAGGAACATCGACCTCAGACGGGCGGCGCCCCTGCTCGACTACTTGAATCTCATGTGCTACGACCTGACGGGCCCCTGGACCGACGTCTCGGGGAACCACGCGCAGTTGATGGCGTCCAAGACGCTGGCGAGCAACAACCCGAACTTGAAGATTGCGTGCGCCGACGGCATCAGCTACGTCATCAATAACGGCGTCCCGAGCCGCAAGGTGCTGCTCGGGATCCCCGCGTACGCCCGCACGTTCCCAATGGCCAAGGGCCCCGGAGGGCCCTCCAAGAACTCGGCCGAGATGGACTACTGCGACATGTCCAACGACAGCGTCGACAAGGCCACGGTCGACACGGCGGCGGCGGCGGCCTCGTACGTCGACGCCAAGAACGGGTTCATGACGTTCGACGTGCCGAGGACGGTGGCCATCAAGGCACAGTACGCCAAGAGCAGGGCCCTCGGGGGTCTGTTCTACTGGACCGGCGTAGGGGATAGGAAGGGAAGGCAGAGCCTGGTGCAGGCTGGGTTCAACGAGTTGAACGGCGTAAGATAGACTTGATGGGGAAATCGGTGGAATGAGCAGGATATAGAAGATCAAAGTCGACTACCCGACTTAGCCTTTTTCATGTCAGAGAAGCGCACCAGATCTGTTCCTACCTGGCTGGATAGGATGAATGATACTGAGGGTGAGGATGGCAATAAACTGTGAAATATGCACTAAACAAATGAAAAAGAAATGTTGTCTAATGACAAGAGGGAGATTGATTGAGAGAGATGATCAGGCACGAGAGGGACATTAGCTGGGAGCCGCAGCACTCCGTAATTTAAACGCCCGACAGTCCGGCAGGCGCCCAGGCGAGCCCCACTCCACCGGCATCGGGAACCCCACTCGGGGTCCGGCAGCACTGCCGTCCAATCATTGCGCTGTCGGGCGGGGGGGGGGGGGGGGGGGAGGGTTCGCAGGGGCTACAAGCGCGGCCCCCTTCCATTTCCCCGTCTCATCTTTGCCGCCACAATCCCACGAGCCCGCGACGCCATCAACCTTTCAAAGTTGAGCAGTCAGCTTCCTGCCGTCCTGCTACGCGAACCGTTTCACGCGGCGAGCCATCCCATCCAACAGCAACCTCCTGCATGGCAACTGCTGCCCCCTCCTGTGTACAGTACTTATTGGTGCCGTTCGAACGAGTGTTCGGACGGGCGACGGGTGATGTGCGACAGGGGGGAGCTACGCCAAGGGAGGAGGGGAAACAGACGGTCGGATTGGCACATGCTCGACACCGCCTGCCTCGTGTCTTTGGGGTGGCCCAGACCGTCGACACAGGCAACCCGTTGCTGCAGTTGGCCGAGATCGTGAAACCTCGTTCAAACCCGGACGCTTTGGGGCAAGGGATGAGAACGAGAATGAGATTGTTCGCGAGAGCGACGGCGCCTTTCTGGCGGGATGGCGCTTGGATGACAGGTGACGGACGACGGACGTCGGATGACAGGCGAAGTTGACTTGGCCGTCATGGCGAGTCTGGTATAAGACAGCTTTGCCGCCGAGTTCTCCCCAAGGGCCTCGTTCACGATATCGCTGCCTCGACTGTGGCCTCTCTGTCAAGTTATTTCCAATTCCCGTTCGTTGTCTCTTTCATTTTCCATTTCGCCCATCCAGTTCCTTTGCCACACGTCCTGCTGAGCAGGCCCCTCGTTCTTTCCTATACACTCATTCAATAGACATTCAACATTCGTTTCATCATGATCCCCCAGGCGGCGACCTTTTTGGCTTACGCCACCCTCCTCGCCACGGCAAGCCCCGTTATCCAGCGCAGAGTCGTCACCGAGCTCAACGAGGAGGCCACCAAGGAAGCGCACCAGCGCGACGACACGGCCACCCGCGCCTTTTCCGATATCCAAATCAAGACGGCCGACGGCAGGTGTCTGTTCGTCGACAAGCTGTCGGGCGACTTCCGGGCGAACCTGACCCCGATCCAGGTCGCCGACTGCGGGGCCAAGGACGGCCAGGGCTGGGATGTCATTACCGCCGGAAAGCACAATGACCAGCCCAACACGATGCTCATTGTGAGCACTCTGGTGAGAGCCTACCATGTGTACCCGGGGCCAGGGGGAAAATTGCCGCTGACCAAGCACGAACCAGACGCAAGCGTGCTTCAATTTTGACCCGCGCCGTCCGGCGGGCAACCAGGTCAACCTCTTCTCGTGCGGCGGACGCGCGGCCGGCGAGGGCCTCGTGACGGACTCGCAGCTGTTCGCGCTAGAGACGGGCGCGGGCCCCTCGACGTTCCAGCCCAAGAACGCCAAGGGGAAATGTTTCACAGTCAAGGACAACGCAGTGGACGTGGCGGACTGCGTCGCCGGCGATAAAGCGCAGTCATTTTCGTTCGGGTCTGCTGCGGGTGGTGCCGCCGGCGGCGGGGAAAACGGCGCTCAGAAACCCGGCCCTTCGACGACCGCTGCGGCCGTGGCTACTGGGAATCCGGTGGCCGACTGTGGCGGCGGCGAGAAGACTGTCACCATGACGATCACGGCCACGGTCAGCCCGGGCCAAGGCAACGCCGGCAACGCGGGCAACAACAGAAACACTGGCAACCTCCCCGTGGCCACACTCGCGCCCGAGGTGACTTCCGCATCGGCTTCGACACCACCTGCCGCCTCGACTGCCCCCGCTGCTGGAAATGGAAACGGAAACGGAAACGGAGGTGGCAACGGCGGCACCGACGGCGGTCAACAAGGAAACATCCCCGCCGCCAACCCCACGACCCCCGTCCCCGTCTCTCGCGCCGGCGGCATCCTCAACCCGACGGCGGCGGCCGAGGCGCACGAATTCGACGCGACCGCCAAGCGGGCCTTTACAAAGGTGGCCATCCGCGCGCCCAACGGACAGTGTCTCTCGGTGGACCCGACGGCGGGCGACTTCCGACAGAACCTCATCCCCGTGGGCCTGGCGGCGTGCGACGGCGCGGCGGCGAACCAGCAGTTCGACGTGGTCACCAGCGGGAAGCACAACGACGGCAAGGACAACGGGGCGCTGGTGGTCAGCAGCCTGACGAACGGGTGCGTCAGCACGGACGGGCGGCGGGCGGCGGGGGACACGGTGACGATCTTCTCGTGCGGCGGGCGGGCGGCGGGCGAGGGCCGGACGGACGCCGGGCAGCTGGTGAGGATCTTTGGGGATAGTTTCCTGTGGTCGCCTGTCAATAACGCGGCTTCGTGCGTGGTGCCTGGGGACCAGGGGCGGCTGGTCACGGCGGCGTGTAAGGGGGACAACAGCGAGACGTATACCATCGTCGCCTGAGGTGAGATTGGGGGGGGGGGGGTCTCGGGGCCGTTTTTCCTCGTGGGTATAGACGCCGGACACATTTATGACCATATGTATTGGCGTAGATGATCAGCCTGAACGAAACCAGACAGTTTGGCGGTCCATACAGTAAAGCAGACATCTACAGAAGAATCTCTGCCCATGTCTTATTAGTCATTAGTTGACTCTTTGCCAATCTTGACCTGCCTCTCGGAACTTGGATGCCGTGCAGACCCTCTCGGCAAAAGCTTGACACACATTGTGCGTCCCCTCCCCCAGATGGACGGAGCAAGTCCGGGCTCTTCACATTGGTTACGCATCTTTCGACAAATCCACCGAGCGTCGGACAGGGACGTCCAGGGTGGAAGCTTGAAGTAGATGACCGGCACCAGCCGAAAGCTTGATCGCTGCCACTGTTGACAGACGGTCCAATGGGTGCCAAGGGGGATATGGAAGTGGGGGCCACGAGGTGCCATTGGCCGCCAAGCGACGTCATCAAAGGGGGGGGATCCAGGTGCTGTATTAACGTACCTATCTAGGCAGGTATTCACTGAAGCGAGCTTGTTCCCTCGGCTTCCACCTCCCAAACTTTCACTAAATCGTCGCATATTCGCATCTTCATATCTTCATATCCTCACATCTCGACCATCCCGCCTCTCTACAGCACGACCCTCTAACGTCTCATCTCGCTAACGGAGATGCCCGGGCTCTCTCGCAGCCGCATTGCTAAAGATACCAACCTCGCTACGTGCGGCTGAGATAGCCCGTCTTCCTTCAATGCTCGATCCCTGATTCGACGCCTCGACACGACCCAAAACCGCGGCTTCTCCCGACCGTCCGAGCCAAGGATCCGCGCCGTTGAAGTCCCCTGGATCCCGCATTCAGCACGGCCGCCACGCGACGAAGCTTCGTTGTTTAAACCACTCATGTCTTGAACCAGCTGGCCCAGGTCTCCAACCTTTGTTCATCTCTTCTTCCCTCCATCCATTCCGTCCACACACCCTCGTCCCGCCGAGGCCTGCTGGCCATGTCGTCTGACTCTGCCGACTGCTTCGGCGCAACAATGTCAAAAACCGTCAGCGAACCCGAAGACCGCTCGCGTACCGTTCGATTCCCCTCGCTCGAGATCGACACCCACGACTATGCCACCTCCCCGACCTCGCCCACGAAAACCCGCGCGTCTGCCGCTCCCCCCCGCGACACCATCGGTGCGCCTCTCACCCGCACGTCCACCGACAAGACCCTATCCCCGCTGCGACGCCGAGCCGGCACCTTCAAGCCCGTCGAAGACTATGGCGACTTTGACATGTCGCGCCCTGGCTGGCAGCCCGGCTCCGAGCCCGGCTTCGACCCCAACAAGTCGGACGGCGGCCATGCATCCATGCCCACCCTCCGCGCAGACTGCGAAATCTCCGTCTTCGACTTCAGCCAGGCCAACATGGTCCAGCACAAGTTTGGCAATGACGACTTCATAGAGTTTCTGAAAAAGCCCCAGGAGCCTTGGGTCAAGAGCCGCTGGATCAACGTCAACGGCCTCAGCTGGGACGTCATCCAAGCCTGTGGCCAGTACTACAAGCTGCATAAGCTGGCCATCGAGGACATCATGAACACGAGAAACCGCACAAAGGCCGACTGGTACGCTAACCACGCCTTCATCGTCCTGACCCTGCAGAAGCTGGTGCTCCTCCTCGACGACGACAGCAGCAGCAGCAGTAGCAGCAGCAGCGACGACGACTCGGACGACGGCGCCAGCCTTAGAACCAGCAAGTCCGTCAAGGGCATGAAGAAGCTGAAGCGCGCATTTACCATGGGCGCCAAGCCGCGTCAGGACCCCGAAGTCGGCAGACAAGCCGCCGGTAGGCCTACCGTCGTGACCCAGAGCAGCGGCTATCAGCTCAACCACCACACGAGCGGCCTCTCCCAGCTGCCACCGACGGCCTTTGTCCGCACCCTCCAGCGCTACCACGCCTCTGCCAACGAGGTCCGCACCGAGTACATGGAAACGCACTCCTCCCTCATCTCGCGTGGCCTAGCCGTCTCCGCCGAGCAGGTCCCCATTTTCCTCACCTCGGATAACACCGTCATCTCCTTCTTCGAGATGTCCGCCGAGGACATTGAGCGCCCCATCACCATCCGCTTGGGCGATCCCTCGACGATCCTGAGGCAGTCGTGCGATGCCTCGCTCGTCGTGCAGGCCATCATCGACGCCATCATCGACCTCGCCATGCCCCTGACGGCCGTTTACAGCGACGTCATCGGCGACCTCGAGCTCGACGTGCTCACGTCCCCGAGCATTAAGCAAACGCGTAGCCTGTACATCTGTGTCAGCGAGATCAACAAGATGCTCACCTTCCTCAACCCCATCGACAACCTCGTCAACGTGTTGCGCGACCACCGCACCGAGCTGTCGCAGGACGAGGCCGCCCGCCAGCTGCAGAACCCGGCCAGCGGCGTCATCGTCACGCCCCTCACTCACACCTACCTCGGCGACGTGCTCGATCACTGCGTCATCATCACCGAGAGCATGCAGCAGATCAAGCGCTCCGCCGACAACCTCATCGACCTCATCTTCAATACCATCTCGGCGAACCAGAACGAGAGCATGAAGCAGCTGACCATCATCACCATCATCTTTCTGCCCTTGACCTTCTTGACCGGGTATTTTGGTCAAAACTTTGAAGACTTTCCCGAAATCGGCAATAAATGGGGCATTCGGTTTTTGTAAGTGCTGCGTCGACCCCTTTTCTCTTTCCCTTTCCCTCTTTCTGTTTTTTACAAGTCTCCAGAAGACAGTTCTGGATCTCCTGGGCCACGTCAATGCAGCTTTTGGCTAATCAGACCCTCATCGGTCGCCACTCAGTTGGATCATTGCCTGTCCGGTCGTCTTCTGTACCATACTCATTATGATGCGCTCCTGGATCTGGTCCTGGTGCGTATCCTTTTGGCAGAAGCGTAAGATTAGTGCCGAGAGAAAGAAGCAGAAGAAGAGAAGGGCCAGGAGGGCGAGGAGGAGGGCCAAAGCGGATTAGTGGTGCCGTCATCGTTGGAGTGTTTTCTCCCCGCCATAGACCGAGTGGAGTTGCTTGTTTCGTTTGTCAGTGATACCCTCATCAAATAGACGGCCGGTTAGACAGTTTTGTTTTCTGCAAAAGAAAAGTTTCTTTTCATTTCTTTACTGGCTTGAGAGATCTGCTTGTAGACCGGGCTGCATGTCCACTGGAGTTTGCGACCCGGCACGGCCTCGTATCAATATATCCTCAAGGTGACTGAATCGGCCACCCTCAAGGTGACGCGGCAGATGTGCATTCGATCAGCTTCGTATTGCCAATATATCCTGTTCTTTGAAACTCCAATCGCCGGTCGTTATTATAATACGACACACAACACAAGGGCCGATGTGGTTGCCTCCTTGTTCAAAGCCTCTTCCGCCAGAGGGCAGACGACACAACCTGTCCTTTACAGACCATGCGTAATTCCTGCGCCTCGTGCGTAGACTGATTGGCATCGTCGACGGCCGCCTCCGCCAATGCTGCGTTTGTTCCGGTGTATGCATAAATACCTCCCTACCCCTCTCTCTTTTTTCCCCCTCCTGCTCTGCGAGAGATCGTCGTTGACCTTCGTCGTCGAGTTTCCAAGTGAGAACAGTATTTCCTTCCACCCCAAGCCCCTCGCGCCGTCAGAACCGCACCCACAGCCGCAAGCTCACACAAGCAAACACACACACATACACACCCACACACACATTCCATGAAGACAACTACGATCCTCGCGGTCCTAGGTCTCGCCGCCCCCGCGCTGGCGCAGTGCGGCGCGCCCAAGGGTGCCCGGTGTACCACGCCTGGTCAGATCGCATGCGAGTACATGGGCGGTCACATGGTACGTCGTCTCCATTCGCCTCCAGTCCCCTCCCCCTCCGCTCGCCCAACCACCACAAGTGGACAATCCTGACGTTCCCTTGTTTGTACCCTTCTAGCTGTACTGCGACGGTCATTGGAAAGCCGGCACGAACTGCGCCGCCTACCACAAACCCTGCCTCTGCGAAAAGGGCACTTGCGGTCCATGAGGTGCTAGGGCTGCTGCTACTGCTTCTTCTGCTGCCCGAGGCGGCTTCGACTTTGTTTGAGGGTGTCGGGAGAATGTGACGAGTGTTGGGAAGGATAGATGCGCGTAGGGTAAACGGGGACAGATCCTGCGGGGTATTTCGTGTATCGGGACAGGCATGTTATTTGATGGTCATCTGCTTTTTGGTGTTGGGCGCCCTGGACGAAGGGACCGGTGCAGCGGACGGAGTTTGAGTCGATTCATGGAGAGACGCAATGCATAACCCTTGCCCTTCCGGTTCCTCTGATGCGCTGTTTAGTCTGTTTCCCTAACTCGCATGGTCTCGGCTCTCTACCCGGTGGCAACAGCCGTACGGGGACTCCTGTCCCTGATAGTCTCTTCCCCATACAGCATCGCACGAGCTAGGGATCGATGGACGGATTCCCGGAAACCGGCGTGACGTATACGATTCTCAGCAAACCAGCAAGAGAACTAGTGCTGCCCGTCGAGTATCAACCTCAGCCACCTGCTAGCAGACCGCACCACTGTCGGGTGCCTGACCGTAACAGTGAAGAATGCCACATGCCCGTCAGTCAGGGCCCAGGCAGTGTCGCAGCTGACACCTCCGAGAACCCTCTTCCAACAAACCCGATGGTCAGGTTGCCCTTCTACCCCTACCACCTCACACAGATGCAGACCGCTCCACAACCAGAACGAGCCAAACCCTGGATCAGTCTCTTCACCCTTTCTACTTCCACGCACGAGACGACCACAATAAGCTTAGCCCCCTATTACAACCTCAGCAGTCAACACCCTACCAGCGCCGTCAATACGTTTTGGTCCCTTCTTTCTGTCTCATTGGTACACCCTTGGCTTGCTAAGATTCATAGAAACACTTACGACGGCGAACAAGACACCAGGTACTAGCATATGATCTCAAGAGGACTCATGTACAAAGATTACCCTCCCCTCTTCGTCGTGAGATGCTTGGCTCAATCGATCACCTGTTGTCAACACACCCGCCGTGGGATCCTGTGACAAGATGCCGTTGATAACGAACCTTTCTTGCCTAGTGTATGTCCCCGAAGTGGGCTTCCAATGTTGTACGTAGCCTAATAAGGAAGGTGAGGTAGCCTGTATACCCGTTAATTGTGCCGCTTGATCCGAAAACTTACGTTTGCCGCTTTGGATCGGTGCTTGGCGGTTGGTTGTTGGTTGGTAAGGGACACCCTACCCTGTCTTCTCGTGTTCAGCCATCATTCGGAACTTGTCACAACAGACTACTTATCGACATGATAGCATGCCTTCCCTTTTGGGCACCGGTGAACGATAGTCAACCATCACATTATATTTCGTCCCGCGCGCCTCTTTTGAGAAATAAAGAAGTCCGAATCTTCCGTCAACAATGAAGGAAAAGAGGCATGCTTTTAAACGTTTCTTCATCGACTCCGCGCCTCTCTACTGTGGGTACAAGGAAAATTGTCTCTCGATCGGTTAGCAGAGGCCCAGGCCTTGTGTTTCCCTCGTCCTTGGGGATTTATCAGAAACCTGCCGCCATAAAGTCATGCTTTTCCCGCTGTTCATCGCCCTACTTCTGAACCCGTTCCAACCAAGCGAGGGTTCGCCGACCTTCCAAGAGAACCATCGTGTCAACTACGTACCGAACTTCATCGACGCAGGGAACGGCCCCCAGATTGTGGCACCAGACACGCCATACGTGGCAGCAGCGGGCCGAAACCAGCTGTACTTCATCGACACCCGGTTCGATCCTGAGACTGCGAAGCACATCAAGGAGCAGATTGAGTGGGCGAGTGTTTTGGCAGGCCCTGAAGACGTCATCAAAATTGACGAGATTTCGGCTACGGCGGAAGTCAGAAATAGTCGGACAAACAAAACACTGTTCGTCTTCGACCCCAGCTACGCCAGGGTGCTGTTTGCAAAAGGAATCAACAAGCGTAACCCAGAGCTTCAATTGCCTGAGCATGAGCCCGCTGGCGAATGGCTGGTGACCTACGATAATGTTAACCCGTTCACGAAGAGCAAAGGGTCATGCTACGACTACGGCTGTAACACTCGCACAGAATGTTAACAACAGACGAATGGCAACCATGACCTCTGTCGCAACTATAGGGTTGACAGCGAGTGTGACTGTTGCCGTTGGCGTATGCTAGCCGCTCTGCGGCAAAGCGGTCGACATGCCAAAGAGAGATGGAGAGAAGGACGCCAGCTGCTCATCACCGGATGGACTACCTACACTGGAAGGGTGAAGTTCGGCGGCAGTGGTGTCGGGAATCTGATACTGATTGCCTGAGTGTAGGGATGTTTTGGAACGCGTAAGAAGTCAAGACGAGGGAAGGTTTGTGGCTAGGAAAAGGACGAAAATATGAGATGTGTGTCTATAACGTATATACGAACACGGATCAGAACTAGCCCCGGGAACAGGAACAGCCCATATGGAGAACTCTGCCCTGCAAGCCTCGCTGTCTATAGTTTTGAGGGGCGGTATAGAACGGCTCTGGGCCATGGGCATACCCTTCCTCCTTGTAGAAACTTTCCCCGTTTGGTGCTTTGACTTCCAATTTAATTGGGTGGGCTTGAAAGGAGACGTCCTGATACGACCAGTCGTAAGCAACAACATCTTTAAAACAGTCGCGGGGGCGCATCGCTCATCATCGCTCTCTCAAGCCCAAGAGGTTCTCAACGCCATGTGCGCGAGTTCATGTGGACCTGAAAGCCCCGCGTCGTTTTGAACACCTTCGTGCCGTCCACGATGCAGCCACGCAAGCCGTTGTCAGACCATTATCGAGTGGACAGCTACATTGATCAACGTGATGAACATTTGCCGAATCGTTGTTAGTCCTTTTCTATGGTGCCCGTTGCGTTTGCGCTTCAAACAAGGTCTATGATCCGTCCCCTCCACCTCTCACGCACAGCGAGAGCACCATCACCGGCTCCTCACGAACTTGGTGTGCCGGCCATTGGCGACGGTGGCGCCCCGCGTCCCGTCAGCGGCGACCTTGTAGATGTTGACGTGCGTGAATGCCAGGCTGCCGCCGACCTTCTCGACGCGGCCCTCGATCTCGATCTCGTCGCCGACCTTGGCACCCGAGAGATAGCTGATGTTGATGTCGACGCTGACGCCCGTCGCGTCGCGCAGGTCCCAGGACGCGATGGCGAGGCCGCCGGCCCAGTCGACGATAGTGGCCGAGACGCTGCCGTGGATGCTGCCGGCGGTGTTGAGGTGGTTCGCGGCGACGGGGAGGCGCGCAATGATGAGGCCCTTGGAGGCGTGCGTCAGCCGGAGGCCCGGGTGGAAGAGGAAGGCGTAGATGGGGGATGCGTTGCAGCGCGTCGAGATGTAGTTCTCGATGTGGGCGAAAGTGGCCGGGTCCGATTCCGCGGCGACGGCGGGGGCGGGCGGGGGCTGGGACGGTGTGGAGGACATATTATGTGCGGTCTCGATGAGTTGGGCTAGTTTGGGAGTGAGCGAGACTGAGAAATAGTAGTTCGTGATGAGGCCGATGGCGAAAATGACAGTGAGAGTGAGGGTGGATGTGAGTTGTTGAGTGAGACAGATTGGCGGGCGAGAGGCACGTGCATCGAAGTTTTCTCCGGCCGTCGGGCGGATTCCGTCCGAGATCGGCCCCTCACGGCCCCGGATTCTTCGTTGAAAGCGGCACCGTCGTTCCGGTGATACTCCGGAGCGTCGAAATAAGGCACTTAAGGGGGGTGCTGTTCGATGTTCGATCGCCACTTACCACCTCCCATTGCACTCCATCACGCAAACGAGACTCTTCTTCAACTGGTCAGTACTTCTGGAGAGCGTGTCAAGCCCCGCCGCAATGCCGCTGCATCGTCACGCCAGTCGGGCGATCCTCCGACGAAATCGCGTACAGAGATGATGGAGTCTTACAGATTCTGGTTCAATCTCTTTAGGTATGAGTAGGTAGGTCTAAGCGTCCCGTTTCGCACCTAACATCTGTCTCGAACGACCGATTAAGGGAATTCCAGTGCCGTGGGGCTTCCAAGTGTCAGCATACGGGAGGGTATTCTTTTGATGCCTTTCTGCCCACGGCGTGTCAGTCCTCAAGAGTCACAAGTTGCTCGTCATTGCATAAACCAAGTCGCCCGCAAGTGACTTGTGTCAAAGCGATTATTCGCCCGACAAAGCTTCTCAGTCTTCCTGACGTCTCTGTCTAGACTTAAAATTCCCCAACCCATGGGCTCCTCCACCCATAACCCATCCAACCCACAATACCTATGGGTACCCATTTCAGTCCCGTGGATTAAATGGATGCAAACCTAAATGGGTACTCATTGGCTTGTATCGCTACGGCTGAACACTGGAGCGCGCAGTGCGCACCTCGCGGTCCCTCACGCCGCCACTTCTTTCATTGACGTCGACACAACCCTCTTTTCTTTTTCATCGACTCGTACCTGGTCAGCGGCTTAAGGAGTACGCCGCCAGCGTAATCACGACCAGCACCATGCTCCGGCCGAAACGTTTTGTTACGAATGTACTTTGAGAAACTGACTACCCCAACTCATTTCGCCTCAACCGAGTAAAAGCTGGCACGTTTTGAAATGCACAGGACTGGGTTTGATGCCAAACGCCTCCAAACTAGACAGTTTGAAAGAGTCAATGCTAATGATCGTCTGGTACCACTGCACACCGACATCGGCTGTACATGCCAGTTGCATTGGTGCTCTGCTCGCAGGATCGACCCTTGAAGCCCTGCTCCCGGGGTTTTCAGATTAGGGTTAGAACAAGGTTTGGTATGACGGTGCTCCCGGATTGGATGGCAGCTGTCGAAGACGAGTTAAGACGACCATTTGTTAATATTGTTATGCGCTAGCATTTCGAAAGTATGAAACGTGCTGACACAAACTCGACAAGCATGAAAGTCACACTCACCCAGACACGTGCGGCAGACTCCGAATGAGACACATGTTCAGGGGCTGCCTCGAATGTCAGAGGAATCGTCTCGATACGTACTCGCAGAGGGCACAGGTCAGCTGCTGGCTTGCGTTTACCTGACAGGCCCGTGCAGGGGCGTGTAGAATATGCGGACTGCAGCTGTTCCAGAACTCTACGACTGCAGCAAATTGATCCCTGTAGTTTGAGCTGATGTCACGATAGAATCTGCCGTGCAACCGAACCAAGACCAGTAGAATACAGGGGAGATAACCTTTGGAGGATGCTTAGAAGCAAAAGTAAAGGAAACAACTATTGCCCAGATCATGTTAGGCCCCATCGTCCAAAACGAGCTGGACCGAAACCGAGAGGCTGAATTTCAGAAGAAGGAGGGCATGCCAATATCACAAGGTATTATTACAGTCTTTTTTACCCACTGCCACTGATTCTGGGTGTCTCGAGACTGTTTGAGGGAGTCATGCACGACGAAGTTGTGGCGATGGGGAGTAAGAGAAAAGATCAACAAAAAGCTAAGAATATGTGGACGATAGGGCTCATGGACCCGTTCAATCATGGGTAGAAAGAAATCACGGCTTCTAGTATAAAGACCAATGGATCACGCGATTGTTCAAAGAGGTTTCTGCAAGCAAAGCATTTTCGGTATCATCGCCAACACAATTGCATCAATTCATATCCTTCTTGCCTGTCTCTCTATTTCCAGGTGCATTTCAATTGACAAACATTTCCCGATAAGTATATAAAGTTACCAAAACTTCGCCATGCAGATCAACTCTGTTCTCTTCGCCATAGTTGCTTTCGCTGTGGGCAACGCCACTGCAGGTAAGTACGCCTTCCCTGATTGGAACGCCATACCAATAGACCTTTACACAGTGGTGCCTCCATTTGAAAGTTTTTCTTTCCCTGGAAGTGTCAACTGACCTGACTGACCTGGGCTCAATGGCAGCTGTACCTCGTAATTTCATCGACGGAAAGGGCAGTGCCCTCTTCGGCAACGCTGGCACGGCATGCTCAGTGGGTGCCCAGGACGGCGAATGCGACAAGTTTGGCCGCTGTGTCCAGTTCATTCCACCCAACGAGCAGTCTATCCTCAACCAGGGGAAGGAAGTTGATACCTGCACTGCTGGTGGACAGACGGGGACTCTCTGAGGTTGATCCGAGGTCGGAACTATGATCAAAGAGCTCGAAAGGTCATGGAAACATTGAAGACAAAGTATCTGTGCTTCCAACCAGAATAAAATATAACCCTTCACTCGAGTGGATATTTCTTTTCTTCATGTTTTCTTTCTTCATGCTAGCGAAGGTACCGAAGGTCCAACAGTCCGAGATGCGAGTTGCATTGGCTGAGCCTGATCTGGCCTAGTGCTGACTGCGATCGGTAGAGGGGCTCACCAACCCCCTTTTCGCCGCTTGTCGTTTCCCAACTCTTTTCAAACATTTTTAGAGGACTTGAATCCACGAAAAGTTAGTAGACCGGGTCATACGGGTTACGTGTTGTCCTAAGCAAGCCACATTTACAGATTAAGCACATGCAGCACCGACTACCAAGCATGACGAATCATGTCTCGCTTGTTACGAGGTTCGCCCTTGACCACAAGCCCCAGCTCACAAGGGCCAGCAAGCCCAAAGTTCGCACTGGGTGTATCACCTGCAGGTATGGCTAGGTGTAGTATCAATACGCATTCAGACCTGGGGCTGACGTTTTACCTTTACAGACACCGCCGCGTCAAGTGCGACGAAGGCAGGCCGGCCTGCTCAGCCTGTCTCAAGTATCAAGGCCATTGCGGGGGATACAAAAGCAATGCAACACAGAAACCTTCACGTTCAGATCAACTTCGACCAATATTGCCGAGATTGGCTGGCAGGAAGGCCGACAACGGCTTTCTCTTAGAGCCAAACTACACGTCTCTCGTGTTCGCCGATCAGCTGGAAAAGGACCACTTCGACTACTGGCTCGCCTTCACTGGAACCACGGTGCTCTTTCAGTCTGACCTGCTCACACAAGTTATCCCTCAACTGTCCTGGAAAGATCCTGCGATAAAACACGCTGCCCTCGCGATCGGCGCGTCGGCCCTCGGCGGGAGCACGAGAACGGAGCGAATGCTTGGCAAAGGGAGGTTCACTTCAGACTCGCTCGTGCACTATGGCAAGGCTCTGAATCTCTTATACACATCACCTATGTCGCCTGAGAGAACTTTGCTGGCATGTCTCCTATTCATCACCTTCGAGAGCCTCCGGGGGAACAAGGCAGCCGGGCTGAGCCACATTAACCACGGCTCTCGAATCCTGGAGCAGTACAACCCCCAGGATGTCGATCCGAGCCCCTTGCTTGACGAGGTCATGACCAGCTTCCAGCATTTTGGCCTCCAATCTTGGAGTCACGGCGGCACTCACCCCAAAGAGACGGACAGTCGGGTGCCGTGGTGCTGCCGTGGACGAAGGACGCGATATGCCGTCCAGGAGATGCCCTCGGCCTTTGCGAATCTGGAGACGGCTCGCCGATGGTGGAATATTGTCCGACATCACCTCGAGCACCACGCGCCACTACACACCGGGTTTCGGGTTGAAGGGTCATCCGCCACAACAGTCCAGCGACCGCCACCGGATTACGCCTCACCTGAGTCTCAGCAGCATATTCGGAGCTTCGCCCGCTTTCTCGACGCCTGGAACCTGGCGTTCCAGCCGCTTGCCATCAAAGCAGAGTCCGGCAGAGCCACGGATATCGCAGGCTATCTCAAGGCGCTCAGTCTGAGGATTCACTATCTGCATATGTGGAGCGGAATACGCACCGCGGGGTGGACAGATGTGGAGGACATCGGTCGCGTCACGCCGGTTTTCCGCGACATAGTCGCTCTCAGCCGAGAGTTCTTGTCGGCGCAGGGCGCCCGGCAGCTCCTCGCGCCAAACGGGGAGATGTTCACATTGGAAGACAGCCCGACGTGGCCCCTCGGGTCCGCATTTCTCATGTGCGCGGTGCGTGAAGTGAAGGACGAGGTGATCAGGCTGTTCAAAGAGTACCCCCGACGTGACGGCCTCTGGGATACGCACGGATTCCTGGTTATGATGGAGTGGCTGAACGGGATGACATCCGCTGGTTATGCCGTCGACGAGCGGCGTCACGTCGCCGAATGCGACGTCGTCTTCCGCGAGCACTCGGTCATGCTGCAAAAGAAGCTGTGGGACCCTGCAGCGTCGAAGTGGATATATAGCGGCGCAAGTTTCAGTATTCTTTGATCTTCAAGCGAAGAATCGGATTGGGGCATGTACGAAACGAAGGAAGGGCCTCTAGAACAATCAAAGCCATGTTTCGTAGCTGCAAAACTGTTATTGCCTAATACCAGGACCGAGAGAGAAGCTGACCGGTCTGCTACCCGACTAACATGACGACCACGGCTTTGGGGGGGTAAAAATGGCAAAAGAAATGTCCCTGGCAAGGCTCGAACTTGCGACCTTTGGATATCCATGCCTGAAGACAGAGTCATAGAGAGTTCTATGAGACCAACGCTCTACCGACTGAGCCACAGAGACAATTTGGTTCATGGAGAGATTTTCCAAAACGTCGACTTGTTTAGGGCAGCTCATGCCCTTCCCGGATCCACCACGGGGCACGAATGCGGGGATGTGGACCAAGAAGTCCCGAGTCCGGGGAGCAGCTTGTTAGTAAGACTGCTAGACGTTAAGAAGCTTTGTATGTGGGTTCAAGGATGATCTTGAGGGAAGAAGCGCAGGGTACGTTTCAGGGATCGTTTGCCATTACGCAATTGGTAATCATGGGACCTCAGGCAGTACGATATTTCATGAAGATTTCTTTTTCTCTTACTTAAGCAGTAATTTAAACAAGCGTCTGCACATGACGGGGAAAAAAAATTGCAAAGCTTGTTGTGAGAACACATGCAGCTTGTTGTGGGCTCTGCATTTTGAGCGACTTTTACGAAGTCGACGGGCACAAAATTGTTTGTAAGACTTCCCGGGGTTAAGTTCCACGATTCCAGAAGCGGCGGCCTAGATTTCCCCATTGAGGCAATCGGAGCCGTGACCTACTGTCCGACGATCGGCGGTACTAGGCCGCTCCGCTCGGGGGCAGGTTGCTGAAGAACACTGCCGAAATCCTCGGGTCCAGATCATGCAGTTTAGAGGTCCAAACGTGGCTTCAGAGAAACCACATTGACTGGAGCATGCGTACATCACGGAAGAACACGGAATCTCAGCTCATGCAAAGCCATGCCCGATGGGGATATGGCTTTGATGGGGAGCCAAAATCCAGGGTCTGCGTCAACTTGTCAACGCCAACCACCGGCAAAGTCGGTTTGCCGCGAGTCAAATGCACTCATCCACACAAACGCTGCAGGGAGTGTTTGTCAGATATTACGTCTTATAAAACAAACAAGAGCGAAACCCCATCTTGAGTAAAGTGAATGTTTTCTTTCCATTAGTAATTGTATGGATTCGGGGGATCCCGTGATCCTTATTCCAAATGACCGATTCCGCAAGATGGTGTGGGTGCCCGATGTTAGCCGGAGCCGTTGCCGGCTTTGTGGAGGTGGATAAGTGAGTGCTGGCTTATCTGTCACTCCGAATCTCCGAGGATGTTGAGTCAAAAACGCGGCTACAGCCCGCGCTCTCATAGTTTCCCGGGCCCTACATATGCCAACTGTCCGATAAGTCGAATTCAACATTTTTCCCCCCTCGGATACCGTTGAAGTGATCAGAAGTCAACGAAGATCTCGGCGAAGTAAGAAAAATGGGTTCACTTCCGCAGACAAACCACCTCAGGGTCGCTATCGTCAAAGCCTATGAGATCGACGAGCCGAAACATCGGGGCATGGTCTTGTCCTTCCGGGACAACATTCTGCGACAGACACCCGATGCGATCATTAACACATACACGCCGATGAAGGAGGACGGACACCTGCCGAACCCTGCAGACTACGACCTCATCATCATCACCGGCGGACTGAGCAATCTGTGCCAGGCATCGTTTGAGCCCTGGGTCAACACGACTCTCGAGTGGATTCGGCAGGTGGTTTCGCAGCAGCACATTGCTAAAACGAAACTGCTCGGCATCTGCTGGGGTCACCAAGCAATCGCAACTGCGCTCTCTGGGAAAATCGGAAGCTTCGAGCATCCAAGGGTATGTGCCGTGCATGCAGAGTCCTGGCCGAAGGTCCATTCTAACAAAAAGCTTCCTAGGTCGGCGTGGAACAACTTAAATTGAACGATGACGGGAAACGGGTCTTTGGCAAGGACACATTGGTAAGCCAGAGAAATCCTTTCGAAGCATCTCGACGAGTCTAGCGTTGTGGGAACGCAAGTTGCTAACACCTCGAAACCAAAAAAAAGAAAATCACAAAATTCCACAAGCGGTTTGTTCAGCAGGTGCCAGATGGCTTCAAGCCCCTGGCAAGCGACAACGAAATTCTCTTTTCCGACTCAGGCTTGGTCCTGTCCTTCCAGGGACACCCCGAGATCTATGGCGAGCTGTCCCGTCAGCTTTTTGAGATGGATGTCCCATACTACAGAGCGACTCTGCCTACCGAGGAGGACCTCCAGCGTTATTACGCAGAGATGTCCTCGAGCGAAGAAGATTCCAGGCTGATTTTTCAAAAGTTGGCAGAGTGGGCTCGTTCGTAATGTAGTACAACGAATGAATGAAACATTGAAACGCTACTTGCCCTTAAATCAAAGAGTTTGCACCATGTATCACACCAATCAAAATAGCCAGCTAACTAACTAACTGTGCTTCATGTCCCTGAGTGCCCTCTAGTTTTGTTTGAAGACTTGCAGAAATACAAAGAAGGAACGATGTTGAAACAAGCCAATGCACAACATCTTGATTGGGAACACGATACGGTTGAACAAGTGCAACGTAGGCCAGAGCTTCTAGCTAAAGACCACAAATCGTTTAGCCCTAGATATTGTGGTAGAATCTGAGGAATATGTATAGAGAGAGGATCAGGGCGTAAAAAACGAGGTAAAACATATTTCCTATGAGATCCGGCTGTTCATGCTTGCTGACTGAGGAAGGGATTGACTTATCGGGAATGTGAAAGGCGGCGAGAAATGCACAAAGGACTAACTAAGTAGGAGAATGAGTTTATGCTGATGCTCTCCTCAACAATCTCTCATGTGAGGTCAGTAGAATGGTGTATACTGATGATAACTCTCATCTTGAAACATGTCAAGACAACTTGGACGACGTCACCCTTGGGCGCTCAGTACTTCAGCGGCGTCGAAAGAGTGGGATCAACTAACGAGATAGACTCAGCTAGAAAGCTCTTTTGACGAGATATCCGTCTGCGATCCTGATGATGTACTACGTCGCCGTCAAGTGAAGCCAAGCTATGGCTTGTCGTCGAGAAGTCTTCAGGCTCGAGACGTTTCCCCGGCGGGAAGTGTGACAAAATAGTCCGGCAACCGCGCGTGTTGTGTGGGAGTATGCGAGGATCAACGACTCAGGAGGATGGCTTGCAGCACAACGTGGGTGCGAAGGACGTACGGCCGACAGCTCAGCTTGTCAGGCTGTTCTCAAGATTAATTCAAAAGCTCATGAAGCTAGAAATCTCAGTCATACAGTAGGGTGAGAATGACTGGGCTGTAACAAAAGTCTTGGACTGGGCACACTGAGCATATAAATCAGTGTTAGTGCTTAAGACCCGCGGCTTCAGAACATCAATGACGTTGTGGACATCGAAAAGGGCGAGGAACTAGATTTATTCCAGATGTTCTTGGTACTGTAACGAATATCCCAGCATCTCAGAACACTTCTGACGCTGATACCGAAGGTATGGATGGTACTTGCCAGACCTGAATGACAATTAACTATTACAGTATGGGAGCACAACGCAAGCTTGTCTGCCAAACCATCATTCATTTACTCGAAAAAGGGAGAAAAACTCACCGAACGATCGAACAACAGACAAGTTCAAGCAATTGGGTCCTGGTTTCTCCTTTTTTTGCGATTCAATGTCTCAATCTCGTTGCGTCTAAAATGATTACATAATCACAAGTAACAGATGGTGACCCGCCTCGGATGGTTACGTCGAGAAATTGCGATGACAGGTTATCACACCAAGCCCTTGACGACGACTGGGACAAAGGACCTTTTGCGCACTCTCGAATCAAATGACATTACAGCAATAGCAGATTACGAGCACGTTGCTCAGTAACGCCACCCTGCAGATCCGCCCGCCATGCGCGAGTTCATGAGCTACGTGCAGAGCGCGTTCTACGAGGCGACTGGCTGGAACCGCGACAACTCGTACTCGTCGCTCAACGCAACTGCGGATGGTACGCTGGGTGCTTCCGCGACATCTTTGCTGCCTCTGACGATCGAAACTGGCTGACACACACTACTGGTCACAGCACTGCTCAACTTCCCGACGCCGCAAGGTCTCCGTCTCACTCTCTCCTCTCTGGCGACCCCTCACTTCGCGACGTCATACCAGCTCGGCTCCGTCGGCGTTGTCGACGGCTCCATCTCGTACCTGTACTCGTCTGTGCCGCTCCGTGCGAATCTTGTCCCTCAGTCCGATGCCATCCCGCTACCGGCGCTGCTGCGCGCCTACCGACCACTCGCCGACCTCCCACCCCGAATCGAAGCGACACCATACCCCCTGCTCAGCCCGGCCGCCGCCTCGCTGTTGTATGGCCGTCTCTACCTCCCCGAGTCCATGCTCGAGGCTCTCGTTGTTAAGCGGATCTCCCCCGCGCTACAGCTTCAACTCAGCGCAGTGTCGGGCAAGTTCCTGCGCAACGGCGGCACGCTGCTGGGAATGGCCCAATATGACGTTGGCAGGTATGCCATCGAGGGCCTTGCTTCATCGGACGGTGGCCTCCTCGGCTTCCGAGGCATGTACAACTTTGGCGGGGACGTGGAGAACAACCAACAACCACAATTGCGCTCCGGCGGCCGGCCGACCGGGAAGCCGGTGGGAGTCGGCGAGGACGCGAAGGAGCGGATCTACGGACGATTCAGCGCCGGCGGCGAGATATACTATGGCACATTGAACAAATCGGGCGGGGTCAGCTTCGGGGGCCGTTTCGCGACGCTGCCCGAGCATCGCGGGACACCGTTGACGGCGACGCTGACGCTAAACCCCCTGATGGGGAACATCAGCGCCAGCTACGCTGTCGTGGCGGGCAAGCACTGCAGCCTCGCGACGAGGATGGACTTCAATGTGTACAGCTATGAGAGCGACTGGTCCGTGGGCATGGAGCTGTGGCGCAAAAACCTGACCCGCAACATTGAGCCGGCACTTTCGGCCGAGAGCCTCGTCAAGAAAGAGCGGAGCTTCCAGGCAAAGCTGGAGTGGCGGCTGGATGAGCCCGAGGGCGTACCCGAACCCGAGGAGCTGAGACCCGTCGTCGTGACCGGCAACAAGGACGAGGAACGTAAGGAGAAGCCGAGGGAGCGCAGCTTTCAGGCGAAGATGGAGTGGAGACTGGATGACCCTGCGCCGGATGACACGAAGGCGGTGGAGGACGAATACGGTAATGTCATCAAGGCGCGGTTGGACCAGAATATGAAGATCGGGATCATGTGGGAGGGTAGGGTCAAGTCTCTCCTCTTCAGCCTCGGCAGCGCCATCGACCTGCGCAAGCTTGATTCGCCATTCCGTACGCTGGGGGTGGAAATACAGTTCTCGTCATGAACGGACCGCGCTATTGAGATCCCACCGGCACATTTTTCACGATGCGACGCTGGGCCCCAAGGTCTCTCGGTCGCAAACTCAGGCAGTTGAAATGTGGGCGAGCGAGCGGGCGTCCCTGGTAACGCCGCCTTTGCAACCGTTGGATTTGACATCGGCGTCGTAGCTATGTATCATACAGGCACAACACGAAGTGACGCCGCAGGTATTTGCATGGGATGGGACGAGGGAGTGCGACGCCGTCTATGCCGATTACCTTGCCGGGAAAGTCACGCCGGGAGGCATCAAGGGACATCGCCGAAAGCAGTATGGACAGCACGATGGCTTGCGAACAAAGGACCACGACAACGTCCGGGTTGTTCATGGTAGGACCACCGACGGAGACAAGCGGCCGGCTTGGCCAAAGCTTGACTGGCAGGACATATCGTGGCCAAGCTGTCTTGGCGATGGGACGGACGATCAACCTCAAATGGCCTCGTGCGTGCATTCACACCAGGATATTACTTCTGAGTGATCAACGATCAACAGAGAGGGCGCTGCGGGTGTCTGAACTAGGTTGGATATCCGATGGCATAAGTGGATGCCATCAAACATTGTACGGATACACTTCTCGGAGATATCTCCAAGATGGTACCCGCACTCGCCGATGTTGTGCCTACGCGGCACCGCTCCAAGCGGGAAAAAAAATATTCCAAACTCAAAATAAATCCAAATAGTGCCAAAGAAATTCTGCGGAGCACACGACATGATCATATGTGCCGCTATACTTGTGTGCCAGCCTACGTATGATCGGAAATCAGTGTGAGACACAGTCATGCGGTCGCGCGATTAGGATGCCTTGGGTACGGTTGCTGCTGCTGACGCTGCGATATCAGCGTGAGGACCTTGATGGTCAAGCTAGTGTGGAGAACCTTGATGGCTAGCTCGCCAACCAATGGGATGCTGCACAATCTGGGATCAAAATCTGATGGCGTGGAGCAGCCGCAGGCTAGCGCGACGGGCCAGGGATGGTGCCAGTTTCGGGCTGCCAGCGAACTGGGAACGAAGTAGGATGGATGATGACTGACTGTACGTACCTTTGGTGCTGATCGAGGGTTCAATATGGGATGGTATTGGTGTTGCGTAAGTTGTCTTGTCACGGTATTGTCGACATCATGGTAAATGAATTTGAGAAAGCAGGTACTACACCTGACGGTTCATAGCTGGGATCGGTTTGTATGGCATGTTATTGGGCTTGAGTGAATCCGGAAGCTACAAGGAGCTGCTTCTGTACAGAGCACTACTCCATGTCTCTCTCGCTCTCTCCGATAAGAGCAGCGACGTAGGAACAAGGTACGAAAGTGGACCCGAGTCCATGGTTGGCCATCAAGGTTCTCATTTTCCATTTTGCGCGACCGCTGGTGCCCATCCGTGCTTGCGCCGCCGCTCTGGTCAACAGTTCCCGGTCTTGTTGTACTGGTACTGCCAACCTGTCGCGGCATGACTGCAGAATCAATAACCAACCGCCGAAACTTTATCAACCTTCAAGACTTTGGGTTCCCTGTCGGAAATCTCCTCTCGCGTCGCCCTGCTCGATTACCTTTGGACCCTGTGAGGACATCGGCCGAAGAAGAAGAAAAAAAAGGAAAAAATAAAAAATAAAAAATCCGGAGAGATAGAGACAGAGACAACATACCCACCTTGACGTCTCCCTTCCATCAGCTCGCGCACCAGGAGAACCACAGAAAACCGACAGCGCCGACGAACCAAGATACTGTTGTTACCACTATTACTCTCTGTCTCTTCCTTCGTCCTGCAAGGTGCCGGGTTTCCGACCCTTTTGTGGTTCCTCCGTCCTCGTCGTTTCGAGTCCCCTTGTGCTCAAGCGGGGGGTCCCTCCGTCCTTCTTATGCCCTCCTAACCCCCGTCCGCGACCGACCATCCGGGTTCTCGACATCTCTCCTCTCGCCGCACACCACCACGTTTTCCCAAAGATTTCGCATTCTTTTCTCCAACCGACAAGATCCCCTGCTCTTGGCGTATCTTATATACTGCCCAACACCTGTCCCAGAGCCTCACTTCTCCCCATTTACCAAGACGCCAAGCTGCCAGCCAAGACCTGCAAGGATCCATTTCCGAAGCGACTTCCGCCTTACGACGTGCGACTGAATGCTCCCGCGCCCCACGCTCGACGTATTCGGCAATCCTGTGTTACCCTGATACGCGCACCCGTCCGGGATTTGAACCATCGACTCGCAGACGCACAGGTTCCAAAGCCACCCACCTATCCCGGGCATACCGTCACTATCACCAACAGAGTCGTACCACGACGTTCAACGTGTGCGACCTCTTCGCAGCGCCTCATCCCTCAGGGTGCCTGCCTCGCTCCGACGACTGCTTGACCCCGTCGGCTCCTGTCAAGAGTCATAAAGCGAACATCCGTCATATCCCATCCTCAAGATATCTGCAACAATATCAGCAAACATGAATCCTTTGGAAATCTCCGCAGTGAAGCTCCTCGCCCTCCGCCAGAATGAGGGTGCCGGGGCCGGGGCCGAAGAGGCCGTTAACGAGTGTGGCGCCGCCGCCGTCGACGTGAGCAACAAGCCTCTGCGTATCGCCTCCATCTTCATCATTCTCGTCGCCTCGCTTCTCGGCGGCTTCCTGCCCATCTTTCTGGCCCGGACCACCAGGATGCACGTCCCCAAGATGACCTTCTTCATCTTCAAGTACGTCGGTACCGGCGTCATCATAGCAACCGCCTGGATGCATCTCCTGGCTCCTGGTGTCGAGGCCCTGCATAACGAATGCCTGGCACCCATGCTGGGCGAGTACGACTGGGCTTTTGCCATCGGCCTGATGACTGTCATGGTTATGTTCTTGATCGAGATGGTTGCTTCCAACGTTGCGTCCTCGGCATTCTCCCACGGCCACAATCACGAGTTGGGCAATGGTACCGTTACGGTTAAGTCCAAGGATCAAGCAACCGACGGGACGAGCGCTAGCGATGTTTGCCCGCACGAAGCGGGTGATGTCGAGAGAGGTGCCGGCTTCGTTGACCCCAAGAAGGTGCCAGGGCTTCCGGATGATGTCAGCTACCCGCCGGGTGGAAGAGACCACCTTGGCCACGCTCGCGACCATAAGGAGGGGGACAGCCACAATGGTCTTGCCGGCCAGCTGATCGCCATCTTCATCCTTGAGTTTGGTGTCGTGTTCCACTCCATCTTCATCGGATTGGTCCTCGCCACCAGCGACGAGCTCGTTGTTCTTCTCATCGTCCTGACGTTCCACCAGTTCTTCGAGGGCCTCGGTTTGGGCTCTCGTCTTGCCACTGCTACCTGGCCTTCTCACGGACGCTGGTGGCCTCACATCCTTGCCACCATCTACGGTCTGTCGACTCCTATAGCCATTGCCGTCGGTATCGCCGCCAAGCCGAACAGCGCCCAGACGCAGACTCTCGTCAACGGAATCTTTGACTCTATCAGTGCCGGTATCCTGATGTACACAGGTCTGGTCGAGCTGCTGGCGCACGAGTTCATGTTCAACCCGCAGATGAGAAACTCGCCGCTCAAGGTGCAGCTTTTTGCCTTCGGTTGCGTCGCCCTCGGTGCCTGCGTCATGGCTGTATTGGCCAACTGGGCTTAACCATGATGCGCTGAATGTGGTTGCCACAATCGTGTGGACTGAACCGAGCTAGATTGTTTTAAGAGACGGGTTATGGGTAATGGGAAAATGGTTTGAGAATGATACCTGAGTCTGTGAGCCTGCCTCTACTGCATGGCGGGGAAGATTCGCTTCGGAGGGCACTTTGTATTTTTTTGCATGAGAAGGAGTTTTGCATAGGCTTCTTGAGCACAAGGACAACTTTGATAGAATGAGTGAATTCGAGTTGGTCTCAAATGCTTGCGCATGTCAACGGTGACGCCGTATTCATGTTAGCCTGATTTGCCATGTTGAATGATATTGATTGTGGGTAAACCAAAGAGGTGCGGTTCTGCAGTTAGTGATCTTGTATCATAGGTCTGCATAACGAGCTTCCTGGAACTGTGCTTCAAACAGAACACCGCAAAGTGGCTTGACAGTCTTGGTGTGTCTCAAAACGAACGTTCACAGAAGCTCCGAACCTCGTCAAACCCCACATGAGCAGGTGCCCCACGCTTACGAAAGAGCATCTTAGATAATCAAGGTGAAGCGTCGGTGACTGGGCCAGGCCGCCAACAGAATTTTTCCAAAGACGCAGCACGTGATACCCCCTTCTGTCCCAGGGCAGCAAACCCTGCGCCAAGTCTCGCGCGCAACCACCAAAAATTTCCCATCGCCGGATGCCCGCCTTTGCGAATAATCTCTCGTTGACTGACCGACCTCATCGCCCAATTTCCATCGCCCAGCGCCCGCACCCAAGTCCGCCCTTCTCCCTCAATACCCAATCAATACCGCAAAAATGGCCGGTGGAATCAACGTCCGCGATGTCGATGTAGGTTAACACCACGCTGCCCCGAGAACCCCTCTCTCGGAAGCAGAACAACAAAACACTATTTCGAAACCTCGAATTGCGAACTTCTCGACCCTTCGGTACCTCCCGATGACACCGCGCTGTCGCCTCGAAAGACCATGAGCCATCCAACTAGCAGTCGCGCTCTACCATCGCGACCGCGATTCTAGCACCGCCCGTCTCTCTCTGCGACCACACCCCGAAGCTTGATAGGATCAACGAGGAGTTGGAACATACCCTCATGGTGCAATCTTGCGGCTGTCGCGACTACTACGCGCGGGGAGTGGGCAAGGCAGAAGATGGTGTATGCATGCGTGCGTGTTGAGATATGGCTTGGCTTTCGAGGACAACGGCAGACCGGCGAGGGGGGATGCCTGGGCAGGGGAACAACACAATCTCAGGAAACGGAGCAGGCGCGAGGGAGTCGAAAGACTTCTGATGACGGAATCATGCTAATTGGTTTGTTTTTCTCCGGGCAGGCGCAGAAGTTCATCAACGCGTATGCCGCTTTCTTGAAGCGTCAGGGCAAGCTGCCCATCCCCGGTATGTCTCCTCCATTCCCCCCTCTACCCTGAAATAGGTTGATTGGGACGGCTCATGACTGACTTTTTCCTGTCCATTAGGTTGGGTTGACATCGTCAAGACCGGCCCCGCCAAGGAGCTCCCCCCCCAGAACATTGACTGGTTCTACGTCCGCGCCGCCTCCGTCGCCCGCCACATCTACCTCCGCAAGACCGTCGGTGTCGGCCGTCTCCGCAAGGTCCACGGCTCCGCCAAGAACCGCGGTGTCCGCCCCTCCCACCACGTCGATGCCTCCGGCTCCGTCGACCGCAAGATCGTCCAGGCCCTCGAGAAGATTGGCGTCCTTGAGCAGGACGAGGAGAAGGGTGGCCGCCGCATCACCCAGTCCGGCCAGCGTGACTTGGACCGTGAGTTTCTTCCACCTCGTTTTGATCCGCATCAGAACATCCCTTGCTGACCCCCCATCAAGGTATTGCCCAGACCACCGCTGAGGCCGAGGAGGAGGAGGAGGATGACGAGTAAATTATTCCCCCCACGCACATTATTCTCAGAAGATGAAATAAAATGCTTGTGGTAAAAATGAGGTTTTCCGGTTCATGGACTACGGCAGCTAAAAGGGCATTGGGTTAGGCGTCTGAAAATGGATCACGGGTTTCATGATTGACACATTTGGAACCGCACCCAAATTCAAGTTCCGTCTTCACCTGGTGTTGTTGTTGTTGTCGTACTCTCTTCTTTCTTGACATGTAGTGCGCCCCGTCGGAGTTCACGTCGGCCCCCTCTTCGCCTCTTGTGTAACGCTTCCGGCGCGGTATTGTGAACTTCTTGCCTCTCTATCCCACCGACGCGTCCTTGAAGCGCGTTTCGGTCGTTCCTGCCCGCTACTCCTAATTATCGCGGTCCTGCCTTGACGTTTACATCTCAGACAGATCCATCTCAACCATATCATCACACCCCATCACAGCTCACACCACATTTCTCACCGCACCTCTCACCTCACTAACCCACCTCGAGCCTTTTTACATCGACGGTTCGTGCCTTCCTAAACCAGGCCTTCACTTTGATTTATTTTCAAACCAGACTGCCTCCGGCCTCTTGTGCTGCAGGCTCACTTTTCCACCCACAACCTCACCAAATCGCGTGCTTTTCTCGTCAACACTCAACAGATGAGAACCTTCTCTTTCTTCATCTATTTCTCGCTCGAGCGCGCGCCCTCAATTATCCATCACTGGAACCAACAAGCACATCTCTCTCACCCCAAACACGACCCATCCAAGCCATCGCGCTTCGCGAGTACCCGTCTCTCAGTCGGTCGCTCAATCATTCTTCTCTTCTCAACCTCGTCCAACTTCCTTCGCTGTCTCCGCTGCGACAGCTTTCACACAAGGTCTCAGCAGAAGTCCGCCTTTGCCCTTTCCCTCTACCCGGCTTCTGGCATCTTCTTCTCACTCACACTACCTATACTTCGCGGCAGGTACGTCATGGACATCCATCACGTCGCATTTGCTCTTCACGTCTTGACTTACATCGCTAACTCATTGGATTCAGCTCTAGATCCTGACTCCGAATCTGTCTGTCTCATTTCGACCATACGGTTTGAGCATCACCGCTTGCCAACTCAAGATTTTCCAATCGTCCTGAGCATTTAGGCTCGGAAGATAGCCCCTCAAGAGGGAACTCGACTCATTTCGCACACCCAGCTGTCAGAATCAACGAAGACAATGACTGAACATGTGGTCTGCGATAACTTGATGAGAAGTATCGAAGATACTTGCAACGAGATCACAAACGAGATGCCAGACACGGACAACACCGACACCACCGACGTCTCTCCTACCGTCAACATTGACGTCGAGATGAACGAAGAAAGTCGATCCCTCGAAGACGCAACCGTCGTCTACAACAAGCCAACTGAACGAATTTTCTTTTTCAAGAGAATGAAGAGCGAGCATCCGAGACTTGATGTGCTCTTTCAAGTCGGAGGAGGCTCTCTCCGCCCTGGTACTCACGACGGTGATGATTATGCCGTGTGGGAAGCCAGTGAGAGTCTCTACCTGTATCGAACAACAGGCCCTGAGTTTCAAGTTCTGCAGTCAGTGGCCAGTGTCGAATACACTACCAAGAACTCGCAAATATCAAAAGTAAGAAACAATTTCAGTCTGAAGACATGTGGTGTCATAGGCATGCGGGATGCAAAGGGCCAGCTTCAAGTTCTCAAGTCGGCCATCAGCGGGACGGAATTTATTCCTGTCCGAGAACAGGACAAACAAGACTTCCTGTTTGATGCCAAGTGGGTAGCCAGGGTCAAAGTCCTTGCAAAATTGTTGCGCATCAACCTGCGCACGCCCTTCGACGGACACAGCAAGCCGACGTCGGATGGAAATGTCGGCAACTGGAGAGCCGGCCATATCGAAAAGAAGCTGTCCACGCATATGGTGTACACTCTTTTGGCAATGTACCAAAAGAAGAAGGGCAAGGTAACCCTCAAGGACCTACGCCATCTAAGACAAATTCTGCGAGAAGAAGGTTTCAAACCCGAGTTCGAAATTCATTTGAGTCGCGGACCGTGTGGCACCCCACACCGTTTAGGCCTATGTGTCCCGTTCGTTCGGAGACTGTCCCAAATCACCGGTGTCAAGTTCACGATACACTCCTAGGAGGAGAATGTCGTTCTAGATGGTTCAGTCCCAGTCCGAGCCCCAGCCAGAAACATCGACAAAGGCCGCCAAGGCGAGAGAGAGAGATCCAGCAGTCATGACAGCGAGACGCAAGATCTCAACATGTTCATCGACGAGGTCGATCAACAGGGTAACATTGTTTTTGACGGCTACGAGGAGGTCGAGCATCGCCGGAAGAGCCGCAACGCCGAACCACAGGATGAGGATCAGTCCGACAGCCCTCGGGCAATTTCCCCAAGGAGCAAGCGACGCTTCAGATCGTCGCTTAAGCAATTCAGGCTTCCCGACACCATTACAAAGCCTATGCCTCCGACCCCGGTCACAGAAGACCAGCTTCGGCTGATAAACCCATACGAGCTCGCGCCTTGCCGGAGTTATTTCTGGGAGGATCCCCGGAGCAGGAGCCCCTCCACTCGTCCGCTCACTGGCCGAGAGCGACGATCAGTGGCTTTCGAGAACGCGAAGAGTCGCCGGATTCACAAGTCTGAGGTAAGGCGGCAGCGCGAGGTTGCAGCGGCAGGCGATGAAGCCACGCAACGGTCTGCAGGTATGTCTCGACTGCTACTCCAAAACCACACGCCGAACTGAGCTTCTGACTGAGAGAATGCTGGAACAGGAACATCTGCACTTGCGAACCGGCTGGGTGATATGCTGATTTCGACCCGCCAACTGAGATAACTGCATCCGCCACCTAAATTATATCGCTGTGGGGCTGAGCCAGACCTCAAATTCAGATTACGACCGTACAAGTCCTCTTCCACGACATCGGGGTGTGAAGTTTTGAGGAAAGCGATCTGAGACCTGAGATGGGTTGTGTCAGGCTGGTTTTGTTGTCCTTTCCTTTTTCTTTTTCTTTCCTATGCTGTTTTCTCGGCCTGCAGATGGAGAGGCCATGTATCGTTCGGATTCTCGTCGTCCCTCCTATCGACACATGTCGAACTTTGAGAAGGAGGCCAGGCATCAGAAACAGGCTGGTCAGACACCAAAACTATTGCACAGACTTTTGCTTTATAGACCGGGATGGATGTTTGCGAGAGAGAGAGAGGTAGAGAGGTTTAGGTCACACAAATATCGTCCTCAGACTTCCCAAAATGAATCCACAATGTGACTGCGGCCGATGAGAGTTTTGAAAGCTTCGAAATGCTCGACTAGTTGCGATGATGTCGACAAGGACGTGAGCCCAGAATGAGAGACAAGTGTGAAGCTAGTCCAGAATTGAAACTCTTCTTCGTGTCAACCCCTGTTCGATCGCGCTGAAGGCCTCGCTTGATGCAGAGTAAGGTTGGGAGGGAAGAGAATGACTGTCTTGATCAAATGGGTGAGCGAGCAGTGGTTCTCTTCATACAAAACATTGTTAACCACGTTGGCTGCCTTACACCAAAGTCAATCTGAATGTAAATGCCCTCGCCACAAGACTGTCCCTTGATCTCTTAGACCCCAGCAAGGGCGTGTGCATGAGACGTTCGTTGACAAGCCAACGAACCTTCAGCTCTGCGGGCAAAACACCTTCATTCTGGTCCTTGAGACGGACATTGCTCGACTTGCATCGCCAACGCAACCGGACCCTTCGACTTCTCTGGGCACGAAACCCTGGCACTTTCAAGATGTCTGGTCAGGAGACTTATGCCTATTCGAACCCCATTTCGTCAGATATTCCCGGGGTCATAGTGCAGACAAAGGTGTTTTCAAGTCCTTTGTTCACGTCTTCGAGGCCCGAGTCCTCAAAGACGCAGGTTTTATCGACTTTGACACCTGCCACAACCGTCGGTTCTGCAATTTTTCTCGTCATCGACGAGGAGGGGCCTCCGCTCACTTGTCACGCTGCTCAATGAGGCGGAGCTGCTACTTTGGGGGGAAGATATGTGAGCTATCCAAGTCTGGCTTCTATTCTTCAAAGGTGGATTCCTATTATGCACAACTCCATATTGGTTTCCATGAGGAGTGTTGTACTTGGCTAGTGGATTCGCAGACGGTAAACCGGTGTCACAGGGTCGAGGATGTTAACAGCTATGATGCGTGGATGAAGTTAAACCCCTCCAGCATCTATGATGCTTGGCTGAAGAGGATCCGGAACAGCAAACCGAACACTAAATCTTCAGCCAACGAAAGAACGAGAGCCAGCACTGTGTTGAGTGGGATCGGCACCTCCAAGAGTCTACTCGTAAGTCTAACGGAAAAGGCTCGCCATGCCTTGCCGTGCTTACAAGTTACAACACACCACTTGGGACTGACATGAAATTTGGAAGAAAAGGTTGGACGGCAATCCCTTCGGCGATTATGAATCTCTCGATGATGGATGTCATCATCATCATCTCTCGTCGCCCGCGCTGTTCCGGGTATGGCACGATTGCTGTGACTGCTGACATTAAATTACTGGTCTGTCTACTAGCGACCGAATACTTTTTAATCTATAAACAATTGTCATAACCCTGCACCTAGCACTCTATAAATCGCGACATTAAGGGTATCTTCGAAACCATGTGTCCCTAAAACCGTTGTTAGTTGTTTGTTGGTGTAGGAAGGCCCAGTCTGTTTCAACATACCCAACCTCTATAAATCATTCTCTCGAGACTTTGCTCTCAGTTTTCTTGCCTTCATAGATCACCGCCTGACTAGGACGCCTGGCGAAGCCGAATTTGTCCGGCGTCCATTCTTTCTCGTCCGGCTCCCTCTCCCATCTCATACGCCACGCTTCTCCAGAGAAATTGACATTTTCTGCGGTGACAGTGATTTGGCCGGCGAGTAACATGTAATGGATGTAAGTGCCATGGGAATAGATTTGGCGAAGTTTGAAATGGTACTATTCTTCGTGGGCGTGCTTGTTTTTGGACGAATCGGCGCCGGGCGGGGATGTGATTGTCTGAGTGTAATAGTAATTGTGTGATTGTTGACTTGTCTCGTCGCGGGAGTTGAGTGTATCCGCAACATCACTGTCCGGATTGAGTGGACGGATTGGGCTTGCGGACGCAATTGCTACAAGGAGCAGAAGGAGACGAGCGGGGCGGAACATGGCGAAAGCTTTTGAAGATAATGTTTGATAGACGAGTAAACTTATTGAGGCGGGTGGTCAAATGAACTGATGAAGAACTGTTTCTCTTTATACAAAATTCACATTGAGAACGGAATCTCTAAGTTTTTCAATCGAAATGTTTTCACTGGGGACGGACGGCTGCGCTTGCGCCAAGACATTATCCCGATAATTAAATTTTGCTCTTTGAAAAAAAAACAATTGAAAATAAGCGTTGGCCAAAATAAACTATGCCAAGTGCTATTAATATTCGTCTTGTAGTGGATACCTAAAAGTCTGACGTGGGCGACGATTTGTGCGAAGGAGAAGAAACCAAGGAAGAAATGCACGCACAAGACCAATGTCAGGACTATGCCAGCCTCGCTCAGGACGCTAGAGGGGAAAACTCTTGGTGCGCAGAGACAGAGACGGGATCGTCACTGCCAAACGGGCCGAGGAGTGGTGGATATTGGGCATAGGCTCATCCGATGCGACTCCACTCGCACCAAAGACTTACAAGTTTGTCCTTGTGCGAAAGCGAAGATTGTTCTAAATCCGGACTGGGTAGCAATTGTAGCTCTAGAGGAATGCGGAAGACTACGGCGCCGAGGGCGACGGCGTCACGCAAGATACAGACGCTATTGACCAGGCCGTGTCTGTGGGTGGAAGAGTAATTCTCACTCGAGACTAACATCGTCCGCACTCCCATCATGCAGTACATTAATGCTGGATATCTCGGTGACGTAGGGTTCCCGTTGATATCACAAGTTATAGCGTACATTCGAAGATGCCTTTTGGCTAGACAATACAGCAGGTAAGCCTATTGCTCCTAGAATCCAGCAAACGAAGGTGGAAAAGTTAGATCGGCCTTCGGCCCCGGGCTACCCTTGCAGACGGGGCAGCAGCGTTCAGGTGGGGCTAGGATGCCGCCGGACTGGCCGGCCCGGCAGGGATCCGGTTCATGTGAAGGTCCTCGATCGCATTTTTTTTACGCCTGTGTGCCCGGCAGCTCGGGTTACCACTCGGGCTTACCCTGCGGGATCCGTAAAGGCAGCTGGCCTATCCCAGCATCAGTAGTTACCGCGTTTGGACAACGGACAAGCCCGGAATCCATGTACGGCCTTATACGGCCTTGTACGGCCTTGATCATGCCGAGACTTGCAGTAATAACGCCCTCACCGAGATTATCGTATGCAACAACCAAACCCAATACTATCAATTGCCTGGGCTCCGAACCTGTCTCGTTGACACTGGCGATATCGGTATCGTCTTCTCGGAGTCCTACGAGAAGAGCTCGAAGGGCTGGTTCGACGGCGTTTCCATCGCTGGCGAGGGCTACGTGAATGATGCCCTGCCAACTCTGCCGAGGGACCGCATCTGAGCTGATTGGACCCAGACCTGCCTCAAGGACACCGACACCGGAAAGTACTGCGGTGAAGACATCGATGGGTTTACCAAGGTTCCTACCAGCGAGGAAATACCCGAGAACGAGCTCAACTCCTTCTGGTGGGCGGAATACTACACCACGACGCAACGTTCACGGTAATCAAGCCTCGATGAATTCCCGAACCTTCTACGTGGTGCCAAACCGAAAAGTGGTACACGATGGTCGAAGGCAACACCTGCGACTCGACAAGTAGAGGCACATATTCCCCCCTTTTCGTTGCTCTACACCGAAACTTTGGAGTCGATTTCCAACTGCTCCCTCCATCTCTGCCGGGACCTCGCTATGTCTCCCGCCGTCATGCTCGCTGACATGGGCAACTGGGCTGGTCGATGAGTTCTTCTCGATCGAGTACAAAGTCACTATTACTGCCAGGACTTAGCACTGGGCAAGCATCCACACGTATTGAAAGGAGGGCTGGACGGGGACTGCTCGAAGCTGTACGCGACGAGCGACGTGGGGTTTGGCTACGTGTTGCGTCTAGTGACGGGGTGATTTTGCGTCAGTCAATGCAGGAGCCGCAAGTTGATGGCTATTCATGTCTAATGGATTGAGAGTTGTCTGCATCATGGAGTTAAAATAGAAGCATGTTTCGTAACCGGTTTCGCATCGACGTTCAATACGAGATCGCCTCAGTCCCGTGATCGGCAACTCCCCTCATCCCGTGCCGTGCTGCATCTCAGGGCCATCTTCAGGGACCGCAGTGAAGTGATAACTTGGTCTAAGACCAGCGCGCTAGGGACTTTGCTATTTGTTTCCTTCTTATCCCCGGTTTTCTTTTTTGACTTTTTAAAAATTTATTTTATAGTTCTTTCAAGTTCTGCTACTCCAAGAAATTGCGATTTCTACAAGGTCCGGCTCAGGATCTGGAATTATAATCACCGGTGCGTTGGTAGAAGCAGCCTTGGGGAACGAGAGAAAAGGAAGCCCTGTATTCAATGTTCCTACTGGCTTTCACATCCCATCATAACATCCGACCGCAGTTCGATCTAATTTGTCTTGTAATGTCTGCAGTCAAACGCGAAGGCATCTCCAAATTGGAGACTCGGAAAGGCCGGGCAGATACTGATTTCGTGAGAGGAACGTGGCAAGTTCCATACCTTTATGTCAAAAAAAAACCAACCCATACATCACGCCCATGCCTTGAGGGGATCACCACGAGACCAGAATATGTTCTCATTCCCGTTAGCTGAAAGAACCCGTCTCCACTGCCGTGCTTGAGGCGCAGGCCAATAGTTCCCACCCGTCTTGGCAACCCGCAAACTTGCCCACCGTTCCAAGGCGCGCAAGCCAACTGGCTCCGCTCGAATAGGCTGCCGTCCGTAGCCCGGGACACCCCTACGTAATGCCTAGGGCTGTAGCTCCTTCGCGGACGTCATTTGTTGGACTCGCGCAACTGGGGCCAGGATTACAGTGGCTAGGACCCATACGTGTTACGCGTGCCAGGATTGCCGTCCCCTGGGACGGGTCGATGCAGGGCTTGTCGGGCAAACATTTTCAGGCTGCCGGGGCGACCAACAACTCACAAGATATGAGCTACCGGATACCACATCTTCAAAATCCTCACCCCATTTCCTCCAGATCATCTATTTCCTCTAATGCCGAGTTGATCATCGTGTTAAGAAAGCACACATCTTAGTATCGCAACACCAAAGGAGAACATGAGGTGGCTGGAGGGACACAAGCGAAGAAGCTGGCCAACAACAAACGGAGCAGCTTGGCGTGAGAGGTCGGCGACTCGCCAATTACAACTTTGGAAGACGAACCCCACGACCCCATGTCAGCCAAGCACCGCCAACGCCGCCCGGCCTTGCAGGCTGTTGCTCATTGCCTCAGCCCAGGGACTTTCGTAGGCCTGTTGGTGCCACAGAAGGATGAGCCGCTAACAATAGTCGTATCCTTGGTTCTGTCGGACGCGTCGCGGACATAAAGGCAGGATGCGTCCTATGCAGGCAGCTGTGAAGCTGAAGAGCGCCCAATCTTCTGAACCCGTCGTTACACCTCGTCGTCGTCGCCGCCCGTCACGATGGTCCATCTCGCCTCCGCGCTTGCACGGACTTTACCCCTCGCCGGTCTCGCCGTCGCAGCTCCGGCTATCTCAACTCCATTTCGGAGACAAACATCTAGCAACGACGCCTGTGCCGAGATTGGCCGAGCTTACGATGAAGCCGTTTCGGCAAACACAACAAGTACGCGAGACCAAATTCAGAGTTTGCTTTAAACGAACCGAAACAGCCTCGAAACAGCTCCTCAAGGCTGACAGTCTCTTTAGACAACGTGGTGGTGAAGCCTTCAGTCGCATACGAGTGTCTGAGATCGATCCCGGTAGACGTCGAAAGAGACGTTGCGATTGTCGAATACATCCGGCCGTGGCTCGAGTTCCAAAGCACAATTGGCATTCTTCCTAACCCACCGGATGAGTACCTGTACCCAGGGGTCGACATCTTTGGCGGGTTCGACAACATCACGAACTCTCTCGAGAATGGCGGATACGAATCGCAGCTTGACTTCACTGTGGATCTGTACAGACTGATCAATGTCAAGCCTCGCGATGGGCATTTGGCGTGGTTCCCTGCTCTGGCCCTCTTGATCAACTTCTCGACCCCAGCCCTCTTCGTTTCAATCTCAGAAGACGGTGTCCAGGCGCCCAGGATCTACCTTCACTGTAAGAACGGCGAAACCATCCTATGATGCACTCACTGACGTGGACGTAGCCGACTATGAGCGAAGCCTGCAGCAAGGGTACAATGCGTCCGAGGTCAAGTCCTTCGACAACTCATCCATCGTCGACTACATCCAGCAGCGAGCCGTCGACAACTCGCGAGACCAGGATCCCGACGCGGCATACAACGAGCAGCTCTACAGCGCGGCCTTGGCCAACGTTCTTGAGACCACTGGTGCTCGCAGGTACTACCACACGACTCTCTCGGACGAGAGTGTCATCGAGTTCACCAACGGCACTGAGGCGACTGTCGTCAACACCGCCCGTGTTGTGACGAACTTCTCCGGCATCGACTCTGGCAGCGCCGTCCACGACCGCTTTGAAGTGCCTGGAGACGACGGCGAGGCGGAGGTGAAGCTTGAATCTACCACAAGGGACTTTTCGCCGGAATTGGAGGGATACCCGCTCCCTCTCGTCATCCATGAGGATAGGTACATCAGCGGCTACGTCTTCAACGATTCAGCCTTGGAAGACGCGGCCGTTCTGGCCGTCAACAGCTTCGTGTCGCAAAACAACACCAGAACTATTGGCCAGACTGTCATCGAGGCGATGTTGGAAGACCCCATCGAATTCGGCAGAGTCGCCATCGAGTTCGTCGAAGCCAGCAGGAGACAAGGGAAGTCCAAGCTCATCCTCGACCTGCAAGGCAACGGCGGCGGCTTGGTGGCCAACGCGATGGCCCTGTACGGGATTCTGTTTCCCGAGGGCGGCAAGGAGGCGCACATGAACATGCGTGTTCGCGCCCACCAGGCCCTCGACTGGGTCGGCTCAACGGCAGAGAAGCTCGGCGTCGATTTGCAGACGATCCCGTACCCCGTGGGCTTCAGCGGCTTCGTCGACGAGGACCTGAAGAATTTCACCAACTGGGAGGACTTTTACGGCCCGGAGAAGATCGGCGACGACGAGTACACCAACATCGTGCAGCCGGCGTCCGTGGCCACCGCCCGCGACGGTAGCCCCGGCGTCTTCGAGGTCCCGGAGCCGTGGTTCAAGCCCGAGGACACCGTCATCGTCACCGACGGCCACTGCGCGTCGGCCTGCGCCTACGTCGTGGGCATGATGACCCGCGAGCTCGGCATCCAGGTCGTCGCCATGGGTGGCCGGCCGATCGACGCGCCCATGCAGGCCGTCGGCGGCACCAAGGGCGGGCCCGTCCTCTCGCTGAACCTCTACCAGCTCCTGTACCCGACGCTCGGCGCCTTCGCGACGCCGCCCGACGACGTCGACCTGACGCCCTTCGCGCAGCGGGACCCGCCGCTGGCCGGTTCGCCGACGGCGACGTGGACCATCAACTCGGCCAACGTGTACCTCGACGACGACCTCGACGGCACGCCGGTCCAGTTCCGGTACGAGGCGGCGAACTGCAAGCTGTACTACACCTGGGACACCCTGACGAACATGACCAGCCTGTGGGCGGCGGTGGCGGGCGTCAAGTGGAACGGCGGGCGGTGCGTGGCGGGCTCGACGACGAACGACGACGGCACCATGGGCTCGTCGACGGTCGGGTACTCGGACAAGGTCGTGTCGGGCTTCCAGTGGGCTGCCGGCCCCGGTGACGTGATTGAGGGGGCGAGCTCTGGTAACGGCGGCGGCGGCGGCGGCGATGACAACGACGATGGGAACGGTGGGGGTGGTGGAAGCGGCGAGGACGAGAGCGCTGCCGGCTCGCTTCGCGCCGGAGGAGGCCTGTTGGCTTTCCTGATGTTCGCGGTGGTGTTGGTGTTCAACATGTAACGAAGCGTAAGAACCGGCAGATGATGCTTCCCTGTATTTCTAACGAAAGTTGTTTAATACCGTATATCCAAACTGCTTATTCAGTACATACCGTTTGTGCTCGGATATGCTCATACCTATGCCTGATGGTTCGGACCTCACCGCCTGATGAGGAGAGCGATCGCAATGGCTTTCAGCGTCTCGGACATGATCGCCCGCAGCAGCGTAATGTATGGTGCAGGCTCGGAAGCCTCCAGCCTTCGTATGATTCCCTTGTTCAATTCCTCCTCCGTGTCGAAAGGACCTGACGTTTCCGGATTCCCTTCCCGCGTCCAGAATATTCCATCGGGGAAGGGTTGCCGATCGAGAGCCCCGAAGTAGCCGGGAGTCGGGATCTTGCGGAGGTCCTCAAGGGCCGTCTGGATTTGCTTGCCTATGTCGTGCTTCTCTTCAGACGTCAAGGATTCCCATACCGCATCAAGCCCCTGGCCATCAACGTACTCCATCACAATGAAGTTGCAACCTGCCTCCGGCTCGGTCATCGTCGCGAGGACTTTGGGCACAGGAACATCGCTGTTTTTCGACACGTATTTGAGATTATCCGCCTTAAGAAGTGAAATACGGGCGCCGAACTTGACCGCAACATGCTGGCCGACTCTCACCACGGTTGCGGATGCATCAGGGGGACTCTGAATATCGGTCGAGGCACAGATTTCGTCAAAAGAGGGAATGACACAGTTTGGCATCTTGGGACACTGCTCAGTGAGTGAGAATAAGTGAACCTTGGAACAAGATAGATAAAATGGTGTGTGAGTAAGCGGCAGGCAAAGAGGGGAAGAAAGCAAGGGAAAGTGGACTTTTCCTACCTGTGACAGTACCCAAGCATCGTCTTCTATGGAGGTGGTGGAGGCATCTGGTGTTAGTGAAATGGACGGTACATCACGTCTTACCCTAACAGAGCTCCACGCATCTCATGCCACGCGTGCTCCCAAAATGGCCGTACCGGACGGGCACCAGTATGCCGCCGAGCTTACCGTCCGGGAGTTGTGTTCCGAATTACATTGGCTATGAGATGCATTGTAGCACGTTGCAAAGCTTGGGATGCATGAGGAACCGAGCACCGAGACCTGGCATATGGCGATATGCATTCACGACAGACAAACACGCGGGATTGTTGCCCTTATGCTGCATTCACTGTTCCTCCCTGATTTCTTCTTACCCTGCTGCCATTTTCTCCACCGCGTGAGCATAAAAGGGACCACTTGAGCGAGTTCTGAGCAACCTCCAGGACCGAACGAGGTTAGATGCTAAAAAAACCCACACAAAAGCTTCAACTCTTGTCAGGTCAAGGTAACCCCTTGTTCCACCAGGGCAGCTTCTCCCGATACGGTGCTTGCGCCGTTGCCACCTGGAAAAGCAAAGTCAAAATTACAAACCACTCAAACCCGAAACAACTCGGAACCCCGGCTCTGGTGACCCACCGGCCCCTTCGGATCCGGCACGGCGTTTACGGCACGCAGGCCTGGCCAGGCGCTGCCCCAGAAAGATCGTCCTCATCCAGGCAAAGCCAAGACTTTGACAGCTTCGGCGGGAAAGAGGCTTCGAGTTGGGAAAAGACCAGAGAGCAAAGAGCAAAAATATCGTTCCATCATGTGCGTCGACAACAACAAACGGAGCTAATCCTGAATTCACATTAGAGCAATATCTGAGATTGATAACTAGGAACCTTAACCTAGTTCCTGAGGTGGCCACATGGGAAACCAACTCTTGGGTAGTGCGCTGATTTCTCGAAAAGTAACGTGCTCATTTAGCCGCAAGGTTGGCCCATCGCACAGCCGCCCCCCCCCGTCCCCTTTTTCTCCCCGGGAAGTCTGACTGACAAAGCCAACCCCATCAGACGAACCGCCGGAAACGCTCTAGAACACCGGCCAAGGAAATGAAGGAGGAGAAACAAAATGAAGGGCGAGCAGGCCACATCCCGGTCTCACCGCGAGTTCTTGGGACCCGCGTGCCTGTAGCCCAACTTGCCCTGGTGAATCGGGTCCTTCAACGTCACTATTCCCGCCAGTGTCCCTCAGCTATGGGACGATTCGACAAAAAGGGGGGGGTGGCCCCACGAGTTGCATCCACGCAACAGGGATCTCGACTTCCACCGTTATGGCCAGTCGGCACACGATGGACGACCTAGATTGCATTGGGACGGCAAGTTCAACTCCTGGAGGAGCAACTCAGATATAAAGACTTGAGAGGACACCCATCCTCGTCTGGTAGTAGCTGATCTTGCTCTCTCCATTGCACCAAGTTTCTTCCTTACCCTACCTTTCAGGGCCTTCCACTCTTTTGCATCACGACATTCTTTTAACAAGTCACTCTTTTCAACACTTACACACACTCCTTTCACTGAATCTGGCATTCATCATGAAGGGACTCATCGTCAGTGCCGCCATCGTCGGCGGGGCCATGGCCCAGGCCGGCCCTTACATGCCCTGCGGCGGCAAGGGCTGGACTGGGGCGACGACCTGCGTGTCCGGTTACACGTGCGTCGTCCAGAACGACTACTACAGCCAGTGCGTCCAAGGAAGCGGGCCCGGAGGCGTCAGTGCCTTGGCGCAGGCCACCACCCTGAGAACATCGACTAGACGGCCTTGTAAGTCAAAAGCGGTGTCCGCCGGTGCCGTCGTGCCGCAGGTTCCCACGACGAGCCGTTCAGCTTCTTCGACCTCGGTCCCAGCCGTTGCCGTGTCATCAGCGAAGCCCGTTGACACCAAGCCAGCCCCTTCGTCATCCATTCCGGCCGCCGCCGTCCCAACCCCGGCCAAGTCTTCCGCTGCCGCTGTCAAATCCAAGGCCGCAGAGATCAAGCCCGCTACGACCGTCAAGCTCTCCGACGCCGCTATCGTCCCGGTTTCAACGGCTGCTCCTGTGACCAAGCCTGTTTCTTCCGCTGCTGCTGCCACCACTAGCAAGGCGTCCGCCCCTGCCGCATCCGCTTCCGCGACCCCCGGCAAGTCCGGCAAGTTCAAGTGGTTCGGAACCAACCAGAGTGGCGCCGAGTTCGGTCCCGGAAGCACTCCCGGCACTCTGGGCAAGGACTACACCTTCCCGGACACGGCCAAGATCACGGTCCGTTGCTAGCGTCTCACCAGACTGCAGACTTGACTGACGTGTATCTATTCTAGACCCTCATGAACGACGGCTACACCACCTTCCGCGTCCAGTTCCTCATGGAACGACTGAGCCCCGACAGCCTTACGGGCAAGTTCAACGCCGAGTACCTCGCTGGCCTGACCAAGGTCGTCGAGCACATCACTTCGGCCGGCGGCAACGCCGTGCTCGACCCGCACAACTACGGCCGCTACGGCGGGAGCATCATCACCGACACGGCTGCCTTCAAGACCTTCTTCACCAACCTGGCGACGCAGTTCAAGTCCAACGACAAGGTCGTCTTCGACACCAACAACGAGTACAACTCGATGGACCAGGACCTCGTCCTGAGGCTGAACCAGGCCGCCGTCGACGGGATCCGCGCCGCCGGCTCGGAGCACTGGATCTGGGCCGAGGGCAACTCCTGGACCGGCGCGCACAGCTGGACCAGCGTCAACGACAACATGAAGGGCCTGAAAGACCCGCTCGGCAAGACCGTGTACGAGATGCACCAGTACCTCGACGGCGACAGCAGCGGCACCTCGGCCGACTGCGTCTCGGCCACCATCGGCGTCGAGCGCGTCAAGGACGCCACGGAGTGGCTCCGCGCCAACAAGAAGGTCGGCGTGCTCGGCGAGTTCGCCGGCGGCGCCAACGCGCAGTGCAAGGAGGCCGTCACCGGCCTGCTCGACTACCTCCAGGAGAACAGCGACGTCTGGCTCGGGGCGACGTGGTGGGCTGCCGGGCCGTGGTGGGCTTCGTACATGTACTCGTTCGAGCCCGAGACGGGTGCCGGTTACAACTACTACAACGAGGTGTTGAAGAAGTACCAGTAAAGGCCTTCCTTCCTCCCCCGGATGGTGGGATGATGGATCAAGGTCAGAGAGACGACGGCGTGCTCTCAGTGTTGCTTCGAGAAAGTGGCACCTTTTTTCTTCTCTTCTGTGCATATAAACCTGCAGGGATCCGGAGTCTGCGTCGGAATGCTCGCCAACTGGCGTTGCAACTGATGACTCGCGACCATGTGTATATTCTCCTTCTTCCAGCTGGGCTTTTTTATTTGAACCATTTACACAAATGAAAAATGGAATTTGTGGCCATGCCCAAAGCCCTTGTCCCTTACAGTCAGTTGCGTCGAGTGAGCCTTCAGCCATCCCGGCGAGGACCCATATTTCGCGGCGCCGGCCGGCCGGTGTCTGTCTCCCTTTGGTGACCTCAGCAGGACTATAAATGCGGGCTCGTTGGTCAGCAAGACTCCAGTTGCCGGGCCGCTGTGTAAATATACAGCAGCGGTTGGACAGATCGAACTAGGTTCCCGGATGTACTTCTCGAACCCATATCATGTCGTGCTGCGGCGTATAGGAGTTTTGGTTGTGGAAGCTGGTCGCCCATGTGTGACTTCGCGGCTACCGGAGCTGACGGCCCGGCCTGTAAGCCAACAGAACATTAGTCAGGTCTGCATCGAGCGCAATTTCTCTCGAGCACCGCATCCCCAGATCTTTAAGAGGCCCAGTGGCTGGTACCGCCGATTCGGGAACACGCCGAAAGATATGCGCAGGAGTGTGGGGCGGTGCGGTTCTTTCGTCGCAGGGGGCCACCTGGGACTGGTGCTGCCTGGCGGGGGGGGGGCTTGAGGATCCTCGTCGAAGGCTCTGGAAACGTACCGGAACCAGTCTCCAAATGTCCGAATCCCTTCAATGCTGCATAGTAGGCAGCAGCTGTCCCCGCCAAGGGGGAGTAGGAGGCAAAGACGAGGACAGGCAAAGCATAAATACAGCGTCGGTGCGCGACGATTCCCTCCCCCAGTCAGACATCTGAAGCAGCAGCTTGTATCGAGCATCCCACCAATTCGCTTCGATTTCAACGAGCGATCCAAAACAATCCCCCAAGAACAAGATCATTCAAACAGACAACGTGCAACACCTACAGAAAGAAAAAGAAAAAGAACTCTGAAAAAACAAAAACAAAAACTCATCGTCTCCTCATCTACCTACTCCCCTCTTGGCAATGGTTTCCCACCGAGCGTACGGAGCACCCGGCATGCCGAAAAACTTCTATGCCCGGCCCCCGGCCCCACAATCAGCGCCGTACACGACCCACGCCGGCCCGCCGGGCAAGGCCGACATCCTCAGCCGCCAGCTCGCCGCGCTGCCCCTCATCGCGCTGCTCTACACCGCCGCCGTGCCCTTCACGCCGGTCACGTGGGTTCTCGGCATCGACGGGAGCTCCCTCTTCGACCGCCTCTTCGCCGGCATAGTCATGCTCTCGGCGTGCTACTTCCAATGGCGAATCGCCGGCCTGACGTCGCCCCTCGCAGTCTTCCTACCCGGGGTCGCCGACACCAGGATCAGAAACGGGCGGATCGAGCAGGCGGGTTCGGGCGCGGGGTTCGTCTGGCACCCGGGGAACTACTGGCCGTGCGTCATCTGCGAGGCGATGCTCCTCTGCGTCGCCGAGTTCGGGGGCAACGAGCTGCTGAGGAGATGCATCGTTTGCGGCATCGTTGCTGGGTTGTGGATCGTCGGGTACCACGCGACGCCCGAGTCGACGAGGCGGTGGGCCTATGAGAGGATCAAGTCCTGGCTGTTCTGGATGGTGCTAGATGAGATGATGCGCGTCGGGGGGAGGAGCTACGGCGCACGACGGCGGAGATGAGCACTCCGTGCGTGCTTTGCTCTCATATGTGTCGGATGGTGTCGGGGGCCGTCTTGGGGAAAGTGAAGGGCGCGGCGTCGTCAAGGAGGAGGGATGGCTTATCAAGAAACATGCTTGGAGGCAGACTGCATAAACTCGGGACTAGACGATTCAGGGTCTGCGTCTAATAACTCGAAAGTAACATACAGATCAACGGTATCAGCTGCACGTACGATGTGTACACATACATGTTCGTTGTACAGGTACGATGTAAAAACCCATTGGGCATGAACGGTGTTAGCTATCAGGCCACTTTTGGGATGCGGTGCACCTCATGTCTCAGCGACTGGGCAAGGATCCCATTCAACCTCATCTTTCCTCTGGAACTCCAATGGTTGTATGAGACACACAATGGACTCTCGCACCGCCGGCTGCATCTGACTCGCACAAGGTTGGAAGGGGGGGACGGATTCTTGCTCCGCGCACTGGACTGGACAGGGGGTGGGTGAGGGGACTGCATGTATTACTGTACACCAACTTTCACATTAGAAAATATGACAAGCCACCTCTTGGCCCTTGGGGCTCATGACTCAAAAGTTTCACTCGTCTCGCTGAGTTGGAGCTCCCGAAACCTCTGTACCAGATTCTCCACCTGCGCCGCAGAAGGATCCGTCACGGCCAGGTCCAGATCCACGACCCAGTAGACAGGAACCTCGTCGGGTATCGTGTGGTGCTTTCCCCGCAACTCTAGATCCTTCCTGATCGCTCTCGCCTGCGGGATATCCATCGCGCCCTTCTCGAGAGCCATGGACAGCAGGCTCAGCGTGATCCCCTTGGCCAGTCGGAAGCCGGTGTATAACGTCTGGTAGCAGGCCATGCAGAGGCGTAGGTAGAATCGCCAGTCGGGCGTATGTCCCGTGACCGTCACCTCGGTGAGCGTTGCGTTGGCGAGGTACAGGAGCGCCGAGTGCCAGAAGAAGGAGTAGGACGACTCTGGGTGGTTATGCCGATAGGAGATAACGATCCGCTTTAACTGTTTTACGGATGCCGCGTAGACAGCATCCGGGGTAGACTCCTCGGACTGGAAGATAGAGAGTCGCTGCTGAGGAGCGCCGTTGTGCTGAAGAAGAGGCCGGAACAGGTCCATGATAGCCAAGTGGTGGTAGATGCTGGAGATTGCAATCTACGTTAGCTAAAAACCCTAGAGTGCGTTAAACAATAGAAACTGGGGCTGAAATACTGCAGAACCACTGCGAAATGTGTACACTGGTCCCCCTGAGCCAGATCTAGGGGTAAGTTATCTGCCCACAGTAAGAGGCGCTTGTAAGTCTCTTCGGCAAAGACCAAAGTGACGGCGTTGGCGCACGCGGTCTGTGTTGGCCCGTACATGCTTTTGACCATGTCGTGAACTATCAGGAAGAGGCGACAGTGCTCTCTGAGCAAGTTTGCATTGTCGATTTGTCTTTTTATTTTTTTCGGAATGGTGCCGACGCCTTTCGCAACTTGAATGTCTTCGCCTGGTAGGTCCCCGCGGGGTGGGTGCTCGATCAAACGCTGGTGGAGCTGTGTCGAGAAGAAGCTTTGTGTAGGCAATCAATTAGCTTATGTATTTCATTACCATGAGACAGTTGATGAAGCTTAGAGCTCCAAATATTGACACCCTTAATCAGATGCGCGATAGATTTTCAACATAGCAAGAGCAGATTCCCTACTGCGGATAAGAAAAGAGGATAGCAGGATACGAGAAATAACTCAATATAACAACAGGGCAAGACAGCAGAGATCAAAGACAACAATCGTCTAGAATCCAGATCAATCAAGCCAACAGTGACGTACGTTAGACAGGCGAACAAAACCCAGGCTATCTGGGACTTGGCCTTTCGATAGGTTGCACCTTTGTCGAGGTCGAGTCGCACGTCGTGAGAAGGGTCGATGTTGAAGAGTTCAAGCCTTCTGGACATGTCCAAAAGGTCATCGAGGAACTCGACATGCTGAGCACCCGCCCCAAGGGTGACCGAAGTCATCAACAAAAAATGCACCGCTGCCACAGTACAGATGCCGTATCTGACTCCGGCCTCCTTGGTACTCCTCCACAGTCTCTTTGCTTCTTCGTAGAAGGAGTGGCCCACGATGATGGCCTCGGGCTCGAAGGCCGCGTATCCCTGCTGCATGGCGATGAGACTACACATCAAGCAACTCGAGTGAAGCATTGTCAGTGTGAGGCCACTTACACAAGCCCAGGCAAATAGCCCGCTTACGAGAATTCGAGAACAGAACTCGTTCTTACCGAGCAGCCCGTCCAGAAGCAGATCATCGTCAATCAGTGGCATCATCGGGTGGTCGGTCTCAAGATAAAGCTGCAGGACCGCAATGGAGAATTCGTTGGTGACAGGCACGTCCGTCCATTGTGTTATGTCGACACTCAGTAACCGATTGTCGTACAGTGTCGATGGCTTGCGCGGCCCGACCAAGCTTGCCGAGTTGGAGCTTTCCCCTTCTTGATGATGAAGGTACTGCGAAAACGAGTCTGCATTTCTGGAATCAGGGCTTCAAATCAGCAAGAATCCTGTCTTTTCAGAACCAGGTTGGAAAAAGAAAGATGAATTCCAAGGTTGTCAAGAGGGAAACCAAGCACTCCTGCTTTGCCTGTGCTGCTCCAGGGACTGAATATAGAGCCAACGTACCCAGTCGAGCCACTCCTGCTCCAGAGGACTTCACTCGGAAGCAACAGGAAGTCCAAGTCGGCTTTGGATGGCTGAGGCGGCGGCCAAGTGGGATAGGCAACAGGATGTCTCATCATCAGCTCGAATTCCAGGGAGGACTGTTTGGGTGGCAAGGTTGCCCTGTTTAGCACAGCTGACGACAGTCCGGCATCGTTCCCCCGCAAGGCAAGGCATATGAGGGCTGGATCGTTGCCATTTCTCAGGAGCTGCAGACCCTCGAAAGCCTCGTCTTCGGGAAGACCCTTGAGGATTTCGAGCAAGTCGGCGGCGTCGGCATTGCTCAGAGACTCCTCCTTGTCGACTAGCTGGAAGCCGGCGGGGATGGCCTTCAGAATGGCGTCGGTGAGCACTCTGTATTCGCACTTGAGCCCACGGCGCAGACACTGTGAGCACTCTGGCTGGCCATCGCACTGTGCAAAAAGGCTAATTGTCAGTGTTGTGTTGTGCATGAGGAAGAGCCCAAGAGAGTTTTTGGCTGGTTGGAGGTCGGAATGGGCGAAAGCCCTGTGGTTTAGTAACTTGATTTGCTTACGGCCTTCTTCTTGTCCCGGCAAAAGTTGCAGGCTTTGGAAGTGTAGGGACGGCGCCTCTTGCGTCCAAGTGAGTTGCCATCATCGCCGTCCGTGGATGTCAGCTCCTGGAGGGGTTGTTGGGCGGTTAGGGGGAGAAGTTGTCGCTGCGGGCGATCGTCCGGTGGCATTCGAGGGGCGATGGATGGTCGGCCGGTCACGTATATTGTCGACACGGGTTGAGCTCGGAGGATTTCTTGGAATTGGGACCTTTTGAGGATAATACGGAAGGAAAGAAGATATTGGGATAGTTGTTTGCCACGTTGCCGGTCGGTTTGGAGGAAGAGAAAGAGGAAAAGATTAAGCTTACGGGCAGAAACAATCAGGACGGAGTGCACTCCGGCTGCTTTGCCACACACCCACCTTGACACTAGTCGCTAGTGTTCCAGAGGGACGAGCTCGGTCGGTCGGTCCGCATATGGTATAGGTATATATACGTGGAGAAATCACTGTCACCAGATGCAATGTCTGGGGGAACCGTGTTTAAATGCATATACAGGCTAGCCTCTGGACATATCGGCAATTCCTGCTGCTGAATCCAATTGTGATTAGGTAAGCTACTCTATACGTCTCATCAGGTACATCAGTACTTCTGTGATAGCGACCCACATAGGCCCGCAAAGGCCCGCAATGACCCGTGGCGACTGGTCCACAGTCTCTTTCTCACTTGTATCTCCAAATCAAATATCAAATGTGGTCAACAACAACCTCTACCCCGACTGGGCTGCCGCGCCATCCCTTAAATGCTCCTCGCTTCCTCTCACCAGACCTCGACATCTTAGGAATCTGTTTCGGCAGCCAAGCGGCTTCACGCGAGGCAAATCTTGGGGACTTGTCATTGACCGCGGGAATACGGATACACACACTCGCACGCGCTTTTTAGCTAGCCGAGTATCCCCGAAGACTTTGAACAAACGCCCCATGCATACGCTGATCCACGCGTCCAAGTGGGCATGGCTGTTTTCCTGAAGCAGCAGGTGTCATCGCACACAACCGACGACCAGATTACGGGTTCAGCGTCTTGGCAACCATCAATAAGTCACTCGTCTCCTCGCAAAGCGCAATGGGATACCTTGGAGAAGAGACCGGCGGCGTGGAAAGAGATAAGGATGGTGCGGGGGACGAGCAAACGTGAGGCCACGGAAAGCAGCAGGTCGGTGCCACCGTTGTGATCCCGTCGCGTCCGCTGCAGACTTACTTATTGCCCGTCGCCAGTCCGCTCTGCCGTCGTCGCCCTACTCAGTCTCTGCTCTTCTTGTTTCTTTCCGCCAGCTTCTTCTGTCTGTGGTTTGGGTTTGTCCCGTCGTTAACCATCAGTCGCCACATCAACCTCGTCGGCGACATGCACCTTCGAGAGGGGCACAATGGCGTCCTAGCCTTCGTGGCAGCTGCCCTCGGGGCCCTCGCCGTCGGTCCAGCGGCCGCGGACTCCTGCAATCCGTATACGCCATTCGTGCCAATTGACCCTCAGAACTGGGCGAACCCGGACAACATGACCTGGGATGAGTGGGTGAAGCCTCCAGGCACCGACTGGTCGAACCCGGCACGCAAGGGTTCCAGCCGCAACTTCAACATCGCCCTTGTTGTCGTCGACTACCCGGACAGGCCCTTCATCGTCACCCAGCCGGCCCACTCGACCATCTTCAACAACCCGCAACCCGCGGGTGCGGACATCCCGAGGGAAGACGTGCCGACCTTTTATCGCGATCTCCTCAACACACCGAATGAGTTGAACCAGGGCCACACTCTTCATGAGTACTGGATGGAGGACTCGGTTGGTCGCTTCGGGGTCGACCTGACCGCTTTTGGCGCCTATCGACTCTCTAATAACGGATACCAATACGGCGTTGACGGCAGCTTCAACCCCGGCGCATGCCCGGAGGGAGAGACGTGCGGTCTCAACATCCGCACCGATGCGCTTGCCGCGTGGCGTGCCGACGTGGGCAATGCGACGGCCGACGCGTTTGAGCTGGTCTTCATCCTGTCTGCTGGCCAGGACGAGTCTTCTACCTGGCAGGAATTCGGCGAGATGAAGTTCAACGGGCCCGACGACGTTCCGGACGAGTTCGGGCCCCCCAAGGCCGCCAACGGCTCGTTGCCCAACTACGCTCGCACCCGGTATGTGCCTTGGACCTCGTGGGCGGCTGCTTCGACCCTTTGGCCCAACGCCGGCGGCGGCTCCTCCACTCAGGGCGAAAGTTCGGGCATGGCCGTCTACGCCCACGAACTGAGTCACTTGCTGAACATTGGCGACAACTACAACAACCCCTACGGCCTCCCACTGCGCAGAGCCTACACCGGTCCATGGTCCATGATGTCGCGCGGCTCCTTCAACGGGCCCGGCGGTCCACATACTCGATGGCAGGTCCCGGCGCTCCAGGGCGCTTCGATGGGATCGCTGCACACTCTGCGCGACAAGTTCCAGCTCGGACTGATTGACAAGACGGACATCCTTTGGCTGTCCCGTGAGGCTTTGTCTACCTCAGGAATCGCCGTTGCCAATCTGGTTGCCCGCTCCGTGGACCCCGGCGACGGCTTGATGGGCGTCCGCGTCATCATGGACGCCGACCGGTCCCCCGCCTGCAACGTGACGACGGCGGTCCTGTGCGACGGCGGCGGCTGGGACAACTACGACATGGAGGTCGTCGACCGTATGGGCTCCGACTCGTTCCAGCCCGACTCTGGCGTCCTGGTCAGCAAGTCCAAGGACCTAGACCGGCAGCCCTTCCAATGGGTCATTGATGCCAACCCTCAGGACATCGAGCTTGTCGACTTTTACCGGCCCAACGGTTCCATCGCCATGATCACCCTCGGTGACTACCGCCAGCTCGCAGATGCCCTCTTCCACGCAGGGACCAACTCGGGCAGCGAATTCGAGTTCATCGATACGCCCAACCGCTTGCACTTTTACATCATCGACCGCCACCGCGACGACGAAGGGATTCTCTCGTACACGGTTGCTATCCGGTCACTCGAGGGCGAGGGCGGCGCGAGCATCCACGACGTGTCGCTGGGGGACGGGGCGGTGACTGACTTGAAGAGTAGCACGCCGACGGGTCAGGGAGTAACATGCTCGTTTCAGCTTTCCAACAGTGGCTCATACGTTGCCGTCGACCCGGATGTCGCTCAGCATCCCGAGGACGTCTCGGCCTTCTTGGAGTCGGACGTCTACCGACTGAGCGCCGAGGTTGAGGGCGCCGGCTGGCGCGTGGAACTGCCCAACGCCCTCGTCGCGGCGAGGTTCGGCGAAATCAAGACCGCGAGGGTGTCCGTGGGAGCTTCCTCCGACGCGGCGGACTCGGCAGTGGTGACTCTCAAGGCGACTTCAGAGTCTGATCCATCGGTGGTTGCTTCCGCCCAATGCCAAGTGACAAAGTCGTGATGCTGCACCCTGCTCAGGCCGTCCATACTTCACACCTTTTGTCTATTACACACATAATACATCGTTCTTAGACTATTCTTACCTACCTAATGAGCCGAGTCTGTTGGCGCACACTCAATCCGTCGCAGCATGGTTGAAGCCGGTACTTGCTCCGTCGTCTGTCCCGCAGCGGGGCGGTTAGGGTTAATGGATCCATTCCTCGACACATTCTGCAACAATCAAGTTTGATCAATTCGCCCAGATCGTCTAGTTGGTTAGGATGATACGTTGTGGTTCTTCTATACAGCGATCCGTGTTGACGGCGGTTCGAATCCGCCTCTGGGCATTGAGTTCTTTTTGCATTTTCCATGAATGAGTGAGTGGTGAGCTTTTTTTTTGTACGAGGCTCGTGGGGTGCGACCGACATCAGCCAGTATACCGCAGCCCCATATATGTATAAAAGCAGGGTATACATTTACACAAATACTCTACTGCCAATTTGGCGAAGCGTTTGCTCCCCCTCCAGGTACGCGGGTTAGCCACGTGGTGATGTAGTCCTGTGGCGTGTCGGGTGGTCAGTGGCGATAACCCGGAACGTGTAATAATGCAAGAGCAATCTCGATCAGGGTGATCGTCGAATGTCAGATCTCGGTATGGTTCCAGGGGTGCCCGAAGAGGGACAGCGCTTTCAATTGTTGAAAGGGAACCAATCAATCCACTGTCTTGCCACTAAATTTCCACATGGTGAAGGAGAAACAGAAGAAGACGCTGGCGCAATTAAAATGGGAATTACGAACATCGAACTGCAGGTATCGGATGAAACATACAGTCCAATACCAGTCAATGCACATCCTGGAGTATTGCTAATCGGTGACATTGTCGACCGGTCGCTCGCGGATGACGTGCTCGTCTTCCAGCTTGCGTGAATCCTCCTTTCCCCTCCGGCCCGGGCCGGCGCCGGCAACGGACCTTTGAGTTGCAAGTACTCCGGACATTAACAAACTCACCGGACCGTTACCATTAGATGGCATCACATGGTGAATCAAGGTTTGATTTCTCTTGACTAGTTCTGACCCGTGTGACCCAGCAACGTCCATCCGCTCGTCCACAATGGCACCGGGCTTCACCGAAATCCCACAGATCGACCTCTCCCTCGCCGACGACCCCGCATCGGAGGCCGCGCTGCTCGACCAGCTCCGCCACGCGCTCGTCCACGTCGGCTTCCTCTACGTCGTGAACCACGGCGTGCCCGCCGAGACCGTCGCGGACGTCGTCCGGGCCCTGCCCAGGCTTTTCGCGCTGCCGCCCGCGGCCAAGGACGAGATCGCGCTGCGGAACTCGCCGCATTTCCTGGGCTACAGCGGCGACGGCTCCGAGACGACGGCGGGGCGTCGCGATCGCAGGGAGCAGGTCGAGTTCGCGACGGAGCTCGCGGACGGATGGAGCGCGGGCCTGCCGTTGAGAGAACGCCTGCGAGGTCCGAACCAGGTGAGAGCCCTTGGCGACGACGACGCGACAGCCCCCCCTTGTTCCGGCCAGCGTCTCATCATCTTGTGGACAGTGGCCATCGTCGTACCCGGAGCTCCGTCCCACCATCGAATCCTACATCGCCGAGATGACGCTCTTGGGCGAGCGCTTCCTCCGCCTCGTCGCGAAGGCCCTCTCACTCCCGCCGGAGACCTTCCTGCCCTTCCTCTCGGACCAGCACCGCCTCAAGCTCGTCCACTACCCGGCACTCACGGAGAGCGAGGCGGCCGGCGGCGGCCAAGGCGTCGGCCCGCACAAGGACTCGTCGGGGTGGTGGACGTTCCTGCTGCAGGCCTCGCCGCCGCACGTCGGCGGGCTGCAGGCCCTCAACAAGAACGGCGGCTGGGTCGACGTGCCCGTCGTGCCGGGCTCGTTCGTCGTCAACATCGGCCAGGCGTTCGAGGTCGTGACGGGCGGCGCGTGCAGGGCCACAACGCACCGCGTGCTCGCCGGCCCGCTGGAGCGGTTCAGCGTCCCCTTCTTCCAGGGCGTGAGGAGGGACCTGACCAAGGAGGAGGCGGTGGGCTCTTTGAGGGCCCATTTCGACAACCTCGAAATCGGGGGTCCGACGTCGGAGTCGAATGAGGGGAGGGATATCGACTCGGCTTTTCTGAAGGGCAAGTATGATACTTGGGGCGAGAGTCAGTTGAGGACGAAGATCAGGAGCCATAGGGATGTCGGGAAGAAGTTCTATGCGGATGTTTTTGACCAGTATATCAACGACGACCTGTAAGACTGTCATATTCACTATTCCAATAGCTTTCTCAGGTGGCGTTTAGGAGACATTTCCAGTGTGTTGTCCTCTATTAGAACCTACGTTCACTACGAACATCGTCTCGTAATCGCGCTTGCGTAATGTTGCCGTCCACCAACGAATGATTCTACAGTTCCCGATAGTTCCCGATCTGGCCCCGAACTTTCATCGCAGTTATTGACACACCTTGATCGCTTCTCTCGGGATCTTTTTACCTTGGCAAGTGATCTGAAATGGGACAAATAGTCATGAGAATCGCTCCACAATTACAGTGAACCACACTATCTGCGCCCAATTGCTGACCGGGATAGTATCAAGGTCCAAGCAAAGGGACGGTCATGACGTCGTCATACTCGTTTCTCGTGTTCGACGTAATGGGAACGATTCAAATCGGCTCAGCCATTGTGCTTACTTGGGCCTCAACACCAATCAAAATATCCTGCTCTGTAACCTCACGCCTCGCTTCGTTGAAGCGGTTCACCCCGGCTCTCACCCGCGCCTTCACTCACTCGCTCGCCCGTGATCCCGGCAATAATATTGGAGTTCTTGTCCCCGTCGTATCCCAATGTCTCGAGAAAGCTGCTCTGTACCGGCCGCAGCCCAAGGCTGTCTTCGGGACGCGAAGCGCAGCACTCCCAAGCGATCGACGCCGGCTTCGTCAAGGGGCGGAACTACGACTCTGTGGATGCTGCTATGAACCGGCGCCAGGCGGCGAAGTAGTTTGGCAGCTTCAGGACGGTAGCGAACAGCGTCAGAAGCTTGGCTTACTTGCTTTTCTGGGGCGCATGGGGCAACGCAAGGCCTCGGTCGTTGAGGATGGTGAGTACGAGAACGAGAACGAATTGCCCAGAACGAGGCCTCGGCCAATCTGGATCTCGGAGCGTATCCCTCAAGGCGCAAAATACTCACTAAGCTATGAAATGTCGCGTTTCAAAGACAAGTGCCCGCACCAATGCAGGAACCACTTCTCAGCCAGATCCGTCACAGATACCGTTTGCCCGTCATTACGCACTCGTTAGTCGTCGTCTAAGCCACATCAATATACTTTGTCCCAACGCACGTGCGTGAGTACATCGAAACTACGGTAGCACATGGCGGTACCTTTCCGACAACCTAAGATCTACTAAACTCCGGCATATAGTGCCATTTGCGTGACTCAGTACCACGCCGCTAAGTATACGCACAGAAGCCACCGCACTAACGACGAGCGAGCCGTGAAGATCAACGGGGACAACCCTAACTTTCCGTCTGTCAAGCATGCGAAGAGGCTGATGCAAAGTTACCTGCTCATATTTTTCAACCGATCCTCGGCATACACGGTCGTACCTAGCTACGTGAAGGCAAAGCCACGTTTACACTGTAGCGATCACCTAAGATCTTTGACTGGGACAATTGCATAAAAAGACATTCTCGACGTTTCATGGCAATTGTCCTGCCCAAGGGCACGTCTCCAGAGGACGTCACGGGCTAGCAAGAGCAGAAATCACTTCGGATTTCTTCTTCTTATTCTTCGCCATCTGAGAGTAACGCCCCTCGAGCATTTATCCACCCCCTGCTCATTTCCATTGTAGTGGTTCCTTAACATTGAGACACAGCTCCTCCCGCTGGGCGATGTTAAGGCAACATCCGCCCGTATTTAGGAACCGAAAACGAGAACGATTATGGAGAGCCTCAGGGAAGCACAGTCCAGCTCTTGGCAGACCCATGACATTGCGTTTCCTATGACTAGGACGCGACAACGATTGCCTTGTCGATCATTAGCGTCCTTAAGTGACATCTCACCACGTTGGATAGTTGATTACGAAAGAGCAGATCATCATTGGTTTGCCTCACTTACAGCGCTATATCCACAATTTTAACTTGCCTCGCATGGATCTGCAAGGGGCGCAATGTATATTGAGACTCATCATGGTGAGTTACATGGTCGGAGGATACGGTACGGGACGAAGTCGCAAGAAGCATCTTTCAAGTATTTGTAGAGTCGCGGTGCCAGCTCTCGTCCTGATTCTGAAGCATCCATCCAACCAGACCTATCCAGACAACAACAGGCAACACATTCTCTACCGCAAATACATACTCGACCATTCTTTTACCATGAAGGCCTCTGCACAATACGCTCTTTGGCTCGTCCCCTACGCCGCGGCCTTTCCCCAATACGCAAACTTGATAGCGCGTGCTGCTGAGCGCGCCCCATACGGCGAGGGCCGTTTTGGTGCCAATGGTCTTGTCAAGGAGCATTTTGAATGGAAAGCTCCAGGACCTGACGACCGTGAGTAGAGAACTAGCTTCACCACATGATGTCCGCTAGAAACCTGGAACTGACATAGTTGGCTCTTCCGTTGTTTAGTCCGCGCCCCCTGCCCCGTCATGAACACCCTTGCCAACCACGGCTTTATTCCCCGCAACGGCCGCAACATCACCCGCGACGTCTTCATCGAAGCAACCAACAAAGCGATCAACCTCGACCGTGCCTTCGGGGGCGTCACCTTCGACAACGGCAAGAAAGTTAACCCCAACCCTAACGCTACGGTATGCTCACCAAGACACGGTTCCTTCCCAAAACTTGACCCCGTCGCCTGGTGTTGAAAGCACTTGACTGACACGGCCCCTCGCAACGACACAGTTCTTCGACCTGGACATGCTCCACACCCACGGCATCATCGAGCACGACGGCAGCTTGTCCCGCAAGGACTCTTTCTTCGACCCCACGAACCCCTTTGACGCGGAGACGTTTGACAACTACCTCAGCTACTTGGGGAACGATACCACCATCAATACGACTTCCCAAGCAAACGCCCGAGCAAGGCAAGCTCTCGACATGAGCGTCCTGAATCCGGAGTTCGAGATCACCCAACCCGAAATCCCCGTCATAGTGGGCGAGAACGCAATGCTGCTTAGCATCTTTGGCAGCCCCCTCGAGAACCCCGTCGCCAGACGCGACTGGATCGAGTTCTTCTTCCGTGAGTCCAAGTCTACCAAGCTATTGTAAGATTTTTCCTTAACCTAGACTGACGCCCATAATTTGAACAGGCAATGAGAGGTTCCCTATCATGCTGGGATGGACCCCCCCTGCCGTCGCCATCAACATGCCTACCATGGGCGCGCTGATTCAGGAAATGATCGGGCTGAGCCCTTCGGATGTCCCTCTGACCTTCGGCAAGAGCACTGTCTAGTCTCATGCGCCCAAATATCTCGACGGGTTTACTTAGCCAACGTCCAAATGGGCTGAGCCTGGCCTGGCATTGAACGGACTAACGGAAGTCCTCTTATTTTGAAATTTTCGTCCTTCATTTTAGCATAAGTATTCAGCATGGTTGATGTCATTGTTGCCTGTGCTTTGTCTCTGGGAAGTGTTGGTAGGCGGGCAATGATCTGTACCTGTTGAGACCGACAGTCTTCGAGGCTGATGCTGCTGCTACTGCTATCGTGGAAGCGAGAAGTCACTTAGTGTCGATATATAAACTTGGTTTTAGCCAATCAGAGCTAAATTGAAGCCATTGACGTGATGAACCCCGTTTAATTCGTCGGTCGTTGTGATGGGTATAACCCTCTATGTAAGTCACGCACAGCAGCCGTGGGTTCTCTTTTGAGCCATCGCCACGTTGATACTTTTGGTCAAGGATTCCAACCACGTCTTAGGCTTGCGAACCATCTAAACTTCGATGAATTCCATACCTCCGGACCCGGGAAATTATGGAGGAAGGCGAATGAGGTAACCCTATCTCGCAATGGTGGAGTCTGATTGCGAAATGAACGATCTTCATCGGACGTCGTCCGCTCCAGGCGCACTTGACGCTGCAGTAGATGAACATGACGGCATCTCCGCTGCTTTGGGAAGCCCCCTCCCTTCTACGAAAGAACGCCAAGTGATAGGAACCTGCGGTATTACCACGGAGACTGTTGTGTGAGTTGTAAGTGCCGCTCGTGATGCAACCACCGGTCCCCTCTCAGAGTCTCAACGGTAAATCAGACCCCTGGCGCCTTTGTTGGATCGCGATTTTCGCAACTATGGCACAATGTTTCCGATAATGCACCTCCGGTCTAACGCCATTGGGATTCTGTGACGATAAGGCCGATGCCTCGCTTGGCGGGCGATATGGTGGTCCCGCCCTGGGTCGGAAGCAGAGGACGTGCAGGCATACTTAATTGTAGGGTCCCTTTCCTAGTGAGCGTCCTAAAAATCTACCTCAAGCGTTTACTGTATCAGAGTTTTGGACTCTTTCAGCATGTCTAATCCAAAGAAAGTAACGACACCCACGCCGTCGTGGCCATCCAGCGGCGAGGTCAGCAAAGACGGACTGACTTTTGCTCGACGAGGAGAGCAGGTCAACGATACCACCGTCGCTGGTGATGTGTCCGGTTACGACGCGGAACACATGCGAGCTCGATCTCTTCTGACGGCCGAGGAGGAGAAGAAACTCATGAGGCGAGTTGACTGGAGGCAAGTTTCGACACGAGGACAGACTCCTTGAGTGGTTACAAACCCCCGGCGCTGACGCAGTTGGTTCACCGCAGGATGATGACCATTTGTTCACTGCTCTTTCTCATGAAAAACATCGACGCCGACAACATCTCGAACGCGAGAATCATGAACAAGGGAACACCGAGAAACATCATGACGCAGCTGGACATGACCTCGGACGAGTACAACCTGCTGAACGTGCTCTACTATGTGGGTCCAAAGCCTTTTTCAACGAGAGGCTCGCTTGGTTCTTAACCTGTCAAGGTTCCTTATATCGTTCTCGAAGCACCTTCGAACCTCTTGTTGAAGCGGCTGAGGCCAAGCGCATGGCAGTCGAGGATCATGATCTCCTGGGGCATTGCGCTGCTCTGCCACGTTCCCGTGACCAACAAGGGCGGGATCTACGCCACCCGTTTTCTTCTTGGAGCAGTAAGTGTCGTTCCCGTGGGGTCTGTTGCATAAACACTGCTGACGATGCCCAGTTTGAAGCGGGAATGTTTCCAGGCGTCATATTGCAGATGACATACTGGTACAGACCCGATGAGATGTCTATACGCCTCCTTTACTTCTGTCGGTACTTGCCCGGGGAAAATCATATCGTCCCATCCTAACAAGGTCACAGATGTGCTCGGAAACCTGTCTGGAATATTCAGTGGCATTCTCGCCTTTTCGTTCGACACTGTATCAGGGACTGCTGGCCTGTCGGGATGGCAGTGGTAAGTGGTCAGCCCCTGCAGCTATTAAACAACTTGAAATGCGGAAACCAACATCTCCACGTAGGCTCTTCCTAGTCGAGGGCATTCTCACTCTTATTCTCGGAGCGACAGTCTATTTCCTGCTTCCTGACTGTTAGTTCAGCCATGTCACTCATCAACACCGAGTCTTCTGCCCAACGCTGACCATTTCCAGTCCCTCCCACAGCCCAATGGTTGTCGGACAAAGAAAAGGCGTTCATCCAAGCTCGTCTTCCGTCCAACGCGCCCAGAGCCGAAGAGGTGAACTTCAACCTCTCCGAAATAGTCGACTCTCTCAAGGACCGCCGGCTCTGGCTCTTCACTCTGATTTGGGCCACGTTCACCGTCGGAACTTCAGGTGTCCGATTCTACCAGCCCACGGTTATCGCCAACCTCGGTTTCACCACGATCGCGAGGGCCCAACTCCTCAACCTGCCCATCTCTCTGCTGTCCATCTTCGTCATCGGAGCGACGGGCTTCTTCGCCGACAAGGGCCTCATACCGCGGCCCCTGTACCCCCTCGGCGTCTTTGCCGTCATCCTGGCCTGCTACGGGGTATTGGTGGCGTATCCCTCCAATGGGGCTGTCTACACCGCCACGCTCATCGGGAATGCTTTCACAGCGGCCTTCTTCCCACTCATGTGGCCCTGGCGGGTCCAGACGACGTCGCGGGCCACCGGCTCGGCGTTCAGCATCGGCTTCGTCAACAGTTACGGACAGATCGGCGGCGCCCTCGGACCACAGATCTTCCGATCCAAGTACGCCCCGCGTTACCGGACCAGTTTCGCGGTGGCGATGGCCTTGGTGGGGTGCTGCGCCATCGTCACGCTCGTCACCTGGTGGGTTACGCGAAAGACGGAGGCGGACACGCGCCGGCTGAAGAGGGCGAGAGTGCACGCCGAGAGCCAAGGCCTGGCAGTACTGGACGATGTTGTTGACCGAGATTTGAACAAGAAGCGTGACGATGATGGGGAAAGTGCCTAGTTTCCGGGGGTGACGAGGCAAAATATCTAGCTACATCATGAGGTTGTCCTCATGATGTTGCTAACGGTACACTGAAAAACTCACAAGATGAAACTTCGAGGGACAGACCTTGTTTACAAGAAAGGCTCTTAACCCCAAGCGACGAAGACTGCAAACAACATCATATCGACAAGTTCTGCGGCAGAATTCGCCCCTGGCCAGAGGATTCCGGTAGCAACTGGAGTCTTCGGACATTGATAAAATGGCTACAGACCGGGTAGGGAACTTTAATATACCTAGTGCTTACATCTCGAATGTGAAAGGTTGACAGCGTAACATCGTCTGGGTAATTCGGCTGCCTAGAAAACGTGAATCATCCCACCGCCCGGCTAGGCCCTCGGGAATGAAGATGAAGGTCCCCTGCATCATCTGGGGTCATCTGCAGGTCGTCGAGTACTTGTGCGTCCTGACCTATGAGCAGACAAATGGGTTCGGCACGCAAGCCATCTGCATCGGGCGGCATTGCCCTATCTGCCGGCGTCCGGTCCTCGAAAATTGGCACTCTATTGATCCTTGCCCGGTGAGCCCTGTCTTCATGGTCGCAGTGGAGGTTTTGGCGCCGTTGAAGAGTACGCGAGTGACTGAGCTAGGCAATGTTTGTGCAGTTGTCCGATGGTAACAGGGGGGGTCCGAATGGAAAACAATGGAGCACTCCTGGCTATTCAAAGGTCGGGATGCTGCCCACGAGTATTCAAAAGGCTCTCCAGCGACTCTGTCTTCCTCCAGTCTGCACACTGCCGGTTCTATCGACGACGACGACGACGACATCATGGGCGTTCTTCGAGGCTTCAAAGCTGCTGCTTTAACAGCGCTCATCTCGAGCCAATTCCACCTGTCTACCGCTGCTCCGGCATCTGCCAAATTCGCGAGACGCAACGCAACAAGCCTCAGCGACTCCTACGACTACGTGATCGTGGGCGGAGGCCTTAGTGGTTTGGTTGTTGCCAACCGCCTGACTGAGGATCCCGAAGGTACAGAAGACTCCAAATCCTAGTCTGTCCCAATGCTCACTCTCCGGCTCCGATAGTCACTGTCTTGGTCGTGGAGTATGGCGATTTCGACGATTCGTGGGATGTAGCCATTCCATACTACTCGGCCAATCTCCACCCCAACGACCTGATCCAGTTCATGTCCGTTCCGCAGCCTGGCCTCAACAACAGAACCTCTGGCGTTCAGACCGGCACAGTTGTTGGAGGTGGATCCACGGTCAACGGTATGGCCTTTGACCGAGGCTCGAAGGGCGACTACGATGCATGGGAGGAGCTGGGCAACCCCGGTTGGAACTGGGAGAGCCTGTCTCACTACTTCAAAAAGGTCGGACAACACCGGCTGCTAGATCGAGGGACGTCGTCAAACTAACGGACAAGACGCTTAGTCCACCACCTTCACCCTTCCTGCTCCCGAATACGTCGAGAGATACAACTACAGCTACGACGAAAGCACGTACGGCGACGGACCTGTTCAAGTTGGCTTTCCATCTTGGCAGTGGCCCGACAGAGGTGCGCACAGCAAAGATATTCCGCAACATGGACGGGGCAGCCTTGAATACTGATCCACTCCAGATCTGCAGAGAGAGGCCTGGATCAACGACGTAGGAGTTCCCGTGCTCGATGACCACGGTGCCGGGGGCAACAACGTCGGCCTGGCACTGCTGCCCCAGAACCACGACCCGAAAAACGTCACCCGCTCGACCTCGAGAACTGCTTACTACGACCCGGTCGCGGGGACTCGAAAGAACCTCAACTTGCTCGTCAAGCACTTCGCCTCGACGATCGAGTTCGAGAACAAGAAGGCCGTCGGCGTCAACATCGTTTCCCGGGACACCAACGCCACGACGTTGATCAAGGCGAAGAAGGAGGTTGTTCTCGCTGCCGGGGGCGTGCAGACGCCTAGGATTCTCCTCCAAAGTGGTGTCGGGCCCGCTTCGCTGCTCGAGTCTCTGGACATCGACGTCGTCGCAGACCTCCCCGGAGTTGGGGCCAACTACCAGGATCACCCATGGATGCTCTTGTTGTACACATGTAAGTTGATTTTCCTATCCTTCTGAGCAAGTTGTCCGTAAGCCAGCTACTGACTTCGTCGAGATGGCAACCCCCCTGAGCTTGGCAGCGAGGCCATGAACGACCCTGCCTTCTTCAACGCGTCCGAGGCGGAGTACTTTGCCAACCGGACCGGTCCATTCACCCACGCCCGCGGCAACAACATCATCTTCCTCTCTCTCCAGGACATCACCTCCGAGTTCGAGAGCTTGACGGCTGCCGTGGAGGCGCAGAACGCGGCGGACTTCCTCCCCCCAATCTACTCTGAGCATCCTGAGCTGCTCGAAGGTTTCCTCGCTCAGCGTGAAAGCCTTGCGAAGCTCTACCGAAGCCCCGAGGCCGGCGTGTTGGAGATCCCATTTGGAGGCTTCTCTGGAGGCGCCATCTCCTTCCAGAAGCCGCTCTCCCGCGGCACCGTCACCATCAACACCACCAACCCGAACCCCGCGGTGCCCCCGGTCATCGACTTCGGCGTGCTCCAAAACCCCATCGACCTCGACGTTGCCGTTCTCAGCGTCAAGGCATTCCGCAAGGTCTGGGAGGGACCTACCCTCGCCGTCCGCGAGGCCGTCGAGATCGTCCCGGGCGCCAACGTCACTTCGGACGAGGCCATCGCCGAAGCCATCCGGGACTCTCTGTTTGCCAGCTTTGCGCACCCCAGCGGTACGACGAGCCTGCAGCCGTTGGAGCACGGCGGCGTCGTGGACCCCGAGCTTCGCGTTTACGGTGTTGAGGGGCTGAGAGTCGTTGACTCCAGCATCATCCCCTTGATCCCTGCTTGCCATTTGCAATCGACCGTGTACGCTGTCGCAGAGAAGGCTTCGGATATTCTGAAGGGACTGTAACCAGTGTCAGTAGTAACCAGTTACATAGTTCCTAACTTGAATTAAGGTCAATGGCTGAAAATTTCCTAATCGTCACCATCATCTCAAGGTCCTGGCGAAGTTATGAGTCAATGGGCTATTATGGGACTATATATGACACTGAAAAACGAGACAAAGATAAATGGTACGAGGAACCATTCAGTCTATTGTTTCTGTGAAAGAAAACCTAGTTTACCATATCACTTGGCTCGCACTCCTCGTCAGGATGATGCTCACCAGTTTCCAACCTAGACTTCGGTTGGTCCACTTGGATTCCGTCGACGGGGGAAGTTCTGCGGAAGATTCACTCGCTCCATGGTGCTCTAAACCGAAGCGGACACTGACCCCAATGGCATCGAATTTCATAGGTAGTGTGATTGCGGAGTTTTGGCCTTCTGTGCTTACGGGCTTGTGTGGAAAGGAATCCTTCCGCACGACATTGTGGCGGGCAGCGGACCGCATTGCGGCGCAGAACCCCAAGGGCGGAACTCCGCCATCTCTCGATAGGCATCAGACAGTGCTCGATTTTCCGCCGGCATGCATCCGTCAGTGATAGTACATAGGAGCAAGCGAACATCAACGTCCATGTTCCACCTGCTCCCATTTGGTATAAAAACCCAGTCTGGCACTCAAGGTCTCTCCAGGTTTTCCCTTGTTGCAACCCAAAGCATCAGTGGATCCTCAAACCAAACCATCGCCCTCAATACTTCAACACCAACAACAGCACCAGTTCATTCCCTTATCTTTATCTTCGGAAACTCGCCAGAATGGTCAAGGTTGCTATTGCGGGCGCATCTGGAAGTGAGTTCTGCCTTGCTTGCTGTCTCATCTCCCAACTAACCATCATTCTCACTTAGAGCTGGCCTTGGAAGTCATCGACAGATTGGCAAAGACCGGGAAGCATGAAATCCTCGGTCTAGTGCGAAAGGTAAGAGAATAGTCCAGCATTTTCCCGGGGCATGTCCTCTGCGAGAAACTGCCGTCGTTGGACCTTGCTCTCTGACCATCTTCCAGGACCCTTCCTCTTTGCCCTCCTTCCCCGGAGTGACATGGGTTCAGACCACGTACCAGGACAAGGCAGACTTGGTCAGGATTCTCAATGGCACGCAGACGGTCATCTCCTTCATTGTGGCCCATACGGACCCTGAAGCCGAGACTGCAAAGCGGTTGATCGACGCATCGATCGAGGCGGGGGTTCAGCGGTTCGCCCCTAGCGAATGGGCGACGTGAGTGGCGACTGCTCGTTGCTCTTTCTCCACGAATTGGTAAAAGTAGATGCTGACGGCTTTGAATACAGGGGCGCCTTGTTGGAGAAGGTGGTCGAGTATGTGCCATGGTACGCCAACAAGCTGGAGGTCAAACGCTATCTGGAGGAAGTCAACAAGGATAAAAAAGTAAGTCTGGAACATGAAAACTCAAGGCTTGTCATCGTCTGATGCGAAAAAAAGGTCATCGAGTACACCTTGTTCCAGCCCGGCGCTTTCATGAACTTCTTCGCGTACCCTCATCAGACCGCCAAGCACTACCCGATCGAGAACCCGAGCTTCTTCGACTTTGATAAGGGCACGGCCTATATACTAGAAGGCTCGGAGACTGCAGAGGTTACCTTGACCACCGTTGAGGACATTGCGGAGGTGACCACTCGTGCGGTCGAGTATGCCGGGGAGTGGCCCGTCGTCGGTGGTATCAGCGGCCAGAGAATTACCGTCGGTGAGCTTTTGAAGCTGGGTGAAAAGATCCGAGGCAGGTTATCTTGATCCTGGACAACTACGAGCAAATCACTAACGGAACGCCCTAAAGGAAAAACATTCGAGGTCGACAGGTTGAAACTGGAGGATCTCAAGGCTGGCATCGTGAAGACAAACTTCATCCCTCCGCTGAACTTGCCCGGCATGTCCCCGGAGGAACTCGCAGGGTTCACAAAGGTGGTCACAATCGGCGTCACAGTTTCCCTGGCGAGAGACGCGTGGGCAGTTTCGGACGAGTGGAACCAATTGTTGCCCGACTTCCAGCCCACTCGTATCGAGGAGTACCTGGAAAGGGTTTGGGGGGGCGTTCAATAGTTTTTGTTTCGCTCACACAGATAATGGGGAAGACAACTTCCAGACGCCACGGCGGATCGCAATCTTGTGTTCGAGGGAGACGTGTGCGTTGGCACAGGCTTCCCCTGTCCAGATAGGAGTTAGCAATAAGTGCATCGACTTACGAGTCTCATTTCTATTTACAATATGCAGACCTAAATCAAATTCCGAAGTCTGCACTCAGAGACTATTGCAGGTCCTTGAAGGCAGGCGAGTTCCGAATGAACTCCAGACAGGTAGTCGGCTTGTCCTCGAGGATGGCCAGGCTTTCATCCAACGGCTCGAACCCATAGTAGCCACCATCGTAGATCAGTTGCATGTTTTCCAGCATCTCTTCAGCCACCCAATCAGGTACACCCATGGCCTCTTTGATCCCTGCTGCGAAGACTTCGTCGGGGAGGCGGAAGAAGGTGGCCTTCTCCCCGGCCTTCGGGAAAGTCTGCTTGAACGCTTCAAGAATCTCGTTCGGGGTGGTGTACTTGGTGGCACCGAAGACGCGCTTTCCAAGAAGCTGGTCACGCTTGCGGACGATGGCCTTGACCCAGATGCCCGTGTTGGCGGTGTCGAACAACGGGATCGGAGCTGTGTCCGGCATGGGCATGGCAAGAACCCATGCGCCGGCGTCTGGGTTGTACCGGAGCATCTGACCCGGGATGTTGGTCGTGTAAAAGCCCGGGAGGAAGAACGTGGCCGGAATTCCGACTTCACGAGCGTATTTTTCGACCTCGGCCTTGCCATCAAAGTGGTAGACATGCGAAAGCTTACCCTTGGTCACTGAGAAAAACGGGTACGTTAGACTCCTACGAACACAGCCTTCAGTGGCCAAGAAGTGAGACTTACGCTCTTTGACATTGACCAGCGAGCTCCAAATGAGATGCGGCAACCCAGTCTCCTACGCAAAGATCAGCACGAGTTGATTCGAATTCCTGTCGGGGGCGCAAGAGACGAACCTTTGCTGCGTCAACGATGTTCTTTCCCTGCTGGATCTCGGCTTCCATGTTCATCTTCTCCCAGTAGTTGGTCACCGCAAAGGCCGCGGCGGCACCCTCAAAGACCTTGGCGATGGATGCCTTGTCGTCCACGTCGGCCTAGTTCCCGCGTCAGCCTAACTGGCTCAGAAGCGGGCATTTTCCCCGAATCAAGCCCTTCTCACCACGACGACTTCGGCGCCCAACTGCTGGAGCTTTTTGGCGCTGTCCTTTGACGCATCGCGGGTCACGGCCCGGACCGTCCACTCCGACTTCAAGGCCGGGTCGTTGAGGAAAGTGTTGACGACGCCACCGCCCTGGGCGCCCGTGGCACCAAAAACGGTGATGATCTTCTTTCCTGTCATTTTTGAATTGTGGGTGAGTTGGAGGTTCGAAAGAGAAGGAGTTGTAGGAAGTGAAAAATCGTATGATTGTCGGATGCGATGAATGTGGATGTAGAAGCTACTGACAACAGACTCGACTACATGCAGACTGCCCTCCGACTAAATACGAAAACAGGACTGAGTTCTAGAGTTGGCGTGCGTGAGTTTCGCTTAATCGTCAGTTGCTGATTTCTAAGAAGCCTCTCATGCTCCATCAGCAACGTTTGGCTCTGATTACCAAGGCTACAGATCCAGCCACGGGTCCTGCCATAGATCTTACAGTCGATAGGTAAGTCAAAGCACCCACTTTTCGGCCACCCCCCCATTTCGGCCGGGGTTTTACACCAAAAGTACTACTTTTCACTACACCCTTTTATTAATAACTAATATAGATAAATAAATATAAAAAGTCTTATAAAATAGTTTTTTATCTCTATTTTATATATATAGTATTTTCTAACTTTATATAGCTTAGTAATATACTTAGTTTATAGTATAAAGTAAAAACTCTACTTTCTAATACTATTTTTAAGATTTTAAATTTTAGTATTATATAGTAATTATAGTACTTATAGTAAAACTACTTAAATAACTTTAATTATAGTATATATTTATATTAAAAGAAAGTAGATTTACCTATATAAATAGCTTATTTACTATATAAATTTAAAAATAGTATAATACTAGTAAAATATATACTAGTTAAATTTTACTTTTATAATACTTATATAACTACTATTAAATACTTAACTATAAGTATATAATATAAAAATCTAATTAAAAAAGTATATATATATACTAAAAATAGCTTTTTTAATATAAAGCCTACTAAAATATTTTAGCTTAAGCTACTGTTAAGGACCACTAGTAAAATATACTATAATCTTAACATTTTAAGATTTCTAACTTTAAAGACTTAATACTTTATATATAGTATAGTAGAAGCTTTTATACCTATTATCTATAGTTATTTTATAGTTATATATAATATATAATATTTATAGATTATTTAGGGTTAGGGTTAAGGAGCTAGGGTTGTTAGTTTTAGTAGATTTTAGGTGTAAAACCTGGCCGAAATGGGGGGGTGGCCGAAAAGTGGGTGGTTTGACTTATACCTCAAAGCCACTGCTAGCACCTCCACATGCCGAAGTAGCGGACTTACACTCTACCGCTCGATGCCTGTACAAATAGAGTTCCGGCGTGCTTGAAGACTCCTTGCTAGTTCCACACAGGCCGAGCGCTCTTCGAATAAGCTCTATTGAAGCGAGCTAGCCTATGAAGTTGGGTGAGAAACTCGCTGTCCGATCCGTTCCGCTGCCAAGACGGCGAGAATCTGAGACGCACACCCGCAATTGGCCCGAGTCCGTATCCCACCGGCTGCGAGTCAGCGGGGTGGAAAGGATAGAGATGCACTCGAGACATTGGCCAACGGACGGACTAGTGTTGAAGAGCGGAAGAAAGGTGGACTGGTATATGCTGACGTTAAAATCGCAGTCGATGGGGTAAGCATACAGATGGAACATGAAGGATCTAAACAAGCTTTGGCGGCACGGGCACCCTCTGTTTGTAATGATTACTTGAAAGATACTGACAAATTCGCTTCACAAGCACAAACATAGCACGGCAGGGTATAATCGTCTCACAGTAGGCTACAACTTTAAAGAGCGGGCCATTGACCTACCTATTGTGCATTGCATGAGAATAAAAGCAAGGGGGTAGAATCACACAGAGCTCTAGGAAGACTTCCTCATTCAACAACTCATCACCATTTCCACGCACTTTCTGTTAGATAATTCTCGACGCCTCAGTCCATAATATCCGGCATCATGGACGATTTGTCATCAGGTTTGCCGTCAGACTATATCTACAAACTGTAAGCAGAGTTCTGCGTCCTACCGCTTGTATTTATCCACGCAATATTCTTACATGAACGAAGTCTTCAGTTTACACCGCGGCAACACCATGATGTCTATCCCGCCATCGATCCTTCAAACCCGGAGCTGTCTTTGGCTGGCAAGGTGGTGTTGGTGACAGGCGCAAGCCGGGGCATTGGCGCTAATGTGAGTCTATTTCCACAATCCGATAAGAACTCTTTACAAAGCTGCCGTGACACTGAGAAAACCACCTTTCTGTTGTAGGGAATTGTGCCTTCATTGGCCAAAGCTGGTGCCGCGGGCATTGTGCTTGTCGCGACCAACGCCGAGAAACTCAAGGCGGTTGAGCTCGCCGTCCGCGACATCAACCCCAGCACGCGCGTCCTCGTTGCGGCTGCCGATATCAGCAACGAGCAGTCCGTTGCTTCTGTGTTCAAGAGCGCGACGGAAACATTTGGCCGGGTCGACATCTTGGTTCACAACGCCGGGGTCATGAACCAGATGAGCAATATCCACGAGGAAGACGCTACGGCGTTTTGGAAGCAATACGTTTGTTACTTGGTCTGCTCCGATGACGTGACGGACGCGGCTTGCTGACCAGCGAAAATGCGGCAGGAAATCAACACCTTTGGAACGTTCCTCGTGGCCCAGTATTTCATCAAGTCTCTCCCCTCTCCGGAGTCGCCGGGGGTCATCCTCTACATCGGCACCGCGGCGTCGTGGGCAAGAAACTCCTCCTTCGCCGGCTACAGCGGCAGCAAGCTCGCGGCGCAGAAGCTCATCAGCGACATCGCCTCGGGCTACCCCAACATCACGGCGATCTCGGCAAGTCCCGGCCTGGTCGAGACGGACATGCTCCAGCTCCGTGGCTTCGACGTCTCTACCCCACAGCTCGTTGGTGGCGCGGTCGTCTGGCTGAGCGGGGACAGGGCCAGGTTTCTCAGTGGCCGCGCGATCTCCGTCGAATGGGACCTCGAGGATCTTGTGGCGAGAAAGGACGAGATAGTGAAGGAGGACTTGCTCATTATGAGAATGGCGGGAAAATTCGGCCATGAGCAGTTTGCTTGAGACTTGTGGCGTCTTCCATAGCACTAGCGAATGCCGTCCTTTATCACGACTTTGAGGATTATCATCTCATAGCGATGACGAACAAAAACCATGACTCTTTGACTGCTTCTCCGGTGTGCTCAAATACATAAAACATTAGAATAATAAGAATAAAAAATTATGGCTATCGGAGTCTGAAATTCGGAAGACGAACAAAATCACAAGCTAGTCAAGTGGCTGGAACGGTGAGGATTACTAGAGCCCCCCCTCATGTCATTACCGAAGGAATCAGGGTTTATTACACAATTCCAACGGAGAAACTCACTGCTGATGATCTTGTGAATGTATCTGCAGAAATTGAGGTCATTTCACGAGCGAATTCTTTCGGCAAAGAAACCCATCCCTGGTTGGGACGGCTGACAGCGTCTCGCAGGCAGACCAGCTAGCTGACACTCGCTTACTCCCAGCTTCTGTAAGGGTGTGTTCCTGCTGTGCCGCAAGTCCAGGCCCACCGAGAATCGCATCTATGGATCTCGGATACGCCCGGGTAGATCGTGATTCCACTTCGGTTGTGGTGGTTTAGGAGATGATTGGCCGAGTTTGTTGCCGTTGACCCTTCTTGGTATTTGCAATCATGTACACAATAGGAAGGAAGAACACCAGGCACGCGTTCGATCATGACAGTTCCTAGCATAGTTTCCAGCCCGCACCGGTTCTGGTAAACCAAACCCCTCGCGAAACCACCCTGTTTGTGTCAAGTGCTTATAACAATCGCTGGGCACTCCTTATCATTGGTTTGTTAGTTTTACAAGTGGAAAGGTGGGGATAATAACGACCGACACAAAATTTGGTCTCGGTCGTGATGGACCTGCTGAAAGACGATCAAAAGTGCTGAGAAGAGATATGTTGATTCCGGCGAGAGGCGATGTGAGCTGAGTATAAAAGTAGCCTGCTTCTCACATCGAAGCAGAAAAAGGGCGTCCCTTTAGACACCAGCTCACCAACGCAAGCCTCCCTCATCCTATCATCAGCCCCCTTTCTTATTATTACTCCTAGTCAGCAAAATCCCTCTCTATCGCTGTACCTTCTCTCTTAATACTCTCGCCCGCACGCACGCCTTCGCCATGCAGGTATTTCTTCTGATCCTTTCTCTCGTTGCCCCTACCATTATTGGGGCACCAACTGAGGAATGGACGGACGGCATCAGCGACGGGTTTGCAGGACCCGGCTACATCGTCCCCAACAACATCAGTATTGACCCGTTTGTTGAAATCGACCCAACGATTCCAGGTATACGCCTGGCTTTGGACCTGGAGGCTGCCGATGCAGGTCTCGGCCCCGACGTGGAGCCCCAGGGAGGTGGGCTCGAGGCTCGAGCCGCCGTAACGACGAGCTTCATTCTCGGCAAAACGCGCGCAGAGTACGGCTGCGACCAGTCCATCAGGGCTGTGTTCGAGTCTGCCATCACAACACTCTGCTACCAAGGGGGCTGCGATGACGGATCCAGCTACTACCGCTCGGTCCGCTGGTCAAAGGGCGACCGGCAGAGGGTCAACATACGGGTGGCTGTTACAGGCACGTACTCGGGCAACGTGCGGCATCGACTGGTTGACGCGGTCAAGCAGACTGTCAACCCGCAGAGCGCGACTTCGTACGAGAAGAGATGGGCCGTGCAAATCGGCCTTGGTGGTCAGGCGGTCCTGAAATGCACCATGTCAAGGTTTCCAAACTACGTCCAGGTCACCCGTCGTGTCAATGGCAATCTGAGGGACGAGATCAAGGTCACGGTGTATCCTCCGGAGAAGGAAAAGCAAATTGGTGCGTTTCGACACCCTTTTCCTACACTACCACGCCCGTCAACGTCCAATGGCCAAAGGGTGGCAGACCACGACGTGAAGCTAACACATCACACAGGGTGCATTATCGCCAGCACTCTTGCTGCTATTGCAGGAGCCATCGGGGGTGTAGCCGGAGGTTTCTTTGGCACTGTGGCCGTTCCCTTCTGTTCTTGAAGACATTCTGGTAAGGCAGGGAAACCGCTCACACATTTCTCATGTCATTTCTTGATCTTTGAGTGTAGGACATGTGGGGTGATCTGTTTTGAAATGACATACAACACTCTTTATCTATCCAGCCTGTGAGAATCACGCAGACCGTTGCCGCTGTAATCCTAGCATTCAGACGAAAGACTCGGGTCAAATCTAGTATAGCTACGCACATGTCTCCTTGGAACGTTCCATGACTGTTTGTCATCCAATTGCACGCACTCTACGTGGTAGTAGGGGGTCGGGTACTGCCAGCCAGCTCTTATGGGTAGGTAGAATTCGGTGTCATTTCTATTCTTAGGTACCTTAGGTATAGGTTTGTATATGTTAGCCCTACAGTACCTGTGATGAGCACCATACGTCTAGGAATGAGAGAGTGAACAGTGGTTGATCTTTCTAAGATCTATTCTACACGATGGTTCGGGTTGAAATACCCGTGAGACCGGTCACGTGTCACCTTCGCGTGACTCGTGTGATTCAACGTGACCTACGAAGCAGTTCTGCTTCACGACAGTACCTGTACTTCTTGCTGTAGTGCCTGTGCGGTACCTTGCAGCAATCTGACAAGGCGCAGCACCTGGTAGCAGCAGCAACAGCCAGCGAATCGAGTCGCCTAAGCCGCCCTAAATCTTTCCCAAAGAGGAAATGCAAAGTACAACTACTAAACGACGTGGTTGCATGGGAATCTCACCCATATGGCTATACGCCTTGAGGTCTTGGCTTCGCACCACCTCCCCTTCTCCCTTACACTTCTCTCCTCTGTCTGCGTCATCGATGACTCCCATGTGTTCCACAAAAACATTCCGCTAATTCCACTTCTGCGCCCCGTAGGGCTGAAGTTCCCCCCCGCTGCGCCCTCTGCAGGCCTGATAACCTGATGGGTTTGCCCGATCATCGTTTGCGGGCGTGGCTATTCAATGCTTAGGTAACTGGAGCAGCGACCCTGGATTTCCCTTTTGGGGCATTAGTTGACATCTCTGTTGAGATTATTCTCGTCAGCACTAGAAGCCCTGCTTCAGATTGCTCTCCGATACACATTGCGATAGGCCCAGCATGGCAGTGGCCGACGTCAGATGTTGACTTTTCCAAGCAACCCTAAGACACAGAACAGCCAGGGAACCCGATATGAGTTGGCTGGAGGTTGGAGGACTATATATGCCTCCCTTCGACGCCTGATTTCCCGCTACAGTTCATCATTCAGCAACCACTCATCCTCTCTTCAATTGTAAAAGCTTCTATCACGAGTCTACCCCTAAAAAGCCATGTTGACATCAAAGCCACTGAGTCGTTGGTATTTGCTTGCCGCTCTGGCCGGCACCGCACTCATCACGACGGCATCCGCATCAGACCACGCCTCCATCGAATGGAGGAGATGTGACGACGTTCATGAGATTTTCTCCCTGATAGGGCAGAAGATTCATGTTCCCATCGAGTGTAGCAACGTCACGGTTCCGCTGGACTATGCCGAGCCCAACTCGACTGCAACCCTTGATCTCAAGGTGATCAAGGTTCCGGCATTGAAGCAACCGTCCAAGGGCAGTGTCGTTTTGCACTTCGGAGGGCCCACCGACTCTGGGAGGTTGTCGATGGCCGCGCTCAGCGAGACGATGCAGATGCAAGTATCCCGTAGTGCTTCTCTGGCGGAACGAGGCCACTGACTCTTTCGTAGTATCACTGGCCAAGGTTTCGATCTCATCGGATGGGAGCAGAGGTGAGTAACGGATGCAGACCCGACGCTCCTTTGCGTGCCATCGCCGTTCCCGGGTGTAGCTGACGCGCTCTCCAGAGGAACCTGGGATACCATGCCGCTGTTTTGCTCCGACAAGTCGCAGAACAGAAGCGTCACCGACGTCCCCCAAGTCAACATGGCCGTCACTCCCGATGACAGGATGAACGTTGGCAGGAACTGGGCCTTCGCGGAAGTTGAAGCGCAGAGGTGCTACGAGTATGCCAAAGACAAAGGAGCCGAGCTGGTCGGCACCATGTACACGGTCAGGGATGTGTGGGAAATCGTCGACGCGCTTGGAGGCGATCGGCTGCTTCGTTTCTGGGGTAAAGTCGATGCTGCAATGTTTTTGACAACGAATCATTAACCATCCGCCCAGGAATATCGTATGGCACTGTTGTCGGCTCTACCGCGGCGGCATTGCACCCCGACCGAGTGGAGAGACTGGTGCTCGACGGCGTCACGAATCCGCAGCAATGGTGGGCTGGCGAGTGAGTCCCCTCCCGGCTTCCATGGCATCTGGATGGGACACAAAGGCTAACAGAATCACGCAAGGACCTGGGAGATGCTGACGGACACCGACAAGGTATTCTCGGGCTTCCTGAGAACCTGTTTCGAGAAGCCGGACGCGTGCGTCTTGGCCGCGAAGAACCCCAACGCGACCGCCGCACAGCTAGAGTCCAAGATCTACGACCTCATTGATGACCTCAAATACCAGCCCATCCCGGTCCCAGTTAGCGACGCTATTCCTTTGGGGATTATCGATCAAAACATGGTCAAGGGTGTCATCCGCATGGGCCTCTACACCCCGTCCCAGTACCCGGCGCTGGCCGTCCGGCTCCAGCTTCTCCTCGACGGGGACATCGACGCGCTCATTAAGGGATACACGGCCACCTGGGCGACGAACAGCCTAGGAGACATCGGTCTGACGATCCCCTGCACTGATAATGCCCTTCGGGTCGACGACCTGGAGGACCTGATGCCGGAGCTCAGCAGAGCCTCCAAGATGAGCCGCCTGGCAGGCGACCTCCTGTCCTGGAACACGCACATGTGCGCCCGCTGGAAGCTGAACTCCAAGGAGAAGTTCACGCGCGGCTTCCACGAGCCCATCGACACCAGAAGCCCGCTGCTCATCTTCGGCAACGAGTACGACGTCGTCACCCCTTACGTGTCGGCCAGGAACATCAGCACGTCCTTCCCGGGCAGCGCCCTGGTCAAGTACAACGCCTTCGGACACGGTATCCAGGCCCAACCGTCGCTGTGCACGGTCGAGACGATGAAGCGGTACCTCGAGGACGGGGTCCTGCCGGCCGAGGACACCGTCTGCGAGCCGGCGGCGCATGTTTGGGAGGAGCAGGACTGGGCGACTCTTTGGGAGGAGCTCGGGTATCAGAGACCCAACTCCACTGATTAAGGATTCGCGCACAGCGCGAGGAGTGGCTCTGTTATTGATCTAGCAGGAGGTTTCGTTTAGTATGGATTGCGTTTGCAACGTGGTTACTACCATTGACGGGGTTGGAGGACTGTTTGTGCATGGAAGATTGCATCATTATGTCGTGTTTCATCTTTGCTAGTTTTGTTTTCTTCAACATGTAAAAGATTATTTTTCAGAATTGGCATGACGGATACCATCGTAGCTCTCACTTCCCGGTGTTGAGCGGGCTATCGACGTCGAATTCGTGGCTGGCTATCAAGTCAGGATACGTGACGGCCGCCTCCCGCAGCACCTGTTCCATGGTCTCCATGACGAGGACGCTCTCCGACCAGGGCATGGTCTCGCTCTCCAGCTTACCGTCTCGTATGCAGCGTGCGCTCTCGTCCGCCTCCCAGAACGTGCCGTTGCCCCAAGCCCTGCCCGGATCTTGCGGCTGAGGGCACTCAACCACCTCCACCTCGGCGCCGTCGCCCGCCGTCCTGATCACCTTGAACGAGAGCGGCTTGTAAGCCGGGTGTTCGACCTGGATCTCGCCGGCCGAGCCTTGGATGCGGACGGCCGGCATCCCTGAGCTCCCCGGGTCGGTCGCCACTCGGAGGGACGAGGTGGCTATGCCCATCGTGCCGTGCTCCGGGAAGTTGAGGACGACGGTGGCGGACTCGTCGATTCCCGTGGCGTACTTCTGTACCGTGGACAGGACCTGCGGCCTCTCCTTGACGGCCTCGGGCTGCATGTGGTACAGGATCTGGAAGACCCAGGTGAGCGGGTAGACGCCGAGGCCGAGCAGCACGCCGCCGGCCAGGTCCGGGTTGACCATCCTGTGCGAGTCGTCGTAGCCGAGCCTCGCGCTCCCGGGCTCCTTGCTGCCGTTCGCCCGCGACAGGTCCGCCGTGACGCGGTACACCTTCCCGATGGCGCCGGCGCCGACGAGCCGGCGGATCTCGGCGCTCAGCGGGAAGAACCGCGTCCAGACGCCTTCCAGGAGGAACAGCCCCCTCTCGCGGGCCGTCGCGTACAGCCGCCGGGCCTGCTCCGCGGTGACGGTCAGGGGCTTCTCGCAGAGGACGTTCTTGCCGGCCCGCAGGGCGAGCATGGCGTTTTGGAAGTGGTGGCTGTGCGGGGTCGCGACGTAGACGACGTCGACGCCGGGGTCCCGGACGAGTTGCGCGTAGGAGCCGTAGGTCGCGACGCCGGCCGGGGCGGGGTGGCCGATGCGGCCGAGGAAGTCGAGGGCTCGTCGGGGGTCCTTGGAGGACGAGACCGCGGCGATCTCGTGCGCGACGTCGCCGACGCCGCGCGTCGCTGGGTCTGTGAGTAGGTCTTTGCAGAAGTCTGGCTGGGGGGGTCAGCAGTGTGGACGGACGATGGAAGTGTTTGATATCAAGGAACGGCAACCGACATCCCCATGCGGCGCGATGCTGCGAGGATCACGTCACCTACATTCGGACATGGCCCCGGTGGCCATGATCCCCCATCGAAGCACAAACGGCTCAGCCGTCATTCTGGCTGCTCGTTCGGAGGAAGTCCTCCGTTGCCGGCTAGAGTGTTGGAGGAAGTGTCAACGGTGGAGGGTCAGCAAGAAGAAGACGGAAAATCCTGTTAACAATCTGGCAACTTTCACCACGCCCTTTCAACCTGGCGCCGTTGCTGAACTACGACAAACTAGGGCTGAAGAGAATCGTCGCAGTCATGATCGACAGGCGGGGGACACTCCATGGGATCTCGGGGTTTCATACGACTTCAAACTCGGTAGTTCGGGGTAGTAAGCGCCGGGGTTACAGTCAGTTCCGGTTGGGGGACGTCTGTGGTGGAGGACACTCGGCCTGACAGGATTGACTTTTACTAATTCAAAGCAAGCGAGCGGCCTTTTTGAACTTTCGGAATTCGGGCAAAAGTCAATCAATGATGAGCAGTTTTGACTGCTTCTTTCTTTGAGGACACCACGGCATGTCAAAGATCACCACCAGCCTCGGACTTGTCATCTCTCCCAGAAAAGTTAGACTTTAAGTTTCCATTATCGTAATTACTAGCCTATGTCATCAATCATAAATAGGCCTGCCGAGTCCCCCGGTTCGCGTTGAGGGTTACACTCGAGGCCTGGCATCGTGCACTACAGGTGCAGGCTCGCCGCGTTGTTCACGATCCAGTCCGCGCTGGCCTGCCGGAAGTCGTCCTTCAGGCTGCCGGCCTTGTCGGCGAAGAACTGGATCAGGTTCTGGCCCTGGGACCACTTGGGCCAGTTGGGGTACTGGCCGTTGGACCCCACGTTGGGGTCGAGGGCGTGGACGAAGTTGGTGTAGTAGGTGCGGATGCTGCGGGCGGCGTAGTTGTCCTTGATGCCGTAGAAGACCTGGATGAGGTCGGAGCCGTGGAAGGTGCCGAGGATCGGGGTGCCGTAATTGTAGGAGGCGAGGTAGGACCACGAGGGCACGTCCGGGTGGGCGGCGATGGCGAGCTTGAGGAAGAAGCGGCGGGTGAGGGTGAAGACGAGGTCGCCGAGGACGGCGGAGCGGCGCTTGAAGCCCGGGAAGATCTCGTTGAAGAGGCCGGTGCGGAACGGGCTGCCGTTGAGGATGTCGCTCAGCAGGCCGTCGTCGTAGGTGTCGACGTAGGCGCGGAGCTGGTCCTCGGTGGCGCCGGCGAAGAAGTAGTCCTTGAGGTACGACACGAGCTTGTCGGTGGAGGTGAGGTTGGCCTGGAACAGGCCGAAGAGGGTGCCCTCGTCCTCCTGGTTGCCGATGATCATGGGCACGGCCGCGTACTGGCCGTTCTTGGCGAGGACGTCGGGGCTCGCCGTGAGGGTCCGGCCGTCCGGGCGGGGCAGGTAGGAGAGCGCGATGGAGTTGTACGAGAGGATGCCGGGGAGGGAGGTGACGGCGTTGAGGAAGGTGGTGTAGTCGACCTCGCGCAGGCAGTTGAGCGTGTCGGCGCTGCCGCTGCAGCCGGCCTCGGCGACGACCTTGTCGTAGACGGCCTGGCCTTTGGGGCAGTCGACGGGATCCGTGGGCGCGAGGCTGCCCGAGTTCATGATGGCGCCGCGGAAGAGGGCCTTGCCCTTGTACTTGTTGTCGCCGTTGTACAGGGCCATCTGGTCGAAGACGGAGATGGCGCCGGCGGACTCGCCCCAGATGGTGACCTTGGCCGGGTCGCCGCCGAACGCCGCGATGTTGTCGGCGACCCATTCGAGGCCCATCCGCTGGTCGAGGAGGCCGAGGTTGGCGGACCCGTCGGCGAGGATCTCCTTGCCGGGCATGAAGCCGAAACCGGCGACGCGGTAGTTCACGGCGACGAAGATGAAGGGCTTGCCGATGTCGACGCTTTGCTGGACGAGGCTGGTGCCGTCGTACATGGAGGACCATCCGAGCTATTGGGACCAAAAAAAAGTCAATTGCTGAGACGAACGCACGCAGGGTCATCAAATATCAGATGACGAAGGGCCTTGAGTTTTGTTTACCTGGAAGCCACCTCCAAAAATCCAGTAGAGGACGGGCAGCTTCGCATCAGCCTTGGTGCCCTCGGGACGGGCTACGGTGATGCTGAGGCAGTCCTCGGTCTGACCCGTTGCCTTCTGGACGAAGGGCAGGTTCGCGATGTCTCCCAAAAGGTCGAGGAGGACGTTCTGGTTGTCGGAGGAGGTGATCATCTGCGGGCAGGCGGCGGCGGGGCCGGTGGCGTCGAAGGTGCCGATGTTCCCGGTCAGGCGCACGGGGGGCTTCAGCCGGAGCGGGCCGGTGGGCGGTTTGGCGTAGGGGATCCCGCCAAAGGACTCGACCTTGTTCATGACGTTCCCGACGACGGTCGCCGTGTCGAGGACGACGGTCGCGGTCTTGGCGGCCCTGTCTTCCAAGGGCCGAGTGTCGTCCGGGACCGCCAACGCGGCTCCCAAAAGGGAGAGGGACGAGAGGAGGGCGGAAAGCTGCATGATGGCGGATGACGGGAGAGGCACGAATGGCTACCAACTGGGACCTGCAGTGACCGAGACTGTAGGACTAGAAGGGGGCGGGGGGCGATGGGAGGTTATCACTAAACGTGAGCTACAGGATACTCCCGGTTGATGAGCCTTGGTTGAAGACGATCGCAATGAGCTACCTCGGACGCCTCGACCTGAGCAGACGCCATTGTAGAGCGAGAGAGAGAGGGCTTCTTATTGATCTATTTAAGTGCAGTTCCATCGGCTCCATCAATGGGAAATTCTGCTTGGGGCGGATGGGTCTGTGGACAGTGGACAGTGGACACCAAGACGAAAATCCGCACCCACCACCGGTTCGAACCCACCCCTTGCACCACCGTACTATTGTCTTTGTGTGCGCGTGTGTTTGCTTGTGTGTGTGTGTGTGTGTGTGTGTGTGTGTGTGTGTGTGTGTGTGTGTGGCCCGGACGGGAGGGAGGGGCGGAGGGCCTAAAATTGTGAATGGCACTCTCTGGGCGCGCGCTTGGGAGAAGCTCGTGTCCTTGTGCGAAGTATACCAAGGGATCCCAGTTCCCTGGCGCCTGAGTCGTGATCGTGATTACTCGAGCGGGTATCGTATCGCTAGGCGTGCTCAGTTGACCAGGCAGAGAAGTGCAAAAACTCAACAAACCGGGAATGCAACATTCCCCATGGGGTAGCCGGGGGGGTGCCTTCTCGCCAGGGGGGGGGGGGGAGGGGGACGGGGGGAAATCATGGACAGTCAATACGGAAAATCCAGTCTGGGACGGGAAGAGTCGGCCGAATGACCACGGCAGTTCACCAGTTGTCCGGTGATGATGCGGGGGAATATCGAAAGTCCCGCTGCGGCACAGCAAAATGACAAGAGTGACAGCCAGCCTTATTGACGTAAGACCAGACATTCACATGGAAATTTATGCAGAGTCAGTTGGAACTTGGGCTGCCGTTGCGTCCCGCCTCGGTATGTCGGGCGGCAGAATAGTCGAAAGAAGCATGCAAGCGCAGGCAGGGGGGGCCATCTAGGGAGGGATAGAGAGTGTGTGTATGGTCGAGTCGAACGAACCGGCGTGGGATTTTGTCCTTTCGTAGCGCATGTGATGGTGAGACTCATGCGCCGGACAGACACCAGGAACCAGGAACTCCGTCCCAATGAGGCATCGATGATCCTCTGATGTCGAGCTGAGGGTGTGAGACCTGCATCCCCCCTCTGGTCCGTCGTGGGTTGTCCGGCGGGCATAAGCGCCGCGGACTGCTGCATGACAGGACGGTGACGGGGCGGACGGCGGGGCATGGCCAAGCTGTACGTCTTCGATAGTGTGCTTGCTTGGGACTTTGACTATCGTTAATCGGGGAATGCGGGGGAGGTGATGGGCTCTGTCGTTCACCAAGATTCAACCTGCATCTATCTCCATTTCCGTTGGAACGGTTGGGAGAGGGAATAACGGGATGCCTCTACTCCATCCGAAAGAAGGTCGCCTGACGTCGATCGTCACCCCCGGACCCCTGCACCGGCACTGGAGCCAGCCATCCACGGGACACGATGCTCTCGGATCTGGTGTCCTACCATGGTAATGAAGCCGAGTGTACGTGGGGCCCTGGATCGAGATAGTTGCGAAGGCATCGCGGTTTTGGTACTCGTGCTTCGCTCGAAGGGGCGCCGTGAAAGCCGGGCACGCAACAGCAGCTAGGTCGGTAGCTCGCTAGCGGGCACACGAACAACTCGGGGGAAGCCCCGGGGTGAAGCCCCGTTGCGGCCGGGCGAGGCGGAATATTCCACCAGTGTGCTTTGGCCCGAGACATTGGAAAAGAAAAAAAAACGGCTTCCACTTCCCACACGAACAAGTACGAGATGGCGGGGGGGTCACACGGATACATACATGGTTACACTCGCAATCTTTAGCGTTGTGGTGCTTTTGCGAGCCTCGATCATCCACGCACGTACGCTTCCTTTGTACAAGATGGACGTACGATGCTTGTCGTTGCTTGGGGGTGTGCACGCACCCATTGGATGGATTGTTGCGCCATAACAGTTTCCGAAAACGAGAAACGAGTCCGCCGTATGCGAAAATAAAATAAAAATAAAATAGTGAAAACCCTCGAAGGAAATGAACAGACGCGCACACGAGTTCGAGCAGTGAAAACAGGTATAGTGGTGTTCGGGGGGCAGATGCGGGCTTGTACCGACTGGGAACAGCGACTCAGCTTCCGTGGTGTGTCTTGAGCCGTATCGGGCGTCCAGCTCGCGCGGGACGCCTTGGAGCTGCCCAGAGATGCCTCGGTCCGGCCGGCTGGTCTGTCTTCAACATATCAAGAAATAGCTGGTATTGTTTGTTCACGTCGACCTCCCCAAGGAAAGCATGTGTTTTCCTGAAGCCCCGAGGCTTGCCGTTCTCGAGTTGTCGAAAGAAAAACCAGAGCACACGTGTGAATGTTGCGCATGCGCTCGCGCTCACCCGCGCGACGCAACCCAAGCTTGTAAAGTGGGAATTCACTTCAAGACCATGAGAGACGGTGGCAGCGACACGCACAGCCCGCCGCCCGCCGCCCGCCCGCCCACCTGCGAGATTCACCGCCAGGTGCGCAAAGTAGTTAATATAATGTTGCGGGGCCCTCGAATATCGAAATGCCGGCCTCTCCTCAACAGTTGTGGAGTCGGGGCATGACGCTTGCAAACTCCATCCGCCTGCCCATCTTCCCTGTCGAGAAATTTCTTAACCCGTTATCCGGGGCCCTCTTTTGCCCCGGTGATCGAGCTTCTTCGTTTGCTGCGAATCCCCATGAGCCATCTCCGCAGTCCCAAGGAAACCCCCCTTTCCTCCTTTCTCCTTTCCCCGTTCCCCAGGCACCCGGGTTGGTTCATGGACTAAGGAGATTCTCGTATCCGCAGTTGTTGAGGTACTAGAGAAATTTTTGAAATGGATCTGGGTCTCTTAGGCTTGGACGCCAAGCCGGTGCCAAGACCCGAAGAATGTTCGCAAGTTCTTCGCCAAACCAAACACCCCTTAGGGGAAATGTCGTTAGAAACTGGTGGATTGACAGAAACTGAAGAAGAGGCCCCCTGATTCGATAGGTGAAGATGCAGCTTTGGATCGGAGCCACGTTTGCGGCAGTGGATTGTTTGGGTCCGACGCCACCATTTCGCTCCCACTCATCTCAACTGTCAGTGGGAGGACAAAAGTCTGCGCCACCCTTACGGTTTGTCATCTTGAAACCACTTAAAGATGCGGCTACTTGATACTGAATTTATAGTGTTAACTTGGGTAGAAAAGTATGTTTTAAAAATAAACCCAAAGTCATGCATCAATCTAGTGTACCAGCTCTTAGTATTAGATGAGATTTTTCCCTGGGGGGATAAATAAATTATAGGGGGAGAAAGTTATACGAATAACGTATGATGCAAACTTTCTTGTTTGAAAAACCAGTTGAAAGGTGCGGCAGATTGTTTTCCCCCTACGATATATGTACTCGGCCGGTCCGAGAGTCTGTTTTCTGGCCCACGGTCTAACCCCAGTGCAGTATCTGTAATTTTAGCGAAAAAGCAGCGCGAATCACTTTTATCATCCGAGCGCACATCGTGGTGTTCATTGCCGAAACCCTTTTCGGGACCCTGGGCTGCTCGGCCGGGCCGGGGACGGGCCGGACGTTGGGGCCGCCGTTCGATATCAAGCCTGCAACGTCCGTTGTCTCTCCTCTTCTGGGACCCGTCGCTTTCACTTGTCCGAATGCCAGCAACACATCGACCGGTGATACGTGAGTTTCTGATATGATCACAACAGCGTTTCCCTTCACAAGAGTCCAGACAAAGCGTCTTTTGCCCCTCGACACCAGCTGTGGAACATCATTCTTGCACCGTGGCTGGAACCTGACCAGAAAGCGCACAAGACTCGAAAGGCGGCACAACGTCCTTTTTGTTTTGATAGAGCACTGTCACATGGAAATTCGTGGGACACTCAAAATACGCCGCCTTGCCCAACGTTTCTCAACTCGCAATCCCCCTCCAGCACGCCCATCCCAAGTCTTTCATACGCCATCTGCCACAGGCGTTCTTCACCCTCCTGCGACTTCATGGGCTGAAGGAACAACACGTAATACTTGCGTTCCTCAACTTGGACCCCCTTCAGCCTTGCAAGCACGGCCAAGTATCGTGGAAAAGGCGACTCGGTATCCCCGTCAAGGGTGATCCAGCCGCGCGACCGTCCCTTAGAATCATAGATGTGGTCACGGCCACTGTCGATTCCCACGTCAACCGCCCGCAAACCAGGTTCAGTAAACTCCCAAACGGTCGTCGTCAACGACGTCCTGTCGAATGAAACGTGACCGAACCGATCCAGGGTCCCGAACCCATCAGGCAGAAACCCGACCGGCCCCTCATAGGCCATCCACGACCACGAGGGCACGGTCGACGACTTGTAGTCAATCTTGCCCCTTGTGTCCGCCTTTCCCCGGTGCCAGAGCAGAGACCTGTGGAGATACCAGTCCATGATGCCGTGGTGGACCGGGCACGGCAGCGCCTTTTGCACACGCGCCATCAGCCCGGAAACGGCGACCGCCCTGTCCGACGGCTCCGTGATGCCGCGCCGCGAGTAGTCCTCCAGCAGCGACCGGAGAAACTCCCAGGTCGTCGCGAACCCCGAGCTTCGGAGCCGGTCCGGGAACCTGGGGTCGATCTGGAAGTATCGTTTGGTCCCCCTCCTCCTGGAATGATGGGATTGTGTTAGTTCAAATTCGGGGAGGGAGGGGGGGCTTGATCCAATCTCACGTTCGCAGAAAAACGCCGTTCCCCGCGTAGATGCCCTCCCCGCACTCTCCGTACACCTGGTTGCTGGTGAAGTGTATCGTCCGCGGCGAGAGGAGCCGCTCCTGCATGACCCACGCCCGTCGGTTGAGTCCGGACGCGTTGACGTCGTCGTCAAAGTCTGCCACGTTCGTAGAGACGTATGCAGCCCGCCCATCGGCGCTCTCGACAAAGAGGCCATCGTTGCGTGGCAGCCCTCCCAGGAACCCGGTGCTCGAGTCCGGGGCGGACGTGGCTGCTATCGTGCAGTATGCCGAGGCATAGACGTCCTCCATCCGCTTCGACTCCCGGTTCCAGTCCCGGGCGTCATCCTGGACGATGCAGAGCGAGTCGACCCAGAGGTATAGTACCCCAAGCCCCCGCGTTACCCAGACGGCGTCTTGGAGGGTCTTGGGCAGCTCGTCGAGCGTGAACCCCTGCATGCGTAACGCTAGGTTTGCTGCCAGAGTGCGCCACATGGGACTCTGTCCGGCGGTGGATTTGCCCCAGCAGTGAGACAGCGCGAGGTATCGATTCCCCTCCGACGTGCTTGCATCGTCTAGACGCAGTTGGCCGGGGTCTCCCGACGGGTGGACGTTGAGGAGGCGCGCGGGGAGGAAGCGTCTCTTGGGCCTGGAGTCGCTCCGGCAATCATGACATTCGTCGCAGTTCTGGAGCCATGAGCGCAGCGGCGGGACGCGAGCGCAGTCGGTCTTATAGTTGTCGTGTACCGGTTGAGGCTCGGACTGCGATATTCTCGCGGTGTTCTGGGGTCCTTCCTGCTGGCCGAGAAGGGGTTTTAAAGATGTGCCAGGGGTAACTGCTCGTAGTTTAGTGCATATATGTATATTTATGTGAAATGAATGCCAGAACACGGGCTCAGATACGGCCCAGGAAGAGTGAGAAGCTTACGATAGTATACTCGCGAAACGACACGTCCTTTCGGATATATAGTGAGCAGCGAGTCTGGGTTCCTTTCGACGGCGACCGGGGCGGAGTCATCGGAACCCCCAGCCTGCCCGGACAACACAGACCGAAGTGGACAGTCGTTTGCATCGTTCTCGGGATGCAGAAGCGTTGTAGTCCCTGCTTCAAAGACCAGTGGCCCACACCAAGCACATTGGTGGCCTTGGTACGGAGCAGCGGATCCTGACAAGGTCTCATCCGCATGGGCACAGGCAAGCGTGACGTCGATTTCGGCGCTCCAAGGTTCGTCCTACAAGGGGAAATTAGAGATGCCGAAACCGGTTCGGAGGCAGTTGTTCATGCTGACGGGCTTCCTGTGTTGAATACTTACAAACTATTTCAAAGACACAGCTTTCTATCAATGCTTCCTTGCAGTTTTTGGAAGGGTCTCGCAATTACTCACTTCCTGTCGCAACACCAAAGCGCGCGTCAGTCACTACCACCCAGCTTCAGCAGGCCGCCAGTCATACTCACTCGCTATGGCAATGAAGTGCAGCTAGTCAGTTCATTCTGCACAGTTTGGGATGTTGAACAGTCACCTACACGCTAAACCGACGCGCATTCCTCGGTCAGTCGATGCTCCACAGCTCAGGATAGTCCGCTAGATGCTTACGCCCTATTTCAACACATGCAAACCCGTTAGCCTATCTTACACAGGTGATAGCGTATTATCATTTGGTAACTTCTTACACTCTGTTATGGCGAGCAGCCCTCTGTTAGCTACAGCTGTATTGTTGGAGGTTCTAGAGAGTCCCTACCCGCTATTCGAGTTGACATTCCCTGATCAGCCTGCACTATACAGCTTCAGGTAGTCCAGGAAGTCACCTACTCCCTGTACAGCACAAAGATGCCAGCCGGTTAGCATTATGCACCTAGTAGTATCCGAGGAATCACTCACACGCTAGTTGATGACAGATGAAGCTGTCAGCTCAAACCAAAGATGGCTCAACAGAGCGATTGCCTCACCCGCTGTGCCATTTCACATGTTAGTTCGCCCTTCCCTGCTGACCAGTTGCTCCACAGCCACTTACAAGCTACACCCAAACACCCTTCAATATATGCTGCAGCGTCTGGGTAACTGGCTGTGACTTACATACTGTGTCAACGTCCTACTGGTCAGCCGCCCGCACAGCACAGGATGTTGATGGTGTAGATTCACTCACCCGCTTTTCCCACATATCACTTATCAACTTTGATCTATACTGACTCTTCTACTCATGACTTACCCGCTGTTCCGTCATACAACCGCCGTTTACTGGTCAGCCTAAATTCATGTCACCGAGCCCACGGTGGAGTGGAAAACACTTACCACCTATTCCAACACGCATCGTCTTTCAGTTCATGTACTGAGCGGATTAGAGGACGTTTGAATTCCACTCACCCTCTAATTTAAGACACTCCGTGATTAGTGTACATGGCATAGCCCGGTTGTTAGTCTAGCAGTTACTCACAATCTACACCAACACAACGCTTCCCGTCAATTCTCGCGGTACACGACACAGCTCGGCATGATCATGTCCCCACTCACGTCCTAAAGCACAACACTCATCCTTAGTCCTCTTAATTTTTATCATCTGCAAAATAAACTGACCTCCTGTTGCAAAATTGATCAGATCGTTGTCCGCGATGAAGCCATGATAACATACGTTCTGCCCATCCTTGTCAGCATGCTTCGTGTACATTCATGGCTCGCAGGCGGCGTACTGTGAACAAATCGTCACCCAATGCGGCGTTTTGGTGGTTCGGGGACGCTGTTGAGTCGGCCATTATGACGATGGCTTCAGTGAGATGCTGCTTGGTGCGTCGCGGGGCGCTCAATGGCTGAATATTTGGATGGGACGCGGGGTTTTCCAAAGATGGGAGAAGAGGGGCAAACGGGGGGGGGGGGGGGGGGGGGGGGGGGGGGGGGGGGGGGGGGGGGGGCGCTGCTATTGCACAGGATATCAGCGCGGGATCACGTGCTAAGTAAGATGTGGTTCGATTCGATGCTGTGGGAACAGTAGATAGTTCCAGCGGATGCAGGTTTCACGAATCTCAGGGCAGTTTGAGACAGCATTCTTGAGAGCTGGAAGAACCATTACTTGTCTTCGCAAATGGTCAATTAGGGCGAGTCGTGCGCATATGGTGAAGCTTTCTGGGCAGCCATGCCACTCAATGAGTAGTTCCATACTCTGACCCATGGTCAGTCAGACCCATGGTCAGTCAGACCCATGTAAGTTAGGTCCAAATGCTTACCTCATCTAGCGCTGTTAAGTCATCTGATTGGGTTAAGGTTTCTATTTAGCTCTTCAGCCCAGGCTCTATCTAGCCCGCTCGCAAAATGTTTCCATGTAATTTTAAGCCCTTTCAAGACAACAAGTCCTCGTCGTTTCAGGGAGTGTCGGCCACTCAAAGCAAGACTCTGGAAGATGCTGACATAAGACAGCAAAGGCGCAGGTACGTACTGTTCGGTGGTTCTTTGGACGGTTGGACCCCTACTTAACCCTTTTTTTTTTTTTAACGCACGTGGCGGGTCTGATCGGGCGAGTCAGCGAATCAAAACCGCAGGATTGCATCAAGCGAAATGAGATGCTTCGTGCGCTGGAATTCTGGGGGAGGGACTCACGATCCCCGATTCCGATTCTCCCGCACCGCGCCATCGCACCGCACCTCTCCTCTTCTTCTTCTCTCTTTAACTTCTGCAACCCACACCACACCGTACCAGGACCAGACACACGCCCACACGGCACTCTGTTTACACCCACTCTCCTTAACCACCAGCCAAAGTTTCAGATGCAGATCATCCATATGACCTCACTTCTTTGAGTCGCATATCGGCCGCACCCGCGGCTGGCCAGTCTTTATCGTCGTATATCATCTATTGATATATCTATCCTTCACCGGAGCCACTCGTTACTCACACCCACTCTCACTGTTGCCCGAGGGGGATCCTCTGGTTCCCCCCTGCCACTCTCTTTCACAATGCGCAGCGCCGCTCTCTCATCGCTGTCGCAAACACTGCTTCTGCTCTCCATCTCGTCGTCCGCGCCGGTTATCGTCGTCGCCGATGGCACCGTATGGGCCACTCCCCACGACAGTTACTCGTCGTCCGTCGGCGTGCTCGGCTGCAAGATCAACACTGACCGCGTCGCCTACTGGCCCGGCTCTGTCGACTGCGACAACCTCTGCCTGTCCCTGACCTACGACGACGGCACCGACCGCCGCACCGTCAAGCTCCTGCGCGTCGACCAGTCCCAGGGCGCCTACGATGTCAGCTACGACGCCTGGAACTACCTCTACACCGGCAAGTCTGCCAAGAAGGCCCCCGTCGCCGGTGGTCCGCTGCCCATGGAGTACAAGGAGCTGCCCGCCGACGAGTGCAAGGACCTGCTCCGGACCAAGGGCAAGCGGCTGCCCCTCAGCGCCTCCAACAGCATGAACTACCTCGCCAGCTGCCTCGGACAGCCCGACAGCTGGGTCGCCCGGAACTACGCCCTCTACAACACCCTCGACTCGATATGCTCCTGGGGTTACGACGAGGAGTGCGAAATCGACTGGCCCGCCGCGAACCAGCCCACCTGCAAGCACGCCCTCGGCATACCCATCGAGCTGAAGGACGCGCCCGTCTACAACGTCCAGTACCCCTCGGGCGATGTCGTTGTCGCCTCCACTGGCGAGAAGGTCTCCACCCCGAGCGAGAGCACGAGTCTGGCCGCCCCAACCCCGACACAGAATGGCGCCCCAGGCCGCAGAGTCATGACCCTGTTGATGGCCGGGTCCCTGCTATGGACGTGTCTGATGCTGAGTTCGTGTTGATGCGGACAGGATCCCGAGTGCTAGGTTTTTTTCTTTCTTTCCTCTCTTCTTCTTTTTTTATTATTTTTCTTGTCTTTTTCCGGAACGTCGATGCCATCATACGAGATACCATGTATACCCCTCTAGCACTCCCTCTTACCCACGTCTTACGACAATAATGCCACAATTCTAATACCCTTTGTTCTTCCTACCGTCCGTCTCCGCATGCTACCAAGGTGATCCACGCCGTTGACCGTTGAGAACCGACTCTCCAAGTCAAGACAATGACTGAGACAGCTTCATCTCGCAGAGACAACGGCCAAGGCCACACCGCACTCTCAATGGGGGTCAGAGGCCAAACGCTTCGTGGTTCGAAATTCTCGAGCCCCCCCGGAGGGCTGCTTGCTCTTTTTGTCTAATGCTCTTACAGAAAATTTAAAAGACAACGCTTTCGCCATGTATGTAATGAAATCTAATATCACACCCGGCACACCCTGGGATCGGAGGGGGTATGGCTCCATGGCCGACTTCCCCCCCAACCCTCCACTGTGGAGGGTTGTCATCCTATATCCTTTCGGGCGATGGATCGGCGACACTCACGCAACGACACCAACAACAAACCACCTACTTGGTCTTGTAGCCCCGGAACTTGTCCCGGATCTCGGCCTCGCTGAACCTCCGCGTGTGCCGCTGCAGCATCGCCGCCCGCTCCTCAATGGTCATGCCGATCTGCTCGCCCACCGGCACGAGGCGCCGCGCCAGGTGCATGTAGTCCTTGCGCAGCAGCCGGACCGTCACCATGAGGTAGTCGATGTCGTGGAAGACAAGGGCCTTCTCGCGGATGTACGTCTTCTTCTGCTGGAGGAACGACGTCGGGTGGTCGCGCCAGTGCCGGCGCGGGTTCAGGTGGTGCGACGTGTGGTAACCGTCGTTGTAGCAGTAGCGGTTGCTCTGTTTTTCCGGGGTCATGTCTGTGTTTAGCTATCATGGTTCCTATCGGCCGAGTGGATTGTACATGGGACCCTCTCTGTCTAATGGGAAAGGGTGGAAGAGGGGGAATGGGGGAGGAGGGGGGGGGGGGAGGTTCTTGGGCGAAAATGCTTACCGGCACATCGATCAGGGTGATGCTGGAGCGAAAGTCCGAGTCCGGCTCGTCGGCGTCGACGAAGGCGTGCTGGCCCCAGTTGCCGACCATGAGGCCCAGGCGGAGCAGCAGCAGCGGGCCGAGGAACACGAAGGTCGTGGCGCGGCTGTTGAGGCGGTACAGCGCGTAGAGGACGGCGTAGTTGCCGAGCTCCCAGAAGCCCGTCTTCCAGGCGTTCCGCAGCTGGCCCTTGCCGAGGAAGTAGCGCGGCAGGTCGAACCAGACGAGGAAGAAGAAGCGGGCGACGTAGCGGAGGAAGTCGAGGGCGTCGTCGCGCTGGTAGCGGATGGTGGTCGACAGGTCGTTGGGCCCGTTGCCCTCGACGTGGTGGTGCTTGACGTGGTGGTAGAAGTACGTGTTCCACGTGTGGCCCATGAGGGGGTCGGTGATGTAGGGGAAGGCGGCGTCAAAAGCCTTCAGGAGGCGGCCGGACTCCCGGGAGAGGATGCCGCCCATGTGGATGTGCTGGTGCATCATGAGGGTGTAGGTGCCCATGTAGTGGAACTGCAGGGCCATGTGCAGCACGCCGTGGAGGTAGCCGAAGCTGCGGAACAGCAGCAGGGCGCTCGGCACGGAGGTGGTGAAGTAGAGGAGCAGGTGGGTGAGCATCAGGACGTCCGTCTCGTGGCGGACGACGCGGCGCGCCCAGGCCACGTACGGCAGGACGACGTGCCGGTGGAGCGCCGCGGGGATCCGGGCCGGCAGGTCCCGCAGGTCCACGGACGAGAGGACGCTCGGCTCAAAGTCCTGGCTCACGGGGTCGTTGAGCCCCTTGAGTTTGCGGATGTCCTTTGCGTCCCTCTGGGACGACACACCACGACAGGCTTGTGATTTTGTTTGTTAGCTGGGATGGTCGGTTTGGCTTTGAGGGAGAGGGGGGGGGGCTGCTGGGACTAGGGGGAACTGGGGACTCACGCTCATCGTCCTTGTTGGACTTCTCGTCCAGGGACTCCTGGCTGACATAGCCCTCGTCGCCGTCGGCCGGCGCCAGGTGCTTGTCGTCGTACCGTTTGATGTCGTCGATGAGGTTCTGGAGAACTATGGTATCGTGAACCGTCAGGTCAGGGCGGACGGTGAGACTACTCATTGCATGGGGGGATAAGGAAGCCTCGGTTCGTGCCAAGCTATACGGAGAAAACAATTAGGTGTGTGAGGAGGTAAGGAAAGGGACAAGAACGGCTAGCTAGCAAGCAATCCATGTGACATATGTACGTGCAGAGACTTTTTTTTACGACAAACTGGGTCTTTTTTTTTCTTTTAGGGGGTTCAATGGAATGGGAAAAAAGTGGAATGACACGACTGCGGTTAAAGGAGGCGACCGGCGCTTTATTACGGGTACCCAATCTCGTTACCCATGTCGCAGTCTCTGTTTCGCTTCGTGGGAAATCCGGTAGTTGGGGGGAGGGAGGAGGAGGAGGAGGAGGAGGTCACGGACTACCAGCAAACAACAGCCCATCATCATTTTGTCAGGAAAACCACGGGCGGGTGGGTGGGCTGCGTAAGGGGGGGAGGGTAGGGGGGGTTAGGGGGAGGTTGTGTTCTATCTACAGGGTGTATATACTTTTTTTTTACAAAAGAGATAATTACGGGTAGGCGGTTCGTGGATATAGGAGGGACGCGACGTTGAACCCCCATCATCTAATTAAAGCATGCCTATTGTATTGTTACACTCAGCCCTCTTCAAGAAGAAACCAAAATCGACTTTCCAAAGATGGCGATGCGGGATGGGAATCGGGGTCTCTGATTGGCTCGGCAGCAGCTCCGGGGACGGGTTTCTGGCCTCTCGATTTTGGAGTGGCGTGTGCGCAAAAAAAGTGGTTGAGGATGGATGATGTGGCTATAACAGCAAGTCGCACGAAGGAATTACGTAGTTTGCCAGACCTTCTTTTTTTTTTCGTATCCTGTCAAAATTAGCTCTCAGTCTAGGTGAATTCCTTTCGCCTTCTGATTGATCGGATCATTGCTGGCATCACGAAGAGATGGAACGGAGGACGGGGAAGCCAGCAGCAGCAGCAGCAACACATGCGGAAGAGGCGCATAGGTACCAGTTAGTGAGAGACTTGGGGGGGGTCTCGCCTCACACGCCGCATGATGCACCCAGACCACACACAACCCAACACACACACATACACACACACACAAAAGGTACTTACTCGGAACCCTCTGGCCGGTCCAATCTCATCCGATTCTACATGTGGCCAGTGGTAATTAGCGTTCATCTCTCTCAAATCCTCCCTCCCTTTGCCTCGTGGCCGCCGGTTCTCTCTCGCTGCACACAAACCCCCCTTGCCCCCCCCTCTCCCCAATAAGCCACCGAGTTCTAGAACACTTCTTAGCCCGGAGAGGACCCTTGGGACAGAAATGAAAGCTTGCGTTGACAGCAGGCGCCGGTGTGTGGTGGATCACCTCACCCATGCACGCACCCTGAATCGATACCCTGAAGATGAAACGATGCGGGAAATAAACGGTGCACACGTAATGATGTACAGGGGGGGTAAAGGGGACGGGAGGATTTTCAGAAGTGGATTTCGCCTCAGAAAATCCATCATCCAGGCACGCCGCAGCTTCAGCGCCTCCGTCTCTGTCCCTTTCGTCAAAGAAAACGGGATGGGCATGTGTCTTCCCTCACCCTTCTTCGCCTACTAATTGAAACGGTTTAGCGGCAGGGGAACGGCCCGGGGCCGCGGGGACCGCAGCCGAAAGGGGAGCGCGGGATGCGGCGATGCCTGTCTAGCACGTCCTAGGCAACCGACCGGACACGGGGACCCCGCGGCGGTAGTTGCAGTGCTCGGGCGGCCTGTCAGCGCGGGATCCGTGGGCCTTGTTGTGCTGGCGATAGAGGCTAAGGTACGGATGAGGTAGGGATCCTCCGCTCTTGGCTCTTGAGCCTCAACTGGGGCGGGTGCTCTTGGCATCGTGGCGTCAGGTTGCGCATCATGGGTTTACCTCCCCCGCAGCTTTTTCTTCTTCTTCTCGTCAACCCCGACGCGACGTCTCGGGTGACATGTTTGCGTTGTACGGTGAAGTCTCGTGCGGCGGATACTGCCTTTCTGTATGCAGCGGCGGGGACTTGTTTGGATGGCTCATCGAAGCGCATGCTGATGTAACGTGTGATGTAACCCAGAAAATGCTCAGGGCATCGCGACATAGAAGCCAGCAGCTCAAGATAAGCGGTCGAAACTCCTCCCACGGGCCTCCATTCATCCAAACATCGTTCATCTCCTCATTGCTACCGACGGTTAGGCGTCCTTTCTTTTTTTTGAGTCTCACAGCTGGTGTTCAGCCTACCGTCATAAATGCTGTTTCCTCTTCGTGTTCGACGTCTTTGAGGTTGCTAATTCGGAGATAACACTGCAATCAGGAAACGTAAACAACACCTTTCAACACCGTGGGCGTCGTTTTGCGAGCAGTCGAAACTGCCAAATTACACCAAAAGTCTGTCAGCATAGACAGGAACCGCCACGGAGGGGGAAAAGTTTCCATCACGGGCCCCCCATGGCACACCAAGAACCCTGAGAATCGAACGCAATATATACTGAACAGGATAAGGCCAGGGCAAGGACTTCAGCGCATATTTATCCCAGGTCCAGCGATCCTCGACTTACGTTTCAGACCCCCCCCCCCCCCCCCCCGACTCGGTCCAATTCCACTCTACTTCCTTGTCCCCCACTCGGCATCATGAAACTACGTTCTCAAACCAGAGCCTCGCAGCGCGTCGACAGCTGCGTCGCCGCCCAAGACATGCACAAGCCCGCCCTCGGATGGCCCAGCCTTCCAGCAGAGCTACGAATCATGACTTTGAACGAGTTGAAGGGACTGGTATCACCTCACGAAAAGGAAATCCTGGCCAGCCTGGCCATCGTCTCGAAGGAATGGCGGCCCTTCTTCGAACCACTGCTCTGGCAGACCCTCACTTTCCGGCCCTCGGTTTCGGGTTCGGGTTTCCGGGGCTTCCATCGGCACATCAAGCGCCGGGGGCATCTGGTCCGGCAAGTCGCACTGCATGTGAGGATAGACGAGCCCTTTTACCAACCATGCCATGAGGCGGATCCCGACGTTGTTAGAATGGACCTGGAGAGGTTCACCGCCGACCTGCGGTCCTTCTCCTCCTATCTCGCCGACTGGCCCGGAGACACCTCGACGACCGGCATCGCGCTCGAGCTGGGTGTCATCAGCCAGAACGACGCACAGCACGGGGTTCCATCCAGAGATGGGCGCAGTCGTCGTCACCATTGCCGTTGTGTGATGAGACCCGACGAGACACAGCATCATCCTCGCAATCTTGGCCTTCTTAGCACGTACTCCATTCGCAAAGTCCTTGTTGTCAACGCACTCTCCGTATCTCCAACCTTGAGACCAAACTTGTCCTATTACACAATGGACGATATCAGCAAGTGGTTCCCGCGTGCCGAACCACTATAGCTACCTCTTCCACAGTCTGAAATTCATGACCGTACGCTGGAATGACTTGGGTCCACGAGTGGTTTCTTAAGCAAATGTTACAGACGGACGTGCCTATTAGCACGTGATGAATAATACACTAGACTATTTGTACCTAGACCCTGCCGTTTCCTGATTTACGCTGCGCCTTCTTCTTCTCTTCGGCTAACTCTGCCTTCTCCTTGTCCTTTTCTTTTTGAAGACGCTCCCTTTCCTTGGAGTTGGTCTTCTTTACATCATTGAGCTCATTCTGCTCCTCAAGCTTCTTCTTCCTAGCCTTATCTTTTTCTGTAGCAGTTGTGCCTTTTTTCTGCCTTTCGCGAGCCTCCCTAATCTCGTCGCGCTCTCTGTCCTCCGCAGCGTTTGCCTTCTTTTTCTGTGCCCTCTGCTTGTCTTGGATTTCCTTGATCTCCTTCTTCTCCTTGTCCACTCCGCTCGTTGTCGATCTGGAGCCGGATCCGCCCGTCCTTGTGTCGCTCGTCCTTGTGTTGCTCGTCCTTGTGTTGCTCGTCCTTGTGTTGCCCGTCTTCGAGCCGCCTGTTTTCGAGCCACCCGTCTTCTTGTCGCGAGCAAGTATAACGTTTCCAAAACCATCACCGAGGCTCTCGTCGTTAAGTTCCAAATCGCGGGTCAGGAGATTATGGGGTTCCTCGTTGGTCTCTAATCCTCGAGACTGAAAGATAGAGTCAATCTTGCTGGCCTCCTTTAGATCACGTGTCTCGAGGTCAGGGGAGTCCTCAAAATTGTCTAAATTCCGAGTATATATTTCATCGCTTGGATGACCGCTATCCTGGTCATCGCGAGCTTCGAGATCGGCAAAGTCGTAGTTGATCTCATTGCCACGAGTGTGGAGGTTGCCTAATCTTTCGGCCATGTCTTCATCTCGGGTTTCGATGGAATTCCGAGGATTCTCATCAGAATAGCTCGCTATACCCCCATCGTTCGCGAAACGATTGACGAGAGGTGCGGCAAGAACGCTTGGGATGAGCACAATGAGTAGGAGGGATTTGTACGAAGACATAATGAAGAGAAGATGGATGGCGAAATTCTTTTGGGATAGTTGATGGGTCTGGGGCAGTTTTGAGCTATGGTTTGACTTGGCTTGTTCGCTTCATGGCATTTTCTGTCTGGAGATCATCTTGGTCTTTTGTACTTTAGCCTCTATGCCAAAACTTCGTGCTCGGCTTCCCTATAAAGAGCATTTTTTGCGAATATAGGTGAATAATGACACTGCTGTACTAGCTTGAAGACCATTAAGAAGGTTAGGTTGGTAATCTGAGACGACCCTCACGTCCGCCCTGATTTTCTCACCTCGCCATTTTGGTACTTAGTCTACAATGTGCGTGATGGCTCAAAACGAGCCGAAATGCTTCGGATCCAACTTGAGTGTAACTCTGCAAGGCGCAATATCGATGGAATCCAGCCTGGCCTACAGTCTATTCAATGCAACTATCTTTGTAGGTAGCTCGAGAGCCGAAATGCTTCGGATCTAACTTGAGTGTAATTCTGCAAGGCGCAATATCGATGGAATCCAGCCTGGCCTACAGTCTGTTTAATGTAACTATCCTTGTAGTTAGCTCGAGAGCCTCAAGTTTTTAGGTTCCGGCAGTCATAGCAAAAGAAAGTTTCAGGGCTTATGCGCAGATTGAAGCAAAACCGATCTCGCCAACTGCACATCGTTTGCAGGGTGACAGCGCCTATTCCTTTCCCAGAACCCCAAAGTACAGACGAAATCATGTTTTAGCCTCAAGTCTAATGGATCTACTATGGCATATGGCAAGTCTTGCCTGCGGGTTAGGAATTGCCGCAAGGTTAGCCGAACTAGCCCTGCCCTTGTCAGATCTGACTGCCGACACTTTGGGATCGCCGTCCGCGAGCAGCTAAATATACTGAAACTGAGTTAAATGAGGCTGCACCTTTATAGTCTACCTGACCCATGAAGGAAACTTTTGCCTGCAACCACAGTAGTCGCGAGCCGCGGCATGCGGGTTCTATGGTAACTTTAGGCTTCGCGGGCCACGTCCATCTCCCGCAACGGGGTGCTGATCAGTACCAATCATGGCAGAAAAACAAGCAAGTTCTTCGTAAAGACAATTCAGAGTTTGCCGTGCTTCAAACACCTGGACCGTCTACCCCTCATAACATAGGGTCGAAGCATCCCTGTTTCTCGGTTATCTAACCGGGATCGAGAAGCGACTAAGTACGTGATCGCCGATTCGAAAATCCCATCATTTGCCGATGTTGGGAGATCAGGCACACACCCATGATACCCAGTCCCCTAGAGCTCGTTAGTCATGCGCACAGCGCTGTTCCTCGTTAATCAACAGAACGGCCCAACATCGTCCCGACTTTCACCTGTTCTGCTGGGGCTGTATAAATCAACCTGCTCCAAGTGCGAATGCTGTCGGCGTATGCCTTCGATTGCTCAAAGCATAATAGGTAATACTCGCATGTATGGAGGTTTTTGGCAACACCTTCAAAGTGATTTTGATCTGATTTGGAACAAATCATCTGCAAGGGACGGGAACCTGAAGGAAAAAGCTTGACCTTCCCTTGCCTGTATATGATTATCACGCATAGTTGAGCACCCTGCGAACCATATACTGCTGGGTATCAAGATGCTTTATCACTAACGATTACTAAACAGTGTGAACTATTAGCGATCGCAACACATCTGTTTTTCTCATCTTTCTGCTGGTTCGGTTCCAGCATTTCGGACAGATTCCTATATTGGATTCGTACCAGTTGATCTGAGTAGGCATATGCTTGATAACGAGAAAACACCCTAGAATTTGCATTTGCGGACATAGGTAGATTGTATTTAAAAGCAGGACGTACAGTAGGAATCAGAAAGCTGTCGATTAGGTGAGACAAGGCCTGTGGGCACGACAAACTCGCCTGTCTCTCCTGGCCTGGGAACTTCTAGCCACATAAAGGTTAATTTGGGGTTCTCAGACGGATGCGAAAGCTTCGTCCAGAGCACTGGTAACTTAAGTGCCACGAGCATCGCGTAGTTTGAGTAGGTCTAGCCGCCTAAAAGTCTCTCACCTCGGCCTCAGCAGATTTAGTAACCTAAAGCCAAAGTTCAAGGCTTCCTTTTGAGGCAGAGTATAGGTACGCAGCCTTTTTCTGTGGATGGCAAGGTGCACAAGGCCTTAAATTCGGAATTCGCCAGGGTATGGTGTATGGGTCAGTCAGTTCATTAGCTATCTGTAAGGGGAATGAAACGAAAGAAAACTGAATCGTGCATACAGCAATGATCTGCATAATGATCTCGAATAGACAACCGGGCGTCAGGGTACTGGGGGCAGAATAAGAGTTCGGGAGGGAGGTTGATGCCTTCAAGCCGAAATTCGGCTGCCGGTGGACTACGTTCACTGAGTTGATGCGCTTGGGCATGTCGAATGAATAGTCTTCGTCGCTGGGTCACCAAACCGGCATGTCAATGACAACCTTTGGAAATCCAGTCGTGACGAAGCTCGGAAGAACTGTTAGGGCTGCCACAGGCATTGGCTTGAAGATTGGTGTAACACTTCGTCCTGTGGTCTGGGAGTGGGAACCATCCAACACGACACCAACTGCATCCGCAATTTCCCAGCATCCATTACTTGACCGAACAAAGTGGGACTAGTTGTGTCCATTTCGCACTTATACCGTCCTGGACACGACGCAGTTGGACAGTGGGCCTCGAGATCGCGGCGCGTCGTTTTGCGCGTTTGCTCGGAATTTTTGTCACCAAGGCACCAAGCCGACGGCGAGTGTTGGAAATGGACTACTTGTTTGATAGACGAAGAGAAAGATGGATAGGAAGTTGGCTTCGTTAAGCGGAATTTACAACGACTTGGAGGCCTTCTTGACTCTTCCTTCTATATACCTTATAAATCTATAAATAACGTTATACCTATTAAGACTATTTGTTTCACTTAAGTGATCTATGATACCAACAACAGTTTATCTAATCATATGCCCTCATCACTTCAGTTTATTATTCACAAGCCTACTATTTTTTTGAAAACTGATCGTCTTCATCGATTGTGGCTGGAAAAGATGTGATATTTGACAGGTATCAACCACAACGCCTCCGCCACTTCATCAAGCGGAGGCGTCGGGCAGATTCCAGACACCTGCAGAGCTGCTGTTGAAGCAAACCGAAATGCGGTCCGCTATGTTGAGATATGGACCCATCCTCACTTTGTGACTGAGAGAGAAAGAGAGGGAGAGAAGCGAAGCGATAAGCACGGAGGACTTGCGGCCGCACACGGCGCACAGTAATCTCTTGATGCTCGATACAGGGTATTTTTCCTTCGGATTCTTCCAGCAACGATAAGACCCATGATCAAAAGTGCGACTGGCCAGCCAACCCAATCATCCTTTGTAACCGGGCCTTGATGATAATCCTCGACACGCTTCCAACTACGTTTGTAAAAAATAAAACAGAATCCGCTTTCGCGACAAGGGTGATTGGGTGATGAAAGAATGAGAACCACAACAGGTCGGATTGCCTTGTCTTTGACTGCCGGGCCGCAACAAGGCCTTCACTAGTCTCATGACCTGGACCGCTCGACCTGGGCGGCCTCGATGTTGGCCTCGAACTTCTCGTCCGTGATGGAAGGCGACCTAGCGCGACCGGGTGCCACGATGGGCCTGCCTCTCATTTGAGCCCACACGGTCTTGTGGGTAGGGTTCATAAAGAGAGTGTCCATGTCCTCGAGGGTCAAGCCTGGGATCTGTCAGTGTATGTTCACGGGGTCCAAAGCGAAAGGGAAGCACGTACCCTTGGTCTCGGGGACGTAGAAGAAGGCCCAGATGCCCATGAGCATGAGGATACTGCTGAAGAAGAAGTATGCCCCGTAGCCAAGGTCTGAGATCATGTACGGAGTAGATCGGGCGATGATGAAACTACCCAGCCAGGTGGTGGCGGTCGTGATGGATACTGCCAGCATTCTGATCTCCAGAGTTTGCACTTCGGACGCGTAGAGCCACGTGATTCCCTGCCACGTGGCGCAAATGATGACCTGGAACGGAGGCGTTAGCATCTTGCATTGTTATCACCAGATCAAGTTTCAACTCACTCCGTTGATGTACACGCAGGCCATAGCAAGGTATCCCCAGCCATCTCGGTTAACGATTCCAGCAGCAGCAGCTCCAGCCGGGTCAGCCTGCGATGGTGTTAGTTAGACTCATGACACAACACAGCCCGCGGTAGAAAACGCGGCGAGCTGGTGTTATTCGACGGTAATACCGCAGCTCAACCCCAACACTGACCTTCATTACGTAGCCCCCGATGTACCACATTGGAATGCAGCCGAGCGCGGAACCCCAGAGAAGACCCTTCCTTCGGCCAACTCTCTCGGCAACCCAGAAGGTGAAGAGGAACATGCCAAAGGTCTTGGCGATGCCGTAGAATCCGGTGGAGAAGAGCTTTGTGGACGTGCCAGAAATGCCAAGACTCTCAAAGATTCTAGGGGCATAGTAGGTAATGATGTTGACGCCTTGGTGGACATGTTAGAGTGGTCATCTTTTCGGGGGGCGTGACAAGGAGTTGGTTGAACGTCTTACCAGTGAAACTTTGGAGGAACATGAGTGCCATTCCGAGACCCATGCGGTTGCGGATGCCCTTCTGGAAGAGCTTCTGGAACATTTGCTTCCGGGTCATCTGGTTCGAGGTGCGCTCCTCGACCTGGGTGCGGATGTCGTTCATCTCGCGGCGGATGTACTCGTGGTCGGCAGGGAGACCACGGATCTGGACCAGGATCCTCTCGGCCTCGTCGAAATGATCGCCGCGCGCGAGCCAACGCGGAGACTCGGGGCACCAGATCATCCCCAACGCGAGGCCCAGGCCGGGCGCGAGCTGCAGGCCCAGGGGCACGATCCATTGGGCCTCGGACCTGACGTCGATGGTTCGGTCCGTGGCGTAGTTGATCCAGAAGCCCAGCATGCCGCCACCCTGGGATGCGATCTCGAAGATGCCGACCAGCCGGCCGCGGATCGAGGGCGGAGCCGTCTCGGCGATGTACACGGGGACCGTCAGGGAGGATGCGCCGATTCCAAGGCCGGCGATGGCGCGGCCGGCGTAAATCAGGTTCAGGTTTCCGCTTGCTGCGGTCATGAGGGTGCCGCCGATGAGGAAGACCACTCCGGCCATCATGACTGTTCTTCTGCGGCCGAACCTCTCTGCGATGGGGAAAGTGAGGAGAGCGCCAAAAAAGCAACCGGCCTAGATTGGACAAGAATGATTAGGTCGGGCCAATGGAAGTCGAGATTTTCTTTTTCCAGCTCGAAGCGGCCTTACCTGGAACGTCGAGACAATGTTGCCTTGAATCGTATCGCGAGTCGTAGAGGCGACCTGGTCCAGGGCGAAATCCCGCCGGAAGGAATCCAGTGCCATTGTGCCCCCGATGACTGCGGTATCATAACCCACTGATAAACCAACTAGGTCAGCCGCCGGCATTTCTGTAGGTTTTACACCCCTCCATCCGTATGCATCCGTCTGCTCGGGCCCGTGCCCCCACTTTTTCGCCGGACAAGGACCGAAAGACGCGCCGCCGTGTGCCCGGTCAAAGCCCTAACAGGGACCAAGCGACAACCGACACCATAGAACACATGGAAAGAGCTACATAGAGACACCTTGTAGTCACAGAACTTCATGGAAACCACGTACTAGCCAAGGCTGACATGCTGGCGACGAGCGCGATCAGGTGGATGCGCCAGTTCCGCACCTCTGGGGGATCTTGCGTCCCGGACGCGTGGGTGCTGAAGAAGCCCATGCTGGGCAACCAGGAAAGGGTTTCCTTGAACGTAAACGGTGAAGCGACTGTTCGTGGGAGGTAGGGGGGGGGCCGTCAGGGTGGGAAACACGCGAGGGGACGGGGATGGAAAGTCGGCAGACCGAGAGAGGTTGCGTAAGTGAAGCAAGAAGGGAACCAAGCGGTCTCGAAGAGGATCCGGCGGGGAGGCAAGCTTTATCTAGGCGGCCATGACGTCCCACCCACGATGAGCTTGAAATATACCTCCGTCGAATGGAGAGCCAGCATTTGGGACAGATTCTGCGGAAGGGTTTTGCGGTCCCGTGGATCGGCGGGCTCTACCCCGCGATAACACCCCCATGGGGAAAAAATGGGTGGTCGTCGTCAAAACTTGCCTTGCGTCTACTCCCCCCCACCAGACGAACAGCCGGCAGCACAGAACATCAGTCACACACACACACACGCATACACATACACAGGTTCAGAGACCACCCAAAGGTTGATCCCTTTTTTTTCCCTGATGATAACACTTGAGCCCCGCCCCCCTGCACAATTGGACGGGCTGGGCAGCAAACACTTGGCGTCAGCAGATGTGTGGATCAGCCAAGACAGACGCCGGAGAGGGGAAAACGAGGAACTTTTTTCGCCCTTTCTCTCCTTTTTCGCCTGACGCCACGGCGGAAAGAAATTGCACTTCGTTTGTTTCGTGGGCCCCGTCCGCCGGATTCCCGCCCTCTTGGGACCGAATGCCACACATCCCACTCGTCAAGTGCTAGCTCCGCGGGCAATCCTCGTCCAAACCATAGCGTGCCAAGTACCCTTTTCCGTTACAACTCAATGCACAGCCCGGTACTACAGACGGGAACTGTGAGGGGTAAATACTTTCCAGAGTCACAATGCTGGCCAAGTGGAATCGCGGTGTCCACAAGCGATGTCTCGAAACTTGGAGTGAGTTTTGCTTACAGGATTATCAACATCTACTCCATGTCTAAGCCGTGTCTGATTCCCAACGATGGAGAAAACCGTCTCACGACATGTCAAACATATCATTGAGGTTGAACTGAGGTGGGTATGACATGCTTGTACAATACTTTCCCCTCAGTTCTTGATAGGTCCTGGAGAAGGCATGGAAAGACATGCTGCTCATGAAACAGCATGGGGAAGAAAGTCCGGCGTCTGCATACGAGCCGATGACAATACCAGCCTCGAGGGATCGGGATTGCCGAGACGAAAATAAGCGGGGAGAACCGGAGGCAGGCTGCTTGACGTGCAGCTCGACTTGATATAACGAGCGTAGAACCAGAGGCAAAACTTTGTCAAACTCGACCCAAATACCAAAGGCCCGGACCAACAGAAATGACCGTTCTGCTCTGAAGTTGGATCAAGGTGTGGGTGGGCAAGCCATGACGGGACCGGGATGGGGACCGGGGGTGGGGGGGAGGTTCCCTCGGCTGGGTAGTTCATCTGTGCCCGGAGCGGGCCTGGATCTACCCCCAACCTCCTCATCGGTAGTCAAGTTTGAGTTCCGAGACCACGCGAGCCGCTGCGCTGTCAAGAAGCGGCTCCATCGCGAGCCACTCATAACCCCCGACGGCTTCGGGCGGAACACCCTAAATCTGCCTGATGGGCTCCTTGGTGCTGGCTTGGCTATCTCGCCCATCTCGTATGCGCCGTTCCGCCTCAAGATCTTGTTGCTGTGCAGGGCCCCGGGGTCCATTCCTCCCCCCCCCAAACGACCATGACGGGGTACCGACGGCCACGTCTGCCCAATTGTAGAGCAGCCCGGCTCTGCGTTGACATCCTGCTAACCGCCAATAGTCCCATGTGATGCCGCTGCGTGCGCGAGATCCCCGCATCGGAACCGTCTTCTGTTCTTCTTCTGTCGCCGGGGGGCCACATCTCTTGACGGCCGCTTGAATCACGACTTACTTCAGCCATGTTGCATCGGTTATACTTGCCAGCATGCTAGTCCACTTGGACATGACATATTCCCACATTTTTAGCTGTGCTCAGCCACCCCCGGCCTGGGGTTGATTCTCCCCTCTAGCTGGTGAAGTTGAAGATGGAGAACCCTCGTGGCTTGGCGCGGAGTTTTCAAGGGTTGTGGGGGGGAGGGGGGCGGCTTTTCCGTCGATATTCCGTGTCTCTTGCTTTCTTCGGCCGTATATGAATACCAGACGTGAAGGTTGTCGGTTGTGTGGGATGGCTCCCGTTCGACTGGTAACGTGTCAGGAACCACACCATTGTTGATGTCTGACGGCGTGGAATATGCCACTTGATAGAAGTATAATCAGAGTCTGAGTTGGCTCAGAATTTGATTGTAAGTCCTGAACCCATGAGTATGGCTGAAGACTGCTCTACGCCTGGGTTAGCCTTCTCAACCAGAGTCTAGTCCTCAGTATGCCAACATCATCGCAATGGGGTTTGCAAGCATCTCAGTCTTATCACCAGATCCTGCTCAGAGTCCTGCTCTTACTTGGACATAAAGACATCCGGCAGCCGCTGGTATTCCAAACGGCCAATGAACGCGGCTCCCGAATATCGTGTCGGCTCGCGATGCAGTCCATCACTAGCGCGTCCTAATGGGTGGCAGCTTGCTAGGGTCTTTGCATGATCTACAGCTGCACACCTCCCAATCAAGTCGAAGAAGCTGCCGTGGCTCACACACACTTCGGACAAGTTCCGAAAGGTGACGAGAGCATAAGAGTGGCGGTAGCTTTTTCGACGTCTTCCTACTGTCCGCCATGTTAACCTCTCGCACCACGCCCTCACGCGTATTCTGGCTAATCGTGACTCGGGCGTCTTGCGCTCGCTTGCATTAGTCGACTGCTGCGCCTCGATGTACCTCAGTTGACGACGACGACAAAGACGACGAGCTCTTTCAAGGTGATGTCGTCAACTGTCGGATCGGCGACGAGACCAGGATGCACCGCCTGGTTTGGTTGCAGTTAGAGGCATGAACCCTATGTTGACTCGGAACAATTGTACCTCAACTTGGTTCTTCGAGGGGGTAGCAACTTGGAAGCATAGCTGGAGAGTGGTCCGTGAGATACCAGTGAGCCATGAATTACAATCTAGAGTTGCGTGATGCTCAGAGGTGTGAGGGAAATTGTTCAGACCCGATGGCGGCATTCGAAGTCCGAAGTGGCGTAGACATGGGTTCTAAAGTTTTTCTTGTCATTAGTCGGGGCTCTTCAGCCTCTCACAGAGAGCCGGCAGGTCAACCAGACTTCGAAGATATCTCCTCGGATCGGTGATAGAACTTGGTCCGGGACCGTAAGCCTTGCGGTGCTATCAGGACGAAGAACGTGTCCTATTTACCTATGACTTCTTCGACGTGACATTGTGGAAAATTGTCAAGTTAGACTTCTGCAACGATGGCTAGTTGAATCCGCCAAGTCGCCTCGATGTTCCCATTGTCTTGAATCGATGTTGATGTCGAAGTCGAACTCAAGAGGCAATGTCCAGTTCGAGTTAATCCGGACTCAAATCTACAGAATGTGGCTTGTGGCGGTGGAATCCGCTGCCAAGCCCGTCGTCGTTCCCCAGAACTACTCCCGACATCCACATCCTCTGCAGTTGATTCTCCACATCCGCGCGAGTTGGCATTACTAACCTGCGTCCGGGAACTGGCTCCCTGAAGAGAGTCCACAAGTCGGCATGAGTCAGTGTAGCACAACGCAGAAAATTTTCATGGGGAGAGATTCTCGCCCCTCCCCTCAGACTCCCCCACATCGTGGAGTGGAAAAGGGAGGGGGGGAGTAGGGGGTTGTTGTTGAACCCGCCATTCCTCCCACCCCCGCGTGCGCGGCTTTCCCCAGCTTTGGCCATCCCATTCTCTGGACCAGCAAAGCAGCGGCCCTCCAACGCATTACAAGCAACCAGGAAGGAAATAGAAGGTCTTTGATTCACAAAGGGGACGGGGAGAGAGAGGATGTCCCCCACTGCCAACGAGCCCGCACGCGACTGTTACCGCAAGCATGCAGGAGATTAGTGGGACGTCGGCTTTGCCAAGTTACTCCCGACCACCGAGGCGATCGGTGAGGTCCAGGGAAGGATGTCTGACCTGCAAGTAAGTTCACACGACATACACGTACCCGTGCCGGGCCCCAGGCCGTTTATCGCCGCCGATGAAAGGTCGTCGGGCAATATCCCGACTCCCGAGGACGAGGTTGCTGCCCTCCCCCCCCCCCCCCCCCCCCCCCCCCCCCCCCCCCCCCCGCAGACCGAGAGGCCTGCACCCATCTGAGCAGGAAAACGGACGATCGTCATGCTGACCTTTGACCCCACAGACGCCGCAAGGTCAAATGCGACGAGTCCAGGCCCCGATGCAGTCATTGCGAGCGTCTGAACCTGGAATGCAAGTGGCGGCCGCAGAGCAGTATCACCGCCGCTCACTCGATGCTGGCAGCCGCAGGCCCTTCCGGGCCCGGCCACAGTCCGGCCGTGCCGTCCCATGCTACCGATGCCTCCGTGTCGCCGGCTGCGTCTGTCTTCCAGCCCATGCAGGCCGTCGATGAGATATTCGACTATGCCAGCTTCATGTGGGACGCTGGTGATGCCTGGCAGCAAGTCAACCCGGAACCAGGCCCGCAGATGAGCCTCGATGGACAGGTTTTGGTATGCTGTACCGGTCTGTTTTATATCAGTGAGAGCTAACATTGCACAGCGAACTCACTATGGAAGTCAGCCTCTGGGAGGTCGGCAGGCACCACTCATGAGCAGTCCGCCGAACCTCAGCTTCCCGAATCGAACTGCCATGGACGGCTTGCCTGACCCATCACCTATTCCCGATGCCGGCAGTCAGTCAGAGCAGGTCATGGCTCTGAATGTACCGACAGAAGATGACCGACTGATGGATTACTTCAGCCGTGTAGTCGTACCACCTATACTCGCCGAGGTCGAGACACAGAAGAAGTGGCTAGCAATCCGCCAGGTCGTCGTTGAGATGGCCGGCGCGTGTCAGATGGTCAAGTGGGCAGTCCTCGCCTTCTCAAACCTCATGTTGTCTCGCCGCGAGAGTACCTGGCTCGCCAGCCCCGAGGATCATTACCAGAAGGCCGTGTCGGAGGTGGCAGCTTGCGGCGATGAATCATCACCCGTGACTGAAGGCCACAGCTCCCGCCGAGAACACTTGCTAGCAACCCTCTTCTTTCTGAGCTACGTCGATATCCTGAGAGGACAGATCAAGGCGGCGGACTCCTTTTTGAAAAGGGCTTATGGGCTGTTCCAGCAAGGGGAGAAGAGCAGCTTCGCCGCCATCGAGAAGCAGTTCCTGCAGTGGATGCGCCTCCTCGACGCTCGCGCCGTCTCCGCCGGCGGGCAGGGGCTGCTCTTGTCCAAGGATGACGAGCTGCTCCTGGTCGAAGCATCGCCGGCGAGCTTTGACGGAGGCGTCGCCGACTCGGCGAGAGAGGACCTCGCCGACGGCGACATCGAAGACGTCTTGTTTCAGGTGCTGTATCAACCCGGAATCGTCTTCTTTCAAAAGGTACAGAGCTTCATGGGACGGATATCCAAGATCGACCCTTGGCACCGGTCCCGCGGCACGGTCGAGGACGAAACGGAGGTCATGAACATCGGGGCCGCCATCGCCGCCGATCTACGGACCCTCTACGAACAGCGGCCGCCGCTGATGGACTACGCCGTGGCCGGGAAGCTGACGGAGCCTCACGTCTCCCCCCATCTCGCCTTTGTCATAACCCGCGCTTTCCGCACCTACCTCGCCAACTACCACGCGAGCAAAGTCCACTTGCACAGGGTGGCGTACAAGTCGTTCCCGCTGACAAAGGAGGCGGACGACGCCCTGGGTCAGATCCGGCGCCTGGCCAGGCTCCTCGTCGACTCTCTGGACGCAGACAACTCGCTGCCGGTCAACATGCTTTGGCCTCTTCTGATGCTGGGCTCCGAGGAGCAGGACCCCCAAGAGAGGATCTGGATCAAGACGCAGATCCTGCGGATGGAACGGGTCGCCGGCAACGCCAAGATCACGGCCCAGGTGCTGGAGGAGGTTCAGGCGAGGCAGGATGCCGAGAAGGTCCGGGTTGACATTCGATCTGTCATGCATGCCATCTTCAACTCGTGCTTCGCAATAGTCTGATGCCAATGCGACACGGAACATTCACGCGGCACGCCGAGCACGCCAGCTTGCCCAAGTCGCCGTAGTCATTTTGGACGGTGGCCCATGAAGATTCGTCTAGGGTTCTTCCAAATTTCTAAATAGATGGAAGACAACCGATTAGCAGCTGGAGGCGGAATTTAGGTGTCACTGCTAGAAGTTGGTAAAATCTACAAGACCACGCACGATCTCGCAACAGTCAACACCAAACAAGCAAGCATCAGCACAGTTATTGAGATACCTAGTTAATTCAATATGCATATCACCATTTACCTTTTGCACCGATGAACCTCACCACATGTCCAAACCAACCCTTAACCCTTCAAAGGCACTTGCCCAACCGTACCATCGGCTAGAGCCGACAGGGCCGACATTAGCGCAGCCGACACGAGTGGATCCCGATCGGAAGACCCGCTTTCGGCCGTGATACCGGCCCATCCCCGATCGGGAGACGCATGCCTCTGGGCCGCATCGGACTCCTTTCACTGGAGCACGGCAAATTTGCTCACAACAGATGACCACGAAAACGATGGAATTGCGGGATGCGGGATGCGGAGAGTGCACCACACGAGTCGTTTGACCCTGTTCCCATCTGGAGACACCCCACAAGATGACCGACTCATTGCATGGGGCGGATTCATGCCCGTGGAGAGGGTCGGCTTGTCGGGAACATGTCACCCTGAAGGAGCCCCGCGGTTCGACATCCAGCGCGGGGTCAAAGACTCCGAGGCGCGGAGCTCTGTAAATACTTGTATTGTCCAGTTCCGTCACTCCTCACTCCTGCTCGCCTGCTCTCTAAACCGACTCCTTGATACCCCCAATTCCTGTTTGCTTTCCTCCCACATTTCCCAGAACCTCGTATCCATCTTCCATCACTCCCAGTTCAAACTCGTCACAATGGCTCCCACCAGGTCTTTCCCCGCCGGCATCCACGTCCCCAGTCTGACCTGGTTCGGCGACGATGCCAACCAGGAGATCGACTGGGACGTCCAGACCAAGCACATTGAGTTCCTCGTCAATTCAGGTCTCCACGGCGGTAGGTCACCATCTTAGTTCCCGACATCCTCAAGAACTCTCATTCTAACGCACTTGGCCCCAGTGGTATTGGCCGGAACCAACGGCGAGGCCGTCACCCTGACCAACGACGAGAAGGCCAAGCTCGTCAAGACCACGAGGGAGATCGCCGTCAAGGCTGGGCGCCCCGACCTGGCCATCACCATGGGCTGCGGCGGCCAGTCGACCCGCGCCGTCATCGAGGAAACCAGGCTCGCCAAGGACGCTGGCGCCGACTACGCCCTCGTTCTCGTCCCCAGCTACTTCCACTTTGCCATGAACGAGGACGCCATCGTCGGCTTCTTCGAGGAGCTCGCCGACGCCAGCCCCGTCCCCGTCATCATCTACAACTTCCCCGGCGTCGCCGCCGGCCTCGACGTCAACTCGGACATGCTCTCCCGCCTCGGCCGGCACCCCAACATTGTCGGCGTCAAGCTGACCTGCGGCGGCATCGCCAAGGTCGCCCGCGTCCGCGCTGAGTTTGATCCGTCCGAGTTCTTCGCCCTCGCCGGCCAGAGCGACTGGCTCGTGCCCGCCCTGTCCGTCGGCAGCAACGGCACCATCACGGGCGTCGCCAACCTGTACCCCCGCTACTGCGTCGAGATCTTCGATCTGTACAACGCCGGCAGGCTGCAGGAGGCCTCGGCCGCCCAGCTCAAGCTGGCGCAGATGGAGTGGGCGTTCGGCAAGGGGGGCATCAACGGCACCAAGTGGGTTGTCGCCAAGTCGCACGGCTACCCCCTTGCCAGCTGCCACTGCAGGCGTCCCTACCCCCAGTACACCGACGAGAAGAAACAGGCTTGGATCTCGGAGCTGGTGGCGCCTTTGGCCGAGGAAGAGGGTAAGCTGAGCCAACGTGCTTAGTTGTAGGGGCGAGGGGTGTACGTCTTGGAATAAAGGGTTGGAAGCATCTGATGGCATGTACCGGCGTTATTGGACATGAAAACATTCAGCAGTAGTTAGAAAATGGCAGATTGAATAAGTCAACATACCCACTTTTGGAACACCCCCTCATTTGGAACACCTAAAAATGCCTCAACCCCACCACCAGCCTCCTACTTCCTCCAACTTCGAACTATCACAACAATTTCATACCTTATGCAAATAACCTCATTTTTTCAGAGGACCTTTATTCCTGCCTTATGGCCCAGTATACCGAGTATGAAGTCAATCAGGCAATCCAGGCTGTTTCAGACGGCCAAAGCCTAAGGAAGGCAGCCCGCGAATATGGCATCCCAATTACCACCCTCCACAACCGTCTCACAGGCACCCAGGCAAGGGCAGCAGCATTTTCAGACCTTCAGAGGCTTTCCCCTGACCAGGAGGCTAAGTTGGCTGAATGGGTGCGAATCCAGCATGCCCTTGGTGTTGCCCCAACCCATCAACAAGTGAGGGCATTCGCAGAACGAATCCTCTGTGCTATGGGGGACAAGGAGCCTATAGGAAAGGGCTGGATCCATGCCTTTCTAAAGAGAAACCCATCTATCAAGGTCCAGAGAAGTCGCCTTATTGACTCTAGACGTGTTAATGGAGCATCTACTGAGGTTATCAGGGACTGGTTCAAACTCCTCGCCATACCAGAGGTCAAGGGCATTAAACCATCCAATAGATACAACATGGATGAGACTGGTATCCTTGAGGGCCAGGGATCTAATGGGCTGGTGCTGGGCATGTCTGAGACGAAGTCTGTACGCAAGAAACAGCCTGGATCAAGGGCATGGGTATCCATCATCGAATGCATCTCTGCCCTGGGCCATGCCCTTGATCCCCTCATTATATATAAGGGCAAGACAGTCCAGCAGCAGTGGTTTCCTCTAGACCTTGGCCCTTATGAAGGATGGCAGTTCACTGCAACAGAGAATGGATGGACTACAGACGACACTGCAGTTGAATGGCTGCAGAAGGTCTTCATCCCTCAGACTATCCCTCAGACTGCCTCCCAGGGCAAGGAGGGCCAGGAGGGCAAGGAGGAGGCCAGACTGCTGGTTGTTGATGGCCATGGGAGTCACACAACGACGGACTTTATGTGGCTCTGCTATATTAATAACATCCATCTATTGTTCCTACCACCACATACCTCCCATGTGCTCCAGCCACTTGACCAGTCAGTCTTCAGCCCTGTAAAGGCAGCCTATAGGAAGGAGCTTGGATACCTTAGTCAGTGGAATGACTCTACTATTGTAGGCAAGAGGAACTTTATAGGCTGTTATCAGAAGGCTCGTACTGCAGGTATGACGATGCAGAACATCAGAAGTGGTTGGAAATGGACAGGGTTATGGCCTGTCTCTATGGCGAAGCCTCTGATGAGCTCCCTCCTACTCCCAACAACACCAAAGCCATCAGCATCTTCAGATCAGGTCAGCAAAGGGCAGTCTGGAGGCAAGGAAGGCAAGGAAGCTGAAGGATGGGCATCTGCGTCGTCTGCAGTAGTGTGGTCGACGCCAAGGAAGATGAAGGATCTGGCTGGGCAGTTGAAGCTATTCACAGAGCTAGAGAATGATGCCTTCACTCAACGCCTTCTATTCCGGAAGGTGAAAAAAGGCTTCAGCGAGCAGGCCTATGAGCTGGCTACTGCCCAGCATAAGCTGGAGCTCCTGCAGGCCCAAGTCACCAATACTGCAGCAAGGAAAAGAAGGACAGTCCAGATCGACCCAAACACCAAGTTCGCCAATATTGAGGACATCCAGAAGGCTCAGATTGAGGCTGGCGAAAAAGAGGATATCACAGATGAATCCAGCGACTCTGATACCCCTAGTGAAGCTGAAAGCTGTATTGTGGTGGCATCTAGGCCTAGTCAATAATTAATTGAAGATGGTGGTGATGTTGGGGATAGCTTCATTCTGGGTGTTCCAAATGAGGGGGTGTTCCAAAAGTGGGTATGTTGACTTAGAAGCTATAATGACTGTACCTAGTCGTTTCGGTGGAGTGAGAACCATAAGCGGTGGATGCTTCTCTGGCTTCAACTTTCGCTTCTTGTTCAAGTAGAAAGGGCTTCTGAAGCGTTCTAGCCATTTCGATCGATTATTTTGGCCTCTAAATGGACATTGGTAATAGCCAGAGTTATTCAACCTCCTCCCTGAACCGAGTCCTCAGAGCTTTTTTGAAGATAGGAACCAAGAGTCTCCGAGTTCATTATCATCAATCACCACCCTCAGTGGTCATCCATGATATATATATGACCCGTAGGGAGTAAAACGCCACAGTTCCTTCTTTAAATCTTTGTGCTATTATTCACGTAAACTTAACCAAGCTGGTATTCAGTTCTTAACTTGGTTTAATTGTGGATTGCTTATAATGCTCCTAGTCTAAACTATTCTGATCACTGCCCAGTTTTTGACGGCCGGGAACACCTTACAATTATTACCCCCAAGTGACGAACTCCTGTTCATAGACTCTCCCAAATGTCCAATTCGAAATGGTCGCCTTAGACATCTTCCGTATGCTCGCTTGACTTGGCCTTGTTATCATCGAACGCCGTCTCGACAAACTTGGTGGAGGGCTCCGGGCGCGCATCTTGAGCGTAGCCGCTGGAGAGAGAGAAGAAAAAAGAAAGTTAGTATTCTACATGATACGAAAAGAATGGAGGGATTAGGGGCAAAACCACGTACAAAATGACATCCATCTGGTCCATGGTGAGACCCTTGGTCTCGGGCAAGAAGAAGAAGGCCCAGAGGGTCGCGATGATCATCCAGGCGGCGAAGAAGTACCAGGTCCCGTAGCCGAAGGAGCTGAAGATATACGGCATGGCCTTGGTAATGGCGAATTGGGTGGCCCTGAAACGTTTATCAGTCTATATGAACTTGTAGAAACGGGCATAACAAGGCTCCACTAACCAGACGACAAGAGCCGCATAGGTCCCGGTAAAGTTGCGGAGCGCACCGGGGAATATCTCGGCACTGACGATCCACGGGATACCGTTCAAGCCGAAGGACCAGCTAGGGGGGGCATGGTTAGAAACTCAAAAACAGCCTAGACAGAAAGTGCATCGCAAAACATACCAGATGGAATAGATCATGATCATGCCTGTGGCCGCTTTGCCGCCAGCTGCAGTCGAGGCGGACAGTTCTTTGCCGGCGGCGATGATGTCGGCGGGGTGCCCGATCTGCAGATAACGTTAGTCATCGTATTCATCGCTTTTACACGGAGTGGTAGCTTCTTCTTTACCTTTACGTACGTGCCCACTACGAAGAGGCACAGCGAGCAGATGAAAGAGGACAGGATGGCGGGCCAGCGTCGTCCAAGAAGGTCGATCAGGAAGATGAAGTAAATGATGGACGCAATGGCTGGAGTCCCAGTCAGTAAGAATAAAAAGTCTTCGCACGAACACGTATCATGTCACTCACCTTTGATCAAGCCGTAAATTCCGGTGTAGAGGGAGACATCCGTGATGCCGATCGATTTGAAGAGGGTCGGCGAGTAGTAGTTGATGGCTACGGAGGGATGTTAGTGCACCGGGACATCTCTATGCGGGACAGGGTTCGGGGCGACGTACCAGCAGCGCCGGAGAGGTTGTTGAGGGCAAAGGCGCAGAAGACGAGGACCAGGCGGTTCCACATGCCCTTGCGGCAAAGCATGTTGGCGACGCCGCGCAGATACGCCCACTGCCCGTTTCCGTACTGCGCGGAGACGGCCCGCTCCTCGTCGATCTTCTTCTGGAACATGTCGAGCTCCTCTTGCATGTCTAGTCATGTTTTGGTTAGGATCCGCTGCAAGAATCACGGTTGCGGAAGGGGAGAGAAGGAGAGAGAGGGAGAGATAGGGAGAGAGAAAACAACAAGACTCACATTTGTGGTCAATGGGCAGGCCTCGGAGACCCTCGAGGACCTTGTGCGCCCTCTCGGTCTTGTTCTTGCGCAGCAGCCACAGTGGGCTCTCGTGGATGAAGAAGCAGCCGGCGAAGAGGATGCCGGCGGGCGCGAGCTGGAAGGCCATCGGGATCCGCCAGCTGACGGGCAGGTTCGGGTCGATGGTCTGGGTGATGCCGTAGTTGATCCAGAAGCCGATGACGGAGCCGACCTGGTAGGCGACCTCGAAGAGGCCGGTCAGGATGCCGCGGATCGACGGTATGGATAGCTCGCCGATGTACGAGGGGACCGTGGCCGTGATGCCGCCGCATCCGACTCCGGTAAGGGCGCGTCCAGCATCTTACGTGTCACTGGGTTAGTCCCGTCGGTCTCTGGCTTTGCAGGGCTCCGTGAAGAAAAGGGGTGGTGGCTTACAGATGAAGGAGAGTTGATCCGTAGCGACAGTCATCAGGATGGCGCCGACGAGGAAGATGACAACGTTGGCCTGCAGGGTCCATTTCCTGCCCAGGCGTTCGGTGACTGGTGCGCAGTCAGTGTTTCTGTCCCCCATCCCAGTGTCGACGAGTCCGTACTGAAGAAGCAAAGCACCGCGCCGCCCAGGGCGCCCGCCTGGAAGGCCGACGTGATGTTGCTCGAAATGTTGTTCGAGTTCTCGGCGTTGATGCCAAAGTCCCTCTTGAAGCTGTTGCGGGCGATGGTCGTCCCGATGAACGCCGAGTCGTATCCGAAGCTGCCAACAAACAAAACAGAAGCACGAGTCAACAATTTGCCGCTTCTTTCGGTCGTTGTCTCTCGTTTCAAAAAAGGTTCAAGACTCACAGGAACGAGCCGGTTGCGATGATGGCGGCTTCGGTGTAGAGCTTCCAGTTGTACACCTCCTTCGGCGTCGGCCGGTCCTCGACGGCCTTGAAGCCACCCATGACTGCGATGCCGTGGTTGTCTGAACTTACTGAGCTGCGGAGCGGTCGTCGACGCTGGTTGTCGATAGAGGGTTGCGGGTTGTTGAGCGCGCACACACACACACAAACACAAGCTACATAGACACACGTTTGTACGGGGCTCCGGCTGGCAAAGAGTATTTATCTTGCTCTCCCCTTAACCACCACGTCGGATGGCACATCCCCACGGGGTACACAGTGGAGCAAGCATGGAGGGCTTTTGGAGTTTGGCTCACTCGTCACTGCGCGTGTCTGTAAAGGCCACAAAGGAGGGGGGGCCGGGTGGTCAGATGGGGGAATGCCTGCTAGTTTGACTCGCGCTCCCGGGGTCTTGACCAACAGAACCCGGGTTCTCTCGTCGGAAGTCGTCCGTGGTCGATGTCAGGGACGGGTTTGTCACCCGAGCAAGTGGATCGGTCTCTTCACGCTAGGTAGTAAATCGGGGAAGGGAAAAGAAAGGAAAATTCGTCTTTCAAGTAAACGCTTGTCAAATGTCGGTTGTTTTTTCTGCCCGAGTCTCCTCAGAACCAACCCCATCAGCTGGTACGACATGAGAAATCCTTTTCGATGACAGGCTGAGTGATGACCCGGCGTTCGATCGTGAGCCGTTCCTCTGCTGGCCCCAATACATTGGGTACTGGGTTGAACCGGTAGTGCTCTCATGGGGTTGTGCGGCGCGCCATGGCTTCCGACACGCGAGCCGAGATGCGACCCGACGCAGGGTACCGAAGATCGTCTCCACACCACACGTGGGAATCCGATGAGCGTTGATGAAGGACCAAGTTTCCGGGCCCGAGGAGCATCGAGGTGATCTCTCGAACGGTCAAAGCGACATTGGACGAGCCAAAGAATGCCACCTATGATTCCCCGAGCGCCGTTTCCGTCGGATGGTGTACGTTTCCGCGGCCATTGGCCTCGGTTGGCGTCGTCAGCTCGGAGAGTCTTCAACATACATGACCTTGACTTTAGTGACCCAGGACACCAGACCCCCCATCCTCAAGCATGATACAAACAAAGGACATTCGACATCTAACACCTCCCACAAGACAAGCGTCAAGTCGTTGCTGGATTACCGAAGTGCTTAGGTGAACGAGAAACATGGTCGGATAGCTGTATCTGGCTTCCTCATGACGAACAGCAGAAACCAGTGTTGAACCGTCTTGGTTTGCGCCCGATCTAATTCCTGGGCGTCTAGGTAAATAATATATACAGTGTATGTGTTGAAAATATGTTTACATCATTAGTGGTCCCCAACGTCAAGATTGGGATCGTTATTAGGTTATGACTAAGGCTGAGCACGGGGTGGAGGATCACTCCCAAAGCCAGCTGACGAAGCGAATAGGACCAGTCTTCTTGACTTCTGGCTCCTCGGGATACGCATCAGCCTGCTCGATAGCATCGTGGAGCGGGATGCTGTCCAGAGAGACGGCCTTGGTCTTCTTGACGAACTTCCAGATGAGGAACGCCAACGTGACGAGCGGGATATCCCTGCACGTCAGTTAGCATGATGGCGGCTACCAGCCTTGCAGCACCCTGCAGGAGCAAGAGGGAAAGAACAAAAGGACAAACACTCACAAGTAGGACGAGACGAAGCCGCTGGCGCTCCAGTTGCCCTTGGTGAAGACCTCGAAACCGCTGGTGAACAGGATCACGATGCACATAAACAGCGCGACGTGTGAGCTGTAGACTGCAGATCCCCAACCCCCCTCTTGGTTAGCTAAATGTTTCTCAGACATGCAGGGTAATCCGTTGCTTACAGGTCCACGAGTTGTTCCAGGGCAGCCTGTCAAAGTCGATTCCCTGCTTCCTCATGGCCTTCTTGAGGCGGATGTGGTTGAACAGGATGGCGGACCACGACACCAGCACGCCGGCGGCGGTCAGGTCGACGAGCCACCAGAAGACGGTCAGCGCGCCGTTGGACAGGCTCATGAAGCTGAGGAGCATGAAGCAGGTGAAGAGCAGGACGCAGACGTAGGGGGTGCCCCAGGCGGTGGTGCGGAGGAAGATCTTGGGGGCCTGCCCCTTGAGGGCGAGGCCGAACAGCACACGGGTGCCGGCGAGCAGGCTCTGGTTGGAGGCGGACCAGGCCGAGGTGATGACGACGGCGTTGACGACGCTGGGGATGGCGGGGATGCCGGCGGCGGAGGCGGCGATGACGAAGGGGCTCTGGGCGGCGGTGCCGTAGGCGTCGTCGAGGCGCGGGTCGTTGCTGGCGACGAGCATGCCGACGACGAGGACGGCGAGCATGTAGAAGAGGACGATGCGGGCGAAGACGCGCTTGCAGGCGCGGGGGATGGCGCGGCGCGGGTTCTGGGTCTCGGCGGCGGCCATGGCGAGGGACTCGACGCCGGCGAAGGAGAAGACGGCGCTCGTCATGACGCCCCAGTAGCCGAGGAACTTGCCCCAGTCGCCGGTGGCGATGTGCTCGACAAAGGGGCCGGGGCTCTGCCAGTAGCGGAAGCCGATGCGCGGGGTGCCGGGGACGCCGCCGAGGTCGATGACGAGGCCGAGGATGATGAGGAAGACGACGAGCAGGATCTTGAGCAGGGCGAAGAAGAACTCGACCTCGCCGAAGACGCGGATGAAGGCGATGCCGACGACGAAGGTCAGGACGATGAAGACGACGATGAAGACGGAGGGGTTCAGGTCGGTCCAGAACTCGAAGAGGACGCAGATGGCGGTGATCTCGGAGGGGATGGAGAGGATGTTGCCGTAGACGAGGTTCCAGCCGATGGCGAAGCCCCAGGCCGGGTCGACGAGGAACTCGGCGTGGCGGACGAAGGAGCCGGTGACGGGCAGCAGGGCCGAGACCTCGCCGAGGGCGAACTGGACCGCGCAGACGATGAGGCCGACGGTGGCGTAGCCGAGCAGGGCGCCGAGGGGACCGCCGGTCTGGATGGCGCCGCCGAGGCCGAGGAAGAGGCCGGTGCCGATGGCGCCGGCGATACCCAGCATGGACAGGTGGCGCTGCTCGAGGCCGCGCTTCAGGTCGCGGTCCTCGGTGGTGGTGACGAAGTCGCCGTCGTGGTCGTCGTGCGGCTCAAAGGGCCCGCGCCGGGACGACTCGGCGGCCTCGACGTCGTCCGAGGTGATCCAGGCGTGGCGGGTGGCATTGGTGATGCCGGGCGACTTGGCGCCGGGGAACGAGATGGTCTCGGTGCTCATCGTTTTTTGTTTCCCTGCGGTCCGTCCCTCTTTTGTGGGGGTTTTCCTCTTTTCTCCTCTTAGAAGCTTGGCTGGCTGGCTGTCCGTCCGTCCCTTCACTCCTTCACCGATGGTCTGTCCGGGCTCGCGGTGTGAGAGGTGAGAAGGGTGGGAGTGAGAAGGCGAGAAAGAGAGAGAGAGTGAGAGCGAGAGCTGGACCGCGATAAGATCCCAGACCGAACCGTGTTCAGTCGTGCGCGCGCCGCGGGAGACAATTATTATGTAATGATCTGGCCGGTTTTGTGGACGGGCTGATGGGACGTACACACCCGATGAAGACAATTCAAACCGGAACCGGAGGACTGACTCTGATTCTGACTTTGACCCTCTTTTCAGCTCAACAGGTCGAGCGAGACCTTTTCTCTGCCACGTCGATTCCCGTTTACAAGAGCGACTCTGGCCCGCGGAAGAGAAGCGGTCCGGACAGAGAATCGAGGGTCGACAGCACGAGGGGCGGTAAGAGGATGAAGAAGAGAAGACGAAGAAAAATTCCCTCTTCGTCTTATCGTATCGCGAACTCCATCGGGAAAGGTGAGATTTCTCATTTGATGGTGCCATTGCGCCAAGCGGGGTCTGGTCCACCTCGACTGCGAGCGCGTTACTGTTGGTCTGAAGAGACCCTGTTCTGGGCCTCCTCTGCAACTCTCTGGACAGGTAAGCAGGGGGACACTGTCAGCTTGTCTGATCACTCTGTACTCTGTACTCTGTACTCTGTACCATTGCGGTGGTGGTGCTGGATTACATACAACAAACTACAAGGTTGCTGCTACGTTATCATTATCTGAAACCGAGGCACTTGTGCCCGTGTCGTTTGGATGACTGACTCGCGCGTGAGACGGAGGCTTGGGGGAGGGTATTTTTTTTCTTTTCTTTTCTTTCTTTTCTTTTGGTTTATTCCACTGTGCAGGTTTGATGCTGCTTTCTCTTTCTACAATTCACTCGGCTGGAATCTCGTCCGTGATCGAGGTTGAAGGGCAAATCTTGAAAGGGCCAGGATGTTGTCTTACTTGCATGCCGTTTAGCCGGATAGAGAGAGAGAGGTCCCCTACCCTACCAACCCCCTGTTTCGATATGGCGTCTGTACTTTTTCACTCAGCAGTCATCTTGTACTGAGTGCTCAGTGACTCTTCACACGGGATTTCTTTCCAGGCAGTGAGTGGTCAAGTTCACTCATCGGATGCTTTCATCAGTCGCAACTCAACAGCGAATCCCCCAACCCAGGGTTACGCCCGGCTCGTCGACAACGGACTCAAGAACGTATTGCGAGTTGCCATTGTCATTTTTACCGTCCATGATACCACCCGACTTTCCAACCTCATGAATCCATTCCGGCTATTGCCCGTTTCAACGCTAACCATGGTCCCTCTTAACCATCACCAGGATACAACACAATTCGGTAGGGAGGGGGGAGGAGACGACTGACTAGACGCTTCACACTTCTCTCTCTCTCTCCCTCTCTCCCTCACCTTCGTTCTTCCATCACCAACTTCCTCAGCCACGCCCCCGACGCGTATCAACACGCACGGCGCCGTAATGCTTCAGGAACCGGCCCCAGACGACCTCGCCCCGCTCGGCCTTGGCGATCGGCCACAGCACCCGGCCCGCGCCGTCCTCCCACCCGATCGGCCGTTCGCCGCCGTGCGAGGCCTCCATCTCGGGCGCCGCGCTCATGTACCCGGGGTCCACCGTGTTCATCGCCACCCGCCCCCGCCTCCAGGCCCCCGCCGCCTCCGTCTCCGTGATCATGTTGAGCCCGGCCTTGGACATGTTGGTGTGCACGTGCTTCCCGTTCTTGGCCGCCCCGTCCCGCCGCCGCTCGAAGAGACCCTCGCGCGACGAAACGTTGACGATGTGCCCGCCGCCGCCCTGCCGCATCAACGGCAGCAGTTCCCGCACGAGGATGAGCGGCACGAAGGTGTTGACGCTGTGGGCGGTGATGATGTCCTCGTAGGGTATGTCGGAGAGCGACTGCACCCAGGACGAGGGCGGCGGCGCCGGTGGCGAGGACACCTGCAAGTTGGACATCGGAGCATCGAGAGAAGGCGGTTCACCATCGGGCGAGGAGTCTGCGGTGAGACATCCAGCGTCGCCACCATCCACTCCGCGAACAACGCCCGTCGCGCCCCCGCGGACCCGGGCCGCGTAGCCATGCCGCACCACCACTCGCTCGCCGGGACCTCCTCCGCCCGCCGGCGGCGGCAGCAGCAGCAGCATCTGCTCCCTCGCGATGGCCTCTCTCTCCCTCTCGACCGGGTCCGTCAGCGTCTGCGCCGCGTTGTTGATCAGGATATCCAGCGTCCGCCCTTCCCGCGCCAGGATCCCCCTCGTCGCCTCGACCAGCGCGAAGGCGTCCCGCGCCGTCCGGAAGTCCGCGCCGACGATCCTCAGCCGGTCCGCCCACGCCTCGAAGCCGAACTCGGCCCGGTACCGCGACAGCGCGTCCTCCGGGTAGCGCGACGACGCGATGACGAAGGCGCCGCAGCGCAGCAGCCGCAGCGCCGTGTGGAACCCCAGGTTCGTCCGCCCGCCCGTCACCAGCGCCGTCCTGCCGTGCAGCGACAGGTTCTCGGGGAGGGAGAGCGCCCGCTCGGCGAGGTTGAAGTCCCCGCAGGCGCCGCACATGGACGGCAGCGTCCTGTGCGGCGTGTCGAGGACCATGTGGCAGATGTAGCACGTCCGCTTGCGGTCGGCGGCCGTTGTGTGCAGCGTCGGCATGTGCTGCTGGACCTCGTCTTGGCCGTCGTCGTGGGCATCCGTCCCGGGCCCCTGGGCGAGTGTCGTCTTGATGGCCTTGATCATCTGGTCGTAGAGCAGTTCCTGAACCCCGAAGTGTCCTCTTACCCCAGGCCAAAGACGGCGAGCGATCTTGCGGGCACGAGGCGACGAGAAGGGAGGCATGTAGAGCGCCACGAGGCTGGGCAGCTGCGGCGCTCCCTCCTGTTTCGACACCTCCAAGTCGGCCCGGAGCTGCGTGGCCACGTCCTCCGCCCTCGCGTTGTGGATGAAATCGTCAAAGTCGGCCGGCTCCAGAAGGACGCCAGCCAAGGGCGCTTCGGGGACAGTGGAGGAGGCTTTCAAGTCCGCGGCCAAGGCGGGGAACTCGGTCTCGATCCAGCGGATGGCGCACATGAATGACTCGAGCCAGCACAGCTCTTCAGCCGGGGTCGGCGCGATGTCGTCCTGCCTGCGAATCACCTGCCTCCTCGAGGACGTCAGCCGGTGCAGCGGCCTATTCGTCTCGGGTGCGAAGACTCCCTTCATGCCGTCAGTGGCCTTTTGCCAGTCCACGACGTGCTCGACGTCCTTGTGCTGGGCCTGGTCGGCCACGGCGTCGAAGAGCCGGAAGCACCAGTCGTACGGCACCAATATGGAGTGGGCGTAGCGGAAGGTGTACTTCAGCTGGCCAGGCCGGCGAGCGTGGTATTTGAGTTGCTGCTGTATGTGTTGGAGGTTTTGCCTTGGGCTCTGCGGTGCTTCGGCCGTCTTCAGGTACGTAGGGTAACGCTCGTAGACGTCGGCCAGGTACCTCAGCTCGGTCGCCTTTTCCTCGTCCAAGCGACGCTGGGCCTCGAGAAGATGGGGGAGGATGCCGATGCAATCATTCACCGTCCACTTGGCCGCCATGGAACGGACTGACACCGTCTTCGTGTGGCAAAAGCTCGAGAGTTCTTTGGCCGTCTCTGGTAGGTACTTGGACAAGGCCTTCAGAGTAGTGCCTTTGCCCTTGAACCGCCCCTGGATGACGACCCGGTGGAAGAAGGCCGTCTTCAGATCGTCCTCGAGTTTCTGCTGGAGCTGCTCTCCGGTCATGTTGAAGTTGGCGCACAGCTTGTCGGTGTATGCCGGCTTGCGGACGCTCGACGCCAGGAACCGTCCCTCCGACAGCAGCGACAGCTGGTTGAACGCAATCCACAGGGACCTGAGTCGAGAGAGATCTGCTTGGCGCAGCATCGGCCAGGCCACGCTGCCGCGGATCGCTGCGCCGAGTGATGTCCCATTCCGATAACTCGGATAGGGCCGCTCCCTGAGGCCGTACCCTGTTGCGAGCAGGTCCAGCACCCGGTGCAGGGGCAGGTCGGCGAGGATTGGCTCGATGAGCTCGGCCGGTGTGTTGGCGAGCCCGGAAGCGATTCGAATGATGCGGCGAGGGGGTATAGACACGGATGACTCCATCGCAAAATGGTGTTGTGGCCGGGAGCCAGTGTGACTTGACGCAGTGTGGTGTGTTAACGATAGAAGCCGAAAGCATGAAGAATCAATCAAGAATCCAATGCCATAAGTATTCGCGTTCCAACAAAGACCAAGGAGCGACCAGACGGTGACTCAGCCCGGTGGTCGTCAAAAGGGCGTGGAAAGCTAGCTGGCTGCATGTCAAATCGTGGCCTTATCCACAATTGCATGAGGTGACTTTGCTGCCTAAATCAATCAGTGGGTTCGGTCGGCTGCGGTCGACTTTGTGTTTGGGTTCCAGCATGTGAGTGAGAGCGTTGCTCACAGAAGATGCACGTGGGTGGGTGCCGTCAGGGACTGTGAACCCAAGTCTGGCTGTCGTGATGCCGATCATGCCACCTCATCTTCTGGGTCCCCGGGCGACTCGCACATCAACCTTATCCCCAGGCGAGTGAGTGGCGCTGGAGTATGTTTTGAGATTAAAATAAGCATAACCAGGACGCACGTCGCTGTAGACAAGCCGGTCCTGTAGTCTGGGACAACTCGGTGACAACGACCGAGGTCTAGAGACGGGCTGGCGGACAGCTACGACTGAAACCCCCATGCTGTCACCAGAAGGCATATATATATATATATATAGAGCGAGAATAACCGAATCAGTTTAAGCTTCTTGAGAAATGTCGGGGGTTTGAAGAGCTTTGCAAAGTTTTGGTCGACCCATGACCCTCCGTCCTCGGGTTTCTAAAATCTGTTGGAGGTGGATTCAAGGAGAGAGAGGCCGTCAACTCATGGGATTCCCATCCGGTCCACTTCACACACACTCTCGCGTATTTTTAAAACCCTCCCACCCAAGCTTCGTCATAAGCCCCCCCTAAGGCCAGCCTCGGCGACGGACTCATCAACAACCCATGATCGGAACACTCACGGTCTTCGAATCACTCACTCAACTCAGCCTCCGTATACATTTGACTCTCGCGCTTTGATCCTCTCGAGGAACGATGCAGCCCCCCTCGCACGCGCGCTGGCGAACGGGCCTCCTTTTCCTTCTTGCATCTACGTTTGGCTCCAACTTAACATCAGTAGCGTGCGCACATCAGACGGCCAAGTCTATCTAGCTGGGTATGCAGGTGCCAGACTTTGTTGACATCAGATGGTTCGCCGATTGCAAGCGACGACTGTCGTCAAAAAACACGCTCGCGGGACTGCACTTTCTCATTGGAGCTCCCAACGTGGAATGCGGCCTTCGGTTCGAGGGTTCCGGACCCGGATTCTGCTTGATGCCGTCCGATGCCCGTCACTGAGGAGTTGCAAAGTTTCGGCTGGGTTCCTGTCCACGTCAAACGTGCGACGAGCGATATGAGGCAACAAAGACGTTCTTTGTTATCATGCTTGTATTATGCTGGACGGACAGCATCACAGATGCCTCGCGGCCGTTACTTAAGAGACAAGAATCCACCCATGGCCCGGCGGACGCACGCCTCGCCGAGTTCATTATGCAACTTCAACTTCCCCACAACCGGCGAATGTCCCTCAGCCTCAATCGGAATGGATGCATGCCGATGTGGTGGGAGATGGTCATCGCCAGTCGCCCGATTCTCTGAATCTCATCATCCTGTAGCGCGTTCCCTTCAATCGAGGCCGCAAGCCTGGGTGGATGGCCATGAGTGTGTGGTGCGCACGTCACTCACGGTGACGGCGAAAAGAAAAGTAGTGGGGGACGCAACGCCATGCTCGCAAATGTGCTTGACCAAATCAAGTCGTCAAGAGATCGGTTGTCCCTACCAAAACGGGCGAAAAGAGCGTTTCCAATCCGACATGTTCCGAAAGAAAATGGCAGCCTTGGCCACCGAAGAATGCCCTCACTCGGGTAGAAATGCTAGCGTGAGATGCGGTATTTGAATACGACGGAGCCCCTATCACGGGGCGGTCGATATCGACTACCGGCGTTCCGGCTCAAAGGGGTTCTCGCGCTGGTGGGGTTGGCGGTCGGCTTCGAATGGATTATCGTCTCCTCGCTGGCCGTGCGGCTGCCAGGCGCGCGGCGGCTTGCCCATGGTCGGATGATCATCGACTTCACCGTCAATCTCGAGGGAGATTGCGTCCTCCTCTTTGCGTTCGAAGCGCTGTCTTCTCATGTGAAGGTATAAGAGAAGCGAGCCAGATCCGAGGATTAGTACGGCGCTGGGAACCATGCGTTAGTTTGTGTGTTGGACCCGAAGTAGATGCGCAATGTGACGGCAACCTTGCGGAAGACTAGGGAAACAGAGGAAGGAAAAACTTGTGGAGGGAACGGGTTGGCAAGTGAGTGGCATGGGGGACCTACGCTGTGACACCAACAGCGATACCGATGATCTTGGGCGAGTTGTAGGGTTTCTCGCAGCGAGGGCTGTTGTCATCACTTGCGCATTCGCGCGCGGCGATATAATGGACTGCGCGGGCGATGGGCGCCAGAAGGCTCGTGGAAGTGGTGGAGGAGGAGGCACTCATTTTGAAAGTTTCTGAGTGTTGAGATATGATGTAATGCGATTCGATGGGGGTTCGGCTTTCGGGTGGGTGTCGCGATTACGGCTTGTCTCGGTTCCAATTCAATACAAGAAAATGGTTCTTTTCGGGCCGTGGTGATGTGCGTGATTGCTGCCGTCCTTCCTTGTATCCGTTGCGCTTTGCGACCGTGTATCTGTATGGTGTTTGTTGTGGTCGCGAACTTGTCTTATTTTCTTCGTCGAAACTCTCAGTTCGGCTGCGGTGGGCAGGCGGTGGTGACGAGATCTCGTTTGCAATGAGTGGATTCCCCCCGTGTCGTTTGTGTGGTGAAACCGGATTTCGTGCCCCTGTTGCTGCTGCTGCTGGGTTCTCTCGTGTCTGCAAGGAGTGACGTCGATGGGGGAAATGCCGAATACACTATCCGTACACGCACAGTTGACGACAGAACAAAAAGTGGCGATCGCCAAGAGAGAGAGAGAGATTGGAGATGGAGAGAAAGAGTGAGAGAGCGCGCGCGAGAAAAGAGCAGACGCGAAAAAGGAGAGTTGTGAATTAGCGAACGTTTGAGATCGTCTGAGGTGTAGGAAGGAGAAGCAGGGCCGAGGGGACGATGGGAAGGGTAAGGAAGGACCGGACGGGGATGGATGGATGATCAGGAACGGGAATGGGAAGGGGCCCAGGCAAAGGAATGGAAGGAATGGAATGGACGGATGGAATTTCGGGAAAGGGGCCCTCGAAAACACGGGGAAAGTGGAAGGAAGGAAGGTGAGGCAATCTGCCACTCTCCTGCCCGTTCAGGGGAGGGGCGCGTTCGTCTCAGGGTCCAGGGGTGAAGAGCGAGGCAGGCACGGCCACGACCGCGACGAGATATGACAGATGCAGGTACGGTACGCCTCCGGACAGCAGTGGCAGCAGCAGGAACGCCCCTCACGCATGCGACATACACCCACTCAGTGAGTGTATCACCATCATCCATTCACTTACTCACTCGCTCACACTTCACTTCCTCACTCTGCTCACTCACTCGCATTACCAGCATGACAAGCATTACAAGAAGGCGCCAGAGACAACGGGGGAATGTGGCTGTGTTTCACTCATCTTCCTCTCTTCTCCCCAACGCCGACTGACCCGGACATTGGCTGGCATGATTGGCCCGCCTCGATCCGTCCCCCCTAACGCATCCGCACCTACTAAGCTGCTTCCCCCCCCTTCAACGGCCTCTCGGTCCAGAAAAGGGGAATTGGCGGCATAGCCTCGCGACCCGACACACCCGGCCACGGCCAATTGACGGCCAATAGTCGCTATCGGGCCCACGATACCCCCCCGGCTTTGAGCTCGCAAAGGACGAGGCGATGCTTTTTTGTCATGTGTAATCGAATGGCGATGACTGCGACGCGAAAGGGGTCCATGAGGGGGTGCAAGGGAGGGGCTCTGGAGCCTATTCTGGGCTTATCGTGGGTTTGTCGTGGGTTGTCTGCCGTTAGCATCGTTGGCAATGGGCAAAGTGTGAGCGGCGGGATTGAGATTGAAAGTGGTCTGCCCAACAACGAACTTGCGGGGGAAATGCTTGTCTTGTGTTTCACATTCCCAGTGCCCCCTTTGGCTCGCCGTGTTTGGTGACTCGCGAGACCGTGAGATCGGTGCTCCCCCAGTCCCCTCTCCCGACGCCCTCACTCTGGCGTCTGCGAAGCTTGTTACTTGACGAGAGAGGTGTTCGTCCCGACCGGGGGAAAAAAAGTCTGCGTGACATTTGACAGCTTGTGCGACCGACAGACAGCCTTCCACATCGCTTTAAAGTTCATGGCGGCAAACCTCAATTGCTTGTTGGGACTAGACGGGTGATTGAAGACGTCGCGCCGCTGGTCTTCCCGCACCATTTCTCCGGCAGAGCAGAGCGACTCAGTGGCAGCCATCTTGTAACAGCATTCACCGCATAAATGTCACAAGTCGTCCTCCCCTTCTTCAGCCTGGGACAAATAGGGCCGACGGGATGCCAACCCAACCGCTGCGCCCTTCATTTCGCCTACGGGGAAGCCCTGTGTGCCTTTCGTTCCACTCTTCACCCCCCTCCAACCAGCAACGAAGCACTGGCCATGAAGGGCCGAGACCGCTAAGAGTTTGTTAATAATAGACCAAGACCCCCCCTGCCACATGTGTCTTCATTTTATTTCCCCTCCGGAATGACCTCGCCTACAGCCGTATTACCGCTAGCAATGTAAATCCCCCGCCTGTCATTCCTTTGTGCCTAGTCTGTGGAGTCTTGTTGCAGTCCGCTCGCCGAGGTCGAGGCCCAAAGAGCACCGAGGATGGTGGATGGATATCCTTACAGTCCACCGTACACCCAATGCGAACGGCAGCTGTTTTCTGTTTTCGACCGGGTCGGGATTGGCATTTGCGCAACTGTCTCTCAGAAGGAGCAGCCATATGGAACTCAATTGGGATTTGCAGACAGCGACGGCTAAATTGTCTTCGTCTGCCCGGGTGCATGGCACGAGAATGCATTTATTACCGAAGAACCTGACCGTCGCTGTCAAAGCAGCTCGCGCAGTCCTAAACGCCTGCTCATCCCGAGAAATGACCGGCTAAAGTGGATCTCGACGCAGGGCACTTCCAACCCGGCGAACTGTCTCGGTTCCCAAATATGGGTCTTTCCGGATCCGGCCTCTGGACCCGATATGGGGCTTCGGATGAAAGAAATCGCGCCCAGGCCGTCCCCGCTGCCCCATATATCCCGCCCCGGATCCGGATGTACCCCGGTGTCCCGATTTCAGAAGTCGCCGACATGCTCGGGGTGCTCGACAGGGGTATTGAATGATTGAATCACGATGTCTATATTCTGAATGACATATCCTTCGAGGTCATAACTCTTGGCTGAGGTAGCTTTGAGGCGAACCCGAAATAGAGCTTCGACGCTCTTAAAACGTCTGGCGGCGTCCGAGCCGAGCCGGAATGCAGTCCCACGGACGCAGCACAAGTCGAGATCAGACGGATCCGCATCCTACAACACGGACGAGAAGACGACAATGGAAGGGGACATAGATAGCCTTGGTCCTGTTCGAGAATGTCGGGACGACAAGACCTCTATGGCAGCGGATTGTCTCTCAATTAGGCTAAGCACGTTTATGACGAAACATCGTTCTTCCGCCCAGGACCCGAAAACCAAGACTTTTCGCCACTCCCCCCCCCCCGCGTAGCATGCGAAAGTTGGGAAATCTCTGATGGGAGCACGGCAATTTCGCGCCGCGAAGTGTTGTTTCGTTTCAATCTCAACAAAGCTTGGAACATGGTGATCCCGTTGGGGAAGGAAGCGCGTGCCGGGTCGGACTCCGACATCTGCCTTCCATGAGTCAATCTCTCGAGCACGAATGGATGACAAGTCGCACATGACGTTGTCGAGACTCGAAAGAGAATACCAAACCACCCCTCTGCCCCTCGCCACTCACCCCTCGCTTGCCCCTCGCTTTCTCCGCTGCTCCCCGTTCTCCATGGAGATGCACTCGCCCGCCTACCAAACCACGGTGGCCGCCGCGTGCCCAGCTAGCAAAGATTTTGTTTGCGGCGGCGGTAGCCTCCCCTTCCCACGGCCGGAGCCGCGGGTCGATTGAAATGGGGGGGGAAAAGTCGAACAAGGGAACCAGCACGCCATACCCTGTCTCGGTTCCTACATCCCGACGCCATTAGGTAACAGAAACGCAGCTGTTTGGTGCGTCCCGACACTTGACGGGCACGGGAGCGTTCTAGGCCCTCGAAGCTTACTGGCGTTAAGCGAAGGAGGCTCTTTGCGGAGTCCGGACGACGACGACAACGACGACGACGACGACGATAATGAAGAGTCGAGCGACGACAACGTCTGGTCGACCGCGACAAACAGTCGCGGAGTCGCAGCGAAGAAGGAGGGGGGGTGTGTCTTCGAGGTCGTACAAGCGGCGGTGATTTCGGCCTGGGAGCCTCAGGAAATTAAGAACCAAGGAACAAGGCGCACGGCGCTAGCAAATGGCAACATTGGCGGCACGTATTGTGCTACGTTCCTCCTCAATGACATTGTTTGGGACATCTCCGAGGAGAGAGACTGTTTGTAGAGAGTCAGCCGCCGGGCGCAGCTGAGCCAAAGAGAGGGGCCAATTCGATCCGGGGAAGGGACAGACCACCAACAAAGCGACTTCGTCCTTTGGGACCCCTGGGAGGAGGCAGAGGGAGGAAGCGTCGAGTTCCGTCTCATCCCTCGTCAGCTCGTCCCCAGGCTCCCACTTAACCAAGCCCTGCAGCTTCTTGGCAAGCCGCCTGAGTATGACGACAATTGCGTCGTACTTTCCGTATCATTCATCTAATTGAGTATCCGGGGTTGGCAGAAGACGCGGTGACTGGAGCCGGCCAAAAAAAAGGGGGCCACGTGAACCGGCTCACATGACGCGACGTCTCATCCCGCGGAGATCCGGAGTCGGTGATCCATGTCGAAAGCGATCTGCTGCGGTGCGATGCGCCGGTGAGGCTGGCTGCCGTAGCCTGTAGCTAGCTAGCTTGAGTCTCCCGCCCGTACGGACAGAATGCGGGGAAGGGGATTGGGACCTGGAAAACCCGGGGAAGAGGAGGGCGGGGGACTCGGGAGGGGTTGAGCATGCATTGGATTGGGAAAAGGGGAAAGTGGGAGAAGAGGAGAGGGGAGGAGAGGAGATAGAGTCGCCAAGTAGTCGTTGAGATTTTCTTGGTCTCGTCCGCGCGGGGTTTCACTTGGGGGTTTTCGTGTTGTCGTGCAAGGTGTACGTACGTGAGGGGTTTGGCCAAGGACGATCAACCGCCGTGAGGTACGATGCGACACTGGATGGGACGTGGATGAAATGGAGATGGGCGTTGAATCCCCTCCTCAACTACTACGCCACTCGGCCAACCCGCTTCGTGGTCGCAAGATCAATCTCTGGTTCCTCTGTTCAGGACTCGGGACGCAGAACGGAGAAGTTGGTCGAGGGGGTCCGAATGACTTTCGAGCGAGCGGCCCTAGCCGTAATCTCGAGGCGGATCTGGGACGGCATCCAAGCCTTGAAGACGAAGCTGGAAGTCAAATATCTGAGAGCAAGAGAAAGAAGAACAAACCCGTCGTGGCTGTGGCCGAGCTCACGAGTCAAGCCAAGTGGCCATATTTTCGTTCTTTCTCACCGTTGGAAGTGCTTTGTCCAATACATACAAACACACACACATGTGTCAAGACTTTCGAAAGGGGATGTCCTTGCCCAAAGATTAAACTTGCCGCGCCCATTGGCGTGTTTGACAACAGGCCTGGGCGGGCTTAAGTCAGTTCATTTAAGATTTTCCAAAAGTTCGGACTGGCGCTTGTCGACGTTTCAACAGCGTGCCCTGCCGTTGCCCGTCCGCAGGCCGGCTCCCCCTCCGGCTGGGATGAAGCCTCTACGTTTCCCTTCCTCCCTCACCGGCTTTCCCTGCCCTGTAGCTCGCAAAAACGGTCGGTGGAACGGCGTGTCCGTCTCCGTCGCGTAGCGTGTGTGTGCCCGTCGGCGGGTAGCACGAAGGTTGTGAGTCGAACGGGAGGTTTTTTTTTTTTTTTTTTTTGGCCTTGTGGGGAACGGTGACACGAGTGAAACCGAAAAAAGAAAAGAAAAGGAAGAGGAAAAAACACACTCCAAAAGGTCTTCACGGGTGACCGACCGACCGGCAAACCATACGACATGCCGGACGGGGGCATGGGCGTCGAGTATGACTCCCTCGCGAGGTCGGCGATGTGGCGGGGGTGGGCTCGGCGTGTCTCCCGGATCACCGAGAAGGACCCCTGGATTCCGCCGTCGAGTCACTCACGGCTTCGGCTCGATGGCGACCGTCGCCTATGGACACCGCCGAGCCAGCGGTGACGGTGACGACATCATTCAGAGTTCAGCAGTTGGCGGCACTTACTCCCTCACACCCTCCTCTCTCTCCCCTGAGAATCATTGCTCTGATCGTCAGCAGAGGACCACAGTAGACGAAAAACATTAAATAGCGGAGAAGGACGATCACGAAACACGCTCATGGAGCACGCCGACCAAGGCACATACACACACACACACACGCACATACACATAGAGAGCCAGGAGCATAACCTCCATAGAAGGAACCAGCCAGAAGTAGACAGGTTGTCCAGCGTTTCGATGTTGACATCATGTTGGACCGTACCGCCGCCAGCCGTACGATGCGCGCCGCCGGCTACAAAGTATCAAGTATCCGTATGCTATGTACTTGAACTACAAGAGGAGGAGGGGGTGTGAAAATCATATGCGGTGCCACCCCCATTGTACCAGGGCTGCAGGAACTGTGGTCCTTTGCCCGAAAGCAGAATAGCGCCGAGATCGGGGGTCTTGACAGAGGCTCTGGATCGTGACGGAACGGTTGGATCTGATTCCTCCAAGGACTTTGTGATGTTCCTTCCATGGAAAGAATGGGGTCTGAAAATTCTCCAGAAGCTCCAGCTTGTGGCCCCCCACCGGCCTGCAGCCGTGGACATCACCGAGCAAGAGGAGTCATGACCGGGGAGGCTGATCTTACCCATGGGGTTTGAGAGAAAATTTTCAGCTTCTAGTGTACAAGACCGCGAGCGTCCCTCCGTTTTTGGAGATGAGCTGGCGGGTAACAGCATGAAAGCCATGAACGGGAGATGAAAGATGACTCCAACGGAGATCCACCTTCGGACAAGCCCTTGGAGTCCTTGGGGTAGCGTATATGTTCTTGGAACCCCCTTGTGGCGGCAGGGAGGTTGAAAAACCCTAACAGGAACAAAGAAGTTAAGACTGAGCGCCGGAGCGCAGCATTACACTTGATCAGAGCCCTGCCGGAGACGTTGAATTCGAGGCACCTTGCACTGGAAAATCAAAGAAACCCCCTTCCCCCAATGAGAAAAAAAAATGCTGCTAGGAAGAAACCCCCCGTCGGTACATGGATGGGCAGGTGACCCGCGTCGTACGTAAGAGAAACCCCGTGAGTGGTCCAGGGCCTTGGAAGCGGAGACGACCCGTGACGCCGTCACCTTGTTTCCCGTCCTCCGTCCAGTTGGAGGGGTCCCCCGTTTTTGTTTGTATTCCTGCAGGTGAAGGTCACAGTAGTAGAGCAGAGCCTGAGCAAGCCACAGAAGGGGGCCCCACGATGCATGGTTCTTGGGTGGTTCGTGTGGTCGGGAGCACGTTCTTCAAGCAGAGGAGGAGACTTTCAAGTTGCGATGGACGCTCGCACGCCATCGAAGGGAGGGTCGAGGAAGGGGAGAAAAAAAACCCAAAACCCAGAATCCAGCGGATCCCGAGGAGGGGCCTCATCATGAAAAGATGATGCTTCGGGTCTTGGCAAGGTCAAAAGCCGCAAAAAGAAGCGCGATGAACCTATTCAGTCATGGGAACGGAGAGACAAAGAGAAAAACGGTGCGCTCTGTCGGCCAGGTAAGAATGGAAGCATTGCGACGGTGATGTCTCCGGTTCGGGCAATGTTCTCGATTATTATTTTTGCGTGTTGCGACGGGACGCAAGATGCAGTGTGGTATGATCTCGGCAAGATCTCAGATCCCGTCCGCCTCGGGACGGACTCGGGAGACTCGCGACGAGAAGGGGGTTCCAATTCAACGGCCGAGATGCGCACGATCGTTACCGGCACGGCGATGGCCGGGTAGACAACGTTCGAGAGGTGAGATGAGCAGGCAATCCGGGTAGTCTGCTTCATGGCTCGTCACCGGCGTGCGGCTTTGGGGGGGGAGAAAAAGAGAGAGCGACTTACACCGAGTGGTGCTAGCAAAACATGTTGCCGAAGGAACCCGCCGCCAGTCAGTGACAGCAAAGGACCGGAGAAACTGCCGCCTGGCCTGACGCCCAGCGTGCAATCGCATAAACCATGGCCTCAAACAGTCGGCCCATCTCGTCTCCTTGGTGTTCGTGCCGTCCTTCCTCCTTCAATCGCACCAGAATGTCGTCGTTGTCAAGTGTCACGATGCATATGTCACCGGCTGGGCACCCGGGACACATGCCCCGCGGCGTCTCGTCCGGGACATTGGGCCCCTGACTTGCCCATGCGGAGCGCTCCGGGTCCTGGAACTCTTCAGAAAAAGGCCCCCCCGCGTCGTCGTCGCGGTGAGGAACAGCAGCAGCATCATCATACGGTGTGCCTACCACATGGTTCTCTGGCTGGTGCAGCCTGTCCGGGCGGTCTTGGGAGGATTGACACATTGGCCAAGCTCATGCCTAGGGGCCCATGGTGTCACGTCCATGTCCCAAGGAGATGCTCGCATCACATCATATCGACCCTGGATTTGCTTTGGTCGGTACTCCCTGGGATTGGCGTGTCTTTGTTATTCACCGCCGATGGATACACAATGCCCGTACATCTTTACAATACCAGAAACAACCCGGATGGGTGGCCCGAACAAATCTCATCATCATGAAGCCGCTGTAACTGGCTGTAACTCGCTGTAACTGTGTGAACCCCCCCCCCCCTTCCGACCTCTTCGGCCCCATTGCGACGCCGTGCCCCTGATGTTGCGCAATTGTGGGTGACCGGGCACTAGTTTTAGGGTCGCAAATCGCGATGGCGGCGAGAAGACGCAGAGAGACGGAGGCTGGTTGTCACGGTTGTCCCCAGGAAGAACTGCCAGGTACAGCGTCCACAAGTACCAACCCATCTCCACCGTCCCAGGCAATGGGCACGTTTGCTGGCGGCGATCCAACGACGGGACACGTACCGAGTTTTGTCTGACCGCCGCCAGCATGTCCAAACAGGGCGTTGTCCTCTCACTCTCTCCCACTCACTCACACCTCTCTTTCTCTCACTGGGAGGTGGAATGGAGGGCAACACGTAAAGCACACGTGGGCCGCCAGGGGCACAGTTTGCGGTGTCATGGCTCAGACGAGGCTCGAATGAGGAGTGTCGTTGTCGACCAAGGGGTCGAGACAAGGGAGAGGAAGGTCAGGCGGCCCCAGCAGCAGCTCGACGACCCATCATCCATGGTGTGTGTGTGTGTATGTGCGTGCGTGTGTGCGTGCCGCGCTCGCCCTGTAGTACGCCATGCCTTGCAAAAGTTGCACCAGCGACGCCCAGCTCGGGCCAGCACCCGTGCCTCTCAGCCAGTCGACGGCAGCCGGTGTGGGCACCCTGTCGTGTACGAAGTACTCTGAAAAGTGACCGCATGCACAGTAGGCCGTCCTGGTTGGCGTTGGTCATGTTGGGCAGTCTGACGGGTCCAAGAAAGGCGTCGTTTGAGCTGCTGTCGAACGAGTGCAACGTACAGCTAGGCCTGGTACAAATGGGGATTATGGGACCATGTACTATTGTAAGTGACTCGAACTTGGCGACGGATCCACGGTGGAGATGGGTCCAGCCTTAGGCTGGTTGTGTTTTTTTTCAGAATTTTTTTCCTTCCCTTCTCTTGCGGCGCGGCGCACTTGATCACCTAACAGTCAGTCAGTCACTCACTCACTCACTCACATATACACACCTCCCTGTTGCTGGGTCCCCTTGGTACACTCACTACACACACCACCCATGTGCTCCGTCACTCTTGTCACTCTTGTCACTCTCGTCTGCCAAGGCCAGTCGTATTTGAAGCCATGAATGGCTGGATTTCGTGAGCTTCGACGCCGCTGCTGGGCTGGGCCGTGTCAAAACGCTGGAGCGGAGCATGTGTCTGTCGCCCAGGTTCCCTCTCGAATTCCATGACACATAATTACCCTATGAAAAGCTTGACCATCACGAGCTGGCGAGACATTATAACGCGACGTCCTGCTTGCTCGATCTGCTGTGAAAGGATGGAAGGTGATACTTTTATATATCAGGATTACAGACACTGAACAGTGTGACCTTATACTCCCCTCTCTCTTCTCTCGTTGACTGTCATCTACCGCCACTCTCGACGATCGCTTCACCAGAATCATTCCCACCTTTTTCATACGGAACGAACTAATACGGAAAAACGTCGCCCTTCCCGCATCTTCTGGAGAGCCCCAGTCGCACCCACATCCCTCTCACTCACTCTCGGCTGCATCTCATCTCGCGTCCAAAGCCCGCCGTTAAGCGCACACAGACACACACAGCCTGCAGCCGCACATCACCCCCGCCGACTTAGACGAGGGAGGAAAAAACGGAATCCCAAAAGGGCAACCAACCAACCCAGCAAAGGGAGTCATAGTCATCATCGCAATCGCAATTCCGCATTTCATCATTACCCTCCCCCCTCGAACCTCATCAGACCTCGACCTCGACCTCGACCGCGATCGACAGAGTCCTCATACACCTCGTTTTCTCTTAAACGAACCCTAAACCTCGCCTTCTCGCGAACGAGAGAGACGACATCATCATCCTCCTCCTCCTCTAATCCCACCCACACCCAAGACCAAGACCAAACCACTCCTGGCATTGGCAGATCACCGCCCAACACCAACGACATCAACACCAACACCAATACCAAGAAAGCTCCGACACGAGGAGCGCCCAAAGCCACCCCGCATCATCCTGTCTGCCTCCCGTTGCTTTGACCCTGTCGCAGTCGCAGTCGGGTCTCCTCTCTCCCATCTCAAGCACATACAGCACACAGCACATAGCGGAAAGCTGATCCCGCCCGCCACCACCGCAACCCAGCCAAAACAAGCTTCATTCTTGGCTGCTCGACGCCAAAGAAACCCAAACGGGCAAAGGACGAAAACCCGCTCGCTGGACTGGACTGGACCTTGTGGGCACCCCCTACCACCACATCACCTGGGCCTACTGCTTGCAAGGATTCGAGAATAGCTCTCGTTTTTTTTATTTTCTTAACCACAAGCCCCCCTTCCCTCTCCCCACACTTGCGTCTTCCTCTCTGTCACCCTCATCCATCAGTCAAAGTACAAAGAGAAGAGAGGGCCCCCGGACATTATCGTCTCTTGAGACCGTCATCACATCAGCCCCATTCCATCACATACTACGTTTTACCCTCTGGTATACCAGTCATCCATCAAGGAACGATACATACATCAGCAGATCTCTGCCGTGTTCCGCACATCAGCTCATCACCCGCACTTACATACGCATACACACGCCTTCCCCCTCTCGGCCTCGCCTTTTCTACGGCCCCTCCGCCTACAAGGCCCTGCGCGAGCCCACACCAAGCTCGCCCATCCTTCGGGATCCGGCGATTCGACTGATTTCGGTGCTTGTCATTCCTGAGAAGCCCATATTTCCCGCCCTGGAAGGAGAGGAAAAAAAGAGAACGTCACACCACCTCTTCTATTTTGCGGTTCATCCGCCCCCCCTCACCACACCCCTCCCCCTCCCTTTCTTCTCCCGCCCCCCTGTCTAAGGTCACCTCGCACATCTTAGCCAAGGTTCAAAAGGAGGACGGCATCCGAACACCCCAGCAGATTCAGCTCTCTGTTTCCCCCATTGAAATCCGGGGAAGAAGCGCCACACACACACACACACTTACATACACGCATACACACCGCATCCAATCATGCCCCACCGCGTAGCAAACTTCCTGCGCAACTCGACCGAGAACTTCAGCGTCTCCGCCATTGCAAACCTCAAGACCATCCGCCACCAGTCATCACAAAGTCAGCAACACAACAAGCACAGCAACTCCAACTCCAACTCCAACGGAAACATCCAGGACCAGGGCCTGTTGCGCAGGCTGCCCCTCGACCGCCACTCATCCTACTCCTCCGATGACGGCGAGCACATCCCCTACCACAACATGTTCGCCGCCGAGCCCGTCGAGCACCTGAAGGAGAGGGAGAAGAAGCACCACCACCACCGCCTCTCGCTGCCCTTTGGCCGCTCCAGCAAGGACGCGCACGACAACTCGCACGCCAGCCTCGACTGGAAGATCGAGAGCCCGCCCATCGTCTTCTTTGGCGACGCCGAGACGTCGACCGGCGCCCTCGTGTCGGGCCAGATGCGCCTCGACGTCAAGGACGAGCAGCTGCAGGTCGAGGGCTTCGAGGCCCGGCTCAACATCCACGTCCAGCACAAGCGGCCCTTTGCGAACCACTGCCACGACTGCGCCAACCAGTACACCGAGCTCAAGCGCTGGACGTTCCTCACGCACCCGACGACGCTCAAGAAGGGCGTCCACCAGTTCCCCTTCTCCATCCTGCTCGACGGCCACCTGCCGGCTTCCATGGACACGCCCATCACCTCCATCGCCTACGAGTTCAAGGCCGAGGCGACGCTTGTCAAGGGCACGCCCGGCTCGCAGACGCCCATCCGCTTCGAGCAGAACTTTGACGTCAAGCGCTCGCTGCTCCAGCCCGAGTTCCCGCACCACTCGGTCCGCGTCTTCCCGCCCACCAACATCAAGGCCAGCGCCCACTACAACCAGGTCATCCACCCGGCCGGCACGCACAACGTCTCGTTCCGCCTCGACGGCCTCACGAACGCCAACACCACCAACAAGACGGTCGAGTTCTGGAAGCTGAAGAAGGTCACCTGGAAGCTCGAGGAGACCATCAAGACCGTCGCCCCGGCCTGCGACCGCCACGCGCCCGCCGGCACCCAGAGCAACCAGCAGAAGGGCGTCCCGCGCACCGAGACGCGCGTGCTCGGCGAGAAGTACATGCACGACGGCTGGAAGTCGGACTACACCAACACCGATGGCCACGTCGAGTTCGAGTTCGACTACGGCGTCGTCGCCTCCAAGCACAGCCACGGCCCGCGCTACGCCTGCGACATGAAGTCGCTCGACGGCACCGAGGTCACCCACGCCCTCATGATCGAGATGGTCGTCTCCAAGGAGTGGGCGCCCGTCGGCAAGCCGCACCTCGCCACCCAGACCGGCACCGGCCGCATCCTGCGCATGCACTACCACGTTATGCTCACCGAGTGCCCCGGCCTCGGCGTCAGCTGGGACAACGAGGCGCCCCCCGTCTACCAGGACGTCCCGCCCTCGCCGCCCGCCTACCCGGACGAGGCGCCGCCCCCCATCGACTACATGAGCCTCGAGCACCTCGACGGACAGGCGCACAACGGTACGGCGCACAGCAGGGAGGGTTCCATCACATCGCCATAAAAACAGACGCAAGAAATAATGAAAGAGAAAGGAAAATATGGGACGAAGCATAATTCGATATATATACAACAACTAATCATCGACAAAGGGGGATTTGGAATGGGAAAGGAAACAAAAAGTTTTTGATTTTTTTCGGAAGGGGATGAGATGGACTATTTTTTTCTTTCTTTCTCTTTGTGGAATTACGCGCATTATACCCCCTGGTTCACGAACCAGGCGCCTATCCTGTTCATTTTGTTTGTTTTTTGACATGTTTTTACTATTGAAGACTTAATGTCTCAATCCGTTTTGCTATACTCTTTTTTTTTGGAAATCCCCACGTTTTATGAATCGAACATGAAGAAGGACAACACGTGGTTTATTTGCATTGCAAGGCGTTGATGCTGGAGAAACTGGAATGCGAGAGAGAGAAAGAGAGAGAGAGAGAGAGAGAGAGAGAGAGAGAGAGAGAGAGAGAGAGAGAGAGAGACTCGGAAATGAGCTGACGGATGGATGATGGTGATGATCAACCGCCACTTCCCGTCGCATTGGCTTCTCAGTAGCTAGCTCGTCAACTAAAGACGCGAAATTCTAAGCGCAGAGAATACTATTCAAGACATACAACTTCAAACTCCCTCCTTTTTCCGTTTGCGTCCATGTTCCCAGACTCCTACTTTACACACACACTCGAATTCGCTCGACAAAGCCAGCCGTGAGCGGTAGACTGGACGGCATGTCTGACCTCCGTTCCAAAGCGCCTCCGTTGGGAAGCGCATCAACTGCAGAACGCGAATCGTGATGCATGATGGGGCCGATGGAGACAAGAAAAGAAAAAAACACTCCCAAACGTCGGACATTGCCCCTCTAGGCGCGGGATGGCATGTGAATTCCTGACTCGAGAGGCCCCTACATGGTAGGTAGTTGGGCTAGAGGAGAGGGTACTTTGCCTCGGCGTACCTTGCGGCTCATACCACGTTGCAAGCGGTACCCTACCCGGGCGGCAAACAAGCATGTTGGGAAAGTTTTTTTTTTCATTTTATTAATTACTATTTTACCTTGGGCTCTTGTATCCTTGGGACGGGAAAGTCCCGAAGTGTCAAACGGTTCGTGGGTTCCGAAAAGGCTAAGAAGTTGATCTTAGCCAACGATTACATGATGAAAACTCCCCGATTCGGGGGGGGGAGGGTGCTTGGAGAAGTTGGAGACTTTTATTCTTGCCCAATGTCCAGGGGGGCAGAGGACTCTCAAAGGTCTGGAACGTCCATGTCGGCGGCGGATACATATGGGGTCTTGGGTTTGAGCTTCCGGCGGACCTCCAAGTGGGCATGTCATCTAGGGAGATTTGGGGCCGGTTGACTACAAAGTTGAGAGGTGAAAAGCGTGGGCTGTGATGAGATTTGACTTATTGAGAACGAGGCGCTGGCGACAACAAGATGGCTGGAGCGGATTGCTCGACGGCAAAGCCATGCCTTCCTTACCTTCCTTACCTTGGTATGTCTTCCCGCCGCGTCACCGACTGCGTCCCATAGTAGCAGCAACAGTGCTACGCTCTCGAGCTAGCTGGTGCCATGGATCTCGAGCCGAGACGAGGCCGAGATTCCTCACGATAGTGCACGGCGTGTAAGCCGCAAGCGCAGGTAGGCGGTGGACGGGCATCTGTGCGTCGCTGCAAGCCGGTGTGCCAGCGGCGCAAGTGTGCGTGACCGGCCCGGTCTACGTCGCGGTTCCAGCCGCCAACGACGCAGATGCATCCCGCCTTCGGATGACGTTCCGGAAGGGCTCCGCGTAGGGGGTAGTTAGGTAAGGGAATCGGGGGGGGGGGGATGACCGAGCATGGCTGGGTTGGGCTCTCTTTTCCTGAGTCACGTCAGACTGAAGTCATGCCAGGGGCCGTGTCAGTGTGATCTGGAACGCCGGCGGCGCCTGGGTAAGGATCGCACAACACCAAGAACGGGGACAGTGGCCCGGCCAGGGCCTGCATCGGAGCCGGCCGTTTTGGATGCTTCTCGCCATCCTGCAGGTCTTCCCCCCCCTTCCCTCTCACACGGTTGAATCGAGAGAAACTGGATTCAGGGTCGGTGTCTGCCGGCTCTTGGGGGGGTGTGGCGGGCTGTAAGTTTCTGTTACGTGATGGTATGGGTACGGCGCGCGGTCTCCCGGAGGACGCTCCCGGGGAAGACGGGATGACTTTCTCCAAAAATGTTTCGTGAGTTGGTTGACGAAAAGGTCTAGAATCGGGAATGTCTTTGTCTCGGCTGTTTGCAGTCCTACAGGTACTTCACGTACACGTGTGTAGGCGCTCCGTGTAAGACGGAAGAGCGGAGGCTCCGTCCGCATGGGGTCGGCGTCTCTGCCCCTTGATCGTCCTGCCCTTGGAACTTTCTGGGGTTCAGTGGGTGTCTGCAGAGGGAGAATTTTCTTGAAGAATTTTTCTCTCTTCCTGTTCCTTTTTTTATTTTATTTTTTTACTGGGTTCACCCACACAGATACCCGCTCGGCCCCATCGATGGATCACCGCACGCCCGGTTTTTTTTTTGTTTTGGCCTGAACTGCGGCAACATGCATAGAGGGAAGAGTGCACCCCATGCAGGCACTTCACAAACACAAACAATCCCGGTAACAAATCATTACGTCAGAAACCCCACCGCGAGCAAGCTGGTTTGCTCAAATTTTTGCAATTTTTGCACAGTACGACAAAACAAACCCATCCCAACTCAACTCGAAGCAAACATGGTTGCACTTTCGCAGCTCGCCGTCAACTCCACCAGAGAGATCATCTCTTCTCTCCCACCTGGCCGGCTGGCGCAATGGTAGCGCGTCAGACTTCTATCGTTTCACACGTTGAAATGTAGTTATCTGAAGGCTGCGGGTTCGAGCCCCGCGTTGGTCAATGTTTTGTCTTTTAATGTGAACACTGACAAACATGGGCAATCTTTTTGTACCGGTTTCCATTGTGCTGCTGTATGTACGGAGTATGTTTCCTTCCTTTTCGTGTTTCCTGGAAGATCTCATGATGTATAACTATAGCAGCTTTGCCCGTTCGTCTGCTTTCTAGACCGCCACTATAATCTGCCTCTTGACCTCGTCAGGAGTTTCTCGGTCAAACACTGCGGTCAACCAACCTACTTTCTCGAACACATCCCTCCGGCTGTTGGCTCTAAAATAAAGCGGTAGGTGGAGCCCTTGTACTGCACTTTGCGAAAGTGCGGAAGGAACCAAAACATCTTCCCTGTCTCCGAGAACTGGTTGTCTGTTGTGTGTGGAAACAGTTTTGCACTGAACGGAGAGAATCTCGGTTTCTGGCGTGACCCAGAACCGACTCCCTCTGGATTCTTTTTGTTATGTAGCGACAATGACGGTGCCCTTCAGCTTGACGAAGCCGTTAACTCGCATCTGCCATGCCATTATCCCCGGACCATCGTGGTCTTGGAGTCAGTCCATGACTTGGACATAGAACTTAATGTGACTGTCGTCCGTCAAGTAATACATCTCCACCCGACAACCTACCGACGCCCAGGACCAGGAGGGCGCTCTCTACTTGGCCGCACTCTTAGGTGCCGGCTTCGTAACCACCCAGGCGAGATGGTGTAGTAGCTTCGTTTGTTTGCCATACACCGGCAAGATACACGTCGCCGGAGAGCTCCTGGAACAATTTGATGACCCCCGAGAAAGCGTAGGGCTTGTCTTCAGGAAACGTCAGCTGGCATCGTGAGTAGATGTTCACGAGCCCAACCCACAGGTGTGACACGTCTTTCGACATTTGGTCGTCCCCTACCTTGGATGGTTGGAACAAGCAAACCGGCGCCTTTTACACAATTGTGCAAACGATGGGGAACTCCTTGAGGAAATCCCTCGCAGTTTTCCGTCTTGAAACAATCCTATACCACCTCGTTCTTGGTGAAGATAAGCAGTCGTGGGGGGCCAAGAACTTCTCTTGGAAAACCCAGCCACGCTCGTCTGGCGGACCTCGGCCGAGACATTGTTCATGATATCGAGAGTCTAAGAGCAAGTATCTCTCCAAAGCAAGCGATTCAAATCTCGCATCCACAACGCCCGGAAAGATGTTGAACGCGTCACGGTCATGGAACAAGGCCTCATCCGGATCACTGGCTTCGGACGCTAGCACGTTGCAGTTCGAGTTTGCATATACGTCTCTCGTCCGCGGTGCCTCGACTTTCCAATCCTCGATGACGTCTTGCAGAATACAGAGGCGATCAATCCATATATAGCGAACGCCGAAGTGACGTGCGACAAACCATGTCTCTAAAAGTTCTTGGCAGGGACGCAATCGGCTGGCCGCGGCGAAAGTCTTCACCGGTCGAGGACTACAGCATCAGCTGCTGCATGTTTGAGCCCCAGCGGTAACTCAGAGTCATGTATGGAGGTGATGGCGAGCTTGTCGTGTGAATGTCTTCGGATGTGATTGTGATTCCCCAGCTCGTGCCCTCGAGCGGACCAGTGTCGACAAGACGGGTTGGAAGCCATCCAGGTCGTGTACTGGACATACTGTAGCAATTGTAACGGCCATTGATGCACTCTTTATACCAGGAGAGTGCATTATTTTCCAAGAACCGGTGTTGCCTTCATTCTCGATGACTGAGAAGCTAGTTCTCACGGTTGTGTCTGATCTGTTTCAGCAAACGTTCTCCAAGCAGTGCCAGTAGGTAAGCGTACCGTTCCATCGAAGCAAACCGAACAGATGGTATGTCACAGAATGTCGCAGGCTGCTAGTCGGGGCTCGGAAGAAGACATAAAGGTGAACGGATACGCCTTGTTGTACAGTGTCGTGGTAAAACCGGAAAACCAATAGCATCCACTCATCTGGTTGCATAGCCATCCAGGCCCGAGAGGAGTCCGGGCTGATGTTCCGGATCCGATAGCAGACGAAACACTTGTCGAGGGGCGGCTTGTTGAAATCCCTCAGGGCTCTGGCCGTCTAGCACAACTTCTTTCGTGTCTGACTGGTCATCGGTCTGCTGGAAGGCGTAGGTGAAAACAGGACAAAGCTATGCTGCGGGTCTTGTGGGCATCCGGAGAGCGAACCCTTCGTCCGTTTCAGAGCTCTTATCCATTTACGCGTGTGTGTGTATCTCGCGCAAGGTAATGTCGTTGTTTCCGAGACGCGTTGACATACCCCGCTCCCCAAGGTCCATCAACTGACCGGCTGCCTGTTTGTGACATATATGCAAATGACAACCCGATACACGCCAAGACGGAATAGGTTTTCTTATTGGAGAGATACCAGTTACCGGTTCGTAGACAACGCCCTATCTGTTGGGAAAATTCGCAGCAACCGCAAGATAACGGTTGCTTATGTTAGGGACATGTACTAACTGCTGAAAACACGAATGTCTACCTCCCATCATCGGTGACATCTTGGCGGGACAGAGCTCCTGAGAAGGAATAGGAGGTTGGTCCTTAAAAGGCTGCAGACACTCCGAGTGACCTCTCATGTGATCTTGTACTACTGAAACTGAATTGAACTGATCTTTGCGTCTACCAATTTCATGGAGAAGACGGTGCTTCTACGAAATTCTCCGGCGGATTCAAAGGAACTTTTGTCAGAAGCAGGAATTCCTGCAATTAGCCCACTTCAATAGTAAACATGAAATTGTACGCGTAGTAGTAAGCAATGTGCAAGAAACATGATTACATCGTAGGGCGTACGCCCTTCACAGCAGCGCCCTGGGGCGGCGATTGGTCGGAATATGAATCCCTCCGGAACAGGAGCAAATCGAATCGCGGAGTGTCGGCGATTAGTTAGCAAGCCCCATAATAATATGGAACCCCACTCGGGCCGGGCTCGGGAGTGGGTTTCCGATGCCGAGAGAGAGACAAACGGCTTAGAAATGTCGAATGACTAATCGTCACTTGGCCGGGTGATGATGCAATCATCAATATCACTTTGTGGTCTCTGAATCTGTTTAAAAGAACTATTATCCACCTTCGTAAGTCACAGCAGATATCACATCCGCCAGCTCTAGCTGCACTTGACACGAATCTACATTACACATATTATGAGAACGATCCTACGCCGAACCCCAATCCTCACATCAACTCTCAAAACCGGCATCGGAAACAACCGCGTTCCCCGCATCACCAGCAACAGATCCCTCGCCACAATGACGACCGGCAACTTCCGCTACCTCGACCCGGCGACCCTCGGCGCCGCCGGCAGCAAACCGTGGGCCAAGGTCGACACGGACGTCACCTCCTTCAGCCGCACCGACCGCCGCCGCTCCGTCGCCAACATTCGCGACGCCGGCGAGGCCTTTGGCACCGACGTCTCTGGCTTCGCCGTGTACAACTCCCCCGCCAAGGAGAAGGACTTCACTGACGACGCGGCCGTGCGGGGCGGCTACTACGCCGAGGTCGAGGCCCTGCTGCGCGAGAAGCTGCCCGGCGTGAAGAAGGTCGTCATCTTCGACCACACGATCCGGCGGCGGGAGAAGAACAGCCCCAGGCAGCCGGTGCAGCAGGTGCACGTCGACCAGACGCCCGGCGCCGCGGCTGTGCGCGTGCGGAGGCACGTCTCTGGGGACGAGGCCGAGGAGCTGCTCAAGGGGCGGTATCAGATTATCAACGTGTGGAGGCCGATCGGGCACCCGGCGAGCGATTTCCCCTTGGCCGTGATCGACTGGCGGACGACGGAGCCGAAGGACCTCATCGCCGTCGATCTGCTGTACCCCCAGAGGAAGGATGCGGACGATGATGACAGGGGCAAGGAGGTGCTTCCGGACCCGACCCTGGCGCAGTCGACGGAGGGATATGAAGTGAAGGGTAAGTTGAGCCAATTCACAAAGATGAGCTGTATCTGGACTGTTGCTGATGTTTATTTTGTAGGAGAGACATACTCTGTCGCGCCGAGCGACAAGCACAAGCTCTACTACGCCAAGGATATGACGCCCGACGAGGCCATGTTCATCAAGTGCTTCGACTCGCGGAGCCAGGGACAGCCCGGCGGGAAGCCGGGTCTTGCGGACTACACGCCTCACACCGCGTTCATCGACCCCAACACTCCCGCAGATGCGAAGGGGCGGCAGAGCATCGAGGTCCGCTGCTTGGTTTTCTACGACTAGGGGTGTTATGTGTTCAAAATGAAATTTAGGCGTCACCGTCCCGTAGCTTGCACAGCGTAACGATATTAGATGAAACAAAGGAGAATACATTGGCAAATCCTTCCACTCGTGGCAGTTCAGATTCCGCAGAATTTCTTCGTAGCTCAGTGTGAGGAGGTGTACTTGACTATCTAAAGAATGTGATAAATCATAGGACGTGTAGTTGACAGAGGTGGGTATCTAAGTATGCTCGATACATATGTACAGCGAACGACGTAGTTGCAGGAGCAGCAACAAACAAATTTCACAAAGGTTTGTCCAAAACGAAGGCCCAGGCCAATGTCTACTGAGACTGGTAGACCGCGACGTAGGCGGTTTCCATCATGCTCCCCCAGCCGCCGATGGTAGCGCCGTCCGGGTTTCCGGGCTGCAACACGTTAGCACGAGTACTGGGTTCCCGCCCGGGCGCGACGGTCCTTACGGGAGAGAAAAGCTTACCCAGTTCCCGCCGACGGCGACGTTCAGGATGAAGAACAAGGGGGCGCGGGCCAGCGTGCTCCAGATCCCCTCGCTGCCGACCCTCGCGCCGCTGATCTGGTGGAAGAGCTGCCCGTCGCGGAACCAGGTGATGGTCTCGGCCTGCCAGTTGTTCGGCCGGCGGTCCCACTGGATGCGCCAGTTGTGCCACCCCTGGTCCGGGATGCCGATGGCGCCGCCGATGCCGTTGGGCTCGTTACACGCACCGCCGGGCAGCACGTCGCAGTGCGCCGTGCCGTATCCCGTCAGCTGCCCGTTGACCGTCTCGAGCACGTCGAGCTCGCCGCAGCGCGGCCAGCTGACGCCGCGGCGGATCGAGTCGCCGAGGATCCAGAACGCCGGCCAGATCCCCCTCTTGTTGCCGACGGCGTTGTCGCCGAAGCGGATCTGGCCCTCGGCGAAGGTGAGGCGGCCGGCGGCCGGGGTGAAGGTGTACTTGGACTCGATGCGGCCGGAGGTCCAGCGGCTGGCGGCGTCCCTTTGCGGGACGATCTGGACGGTGCCGCCGCCCGAGATCTGCAGGTTCGAGCGCGAGGTCGTGTAGTCCTGGATCTCGTTGTTGACGCGCAGGTTGGTGATGATGTTCCAGTTGCCCTCGTTGACGCCCGTGCCCGAGGCGCCGGCGAAGTTGTCGAGCCAGAGGCGGGTGAAGCCCGAGTAGTCGGGAGAGTCCCAGGCCTGTGCGGCCGGGAGGAGGAAAATGAGGGAGGGAATGAGGTTCTTTAGGTGCATGGTTGCTGCTGTAGGCTTGATACTAAGCTTCAAGAGCTAAGGAATGTGGTTGTTGTAAGTTATGTAGACCTAGACTGTCTGGGAGGAGAAAGGAGTGTGAACAGAGTTTGCGGTAAGTCAGACTACCCACTTTTCGGCACCCCCCCCATTTCGGCACCCCAAAAATGAAGCTATTCCCATCATACTCGTCGACTTCAATTAATCATTGACTTCTTCTAGATGCAACAACAATACAGCTTTCAGCTTCACTAGGGTATTCAGAGTCGCTGGATTCGGCTGCATCATCCTCTTTTTCCCCAGCCTTAAGTTGCGCCTGCTGGATGTCTTTGATGTTGGCGAACTTAGTGTTAGGATCCAGCTGGACTGCCCTTCTTTTCCTTACTGCAGTATTGGTGACTTGGGCCTGCAGAAGCTCCAGTTTCTGCTGGGTATTTGCCAGCTCATATGCCTGCTCGCTGAAGCCTTTTTTTACCTTCCTGAATAGAAGGCGTTGAGTAAAGGCATCATTCTCCAGCTCTGTGAATAGCTTCAACTGCCCAGCTAGATCCTTCATCTTCCTTGGCGTCGACCATGCCACTGCAGATGACGCAGATACCCATCCTTCAGCTTCCTTGCCTCCAGACTGCCCTTTGCTGACCTGATCAGATGATCCTGATGCTGCTGGTGTTGATGGGAGCAGTAGGGAGCTCATCAGAGGCTTCGCCATAGAGACAGGCCATAACCCTGTCCATTTCCAACCACTTCTAATGTTCTGCATCGTCATACCTGCAGTACGAGCCTTCTGATAACAGCCTATAAAGTTCCTCTTGCCTACAACAGTTGAATCATTCCACTGACCAAGGTATCCAAGCTCCTTCCTATAGGCTGCCTTGACAGGGCTGAAGACTGACTGATCAAGTGGCTGGAGGACATGGGAGGTATGTGGCGGTAAGAACAATAGATGGATGTTGTTTATATAGCATAACCACATAAAGTCAGTCGTTGTATGACTCCCATGTCCATCCATGATCAGCAGCCTGACCTCCTTGCCCTGAGGAAGAGTCTGAGGGATGAAGACCTTCTGCAGCCATTCAACTGCAGTGGCATCTGAAGTCCATCCATTCTCCGTTGCAGTGAATTGCCATCCTTCATAAGGGCCAAGGTCTAGAGGAAACCACTGCTGCTGGACTGCCTTGCCCTTATAGATAACGAGGGGATTCAGAACATGGCCCAGGGCAGAGATGCATTCGATGATGGATACCCATGCCCTTGATCCAGGCTGTTTCTTACGTACAGACTTCGTCTCAGACATGCCCAGCACCAGCCCATTAGATCCCTGGCCCTCAAGGATACCAGTCTCATCCATGTTGTATCTATTAGCTGGTTTGATGCTGGTGATCTCTGGTATGGCGAGTAGTTTGAACCAGTCCCTGATGACCTCAGTAGATGCCCCATTAACACGCCTAGAATCGATAGGGCGACTTCTCTGGACCTTGACTGATGGATTCCTCTTCAAGAAGGCTTGGATCCAGCCTTTTCCTATAGGCTCTGTATCCCCCATGGCATGGAGGATCCTTTCTGCGAATAGCCTCACTTGCAGATGGGTTGGGGCAACACCAAGGGCATGCTGAATGCGAACCCATTCAGCCAGTTTAGCCTCCTGACTAACAGAAAGTCTCTGCAGGTCAGAAAAGGCAATTGACCTTGGTTGAGTGCCCTTAATCCGATAACGTCGGGCACCCACTTATGGGCACCCCCCACATTTGGGCACCCCAAAAATGCCTCAACACCATGACCAGCCTCCTCATTCCTCCCACCTCCAACCATCACAACAATTACAATACTTATCCAAACAACTTCATTTTTTGGGAATACCTTCTTCTATACCTTATGGTCCAATACACTGAAGATGAGGTCCAGCAAGCGATTGAAGCCATCAGCAACGGCATGGCCATAAAGAGGGCAGGCATTGTGTATGGCATTCCAAGATCAACCCTTCAGCATCGACTTAATGGCAAGCAGGCCAGAAAAGCTGCGTTTTCTGACCTTCAGAGGCTTTCCCCTGATCAGGAGCATAAGCTGGCTGAATGGATTCGCATTCAACATGCCCTTGGAGTTGCCCCAACCCATCTGCAAGTGAAGCTATTCGCAGAAAGGATCCTCCATGCTATGGGAGACACAGAGCCCATAGGAAAGGGCTGGGTTTCTGCCTTCATGAGGAGAAATCCTTCAGTCAAGGTTCAGAGAAGTCGCCCTATCGATTCTAGACGTGTTAATGGGGCATCTACTGAGGTCATCAGGGACTGGTTCAAACTCCTTGCCATACCAGAGATCATCAGCATCAAACCAGCCAATAGATACAACATGGATGAGACTGGTATCCTTGAGGGCCAGGGATCTAATGGGCTGGTGCTGGGCATGTCTGAGACGAAGTCTGTCCGCAAGAAACAGCCTGGGTCAAGGGCATGGGTATCTGTTATCGAATGCATCTCTGCCCTGGGCCATGCCCTTGATCCCCTCATTATATATAAGGGCAAGACAGTCCAGCAGCAGTGGTTTCCTCTAGATCTTGGCCCTTATGAAGGATGGCAATTTACTGCAACAGAGAATGGATGGACTACAGACGACACTGCAGTTGAATGGCTGCAGAAGGTCTTCCTCCCTCAGACTGTCCCTCAGACTGCCTCCCAGGGCAAGGAGGGCAAGGATGAGGCTAGACTATTGATTGTTGATGGCCATGGGAGTCACACAACGACGGAATTTATGTGGATATGTTATATTAATAACGTCTACCTCCTATTCCTTCCACCACATACCTCCCATGTCCTCCAGCCACTAGACCAGTCAGTCTTCAGCCCTGTGAAGGTGGCCTATAGGAAGGAGCTTGGATATCTCAGTCACTGGAATGACTCTACTGTTATAGGCAAGAGAAGCTTCCTTGGATGTTATCAAAAGGCTCGTCTGGCAGGCCTGACGATGCAGAACATCAGAAGTGGATGGAAATGGACTGGCCTATGGCCTGTTTCTATAGCAAAGCCCCTTATGAGCAAGTTGCTGCTCCCATCAACACCAAGGGCATCAGATCAGGCCAGCAAAGGGCAGTCTGGAGGCCAGGGAGATAAAGAATGGGCATCTGCGTCATCTGCAGTAGTATGGTCGACGCCAAGGAAGATGAAGGACCTGGCTGGGCAACTGAAGCTATTCACAGAGCTGGACAATGATGTCCATACTCAACGCCTCCTTTTCATGAAGGTGAAAAAAGGCTTCAGCGAGCAGGCCTATGAGCTGGCAACTGCCCAGCATAAGCTGGAGCTCCTGCAGGCCCAAGTCACCAATAATGCAGCAAGGAAAAGAAGGACAGTCCAGATCGACCCAAACACCAAGTTCGCTAATATCAAGGACATCCAGAAGGCTCAAATTGAGGCTGGCGAAAAAGAGGATATCACGGATGAGTCCAGCGAGTCTGATTTACCTAGTGAAGCTGAAAGCTGTATTGTGGTGGCATCTAGAAGAGTGCAATAATTAATTGAAGTCGATGGTTATGATGGAGATGGCTTCATTTTTGGGGTGCCCAAATGTGGGGGGTGCCCATAAGTGGGTGCCCGACGTTACTGAAGTGTTGATCTTGGGATGCCATACACCTGACCAGCCCTCTTAATGGGCATGCCGTTGGTTATTGCGTCAAGGGCCTGATTGACTTCATCTTCGGTATACTGGCCCATAAGGTCGAAAAGAAGCTCTGAGGAAAAAATGAGGTTATTCGCATAAGTATAGAAAATGTTGTTGATGTTGAAAGTTGAGGGGTATGTTCTGGTGATGAGGCATTTGAGGCATTTTTGGGGTGCCGAAATGGGGGGGGTGCCGAAAAGTGGGTAGTCTGACTTAGAGGATCTCGACTAACACACAAACAGCCTCGACGGAGAAGGCTTATAAAGAGAGAAAGAGAGAGAGGCAATGTTCAACTATTGTGAAAGGAGCGGCATGTCTTGAGAAGGCACAAGACCACGATGCGGGTTGTTGTCGGGCTGGCGGGTGGCACGAGGATGGAGGTGAACAGACAGACCATGAGAGCAGAACGGAGAGTGACCATCACGGGGCCCTAGTCCATATATACAGAGAAGTATCGAGATGGGGAGGAAGGGCTTGCAGATGCAACGATAGTTGGCCAAGAGTTTGCCAGACCCAAGCGAGCTTGGAACAACAGCCACCTGCATGTAGAAGCCCAAGCTTGCTAGTCTATGCAAGGTAACTTGCTTCCCTACGGCCAGGGGGAGGGAGAGAGGGAGGTACTGATGGTTCCCTTTCCTCTCTTTGAAATTGACAAACCATCCGAGTCTCACAGCGGCGTCCAATCTTCAGCAGAGAAGAGGAGTCTCAAGGAGGGTAGATGGTAGTCTGGTTCATATATCCTGTCCTCCCTAGACTCTCGTCGTCTAGTGTCATTTTCAAGACCCGGAGATGGTGTCAGAGACATCAGATGGCACATTGTTCAAGAGAGCGAAAGTCCGCCGAGGCCACGGGAGTACTTCAACACGCGGTCGAGCAGCGCCGGCGTGAGCCTTTGAGACAGCCCACTTCTCGTACCCCATCCCGGCAGCCAGGTGGGTTTCCCTTGCGCTGTGATGACGGCCCAGCCAGTCTGGACGTTCGGGGTTGGCACGGCCAATATTCCGAGGCGAGAAGGGCGCGTAAGCGGAGAGAGGATCCGTGGCTGGCTTGACAGAGATGCATGGTGATGAACCGGACACCAGCCAGTGTGGTGGAAAAGAAGAAGAAGAAAAGATTAAGGCTCATCAAGGGCGACCAATCCGCGGTCAGCATCGCCGGCTTTCGCGATCCGGCCCTGTCCAAGGAGACTCTTGGAGGCTTGGAGGCGTGGAGGCGTTGGACCCCCTCGGGAGACGTGTCGGCAGAGGCTTCGTTTCATCTCAGGCGTCTGCCAATTGGGGCAGAAGATTCCAGCCCTTGAAGAAGGGCCCCGCGACCAAGGAGAGGGGGGCACGGGACGGGGATGAGTGCTCGGTACCAGCAGCGCGGCCCAAGGCGTTCCTCCTGGTTGGATGTTCGCTTTCGCCGTCCCCAACTCTTGGATTGCCACGCGGGAAGTGGCGTTCGTCACCCCCTTCAACCCTTGGTAGAAACGCACTTCATCATTCCAAGGTTTGGGCCTCTCGCTTGAGATGAAACTCGATATTGGCCTCTCTGTTTTACCGGTTGTCGCCAAGCGAGGCCTAGGCCCTCCGTGAGGTCCAGTGATCTTGCATACTGCCTCCAAGACCTCGTCGAGAGACATCAGGGCGAGATATATTGGTGACCTTTGTACGACCGGGGATAGTGCGAGAGCGGGAAAACGGTACCTGAACGCCACCGTGCTAGCGGCAGTTCTGTACTCGAATCTAGCAGCTGCAGGATTTAGACAGCTGGCGCTGGGTACTTTGGTTGCCTTTTCTTTTGCGTGTGGGTGTCGACATTGTGGTTTTTATTTATTCATTTAAAGTCGAGATGACACGTACCCGAGACTTACAAACCTCACGAGTTGATGGTCGTGGCCTGCTGCAACCCCGACAGGTGCCTATTCAGTCACTTCCTCCCACGAGAAAAGGGGGTTGGTTCATTAGAGGGAAAAGTCTTTGGGGGTGAACCACTTGGCAGGTGATGTTGGCTCTGCCGAAGCAGAGCGAGTGTCAGGGCACCCATGGACCAAGAGCCCAAATAACCGTTCCTAAGCTGGCCATTCGTCCACGTTGGAGAGGAAGAGAAGGGGGGGGAAAAAGAGGAGCATGTGAAAAGGGTAGAGGCACCTTGCCAACACGGCTTTAGTGCGGGTTGAGAGGCGCCTAGACCAGCGCAGGTAACTCCCTAGGTTGGCCGCGCTTCCAAGTCTGATTGGCTGGAAGTAAAAGTGCAAGGGGGGTTCGTGATCTTAAAGGGGACAAATGTGTGTGGATGTGCTGGAGGTTGGGCTAGATGCGTGCTGGGTGCGTGGCATTTGGGTTGCAATGTAGAAAAGAAAAAATGGGAGAAGAAGAGGAGGTGACAGACGAGCATGTTCTAGACAGTGCGCGTCATGGAGAAGCCTCATGATTCATGTAGCCCATCTCATTAGCAAAGAGCTTCGCTTCATCATGACGGTGCAAGTCAGCAGCTCCCGAGCACCGGGCCGGCACATGATGGTCCTCTACCCCCTCCGCTCGGTGAGCCGGCGCTAGCAACCCCACAATCCCCCGCCGTTTTGGATTCGGTGGTGTCGGTAGCACTTCGGGGTGATGGCCGCAACGGGCAGGTCAGGCGACGCTGTCACGACGCGTAGCGTCCCGTCAGCGAGCTACCGGGGGAAATGTGCTGCAGAGCTTTTCTGAGAACTAACTCCCGGGGGCGCTTCTCCACGACGGTGTTGCGTTGCAGAAATGGATTCAACGGGAGAAACGAAGTTTGTGGCACAAACTCATTTGCAAGCTTCAGATGACGGAAAACGACTCAAGATTAGTTCGTATGAGCAACGAAAGTAAATGCGACTTGTTATCGTGGTTTGGATTCTTTGCGCTCCACCAAACGGCGCGGGTGAAAAATGGCTGGAAAAAATTAGTTCGACACTCTCAATGAACTCGGATCGGTGTGTGTTATGCGAATGAACGCGAGCTGCTCCAAAAAGAGTCTGGGGGGGGGGGCGGAAGTAGAGACTAATTATGATTAAACCATTGAAGAGCCAAGAATCGCCTTGCAGCAGATCGTCAACAACTTAACACGCAGAGGCTCATAGATTATTGTTCATTTGCGCCAAAGTCCAAGACATAGTGAGGAATGACTATGCGCTTCCCACAAAGGTGGCTGACTAGCTAGAGAACGCGCTCGGTTTAGAACTGGGAAGGGAACAGCGCAGCAAGCAGCTCGTCAAAACCTCGCAATGAATGGAAATAAATTTTATAGGCGTGCAGGAGGCTCTGACTAGTTGGTTCATGGTCTATTGGGCATACAAGAGTCGACTCTATTTGTCGTGTCTTATGTTCCGCCAGCAACTGCAGGGACCTAACGATTTGCCATCCGATAAAACACGCTTGAATAGCAAATGATCTTTCTCCTGGCTTAACGACGCGCGATGGACTCCTCCGAGGTGTTGGTTGCTGGCGCAACATTGGCATCGGCAGTCTTGCCAGCAGCTCCAACCTCGGGGGAGTTGTTGTAAGTGTAACTCTGGTCGTGATCGCTACCGTTCTCCAGATTTGCAAGCTTCGCTGCCCTATTACTCATGGTTTAGTATGAAGATTTGAATGGGACGAAGAACAGGCTGCACTTACTCCTTGCGCTTGATGTAAACGTTGAGGACGTGGGTTGCAACGATGAGTGCCAATGCACAACCGAGGCAAAACGAGAAGCCTTTTGGATAACTCGGGGATTCGACCGTTGGGAAGGTCAGCAAGGGCGTCCAGGCCGTCGATGACTGGGCGATGATGGTGATCATGACCAGCGTAAACGACCGCTGCTCAGGAGAGTCTCGGAGGATGGTGTTGACCCAGCCGTGCAACACACTCGAGAGCGCGTTGGACCAGTACATCGTCGCGAAGGCAAACCACTTGCCGCCTTCCGGCACGTCCCAGACCACGAGCATGATTAGGCCCGTGACGTTCCACAGCGAGGCGAAAGTAATGGCCCATGCGGGGCCCAGGACGAGGTCGGACAGGAAACACGCTACGAGGTTGTACAGAATGCCCAGGGCCGGCGCGATGGTGCCCATCTCGTTGACCTGCGCCGGGCTGTAGCGGCCCAGACTCTTGATCCACAGCAGGAAGCTGCCGGTGCTCTTGTGAATGCCGGCGTTCCAGAAGAGCACATCGACGAGCACGACGGTCCAGAACTGCGGGCTCAGGAAGATCGTCTTGAGGTGCCCGAACTTGAACTTGCCGCGCGTGACGTGTCCTCCACGTTCGAGGCGAGCCTTGGCAACTTTAAGATCATGTTCGTTGAGAATCCAGGTATTTGGCTGCTCGACAGTGCCGGGGAGGAGGAAGTAGCCGAGAATGCCGACGGGGATCGTGATGATGGCGCAGATGATGTACATCCAGCGCCAGCCGGACATGCCGTGGACGCCCTCGAGGCGGTGCGATGCGCCTGCCGCGATGAGGCCCGCCGTGAGGGTTCCGAGGTTGAGACCGGTGTAGAAGATGCCGCCTCGTCGCGCAATCTCGTGGCCTCGGTACCAGGAGCCTGGAAAAGAAGTCAGTATGGAGGAGGATCTCTACGCGCAGCGCTTGCGACGGATTGTGTAAGACGAGTTGTGCCTACCAAAGACATAGTGCATAGCCGGGAAGAAAGCAGCCTGGGGATAACGCGTCAGCAACACAAAAGCTCTTGGAAAACTCATAGCACCCGAGTGGCGCGTTACCTCGAAGAAGCCGACCATAAAGCGGTAGGCCGCCAACTCTCCGAATGAGTTGGCGCGGTACTGCAGGAGGGTAAAGAGACCCCAGAGGATATCCATGGCGGGGATTGTCCAGTACATCGGGATGTACGTGAACAAAAACATAAACGGGACCATGCCAACAACAGCGCCGACTGTATACATGGTCTGCAGCTCGACAAGCTCGTTGCCCTCGAAGCCGAGCTCTTCCTTCATGCCTCCGACGTAGGCATTGTCTGTCTCTGGTCAGCGCCGGTGTTCCCCCGGGATGACGGCTTGGGACCTACTCAAGTTTGCCTGGTCTGTGCTGGGATGTTAGCTGATGTTACGTATAATTTGTGAGACTGGACAAGACCATACCAATGTACTTGACCCAGTAAGCCAGGACAGCGTAGGGGACGACGATGAGGTCCAGCTTGATGATGAACTTGCGCTCTTCTTCAGAATCTTCGTCCGAGTACCACTGAATGTGGTACCACTTCTTTCTGGGAACCGTGTAGTCTGCCATCTTGGATCTGGTGCAACCAAGCTGCGCGCTGCTGGCGAAGCTGATTTGTATCGCTTGGGGGGAGAGAGGTCGTTTCGAGGCGGGCTCTCGCAAGACTTCGAGATAGGACGGTCGAGCCTTCCAACACGTCTTTATCTCTCAGATATCCGGACATGGCCCAGCTGATATCTGTGTAACGACTTGCCGGCCGCCGGAGTTGATCTACCCCTGCACGTCGTAAAATCCTCCCACATTATCGATGGCGCGAGAGCATCTCTTGCTTGTGCCATGCGAATCGCCCATCAGACAAACCGGTAATTAGTGGGCGCGATCCCCGCCCGCCGAGGCGCGCTCCCGGAAGTCGGGAACCGTCCGACATCGCCCAGGACGGCCTCTCTCGTGGCAAGATCAAGCAACGACAAGCTTCGATGCGCCAGGACCCTGCCGGGAGTTGACCGACACGCCGCACGCCGGAACTGCAGAGGCCGCGAGATTCACCCGAAAAAGGTCGTGTGGGTGGGGCGTGTGGCTGTTCGGCGTGGATGAGATAGGCTGCGCACGGAGGGGTTGACGCGTTGGATTTGCTGACACAGACATGCTTAACGGCGGGAAACAAGGTTGGGAACTCGGAATAGAGATTTTTTGGAAGGATTTTGAGTGGTGTTTGCGGAGTATCGGAGGCATGACAGGGTCGTTGACTGGAAGGTTGGCAATGGCGTGCTTTATCGTCGTGATGGTGTTAGAGAAATGATAGGCAGCCCGACCTCAGCCCCAGTCATGGTCGACTAATCGTCCATGTTCATCTGTCCGACGTTGACGGATTTGACGAGGTTTTCCATTGTTGGCAAAATCACAAGTGAAAGTGGTGATTGATCGATCTGGTGATAGCTTCGTGATTTCGTACTGTTGTTGTTGTTGTTGTTGTTGTTGTTGTTGTTGTTGTTGTCTAAGGTAGGTATGGAGGAATAACGTGGGCAAGGGCCCTGAAGGCCAAAGTGGTCAAGTTCCATTTGGTGGGGTAGGCACCCAGGTGAGGCAAGTGTGGCCCCAAGCCGCTGCTTACCGCCGATATTCCATCCTTATGTCCGATAACCTCCAGAACCAACATCTATCATTGCCGTTTAGTTGGCAGAAAAGCGATTGCAAGGGACAAAGACGGAGCGAGAAAAGGATTGCTTTTAATAGCCATCCCGTGTGTCCCCGGATCTTCAGCCGGTATCCGCTGGCTCTCGATCTCCGTGATCCCCATGGAACATGTCAAGAGAGGTCGCTTTGGTTTGGCTACGTAACTTAGTCGACGGCTCGGAGTCTTGAGCGCCGCTCCCGAGAGAAACAGCCGTAGGTTCAACTGACTGTCATTTTTATTGCTGTTTGGCGTGTGTTGTTATCGGCCGAATCGTCTGCTTAACATGAATACCGAGTTGCAGGTAACATGGAATCACCCCCCTGCTCTGAGACATTCAGGTCCTGAAACTTGACCATTCGGCTATACCGGCCGCATGATAAGGTCGTGTCCTTACTTCAAAGAACCATCCACTGCCATCTCAGCTTTTGAAACGATGGCGTGGAGAGCATTAAGGACATACACTTTCAAGATCTTGGCCGTGGCAGTTCAACTTCGAGCTCTTCTCGCCGCGGCGGCTCGTTTGCACCGTCCTGTTATGACTCTCACCACATCGCTAGACGCAGATATCCTTTCAAACAGCTGGTTTTCCAACAGGATTATTAATCAAGAATACTCAACGTATTTGCTAGTCGAGGTCATTTTATCGCATTTCTATACCACAGCGTTTCATCCGCCGCAGCCCCAGGCATAATTATCCGTTGTTTGACGCCCATGTGGAATCGTCAACGTCGATCACACAAAGTATGGATGACAGATGAGACGCTCCTAAAGACTCTCGGGGCTACGTAATAATGGGTTGCGATATGTGCGCGATGAGATATAAGAGCCTCGTCACTCCGCGCATTCAATTGTCCGTCATCACGCCATCCGCTGCTTAGTTCTGCATCTGCATATTATTCTCCTTTATTGTTGCTGGTCACCTTCATCTACTGAATAAATTCAAAATTCCATACCTTCCTCATCAGAATGCACGTCATCGTTTCTTCCGTCCTGGTCGCCGTGTTCGCCATGGGCAATCTCGTAGCCGCTGCGCCAGTACGAAACCCCTCTTCTATGCTCTTGACTGACAGGGTCTTTCTGAGTGGAGAAAACATTGATACTAACCTCTCAATAGCAAAACAATGCCCGGGAACGCTTCAAGAAGCAGAGCTGCCAAAGCCAGGCTTGCATTGACTCTGTTGACTCGGGCTGCCCACTCAGCAACATCAACTTCGTGCTTGGTGGTTGCGACGACCCCAGCCAGTGATCTATTCGAAGACAATATTGACAAAGAATATGAGGGTCTACAATCACTTGGAGAGCGTGTGGGGGAAAAACTAGGGGCCGAATTCCGGAACCTATAGCTGGTTGACTCGCCGAGAAGTCTATGTGGCAAGATAGTAATCTAGACCTAGTGATTTCCGAGCCACTGAGCTTGTCCTAATTACATCTGATTGTGATTCTGATTGAGCAGAGTTGGCCTCAGATAAGCGGCGAACATTATGAGCGTGATGTCCTTGTCTGGATACGCACGTATACATTCTGACTTGGCCTAAACGACTAGGCTCGTTGTCATAGATGTCAAGTACTTGATCACTCAGATAGAGTCTATTGTAGCTGCTCCAAACCCGTTGAAAACTTTGACTAACTCGCGTTGTTGTTCTGTAAGGAGAATGGCAAGTATGTGCCTCATGTCGCTGGCCAGAGAGTCAAGAGAAATTAACTGCGTTGTTTGACAGCAACACGATGCTTGTTATTCGGGCTTTATAAATAATTCTGGGACCAAACTTGCTTGAAACCAGGCAACGAGTGCGCGTCTAGTTCTCCTTTGATTCTAGACAAAGGTCTGCAACGAATAAACAGGTGTGGGGGAATGGAGAAGCGGATTGAGACCATTTACTGCGTAGAGTATGCTTTTGCCCAAAATAGGCAAACAAATCAGCCGGGTCCGTCACGTCATAAGAATTTCAAGGTTAGGGGATCATCAGATGAGCGGCGATAAATATGGGTGCTTCTGCTCCCTCACTTCGCTGCGGCAAACGGCAAGGGCTGGTAGTAGAATGTACGGTTCCATCTCTGGCTCAGAGAGCCGAAGGACATTCGCCTTTTTACATCTCCGTCTCGGGCGGACCGCATAGTTGCCGTCCCTGTACTACCGCAACGGAGGAACTAGAAGGTCACAACCCATTTCTGCGATGTTTCTACTGAATCCGTATTGGGGATTACGTAGTAGGGGTCTCGGGATGTTTCGTTGAAGACCAGAACAGAACCTTGTCGACCGGACAACTCCAATTGTTAGCCCGCGGCCAGCTGTGAGCCGGTGCTCCAACCTGACTGGTCCATTCGTCATCCCAAAGCTGCCAGAGAAACACGTATCTCGCGTCAGTACGGTTTCACACCGCACTCAACTGGTTCGGCTGCCCGGTTTGGATTGGGGAATTCCGATGTTGCGGGACAGAGTCGGTGTATTTGCCTTGATGTATATGAAGAATAAGATTCTTGTTGGAAATAGAGACGAGAAACTCTGTCGTTGTTCTTTGACAGTCTAAATGCGTAAACATGGATGTCTTAAAAACGAACCCTTTCTATCTCGGTGGTGCCCTCGTGTCCATCGCACTGGCTGCAGTATGCTATTACATCACAGATATGCTACAGGATTATTTGACTAACAAGAACATAGTACATATACGCTGGTATCACGAACCCGCTGTCGGATGTTCCAGGGCCATGGTACACCAGGTTCACGACGCTGCCCTCGACATTCAAGGTCATCACGGCTCACCACCCCGACTGGATCCATGACTTGCACGCAAAATATGGTCCAGTGGTGCGATACAGCCCATACGAGGTCGACATCTCTGATCCGCAAACATGCCAACGCATCCACAGCGTCAAGACGGGCTTCCTCAAGTCTCCCTTCTACTCTCTTCTCATCACCGACTCCTCGAGCGTCTTCAATGAGATCCGTCCGGAGATTCATCGGAAGTACAAGCGGCTCTTGTCGAACCCCATGTCGGAGACGGGCTTGAAGACATTCCTGCCCCGCATTGACAGCAAAGTGCGCCTTGCAATTGAGCGCATTCGCGACGAGAACACGACCCGCGGGGCAGCCGACATCGCCAAGTGGTTCATGTTTCTTTCTTTTGACGTTATTGGCGACCTGGCGTTCGGCGAGTCTTTTGGCAACCTGGAAAGCGGCAAGGTGTGTTATTTTGAACTGCGGAAGTTGAGAGAAGGTCAACTAACCAATAATGTTGCAGAAAAATCGCTCAGTCAACGACTTCGTCAGCTTAGGCTTCGTCGGCGGTCTCCGGTCCATGTTTCCCACCATCGCCAAGATCTCACTCTATCTGCCAATTCCCGTCTTCAAGGAGGCTACCGCCATCCAATATCGGACTTTTGACTATGCTCAGGGCGCACTCAACCGCCACGCCAAGCGCGTGGAAGAAACAGGCTCCGATCCCCACCCGACTGTGTTCTCGAAGCTCTACAACGCCGGAGAGGAGGAGACATGGACGCCGATAGAGATACGCGACAACGCCCAGGTATTTATTGTCGGCGGCAGCGACACTACCGCCAACTCCATGATCTACCTCGTCTGGGCCGTTTGCAAGATCCCCGAGATCAGGGCCAAACTTCTGAGAGAGCTGGACACTCTTCCGGAGAACTACGGCTACGACGAGCTCAAGGAATTGACGTACGTGAACTGGATCGTCAACGAGACTTTGCGGCTCTACACGGCACTTCCGTGCGGACTTCCTCGACTGGTGCCGCCCGGCGGAGCAGAGCTTGCTGGCCAGTTCGTTCCTGGTGGGTTCACCGTCACCACGCAGGCGTACAGTCTGCACCGTGACGAGCATGCTTTCCCCGATCCATATCGATTCTACCCCGAGAGATGGGAAAACACCACCCAGGAGATGAGGGATTGCACCATGCCATTTGGGGGTGGGGCCAGAAGTAAGTTTCCATGTTTTGCCAAATTTCGCGTCATCTTTAGCTCGGCTTTAACCTTTCTCACAGCTTGCCTGGGTCGACATTTGGCGCGGATTGAACTTCGCCTGATCACCGCCCGTTTTTTCAAGGCTTTCCCGAACGCAACGGTGTCTAGTATAGAGGGAATGTGTGACAAGGATATGGAGCCAGCATTGCACTTTCTAATGGTCCCGAGTGGACATCGTTGTTTGATCAAGCTGAACGGGTGAAGACCTTGCACAGAATTAATGCCTATAGATCGGATCCGAACATGAAATATATAGTAGGAAATACAATGGAAAGTAACGCCGATCTTAATCCAAGCTCATATTTTTCTAGGCAGAAAGCAAGTGGAAATGGCAACGACCCATGAGTATCAAATACCAGGGCGGCATCTTTTTGGCAAAAGCGAAAACTATCTGTTACAAAAATGGCGAGAGAGCCATTCGAAATTTCTTTGGCTCACACATCATAGTCAATCCCACTTAGCAGGGTCGTACTCGTCCACGTAGCTGATGTACTCTTCACCAGCCGCCACCCAGCCCCTTATTCCACCAAACAGGACGACACTTCTCATCTTGTCATCCTTTTGGTCCACAAGGTAGTCGTTGAACCATCCTGCCGCTCGTGTACCACGACCTCGAGACGAGCCTTGCGGAGCTGCTGCGTGAATAAACTGTCTGCCTAGGAATCTGACAATAGTCTACTATTAGGCGGAGCTTACCGCAGTACCAAATAACGGTGCTGACGCCGGCTGCTTGAAACAAGCTGTACAGCGTCGGGATAGATGGGTAGAGAGTTTGAGCAGGGAGGTTGATAGAGCCACGAATCGTGCCGCCCTTCGCCACCCGTCAGCGATCAGAACAAAACACCTCTAGTTGATCTTAACGGCGGGGAACGACAGCGTGGGGGCAATTAACCTCGTGGTCATTGCGGCGCAGGTCGACGAGAACGAGATTCTTCGGGCCGCTGCTGTCGGCACATTTGATGGCACTCATCACTTCACTGGGCGTCATGCCGCCGTGGTTGGGGTTCTTCGGAGGCGGATAAATTGCGTGCCATGGCACTTCCGTTGCGCTCATGGTGGCAGCGGGGTTGCAAACTGCTCCTTTGACCTGATGAGGCTTTGACTGAACCTTTTTGGTTGGTCAGTACGAGAGAAGAGATGGCTAGAATTGCCCGCCTGCTTCACTCAATGACGGCTTTTTAGGAATTATCGATTCGTAGCTAAGAGTAGGCAGATACTAGCTAAGCGTGTATTTATAGGAGTGATTAGGCGGGATGTTGTACCATAGGAACCCAGACAGACCAAGCTTGCTCTCAATCTCGGGGACCATCGCACTCCCTGGTCAGTGTATTGTTTTCTGAAATGTCACTGTCCGATATCGATTGGCCAGAAACCATTGACCAATCATCCTTTTACCTTCCGTCACGCGCCAGGTTCTTTCTCAACTATGACATAATTGTTTTAGCTACCAGCGTCCGTCGATTATTTGATAATTTGTTAGTGCCACCCACCTGTCTCAGCGAAAGAGCCTGAAAGTAGCATGTCACTGTCTGCGTTTAGTTGGTTCGTCTAGGTGAGCATGTGGATGGGAAGACTCACCATGAGAAAACAGCCTGTCTAAAGGGCGCCTGGTGTTGGGTATTTAACCTGATCTGCATACTCAACACTGGCTGCATTCCAGTCAACTCTTCTTCCACGGCACCGTATTCAACGCAGCAAGACTGGCTCGAACAAATACAACTCAGGCTATGCATACTACTCCCCCAGACGCGATGCCAAAAGCACGACCGACACATTGTCCCACAAACCCTGACGTGGCCGTCATCACTAATGCCACCGTACCGACCGAGGATCGAGACCGCAACGATCCGCTTGGCAAGCCCAAAGATCAGAGCTCGCAGGATGATCTTGAACAAGGGCTTGCACAGGCGGGAGACGGAGAGAAACAGGTCGCCGAGCCCGCCATGCCCAGGCAATCGGCTGACGATAGAGGCTCTGCTTTCAAGGCTTTAGGCTGGCTTGACAGGCTCCTAGCTCTCTGGATCTTTCTTGCCATGGCCGTTGGCATAATTCTAGGCAATTTTGTCCCTGACGTAGGTCCGGCTCTACAAAAAGGCAAATTCACTGATGTGTCAATTCCTATCGGTATGTGCCCTTGAGTACTTGTGGAGGATGGAATGCACATTACTAACGATAGATAGCCGTCGGCCTACTCGTCATGATGTACCCAATTCTCTGCAAGGTGCGCTTTGAGTCGTTGCACCAGGTTTTCGCACACCGCGAAATCTGGAGGCAAATCGCCTTCAGTGTATTCATCAACTGGATTGTTGCCCCCTTTCTCATGGTACGTGATTAGGTATTCATCTTTGTCACTGCTCAAGCAAAGCTATGCTAACAACACGCCCGTCAGCTTGGCCTAGCTTGGGCTTTTCTTCCAGATGAGGATGGACTTAGAGAAGGTCTGATTCTTGTTGGGCTTGCAAGATGTATTGCCATGGTATGTTGAGCGTCCCCATGTTCGGCTTTTGTGACTGACTCAGAAAAATGCAAGGTCTTGATATGGAATGCGCTCGCTGGCGGTGACGCCGAATACTGTGCCATTCTCGTTGCCATCAACTCGATCCTCCAAATGGTCCTTTATGCGCCAATGGCCATCTTCTTCATCAGCATAATTAGTGGCGACTCGGCGGCCCAGGAAATTTCTTACTCGACAGTTGCCACAAGCGTTGCCGTATTCCTCGGCATCCCCCTCGGCGCGGCCATTATCACTCGATTTCTGGTTCGTCGACTAGCCAGCCCACGATGGTTTGATGTCGTTTTCATGCGCTTTCTTTCGCCGTGGTCGCTTATCGGTCTTCTGTACACGATTCTTATCTTGTTCGCCTCTCAGGGTCGTCAAGTCGTGCAGCAAATTGTATCAGTCGCTCGCGTTGCTGCACCACTGATCGTATACTTCACCGTCATTTTCTTCCTCACCCTTTGGCTATCGCGTCGCGCTGGTTTCAACTACTCGCTCTCAGCGACACAGAGTTTCACGGCTGCTAGTAACAATTTCGAGTTAGCCATTGCTGTGGCCGTTGCATCCTTTGGACCGGATAGCCAGCAAGCTCTTGCTTCTACTGTTGGGCCCTTAATTGAGGTTCCAGTCCTGATCGGGCTCGTGTACCTGGTCCGTTTGGTAGCTAAACGGTGGCACTTTACGGCATAAAGGTGGAATGCATCTAAATGGCGTTGTAAACACTAGAGCAGGTAGATTGATGTTGTGAGGGGAAGAGGCAGAAAGTGACGAAAACCATCTCGCATAGTACCTAGGTTAAAGATAATTAAGAATCAGCCTGAATAATGTTGTTTTTGCACAGCTGTGAGGTGCTCATGCTTCCACCCTTACTGGAGCGGGAGGGAGTCCTGTTCAGTAGCCGGCTACGTCATCACTACCATCACGAAGAGAGTAAACCTACGACCGCCTTCAGGGGTTGACTGAATCATACTGAGAGCAAAAGAATCCCGCTCTTCTTGAGCTTCAGGAACTTTCAGACTACAGTTATTACCTTCGTTTGCTTCTTAAGACACGTCGATGCTCAAACATGATTCCACCAGCGAGGAGGCAACACAACGTCGCGAAGGTTTGTGGAGACTCAGCCCTGTAGTCCAAGCTAGGCAACCGTAGAGCGATTAACTCGCAAGCTGCAAGATAGTTGCATATAGCTTTAAAGATGGTGAAATGGAGTTTCCGGGGTAGCAACCGTCCGAGTGGCCAGCAAAGGTCGTGTAGGTCAACTTTAATACTGTCGTTACAAAGTTTGTCCAAAGACGGAGAAGACGCTGCGCAGCGTTAAAGAGAGGTTTCTTCAATTCCATCTCAAATCTACAATCTTCTGTCATCAGTGAGCATACACGTCTAAGGTTTCCTGAAACGGCTATTAGCCCAACAAGTGAAAGTAAGTCTGACTCTGTCCTCTCATGGAAGGGATGATGTTGATGCCGAACCTGAAAAACCCTGCCTCTAAGCCATGCGTGTGAATTCCTCATCCACTTTCCTCGCCCTGGGGCTTGCGTCCACGGCTGCCGGAGGTAGATTGACCATCGTCCAGAACAGCCCATTTGGCACTATTTGTGCAACAACGGCAATCCAATGGACTGGTTTAGGCGAATTGACTGCCAGGGGCCACAAAGGCTGCCACGGAATGTCTGTCCCGGGCATGGGTGAGCTCTGCGTCGATGCGGACAAGCTCCGCGCACTGGTCCGGCTCAGACACCAGTCTTTCAAGAGGTATTTGAACGTCGACGAGTCGGTGTTAGGAACCGGTGACATATACAACGCCTGAAAAATCCTGTAATTGAAAGTGAGCCCCTGCTCCTGGCACTTGGCCAAGGACGATAGCGACCCCCCAAGGTCGGTGAAGAACAGATCGAGACCCTTTCGGCTACTGTAATCGCTGCCGAGCAGACGTCCGCAGCTACCTTACCCGAGTGCTCTCAGCCTGCGGAGCCGTCGAGGAGCCGCAGAGGGATGGATGGGTCGTCTGGATCTAATGTTTCACGGTGTGGGTTCAAGATTGTGTGTTCCAGAACAAGTTTGCATTGAGAAATCCTTTGCATCAGACTCGAACCAGGAAAAGACGTCTAACAATGTCTTTTGAGAAAAAACACGCCTTTATCCAGGTCCTTAGTGCAGAGAGAGAACGGTACTATTAAATCAAACATCTGAATGAAATATACAAAAAGTGAACAACAGCATTCGCTGTTGACCTCAAAGCAAAGCTATTTAGGCTAGTGATTATGATTTGAGAGATGGCTACACATGACGATGGTTTCAAACGATGGTCGCTAAATGAGACTGGCTTTGGCCGTGTAATCTACTATCACTCGAAAGACTTGTAGAGTAAGAGCCAGACTTTACTAGTAGACTACCAAGAATGAAGCTAGGGGCTCGGGTGTAATAAGGCAATACAACTGAAGTATGCGCATCCGACAAGCTAGCAGTAGAAACAGGCCAAATGCAACAGTTCCCTCCTTCAAATGAAATCTATGCAACACAACGACAGGAAGGTGGCCTTGCTTTTCGCTGAAATTCAAGCCAGTAAAATCCATAACGGGCCTGAAAATCTTAACAAAACCTTGGGTCGTCACAAAAAGCCGACCTGACCTTGAAATAGTCGAGTGTACTGCAGCTTCCACCCTCAATCCAAGCAGTCCACTGCGAGCATCCTCCTGGCGGGGGCGAACGCTTGCGATCAATTTTGAGATCGCAGCCAGAGAAAAGTCCTTGTGAGATGAGGCCGCCAGAGTTCCAAGCAACGGGACCGACCCTCGAGGTGTAAGTGCCCTCATTACGGCCGGAAGCACGGCTATTACAGGTCAGCAAGGTGGCTATTATATTGGAAACAAGTCATACACAGTGACGATGCATCTGTCGGTGAGCCAATGCCCCACAGCAGCAGTTTCTGTTCTTTCTTCGATGGCGGAAGCGGAAGTTGATGCCGCAAGACTTAGGAGAAGCAAGGATGGCGACAAGAATTTCATCGTTAATGTCTGTGGGTGGTGGGTAAGATTTCTTGATGATGATGATGATGATGATGATGATGATGATGATGATGATGATGATGATGATGATGATGATGATGATGATGATGATGATGATGATGATGATGATGATGATGATGGTGGTGGTGGTGGTGGTGGTGGTGGTGGTGTTTGGTTCTCGTCTGGAAAAGGCAAAAGTCTCCCGTTTTAAAGGATGCCCAGTCGACTGCGGACATGTCAGTAGGATTGGCGCAACGACCCTGGATGCCAACGAGGCACTATTGAAGTTTAAGACACACTAGAAATACTACGGTGGTGGATACGATGCTCAATCTTACACAGCTGGGATCGCGTCGAGTCCATTAAACTTGCTCAGGAGACCAGGGAGATGTACCGCTAATTAGTTCTAGCAAGGCCAACATTCACCGGTACAATAATTACTTTTCCCACTCGTGAGAATATCTGAGACCAGGAACATTTGTCTACGGTGCGAAAGACACAAAGAATCTTTTGATACTGTAGAAAAATCGGCTACGTAGAATAACAGTGGCGTTGATTGATGCAAAGACATGTGAAGCATTGTGGTAGTACTGGTTCAGTTGACGTCCGTATCTTTTCCACTCTTCCTCTCGAACGGTCAATGAAGTGTCTTAATATTGAAAGTTTCTTAAAGTTGCATCCTTAATTCAGGAAACACAATCGGCCGCTGATAAAACCATATCCGGGCCCTCAAAGCTGTATGAATTGTCAGTCAAGGTCAAGAGCACCAACGTTTGAAGCCGTGGCAAGGTTACCTTGGAAGCTCTAGTGCCATATTTCCCAGTGAATCGTTGGCTTCTCATATGGTTTGCCAGATGTGTGGGATCCAAAAAAGAGATCTGAAGGACCTCGTCGCCTTTGTTCCGTCTCAACAACTTTCTGTAAAAGGAGCTTGCCTCCTGATCGCGATGCCAGTATCTTTCGTTATCAGCGTCCTTCCGGAATGCCTCCCCTTGATCAGAGTCGTTTGAGCCCCTGAACACAAAAGAATCCTCGTCGAAGATAGCGCCTGGCGAGATGAGCATCTTATCGCGATATTTTGAGCTGATCTCCCTGGCTATGGCGACATGGACCTCTGATGGTAGCCCCGAGGGATGTTGGTTTGACCACTCGGGTGAGGGGAAGACGCGAGTAGTGTACTTCGATACGTGGACAAGGGAGCTAATGACCTCGGCCAATGTCGACATCCAGAAGCCCTCAGGGTGCTCTTTGATGATGTGAAGGAAGAGATTTGCAAACAAATCGAGATTGACACCCGTTTTTTGATGAGCTGGATGTATGACAGTCAACCCAGAGTGAAGAAGCGGAGTGTCCAGCGCTGTGATGGGCAGCCAAATTGTGGAAAGAAATGCCACGGCCTCGCCGTTTTGACGTGCGATGACGATGATCTTGTCATCTAAAGCACTGCATGATGTTGTGTCGAAGACCTGGTACTTGGGGAGAGGATCGAGGCACAAGGCTCCCAACTTGCAAAGGGAATCTTGCAAAGTCGTTTTTTCAGCCAGACTCATGCTGAGACCTGGGTGGTCCAAGACCTCGATGTTATAAGTTCGATGCATTGAAAAATTGAGTTGATGAGTTGCTTGGCACGAGAACGCGTTTCAAGTTGCCTTGCTCTCCCTTTTCAACGATGTCAGCATTGTAGCTGATGGTTGCCTGTTGTGTGACTTGTCGTTGAAAGATAAGGACTGGAACCAACCCCCACGTTCCGCGGATGCCGCTTTAATGTCTCTAGCTTGTAATAGGGGAAAAAACATGCCCCCACCACAGCTTTGGACCTAATCTAGCCGCCGCAGACAACCCACCAGGGGACAAACCAGACCCCCAGCAACGATGATCCGGATCGGAAGAGAATCAGATGTCACATGACTCCTATTCAAGTTTATTGTCCCTCCGCAGATGAAAAACTTGGTGCTGACGTCTACACAGTACAGGAGGCTTTTTCATCGGCCGGCAACAATCACCAAAGAGCCTGGGTCATGATGCCCAGGACTAGCAGAAATCAAGCAAAGACACTTCTGAGTGATCAATACTCGTTACTCGGCCAAAAATATAAGTGCTATTGAATCTAATCGTAGAAGAATGTTCATGGGGTCACATCCACTGTGAAGTGAAGTAGGTATTACTGATGAAGTGTATAACTACCCAAATGCGTGGGCTATTGAAGTAGAGTGTCCACTTGCGATTCCGTCCGAGCACCTCCGGCTTCTGCTTGCCTCACCGATAGCAGAGAAACCTACCGGACCATATCAATTACTCGTTTCATCATTGTGTGTTTGCAGTTTTCCCAAAAAATTGATTCTCATTTGTTTCATCTGACAGCCATTACTATCGTAACCCACATGTGCAACGGCTGCCCAAAGCAGCGCCTACGTCACCTGGGTGCTGCGTCCTCATTGTTTTTGCCTCGGACATCGCCTTTGTACCGTACTTAGTTGTGTCTACTGGCTGTCTAATAAGCGGTGACTGTTTATCTATGGGTCTGCTCAACACTTTGAGGTCGATACGAGCTATTTGTTCACCCCCTAGTAGCACTCGCCCCTTGAATCCGCACCCACAGACTCGTATTTACAACGATTACTGATTGGAAGACTGCGTTCATGTGGGTTTCTGAATTGGACAAACTTTCGTACTTGTGTGCAAGGGACACGACTTGAGTATATATAGAGCTGTCTACGTCTGTCTGGGAGGCGTTCTTTTTTAGTTTGCCAACATCTTCTTTTCAGCTTGCAAGACAAATCTGATTGCATACATCGTGGAAGATCCAAACTAGCACAATGCGTTTCAACTCTCTCGTCTCCGCGGCCTTCGTCGCCGCGTCCGCGGTGGCCTCCGAAATCGAAATCACGAACGTCGGAGCCAAAACGCTGGCCAACTACACTCTTACCTTCGAATTCGACATCGTCAACAACGCCGATAACCAATCGGCTCACTGCAATGCTGAGTGGTACGGATCCATTTTGTATTCTTCGAAAAAGGGTGCTGACAGTGTACTTCAAGGGATGACAACCACCGGGATTTGAATGCCGTTTGCTCTTCTCCCTTGTACAACGCGACCATCTACTTTCCCAACGGCTATTCTGGCATCCAATACTGGGCCACGTTCATCGGTATCATGGACCGCGACCACCGATTTATGGCTACTGTGGAAACTGGCTCGCCTAGATACACTTGTGGGCACTCAGGTACCGAGGGTGTTCTCAGCGCCTGCATGACTGAGCCCAATCTCCATCTCGAAACCGTTGAGGTTTGAAGCTGTGCAAATGACCTATTGGTCAAGAACAAAGCAGATAGATTTACATATTGAGCTTGAGAAGCTCTTTTTGAGCAATGGAAAAGTTGCCGTCATCATTACATTAAATGTGAAAACCTGAGAGCCTGCATGTTTGGCGCCCTCAACGTCATCAAGACAAATCAAAGGAGGTCATCCTAGAATTGCTGATGCTAAAGAAATAGCCCGGGGCATAGTTTGTCTCACAAAACTTTTCTCAGATTAACCGTTGCATTCGAGTTTGGGCCACTCGGCCATTCACCGATGACATGTATAATGCAACAGTAACATTTCCTTGATAAAAATGCAATGCTTAAATGCGTGAAATTGATCATGGGCGCCCTGAAGGTGACAAGCTTGCAGCTACTGACTAGTGGGTTCAGGCACACCCTTAAGAATCTGCATAGCAATTCTAAAGCATGGAGTCTATACACAATTACTGATCTGATGACCTTGTGCCGACCATTGCCAGGGTGTAAAGATCTGGCCACCGGGACCCAAGTAGACTGTGATCGGTTATCCGCGGACAGCGACACTACCCCCCACCCACCCCGGTCAGTCAGTTTTGAGAATGATGAAGCTATTCAGTTTACGGATAAAAATGGAGAAGATATATTGGAACGCAGAACAGCTGAGACCAAAGCTCTAGCCCTCCTCGTTATCCCGAAATAAACGATGGTCAAGATCTTTGCAACTATGGTAAATTTCGTTGACCTTAGTGAGCAGGTTGAAGCGGCCCGTTGAAATTGAAATAGTATCGAGGCATTGATCTATAGCTTTTAGGATCACTGTCCACTTCCTCGGCGCCCCCCGCTAAAAGCACAATGTGGAAGCCCATATTTCATTTGAGGGCTCGTGCCATCCGCTGAAAATAGTCTACGACAACGGCTGCCCTTGTCCTAATTTGGAATGAATGGAGTCTTTACTATCAATCAGCTGACGTCTCAAGTGTGAAGAACTCTGAATACGAGTCCAAGAGGGGCTACCTAGAGCTTGATCTAGACCCAGGCTGCGAATGGGCCAGATTCCGAATTTCCCCTTTTTTGGTGCCTCAGAGCCTGGGCCCAACTGCTTACCGCCGATTGGTTTCAAACCGAATCAAGAAAGGTTCTCGCGTTCTCCATCGCCGAGAGACTCGGTTTTTTTCCTGTGTTCAAAGATCTCGATAGGTGATCTTGCTCATAACTTTTAATACTGGCGAGTATAATCAAGAACTAAGGGCATATTCAGGACCCAATAAACGTATCTGACTCCTTGTTCTACGTATCAGATGTAGTGTTCCTAGACCAAGGGTAGATTACCAAAGTCTCGACGATCAGGATAGCATGTCGAAAACGCCTCTATATCTGACACGATCTGCGAAGATACATCATCCATGTTGACACTGAATGAAGACGGGAAGGAGTTATACTCGGGAGATACTTTGGGTCACCTAATCAACTAATACTTTGGCGTTATCACATGCTTCATAGAAGTCTTTGGAAGCAACTGTGGAGTTAGAATTCTTTGACACAGACAAATGCCGAAGTAGCTGCCCCGAATTGGAGCAGGTGACAGGCCGTGATTGATCCCACTGGTCGGACAGAATACATCTACACGAAGTATGTTTGATTGTGTATTTAATGATAATTACGGGGCTTTTTGACATGGACGTGAATTGCAAATCTTGCATCGGTTCAAGACCTGATCAAGTTTGCTTGCGCCTTAGTCAGTCTGTTGCATGAGAGCGAACGTAATGTAGCAAAGCTTTCACGGACCATATCCCTGAGATATGGGCCCGACGGACGACTCGTAGAACTGGGTGTAAAACCGAGACTAGATTCGGTATGCTGCCGTCTTGGCGTGATAGTCCTGCGGGGAACGGCGGGCCGCGGACAGCCGGTGGTTTCCTCGATTTTCACGAACCCTGTTCAGTTTTAGCACGAGATGATCCTGGCTTAAGCCAATGACATGAATCGTGGCATTGGCCTTGCAGCATTTTCGAGCCATTTTGGATGCAGTTGCCTTTCTTCTTGGACGAATGATGCTCCCATTATGCTAAGTCTACTAACCCATATCAAGGCGCCAGCGACTGCAGTGATAACCTGCTCCTAGACCTGCCGTTACCAAGTTCTCATCGCTCTCTCTAGCTTGCGAGCTTAACCTGTGTCATTCAAAACGAATGACAATGTTGCTTAGTAGACTGCGCCCACGGGCTTTGTTCAGGCGAAAAGCTTTTGAATCCCGTCGTATATGCCACTGGTAAACATTAAAACAGCCCCGTTTAAGAATGAGGACTTTCCTCCAATTTTCACTCTGGTACTTTTGTAGCCCCTCATGGCCTCATGATTTGCCTTTTACCTATGACCAAACTTTTGTATCCACATGTTCACCTCATCTTTGTTGTTCGAGGGTAGAAGGAAACCTAGAACAAATCTAGACATGGTGATGGGTAAGGAACTGAATTTAGGTAGGTAGCACTCTTTTAGAGTTCGATAATCAAATCCATACATGGGACCGACTTGCGCGAAGTGCCTGAGACTTGCCAAGGAGAATCGATCCATGAACTCGGATTAGTCCTCGTATAAGTGATACAGGAGGCCTTTCTGTCTGGGCATGCCGGCACTTTTCAGAACTTCGTCGGAAACCCAGTCCTCTATTCCAATACTAAGTATTGTTTCAGATATCAACGGTGAAAAAATGGACAGTTTACTGAGTGGATTAGCGCTTTCGATGCTTTTACGCTCGGTCTCCGCTGTCGCTGGTACCATCAGCCTTCCGATCGAGGTCCAGAAATCGCCGCAACTTACTCACAGGGCCACGGGGGTCAAGGACGTCACTCTCGTCAACAATCAAAGTGATATGAGTGACCGATACTACGGCATCAAAATCGACGTTGGCACCCCGTACCAAGAGCTGTCTCTGGCGCTGAACACGAGATCTTCCGACACGTGTAAGTTTTGCCCTGTAATCCAGCTGGGATACCGTTTCTGATCACAAAAAGGGTTTCCCAACTTCAACCCCGTCAAGTCGAGTACTTTCGTCAATGGATCTTTTGGCTCTATTGAAGTGGCTTACGGGGACCCAACTACGATCCCATCGAGCGTCCAAAAGTTTCATCTGGACTACTTTGAAGATGTCTTTAGGATTGCCGGAGTGAGAATTTCCAAGCAGCGTTTCGGTATACCGAGTAAGGGACCCGATGGACTACCCACAGGTGGGCTTCTCAGCATCGGCCCTAACCTGCAATTTGGCTACGGACGGAACAAGCCGTTCAACACCATCGTCGACAGCTTGGCAGCCCAAGGTGCGATAGCAAGCCGGACATACAGCGTTGATTTACGAGGCTTTGATGAAAAGAAAGGTTGGCGAGATTGCCTTCGTATTTGTGGCCTTGCAGTATGCTTACCGTATTGGTAGGCGTTCTGCTTTTCGGTGGTGCCGATACAGGCCGTTTTAGTGGCGAACTTGTGAGGCGTCCGCTCCTCAAAGATGAGCTCGGCACTTGGGCGTGAGGTCCCCGACCGTAACACTACTAAATTGACGAGAGATGGTGTTGAGGCTGACTGTCTTATTATACAGGCCGTCTATTGCCCTCACAGGTATGGGCCAGACAAGCTCGAATGGCTCGGTGCAAGCCTACGGCGTAAACGCCGCCGACTCCATCTTCACGCTGGACACGGCCAACCAGTACATGCGGCTCCGCCACTCCTTCGTCGACCCTTTGCTGCGGGATTTAGGCGCGATCAACGACGGAAACGACTTGTACACCGCGCCATGCTCGAAAAGGGATGGACCTGGCAGCTGGGACTTCCATTTCGGAAATGCGACGATCAAGATCCCATACAAGAACCTTATTCTGGACGCAACTGTGGAAGAAAACAGCGACTATTGCCTGGTCGCAATCCTGGTTACGTGGAAGGGACAACTCGTCCTTGGAGGCAAGTAATTGAACAATGATCTCTTTTTCGTCGGTGGTTTGACAGACGCTTACGATGGGATTCCACAGCACCCTTCTTCCAGTCCGCTTATCTCAGCTTCGATTACGACAACAAAAAAGTTGGTCTGGCCCAGCCGGCAGACTGTGGGGGGAAGGTTGTTGCTTTTGACAGCGGCGGTGATCCCATTCCCAAACTGACCGGTTGTGAGCCAAAGCAGTCGGTGGCATTCATTTGTTCTTCTTTAGAGGCCTGAGTGAACCTATAGGGGTTTCTGTTAGACTATAACGTTCTTCTATTCAAGGTGTAGATATCAGATAATTTTGATGAGTAGAGCCAGATGGCAGGCTGTTCTTGGACTTGGTGTTTAGCAGAACTTGCTTGTAATCAACACTGGCTCGGTGGCTTAGAGGCTGCCTATAGGGTCACATAGATCGGAAACAAATAATCAATAGGTCATTTTGGATAGCACCGCGAAATATTGGAGGTCAACTGAGTCCACTGGCGTTTGACTTCCACAACACTTATCACAACTGTGGTGGCGACGATTTTGGAAGGGAAGAATTGGCTAAAAAAAAAAAGTAAAACCTCTCACTAATACAAGTCTCTATTTCTCAAGGAATACATCATCCATCTACATGTTCCCATCTTCTTTGAACCCTGGTACGCCATACACTATTGTATTAGTTCAGATCTCCATCCACCAACCTTGCCACCACTCCTGGACCAAGACCGCATGTCCGCTTCTGACTGTGCCATCAACTCATTGACGACATCGTTCGTTACAAATCAAACGGTCACCCCGGCCAATCTGATGTAACATTGCTTTGGCTTACTCGTAATACCCTCGATGGGCTCGTACGATGACAACTCTTTACCGCAGGGCAGCAGCTCAAAGTTCCAGATGATCAAGCTTATCAACAGCCTCAACTCCAGATACGCCAACTTGCGTCCGAAGCAGCCCCTGGTGCCCAGACCGAACGGAATGGTTGGACCCGCGGTAGCATTGTAAACCTCATTGCCTGTCTGCTCGTCCTGCATCAGCCACCGCTCCGGGCGGAAGACCTCCATGTCGTTCACAGGCCATGATCTGATGCCACGCTCCTTGGCCGCTAGCTGAGACGTCTCTCCTCGCAGTGTCTCATCGATCTCATTAGGTGGCGAGGTAAAGCTAGGGCCAAAGTTCGGCAAGAACACATGCGTACCCTCTGGGATATGGTGGCCGAGGATCACGGTGTCCTGGGTGCACTGTCGATCTATGACTGGGACGGTGTGGCCGACCCGCAGGATCTCTTCAATGACGGCATCGAGATACGGAATTTTGGCCTTTGTGATTTCGTCATGCGTAGGCGCACGCTTCTCGACGAGGGCTTCGGCGTGGGCGTCCCATAGGTCCTGTCGGAGCCTGGTCTGTGTTCGCGGGTTGTCGGCCAGAAACTTGACGCCCCAGCAGATAGTTGTGCTGGTAGTATCGTGACCGGCAACGACGAAGCTGAGAAGCTGGTAACATTAGTTTAGGACCAGCCTATGGTAGATGGTGTGTGAAACTTACTTCATCCTTCATAGTCAAGGACCAGTATACTGGTTCACGACCTTCCTTTTTGGCGAAGGAGCGCTCGCGCTGAACGATGAGATCCACGGCGCACTTGACCCATGATTCATTCTCCTCGTCGGATTCTCTCTGGAGCTTTTCCACAGCGTGGGAAGCCTGCTCTCGAAGAAACTCAGTCCTCATGTTTTTGAGCTTCCTCTCATGCGGCTGGAAACCTTTCAACCACCAAGCAAGTTTGATGAAGCCCGAATCTGCGACATCCTGGACGAGGTCACCAATGGCCAAGGTGGCTTCGATGGACTCGTGCGGGCGGGCAACGGGGAAGTCAACCGGGGTCCCTGCGGCAGCCGGGTCAGGGGACTGTTGCACCGTCTGCTCTTCCGCCGCTTTAAGCAACTCGATCTGGGGAGGTAGAGCCCGATGGGGGTAGCTATCACCGAATCCGAAGTCCAAAACGGCATCGAGCGCGGCGAAATAGATATCCTTCTCGGCGCTGAACGGTCGTCCGTCGACGACGCGAGCCTTTTGCTTCCACAAGTCGATGAGCTTTGTCGCGCTCTCGTAGATGTTGGGAGCGGCAACGCCAGAGAGGAAGCGGGGAGTCATCAAGTCCTGCAGAAGCCGCCGATGGCTCTTCCATTCCTGTCCCGACTTCAGGTTGATGTGGAAGTTGGGGGACTCGCCGCCCAGCAGAGCGATAGAGAAGTCAGAGCGATCGAACTCCTTGCGGCGCATGAGTATATCTTGAGCCTCGCGGAAGTCGCTAACAACGACGATAGGCTTGGAGAAGGGCGTGATGAAGAGTTGGAAAAGGGGACTGGAATGGCGTTGGCCCTGTTTGGCCATCCACCGTAGAGGGCTCCCGTTGGACTCCTTGAGCATCGTTGGGATGTCACCGAGCAAGGACTGAGTGGCGGCTGGGTTGTAGGGAATTCCCGCAATGGGCTTTGGGAGGAGATATTGATATAGAGCGTAGAGCGCAACGGCGATGGCTGCAGCTACAATGCCAAAAATCCGCTGCGTCGTGTCCGGGATTTGCAGAAGTCCCAGCTGGAACACCACTGGTTCTATGGCGTCGGCAGTCGTCATTTTGAAAATGATTCGATAAAATTTAGATCTCTTGTAACTTGTATGAAATTTGATAATAGTCATTTGTTTGTTCTTTTTCATTCAGATTCCCGAGCCTGTTATAAGAAGTTGAACATCTACATGGTGTAAGTTGGAACTCGGTCGGTCATCCGCGGATGCCGACCGGGTTCTCAGCATCGGCCGCGTCCCGCGAGTTCCGCCCCCGGCGCCGCACTTTCTTCGGCCGCGTCCCGCAAAGTCCGCAAGTTCCGCTCCCAACGACGACACGCTTTGGAGTTTGCGACTTACAGACGCCGAATCGTTGCTCTCAGTGCAAGTACTGAGCAAACAAAAGTGTCTCAGTGGCAGACATCAAGTTTTCACGATCGGTTCCATTGATTCATCCGTGGATATGATGTCACTCGGGGTGGCTCACACCGCTTTTGAAAGTGGCGAGACACAAACGGTCGATGCGGCTCGACCGGAGCCGGCTTGCGCAGCACAGCCCGCGCGTCACTCTGCGGCTGATACGGCCTCTTTAATGCATCTGTCTCGTCTTTCTTAAGGAACTTGTCGATGTTTCCACACTAAATCTTGGAAAAGGCCATCGTGTGAGCTGCAGCCCGCGGGACTGCATACCTAATCATTTGCTGGGCCAAGACCCAAGGGCGTCGTCTGTACGTTCCCCCGGAACAGCGCTGCTGTTGGCAGTTAAATAATAAAGTACATCACCGAGCGGCAGAATGGCCCTAAAACTGCGCTGGGGGCTCGTTTTTTGGCACTTTCATAAAGACGCAAACAGCAATATGACCCAAGATGCATTAAAAAGCCGGTGGCTGGAGTACGTTGGGGAATCTCCTAGCAGCACGCAACTACTGCGTCAGACTCCATCGTCATCGTGCATACCCCTCTGGCCTGTCTTAATGTAAGCAACGATAACATGTCAATCATCCATCTCACAAGTAGCCGACGGAACCGCGGGGAATCGTCTGAACCACCATACATGTTATGTGATTGCATCACACGGAGTCCGCGCCATCCCGCCCCGTCCCCTGCCTTCAAAATTGCCTGTGCGGCTCCTCACGCAGATAACCCATCCATGTCAAAGCTTGTTCGCACATGGCTTTTTTTTGCAGAACAGTGTAATCGCCAATCTGAATGACCCGTGCGTTCCAAAACTGCTTTTCACGGGTGCCGCCCTTTGCGCATCACACCAAGATTTCTAGGGAGCTAGTTTACATGGGTCTAGCGCCCACATCATTTCATTTCATGATTCATATGCAGCTCATAAAATTCTTAGCAAGTCATTGCGGGGATAATGACTGATCTGGCCAAGGTTTAATCCTGTATGGGTATTTGGTGATCTAACTGAACTGCAATCACATCCTTCAAGAAAGCTAAGCTCAACAGCTTGGGAGGGGCCGTGGCGTACACCAACCCAGGTAGAATAAAAGAGCAAAGATGAGAGCACAGGGGAAGTTCGAAAGTTGGAAGATGCGAATGAAGAATTACGGTTTTCGTCATCCGCTCAGTTTATTATGCGGGGTCAAAACCACAAGGGTTTTAGTTGCAGTAAAGGTCTGACTGGTCATCAAATCTGCAAAGGCCGGTATACCAGCGGGTGTAAAGCTATCAAGTGGTCAGTGAAAGCTTTTGAGAAGGAAGCCGGGAAGTCTCGCGTTGATCGTGCCACCGTCTCCCTGAGACCAGAAGGCGTTATTCTTGCCCATGTAGAAACAGTCGTAACTATTGAGAAAGTTAGAATTTACGGCGAAATAACACAAGGAAGACCGTCGTACTCAGTCTTGAGAGGCCAGATAGCAAGCTCCTGACTGGTCAAGCCATATATTCCTCGACGGTCTCTAACGTCATAGCCTTTGTTGTAGCAGATGGCGGCAACCGCCTCCGTTGGGTAGGGGTTGTGGTCAATCATTATCTTGGTTGTGAGCTGAGTGAATTGCTCCCGCGCCTGTAAACAACATTAAGAAAGTTTTCCACACGCATATTTCAGTCAACGAAGTCCGCACCTCATTCCAGTTCGAGATACTCTTGACATGGTTGTAGGCGGCAGATCCAGCAGCATAGATGATCTGCCCCAAGCCGACATTAGTAGCGCTATGGGTGTTGAGGCGCTTGGAAAGAGCTTGACCATTCTTGGTCTTAGATAGCTGTTCTTTGAAGTCGGCTTCAATCGTCTTCCAATCCGGCTTGAAACTATCAGAATCAACCCCCGGCAGTCCGTCAGAGGAAGCTGGTGGGGCCCCAAGCACCGGAGACGAGGCAGCAAGGCCAAAGAAGTAAGCGACAGCGATCTCTTTGAAAAGCATGATATTAATTTGTCCAAAATGTGGCGAGAAACGAGTGTGAAGTTGATAAATGATTGAGCAGATGAGCTGGTTGGGACAACAGAGGATAGGAAAGCTGGTAGATTAGGCGGTCTCCAAGTATATGTAATTTCTTCTCCGGACCTGCGTATCTTCACTTGATCTTGTCACATAAAAGACATCGGCATCCGTGGGAAGCGGCTGGAAAGAGTTAGATAAATTGAACGCCTTGATTAATTGAGGGCGGTGCCCGTCGGAGGCCGTCATTGCTAATCGAATTATGATAGTAAATTATGGAAATGAGAGCCTTAGACACCAGGACCTATAGGAAGGGTTGCCTGCATATGGTTACCGATTAGTGATCATTGACCATAAACGGGTTGGTCCTCACTTTAAGGCCTCTGCAAATTTGGGTCCCCGGAAGGGTCAAACATCCAGACCATGTAGATGTCAAACTTACTTTGACGACTGTTGTTGTTCTGTGGAATGTAAGAATGACAGTGGAGTAAAAAGGATGAAGAACGATCTTTTTGAAACGATGTTACTGGTTAAGAATGGCGGACTTAACTAGGCCGAGAGGAGGTGGGACTTCAGTTAGCGTTAGTGGCAGAACTACGGAAAGGCCGATTGGATATCAGGATATCAGCATCATGAACAAAGTATCCAGGTAAAATTGCATTAGCCGGCTAAGCACCACTCTGCTTGGAGCCCGAGAAACTGCAAAAACGACCTAAATTCCGTTTAGACTGGCTATGCTTTTCTAACCACAAAGGCTGATACAACCTTGCACTTGTTTCAGCTACATATAAAATCGGTCGACCGTTACCACACGAAACTTCATAACTGCCATCTTCAAAACTTCATCATATTCCTTCACTATAAGCATGATGAGGTTCCCACCGGTTTCTATCTTTGCCTTTTTGTGAGCATTCTCGGGGAAAATACCACCAAGTCAAGTTTGTAAACGTCTGCTAACACGATACGGTCAGTACGAGCGGCGTGTTGGGCGACTTGCACAACTTCTGTGCCTGTGGAAAAAGACATCGTGGTGACGCAGTGGTTGGAGCATACGTGAGCAGCAACAGGAACGCTGTAAAGGTCAGTATTAACCAGAAGCAGTGGGCATTCAACACCGACGCCACCAAATATGCGTGCTCGAAATACGCCTTACGCAATACCGGCTCAGAGACATGGGACAGTTGCCCTGACTGTAAGCAAGCCATATCTACGCTTTCTGTAATCATATTAACTCGACTATAGGCAAGATGGACACGTACTACATGGACTCCAATCCAACACCGTCGTGCTTCTCCTTCGGCTTCCATCTCGGCGGGGATGAGTTTGACTACTACTGCGGACTCAATGGACTCCAGGGCTACTGCAAGGATGCCGACTAGGACTTGATATCATAAGCTGTGCCTGATATATGTAGTTTTAGTTTCTAGGTGTGATGTAGAGAACTTTTGCTTGTCATCATAAGCCGGAAGCCGGGCCCGAAGTAGTGCCGAGACGGCCGATCCACTGCCCCGCCATCGGATGCAACTGTCCGCCCCACTACCCCGCCGTCTAACTCCTGCCCTGCCTATGACTTAAGGCTCCACGCTCGCAACTTCACGCGACCACCTACAGCCCCTCAACCATCTCGCCATCTCGACATCGCATCAATCACCATCTCAACCCAACCTTATCCAAATCTGTAAGATCTCGCAATGGCCGAAAACCCCAGTGCGAAGCGTCAAAGATCCTCCAAGGACGTCCCTTACGAGCTCATCTACTGGCCCGGCCTACCCGGCCGAGGTGAACACGTCCGGCTCCTCCTCGAGGAGGCCGGAGCCGAGTACACCGACACGGCGCATGTCGAGGGCGGCGTCAAGACAGTGCTGGCCCAGATCGATGACAAGTACCTCGGCGACGAGCTCAACCCGCCCCCGCTGGCGCCGCCGATCCTCAAGCACGGCGACCTCGTCATCAGCCAGACGCCCAACATCCTGCTGTATCTCGGCCCCCGTCTGGGCCTCGCGCCCAAGATCTCCGGCGACGACGACGGCATCTACCACGTCAATGCGCTTGCGCTGACGGCGCTCGACGGCTTGAGCAACGAGGCGCACGACACGCACCACCCTGTCGCGACTGGGCTGTACTACGAGGACCAGAAGGAGGAGAGTAAGCGCAAGGCCAAGGATTACACCACCAACCGACTGCCCAAGTTCTTCGGCTACTTTGAGAGGGTTCTGAAGAGCAAGACCAGCGGCGAAGGACCTTGGCTCTACGGAGGATCGTTGACATATGCAGACTTAGTGCTGTTTCAGGTGAGATCCCCCTCCCCAAGGTACGAGTATGTTAGATGATGCTGAGCTGCGCAGTGCATCGATGGCCTCAAGTTCGCCTTCCCCAACGCTCTCAAGCGCCTTGAGGGAAGTGGCGACTACAAGGGGCTCTTCGAGCTCTATGACGCTGTCAAGGAGCGTCCAAAGATCAAGCAGTACCTCGCCAGCGACCGAAGACAGAAGTACTCTCAGGGCATCTACCGTCACTACCCGGAGTTGGATGAAGAGTGATGGAGAGCAATGGATAGAGAGAGGCGTCTTCTTGATCAGAGACGACTCAATGAAGACGTAGCCGAAATAGAAGACATGCTTTGAATCACGTGTGGAAATTGTGAGGGGCATAGCAGTGCAGTCCCCATTTGTTTTAGCTGAAATTTATTTGTGATGCTGGTCCAGTGGGCTCTGCCACAAAGACTTTCCGGTTCTGATCTCGCGAACATTCCCGAGATGCCAACGTGAAGCAATGTAATCGTGGCAGGTGTTCGCTCAATGACTTTTGCAATGCAGGGTCCCAGAGCCCGAAAGTCGCTGGTATTGTCGCTATTAACAGCGTTTCTGAGATTATCATTCGGCAGTGGCGGCCCAAGTTGTAAAATTTTTGAACATGGGAACGCTTGGATATCAAATAATGTCCGAGAGGCCTTCGAGCTCACATCAAGCGAAGACTGAATGAAAATGGCAACATCGCTTTTTGACCAGACCCCTCCTGTAATACAGAGGCTAGTGGAAAAGAAAATCAGTCATCCGTTGAGTATTCACCCGGTAACCCATCAACGCGACCGGACGCGTGCCTTTTTTTCTCGACTTCCAACGCGTTCGCCTCACCCTCAAAGCCGTGGCACCAGCCACAAAAACAACAATAGAGCGCGAAACTCTTCGCTCTCGCAACAGCGCAAGGTCTCTGACCAAAGTGGCAAGAAGCCCCGATCCTCGAATTCGCTTCACCAAACTCCCATCGTCCAACCCAGACATAAAGATGTCTGATGTGGACGAAGCTTTCGCTCCGCGCCGCGGCCGCGACGCCCAGCGACGCAGTCGCAGAGCCGTATTGGTAAGTATTTCCGTTCTTTTACACACCCAACTTGCTGTATTCATTTCCTTCCTACAACCACACGAGTTGTTTGACTGACTTTTTTCGTGAAGCTGCAGAAGGAACGCAGCTTGGCTGCCTATGATGACGGCTTTGAACCTCCGATGTCCCCGAACACCCCTCCGGCCCTCCTCGTTGATTACGGCAACGTGGAGCACCACACTACTTGGAATTACATCCACTTCATGAGCAACAACCTCACCAGTAATCACGAGGTCACCAATGACTCTGGCCATTCGGCAGCTGACGGACACCACGGCAACAGCTCCACCGGTTACAGCTACAACAATGGCGAATACAACAGTGCTCCCACCACTGAAGATGGTCCCAGAAACTCTTTCAAGCCCATCAACGCCCAAGTTGCAGGCACTGGCAACGCAAGTCTTAGCAGTGGTAGTAGCAGTTCCGGCGGCGGCGGCGGTGGTGGCAGTAGCAATGCCAATGCCAATGCCAGCATCAACCCCATCAGCAGCTACCCTACCAACAGCTTCAAGCCCATCAACGGAAACGTGGCGGACAGTGGTAACAGCAATGGCACTACCATAAACGTTCCCAAGCTCAAGTCCATCAAAGGAAACGTGGCCGGCAATGGCAGTGGCAATGGCAGTGCCAGTTATACCTTCACTGCCTACCCCAAGCCAAAGGAATTCCACGCCTTTGAGCCTTTGAACGCCCGAGGTCTTCTTGCTTCCGCCATTCGACTCTCTCGCAAAGACCACTAGGATTGGATCGTCATCCGAGACCCATTGGATCCTGCTTTCCGTCAGGAGTGTGTTGCTCATCTCCGAATGCTCGCCGACTTCCTCACCGAGGCCTTTGACGAAGACCCTGACCTAGAGCCTGTCATACCTCACTTCAACCACAAACATCTCGACCAGATGGGAACCATCATTAAGGCTTTCAACTACTACTTCTTCGTCTTGGCAGCCTTTGTTGTTCTCTACACAATCAAGTTGGCTGTGGCTGCGCATGTAGGTCTCATGCTTCTTGGCTGGGTTTTCCAGGCGTAGACGGGCGCTAGGACTTGCAATATCTTGCACAATACTAGGAGACAGGACTTGAGAATGGCAAAATGCAGCTGGGATTGAACATGGGTCTTGCCTCTCTTAAGGGAGGCTGTTAGCAGGAGCAGCGTTGCAAAGTACCTAGGGCAAATATGCAAGCACAAACACAAAAAAGAAGACAGAGCTGCAGCTTTATGCAACAAATCAATTGAGAACGAATTGCAGTTTCATGGCAATATGCTCACTCGTATCAACGTCAGACTTCGAAAGAAGGAGCGATACCTCTCGTACAACGTAACAAGTCAGGGAAGGAAGGAAAGGCTTTACGCCCTCACAAAATCCACTCTCCTGCCCATACATCTGGTCACCTACCCTCTTATCTCCCAAAAACCAAAGAAAAAATAACCACACCTCCCACCAAGAAGAAGAACTTCAGCCAAGACCCAGCGAAATAGCAATTTACCCTCTCCCTTGTGGATAGTTTGCTTTTGCAAGGCGTTCTTTCTCGCCTCTCTTGACAAACATTGATCTTTTAATAGGAAGTTGACAAAAAGAACCGCTACAAAGCGCCAGTCGGAAGCGGAAGCGCCTTTGACTACTTCAACCCCAACGTAAGCTTCCCCCGCCACCCCCAGTGATGCCACCAGGGTCCAAGGCTCCATCGCTGACTTATTTGACAAACCAGAAAGCGATTGTCACAGGCAAAAAAGACTCCATGGAGCAGCTGGCTGAGAAAGCCGAGAGACTCGGCATCTTCGAGGCCAACGAGGCATCCGAACCTTCTTCCGACAAGCGGGACAAAGACCATTCCAAGGGCCGAGATCGCCCTTCTGAGCTTGGGTTCTTGAGACGGAGCCCTGAAGATGTCATACGCCATATCGTCCAATTTCTTTCTTAAGAAGTCCATTGACTCGTATCCTCCCTAATGTACCTCACTTGCGTCAGCCAAACTGGGCTTGGGTTGCAAAGAAATCGCAGCAGTAAAGTGAAACGGTGGATCAGCAAGCGCACCGACGAGGACAATCCCGGGTGGGATGGGCGGAATGCCGATGCCAACTTCGAACTGGTTGGGGGCACGAAGCAAAACTCTTGATTCGCGTTTGTCGCTCTCTGCGAGGGGCCAGTCGTAGAACACGATGGAGATTGAGGAGATGTAGATAAAGTCAAAGGTCTTCCCCGTGTCTTCCCCAAAACATCACTGGTTTGTGTCTCTACTCTCGACCTTACCTTCCACTCTGGGTCACGTTATTCCCAGACTCTCTGAGCCGAGACAAAAAGACCACTTGACAAGTGATTTCGAATACCCGCCAATTCTCAAACTCACCCAGCCCTGAATTGAAGAGCTTATAAACTGGAGGCAACACTTTGCTTTTGGCACACAGTAAAGTTCGTGATCACCACACATCACCGCCAACTTACCTCGGTTTGTCGGTAATCCGCAATAATGAGCGAATCGCCTTCCGTAGACAGCGACACTGCCGCCCCCACGCCTCTGGTAAGTAGCAAACCTTTCCTCCAAGGATTACTGTGTTTACCAACGCGCCCAAAAGACTGAATATTTCCGTGGCCTCCGCAATGATCTATTTTCATGAGAAATCGCCAGTCTGGATCTCCCATCACCCTCCGTGTTCGTCAAGATACTGGACGATATCGATGCACAAGCACCCGACTTTGGCAAAGAGGCTCTATTTCTTCTCAAGAAGCTGGAGATAGTTACCATGCACTTCGAAGCCGACCGTAGAGTGAAAGAGGCTAAACGCCTCTCGGCCGCCGGCGAGATCGAGAATCTCCGCCAAGAAGTCGCCGGCCTGAAGCTCAAGATCGCCAACCTACAAGAAGAGACCACCATCACGAAGATGAAGGTGCGGGCCATGGAATGTTGGGCGGCCGGCTTGAAGCATGCGGCGCAGGCTCCCCACTTTGGGCCCGATGTCAACGACGGTAAGCCGCAGGCGCCCTGAATCCCTGGACGACAAAACAATCGAGCTCGGGACATGACTGGATTTCTGTGGGACCTCGATTCCGGAATCTCGCTCATCAATGGCAAAGGATGGGGTTAATGCATGTCTCAGGAGCTGTTCTAGGTTCTTTTCAAGCCCATCGAGTAAGCCAGACCAGGCATCCAAGGAGGTCCAAATTTCTATAGTGCACGGCACCGTTGTTGGGGAAAGTTTCGCGGATCTAGATCATGGGAAGGAGTCCTTACCTAAGTTAACCCCGGACCAGACAATGTGTGAGAGACAAGGTACACCAGTATTTCGTTTCCTTTTCCGCAATATCGCAAGTTGAAGGTGACCTCAACATGTCACCGTGCAAGTCAGACCAATCCAGACCTGTCATGATGCCTGCATCACACAAAACTCCAAACTAGGCGATGAAGAATCTTCAACTAGTGAATATTATGAATAACAGTGAATTTTGTATTATTTAGATGTGTCTTACTATATTTTGCGCAAAAAAAGTCGTCAGAAAGCAATAAACAATCCACTCCGCCAGAAACAGTAGACACTCTAAGCTGACAGAGATATACAAGACCTCAGGAACTCTTCTTTCCGAATTCCTGCTACAATTTCTCAGCAGAATCTAGCTCTTTTCAGCACTTTTTGTATCAGAGCATTGCAGTAAGTTCCACCAGCACACGCCGCAACATAAGGTTGTGTTGTTACGAAGGCCGTTGTTGATTCCATTCCAAACAGTAACACAGGAAAGAATGGCGTCAACTATGCAAATGCGGGCGACCGAGTCTCGCTTGGCCCAGATTCTGGTAATGACCCAGCAGTTACTTCGGCTTCCTCAAGAAACTAGTCTTCCAGAAAGTGTAAGTTTATTCCTTTATCTGGGCTCTCCAAGACCCTTTCAAGGCTTGATACACTCTCTGACTAACAACACTTCACCATTAAAGGAACACGACTGGCTTGTTGCCCTAGCTTTGAAAAAGATGCTGGGGGATAGAAGGGAACGCATTCTCCCGATAGTACTTGAAGTCCAAGTGCAAGTAGAAGGGCTCCGCCTGCAACTTGCGGGTGGAGGAAGTGCATACTTTGAGCCGTGGATTATCGACGCAATTACGATCCTGAAGATTCACGTCGATGCTTGGTTCTGCCTGAAGTCTGGGCAGAGAATCTCCGAGAGTATTCCACCAGTAGCATCCGGTCTTCGACCAGCAACCAACAGCTTTCCAGCAGCAGACTACGGGTTTCCAGGGGCAAACGGGAGTGAAAACCGTTAAGATGGCTGCTTCAGGCGGAATAATGGCGCTGTCTACACTCCGCTTCATGGTTCGGGTTCTGGAATAATGCAGTTGATTGAGAGGGGGGCGAAGTTCAACACTTAGTAGAGAGGAGGGAAAACTCAACAATCCCACTTAGTTTTGAAACCGTGTCCTAGATCTTTTGGCCCACACTGCTCACTCAGCAGTTGATTTTCTTTTTGATGCCTTGCAGTCTGTTGCATTCCTTTCTCAGCTAGGCTCTCAGCAAGCCCAGGTTATCCACAATCTACCTGTTCCATCTAGGACTCTCTTTCAGTTTGATAGAGGAATGCGACATCCTTGTCCCCAGACTAACAGCTTGCTTGTTTCTGTAATCGAAGGGAGTTGGATAAGTGGTTTAATTCAATCGGCTGTCAATGGAAACTTCTCAAAGAAGAATCTATTGAAAGGTGGACAGCTAGGACTACCACATGGTTCCACCAACTCAAAGGGAGAAATGTTTCGGAATATATATCAACCCTTATATCGCTCCGAATATGCTTCAGCATCTTGCAGTGGCTAGCATGCTTTTCCAACTCACCCTCCGCCGTTTTGTAACTGCGTCAGCTATCAATTTCTCTTTGGACCCAAAAACTACAATGGGGACTAGCAAGCCTGGGAAACAGATCAACGAGAAAAAGGGGCCTGCTGAATCGCAGGCTCAGTCTCTTATCATTGGAGTACGTTGAACAACTGTCCACAAAACCCCCCCTTCCTAATCGAAGTGTCCCTTGGAGTGTTTCTAACGAGCAGACAGGACTGGCACAACGAACCCTACCCATGCACTGCTCCAAAATGCCTCGAGATAGTCAGGATCGTGGGTAATTTCAAAAAGATTCCCACCGACTACAAACTTCCGACCGAGGTATGAGATACCCTTTTTGAACAACTTGTCCTGGCTCAGTAATCTTGTCTGTGGCAGACTCCGCTCAGCTAACCCCTTTGCATCCAATCAAACTGCAGCCTAAATACGAGTTCTACGCTGTCGTGATCGAGGAGCTGAAGTCGCAGCGAGAGGTCATGGCGCTCGATTCGGAAATCATTACGAAGAAGCTCTCCGACTTGTTCGACAAGTGGAACAGCAAGCAAGATCTTCGCTTGGATGATGAAGTCATCAATGCTGTCGCTAAAATGAAGATCTACACGGACGCTTGGGTGAAGACGATTGAGGAAATCGAGGGGCTGAAGTTTGCTGGAAACCAGCAGATCATCTCTTCGAAGGCAAGCAAGGCTTCACAGACATTCAAGAATAAGAAGTGACAAAAACTCCATCAATAAAAGAGCAGAATGTCTATAAGGATAGAGCTTCGTAGTATTCCTATGTGAAAGAACACTTCTGAGTGCATTCTTTTAGTGAGGGTCAATCAGACAAGTTTGTGCTTTTTTACCAGTAGGATCAACCATCTTCTAGCCATCTTTGACTTACCAGGTTTCAATATGGACTTGAATAAGCGGGAGTCAGTTGGAGCTACTTTGTCTCCTCTGTTATCCAACGCAGACATTTGATAGGCAAGATAATGCCCTAATCATAGGCGCAGTCTGTCGCTTGTTTCGTTGCCCTACCCCTCGACGTCCCCATTAGATAGATAGAGGGATAGATCCATATTTGAGGGTATGAAGATCTTGCTACTAATGATCCTCTGGTTAAATGCCACAATTAGATGAGATTTAAATTTTTAACCACTAAAGACAATGGGTTTTCCACCTTCATGGTTTAGGGAAATATTCTTGGAGCCTAAGACTCAAGAGGGCTGGAGGCACATTCCGCTTGATGCCGAAAGAGCTTGTGTTTGACGTGGTGAAACGAAACCAACAGAAACATGATGTGATTGATGTTGAATTGAGGTTTGGAGGGTGATTGAAATTGTGGCTGGGAAAGACAATGTCCAGGGTGACTGAATCAGTCAGCAGCCGAGGTCTGCTTTACTTTAGCAATGGGTCTTTGAGAACAAAGTTCTAATTGAGTAAGGAGATGGACTTTTGGCAATCTATGGGCAACTTCTTTGACGAGAAGAGATGAATACCAATGGTTGATGCCTAGTAGATACGGAGGCGCAGGCGGTGTGGCCGTTTGCACTGGATCTGCCCTCACCCGCAGTTCCGCGCAATTCACTTCAATTCCTCCTGAATACTAAAACCCCTTTTCCGAAGAATACGACAACCCAAAATATCTTCTTACTATTCTACAGCCAAGTCTAGCCTCCCGCGACTTAGCATCGTCACCTCCTCCGACTCAGCCTGGCCTCGCCACATTCAACAAACTCCCCGGATCAGCCAGCTCCCCAGTCGGCCCTCCCATAATCCGTTGGCCATGACGAAGAAAAAGAACCCGCCTGGAAAGAATCAGAGGGACCGCAAAACGGCCAAGAAAATCCGCGACGAGGGCGCCGAGAAGTCGCGCCACCATGTCGAGCCGAAGAAACAAGCCCATGTGGACGAGAAAGGCAGAAAGCTCACGGTCGTCATGGGTGGAGAAACGGTTTGGTCCAACCCCCCTCCCTTCTCCTTCTGATTCATTATGTTGACATAAATCTCACCATTAAATTGAAAAAAGAAGCGCTAAAATTGGCCTGCAACAGGAAATGAACTTTCTCTGGGAGCAGATGAAAACGACGCACGCCCTGCAAAGGAAGTCGGACAGTATCGCAAACGACGTCGAGATTCTGCGGGCGAACCTCGCCGGTTCTCAGAACGCTCAAGATGGAGTCCAGGAAGACTTTGAGAAGCTGGAGCACGATGCTGAAGTGCTCCAGAGCCTCATGAGAGACGCCATGTTTGAGAAACAGAAGACGGAAGTGGCCCACCGGGGCATCCATATTTTGGACTTCGTGAGTACCTTTCACGTTTATTATGCGTTCAGAAGGCGGTGCTGACTATCTTAGTTCCCACTCCACGCTTTGGCAGCCTGCAAGATGGACGACAACGATATTTTGACTGGATTTGAGAATGAACTGGCCGAGATTGAGGGGAGAATGAAGGATTTACGGCTGAGACTCGCCACGGATGTCTGAAGAAGTCGAGGGTGTTTTTCTTTGAATGTTGGGCATAAATACAAACGGCAGGCCAATATCGAGACAAGCGGGCTCGTTTACAGCAGTTTGACTTGATGTTTGGAAGGGTCTGCTGTGTTTGCGCGTATTAACAACAACTGCGGCATCCTGGATCTATAGTGTCAGGGACCGATGACTAAGGGGCACATGGGGGGGCACCGGGGGCCCTGTATGCAAGGGATCGGCCGGCATATCCATAGTCCGGCGAGGCATTTAAGGGCCTCCAGCGAAGCCAGAGGCTTGAGGAGGTCAGATTCGAATGGTCATCCTTACCTATACCTACCTTTCAGTCTGTTGAGGGCATCATCATCGAATCTTTCACTCTGTGCGAACCCAGCCTCTGACATATAGCTCTTGGAGGTGGGCAGCCGCCGGAGTCATCAATATGAACTTTTCTCGCTCTGAACAATCCATTTCTTTATTTTGAGATTTACAACAGACATGAAACTCCCCAGAAACTTTTCTGGGGCTTTCGAACGACTGTCTTGTCTCCGACAAACTCCTGATCCACCTCGACATAGTGGAAGGGGAGAGGTTGCAGGATATTGATATTAGAGAACGGGATATGGGCCGCAGTTTCCTACAAATTCCGAACAAGGTTCTCTTTCTGTGCGCTAGCAAGACAGAGAGTAGCAAGTCCCGTTTCGGGCGGTTTGAACTGCTGGACAGTGTTCAGGCAAGGAAGTAATGGATAAGATGCCCTGAGCCGGTCCCCAGCGGGAATCTCAGCGCTACCATAGAGACCGGCAGTTGCCTGGGGCACTCAATTTTGGCTATGCCTCTTTTGGCGTAGACAGACGGGCCGGCCCGTCGGACACGATCGCCCGACCCGATCATTCGACGACACCTCCCATTTTTGGTATCTAGGCATCTGCCAGTGACGAGACTTAAGTTGGTCAATGTCAATCTCTGCTGTTCATTTAGGCAGATATATGTACTCAGGAGGTCTGCATTTTAGCCGCTGCTTTATTTATTTTCCTGTATCTCAGCTTGGTCTCTGGCCTGGATCCTAGGACAGTACTCGCCATTGACAACGTTATGAAGGGCAGCAAATCATGCCTTGATTATCCAGGGCTTGAAACCTCTGGCATACACAATAGTTGTCATTAAGAGAAACCATGCGACCCAAAGCACTTCTAGCAAGATTCGACAAGGAAGCACTAGTAAGCCTGCAAGACAAAAAGAGCATCAGACATGGTTCAAGCTAAATTTTTCACAGCCTTTGTCTCTTCAAATCTTTTTTCTCAGTCTCTTACTTTTACCTAGAGCTCTTTCGACTGCCTAAACAAATCCTCATACCATACTTCTGTGTCTTGAGATCGACGTACAACTTGTGAAGTTCCAGTATCCTCAATCAAACTTGCCTCAAGGCCTTTCAAGACTCAATTTAAATGCAACACTGAATTTCTTGGAGTCTCTACTTGATAGAGGTCTTCATCTGGCTCTCAAGAGTGTTGAAGGCCTCCGGCTTGATGTGCTTAGTGGTCTCATCCAAGATCATTTCCTTGGTGTCGGTCGTGATCTCGCCCATCAGCTCAGTGTATAGGAAGCACCCCTAAAAGAGGCAGTTATAGAAGGACCCTGGGTGCCGAACTTTTCATTCCATACCTTGGAGTTGGAGGTGACAGGATAGTTGCTTTAGGCAGCAGCCTTCTCTTTCACAACTGCGATGGCATTCTTTAAGTACTGCCTGAGAGTGGCTGCACCAAGATTTTCCTCCAGAAGCCTCTCTTTGGCTACAGCATACTCAGCATTCTCAATATGAAGAGGTAGCAAGTGCGCGGTGGGACACAGGGTGAAACCAGTACCTAGGGAAACTAGGAGGAAGACAAGCGAGCAGTCCAATTGTTGCCCTACTTTGGAAGGGGCTGCAGCATTGCTGTACTGACTTTTTAGGAAGGTGCCTAGGTAAGTAAGTACCTTAGCGAAGGCAGGTGCAATTAATGGTAAAGAGCGAACGGAGGATTTCTGCGGCACCAGCTGCAATGGCAGGCGATCAGCTGATGGCATCCTCCACAGGAATCTGGTGATATTTCAGGTCTGGTCTCGGATGCATCGCAAGAAATGAGTCTACGTGTAATTTGGCATTGGTTACAAAGTGGTATCTCTATGTCTTGGCCACCTCTTTTCGTCAAGATGCAAGACGATAATCATGAATCAACCAGTCCCACACTCGAGTGCTCCGGCCTCCCTTCATCTCCGCAATCTATGCTGACCATTCAACAGTCTTTATCGAAACCTCCTCAAAAATATGTTGGGCAGCCTGAGACCTTATGCCAGTGTCAAGAACGCGTCGCCCCTCAAGCTTTCTGGGCCGAATCGTCGCTGATCCGTCCATGCACTTTCTCGTAGTCCTCAATCCACAAAACGACGTTCTCATACAAAACCTCAATGTCGGCGAGGAATTTGTCGTAGCCCTCATCGATACTTTGGAGCTTTTTGTCAATTACTCCTTCTGACGCGTTCATGCGCATGTTCCGGACCGATGCCTGCGAGTTGTTGCCTATGGTCCGCATTGCTGCAATCTCGTCCCTGTACTCGATAGCGAGCTTGTACTCTTCCGGCGTCTTGTCTGTCGTGATGACCGCAGCAATATCCATGGAGCCAAGGGCGGCTGCGAGCGCCTCGCACGTCCTCTTGGCTTCCTTGAGGGACTGTTTGACTGCGGGGCCCTATTGAAACTGTTAGTGCGCGGTCCAAGTTTCCAGAAGGGAGCCTGACAGATGGAGATCGACATACATTAGGGCCGGACTGGGGCGGTTGATTCATTTTCGATCTAGCTTATCTGTAGATTTTGACTTCTGGCGCTTGGTTTGACTCCCTCGCGGTCGACAATGTATTGGTGTGCTGGCTTTACGGACTTCTTTGTGGAAGCTAAAAGAGAAAACACCAGAACAGAAAGATTGGGGCATCACTCAGGCAATGCAGCCTCAAAGAGAGCAAACCACACGCCCCTGCTTTTCCAGAGAGCTGTCTGTTGTGTGGAAGGCAGGTGACTAAACTCCTGCCATTATGGCATTCACATCCTTCCAAGCGCCTTCCTGAGGTTCAGAAGAGTTTCGCCTAAAAGTCCCGAAAAAGACGACGCAGTTCATAGCAACCCCCTCTTTCATTTTCACGTAGAATCGCAGGCAGTAAGGGGCTAAGTTTCTGGGCTGGTAAGGACCACCAACACTGGCAGTTGAGCCGGGGCAAGGGTGATGATTCATGAATATTCGCAGATCTTGCGTTACATTGTGCAAGGCACTCGCAAAGGATTGAGTCTCCACGAGACTGTCGGAGGACATCAAGAAGAAAAGTTCCCCAGTTGGTCCACTGGCATGTGGCTTCAACGAACAATGATCCGACAGATTCTCTAATACTTGAAATTTAATATCAGCTTCTGGGTTTGGTCAATTCCTCCAATACGGGTTAAGACGCCAGCCCAGAAAAAGTCCTTCATATCATTGACCCATTCGGTGTTGAATCGATTGAGATGACCGGCGCCACACATCCCAAACAAATGAATACACACCTACGCTCATCTCTTATCTCAATTCAGCGACTCACCATCCAACGCTCCTGCAACCCGCCAGCGGCGGCTCTGAATTTCTTTCATCCGGACTGTTAACCCATACTAATCCAGCCATTCAACCACTTCACTCGTCCCCCTCACCCAATCGTCAACAAAGACACGAGTTACCCCCCATTGACCAATCCCTCGACCATGGCCAGCAAACACGGAGCTCCTTCAGACTTCCAAGACAACGCTGCGTCTCCGGTCCACAAGAAGCGACGCATTGTCTGGCGAGACAATGACTCGGATGGCGTCAATAGTATCCGGCATCGTCGCCACCCCCGGCCGAAACCCTTCACCAAGGCTGATGCAAAAGCGTTGTATCGCCAGATGCAAGACTTTGCGAATGAGTACAAGAATGAAGGATACACAATCACCGGAGACACAGTAGGCATTCCACTTTCTTTCTGGGAATCTTCCCAGTAATTTCTGTCCCCTCTTCCCACTTTAGTAGTTTTTCGTCTTTGGTCTCAGTTCCCCTTGACGCAACACATTACCCTCTGCGTTGGAAATTTCTAGCTGATCATATCCTCACCAGCCCCCCAAAGACGTCGACCTCACGATGACTCGCGGCACTCTGCATCTCCGGCACCGCGAGATTCGCGACGCCCTCGACCGAACCTTCTCCGCCCACCCGTCCCGCGTCTTGCATCATTCATGCCGGACCTACCGTCTCCTTACCGTATACCGCGCCTCTCTGGTCCGCCACCGAGCCCTCTGGCACCACCGCAGAGAAGTGGGCCGCACCCTCCGCATCACCCGCGCCCTCGACCGGAAGAACGCCCGTCTCGTCGCCGACGAGGCCGCCGCCGACGCCGACACCGAGCGCGACTTCCACGACGACAAAGACCTGTCGTGCCAGCGGGTCCGTTTCGACAAGAGGCGCAAGTGGTACCGCACCGTCAAGAAGGACATGCGCCGCCGGGGCCAGTGGATCTCCAAGGAGGCGCCCGGCCCGGGCATCGAGTGGGAGCCCGTAAACGTGCAAGAGGCCCCAGGTGCGCGGGTGAGGTTCTACAACCCCGTCGCCGGCGATTGGATCCTGCCGGCGCACGTCAAGAGCCAGGAAGATCTGGTTGTGTATCTGAACCAGCTGGGCTTGTGCTTCAGCCCACCCTTCCGTCGTCCGGAAGCTCAGCCGTGGGCTTGAGCTGTTGTGCTTATTTTGTGTAAGAAAGAGGGTCTTGAAATTGTTTGTCGGGTCAAATGGGATTCAGTCTCATGTGGGAATGGGAAAAATGCTGTGAAGGACACGGAGAGAGGAACAGGGGGCGGAGATGGAACCTTGGAAATGAATGCAAACGATGTCTTGAGGTCCATGTTCAACTCTTCCCTGGCTACATGGAGCCAGCAGAGCGGACCTCAAGGTCCGGGCAAGCCGGCTTGAGTGAACTTGAATAGAGGGTTAAGCAGAACTGTTGGGAAAGGGGCATCCCCCTGATACCATCCATCTGGACACTTTTCAAGTCAGCGACCTGGTCGCAAGGTCAGGATTGCATGTCGACCCGCAAGGGTTAGCCCGAGTACCACAGCTGCTCAGCATGAGACAAGGAACTGCATTGGAATATGTAATCAAGCGTCCGTCTGACAGGCCTTCAGTTGGGTTCTCCTTTTTTTTTCCAGGGCTTAGAAACTCTACACAGGATTGGTAATCTTTCGTTCCATTATTGCTACGACTCGTATGTCCAGATGCTGCGGTTGGAGTTGCATCCCCTGTTGTAGACAAGCTCTTATAAAGCGAGCAGCCGCGGAAGACCAGTTCATCCCAAGACCCTCGTTCGCCGGTCACCCATCTCATAAGATTACCCAGACCTTCTCACACTACTACAAAATGCGTTCTACCATCTCTCACGGATTAGCCATTGTCGCCGTGATGGCACAGGCGGTCAACACCCTCGACCTCCCCGAGTACGCCGGGCTCAAGACGTCCCAAAACGCCAGCGTCCTCACGGTGACGTTCCACAACCCGTCGTCCCCCATCAACCTGTGGAACCAGGACACCCAAGATGGTCTGACAGACCTCGTCTCCCGTCTCCAGGGCGACAACGAGACCAAGGTCGTCATCTTCAACAGCGACGTGCCCAAGTTCTTCATGGCTCATCTCGACCTCACCATGCCCGCTCTCGCTAACCGTATGACAACCCCAGACGAATAACTTGACATGCTGTGTGTAAGACAAATACCGTTTCTGACATTGGACAGCCGAGTTCGCCGAGACTTTTGGGACTCTCATCTACAACATATCGAGACTGCCGCAGGTCACGATTGGGGCCGTCGAGGGCCGGGCTCGCGGCGCAGGCAACGAGCTCCTCGTCTCTCTCGACATGCGCTTCGCTACCAAGGGCGAGAGCCTCTTCGGCCAGCCCGAGGTCGGCAGCGGCCTGTTCCCAGGTGGAGGCGGCAGCCAGTTCCTCCCGGGCCTGATCGGTAGGGGGCGGGCTATGGAATACGTACTCAGCTCGAGTGACATCACGGCCGAGGACGCCGCGGCGATAGGCTGGATCAACCGCGCCTTCGACACGTCGGCCGAGATGTACGGCTTCGTCGACCAACTGGCGCGGCGCCTCAGCCTGTTCCCGCTGTCAGCCCTCAGCGGCGGAAAGCAGACCATCAACCGTGCCTCGGCACCGTCGCTCGAACACATCGTTGCGGACGGCAAGGATTTCTTCGAGCAGCAGGCGCGCCCTGAGGTCCAGGCTATCGGGCGACGCTCGGCGGAGCTGTATGGGAATACATCTGCGGTAGACTTGGAACTAAACCTTCCCGACACCATCCCGCGTTTTTACCAGTGATCCTGGGCGATCACATCTGAGCTGCGGCTTTGAGATAGATATTGCGTCTTCAGCTTCAAAATTACAAGCATCATCGTGAAGCCTGTTGCGTAGATCAAGTTTTTGTATACATCTAAATGCATTAGCAAGCCAAAGATTCTTTTCCTGAGCGGAGCCCAAGGCCCCTTGTGATTTTTGTCTTGCCGCCTCCAGCTGCAATCACACTTTTTGAGCTTGGAACGGCCCAGATCCAGGGTGATGTACTAAGTAATGGTTTCCTTGACTTGTCTCTAGCTCAAAATGCAAGATGTGCCAAATGAAGCGCTGCGGCTATGGAAAGCTTAACCACTTTAGCGCCTGATTGGATGCTTGACCCGGACTTTCGCATCATTCAAAAACCGTGCCACAGTCAGTGCTCCAAATTACAAAAAGGAATATCGTTCCTGCGTCCAATCAGGCCCTTGATGGAATTCCCAGCGCTAATTTACTTTACCGTCGGCGTATTGATCCGGGCTCGTCGACTAATACGACCGACCGAGCCCAATGTCGCCGCGGCAAAAAAACCGCCAATGATTAGTGAGCCGACACACAAAGAGCGGACCGCGTCGGAGCAACGCTCTTCCCGCGCCCGCCCCGGCAGCAGGAGGATGCCGAGTAATCTGACGCTTAACCACAATCTCTCCGGGAACTCAGCATTCTTCATCTGTTCTCGATAATTTGTCATCTCTTCATCTGGATGGTCATCTTCATCTGGATGCTTCGGGTAGGTGATGCTCGTGCTGGCTGACGTATGTGTTTCAACTGCTTGGTTTGCAACTCGATCCAAAAGATAGAAATAACAGCGCCAAGTCTCCTCCCACAATGCCAGGTCCTGCTCTTTCAACCCATCTGCCAAAGCAATCAATTACACAACTGAACTTTAGAGCCGTCAAACTCTTGCTTCCCGGACCCCTCGTCAACCCCTCCTCCAGACGTACTCCCCAAAACCACCAAAAGAAAATACGATGCCCTTCTCCCCCGAGAAAGATATACCGGACCTCTCCGGCAAGGTCATTATCGTCACCGGCGGCAGCAGCGGCCTCGGCAAGGAAAGCGCGCTGCAGCTCGCGAAGCACAATCCCGCGGCCATCTACCTCACCGCCAGGACCGAAGCGCGCGGCGCCGCCGCCATCCGGGAGATCCAGGCGGCAGTGCCCTCCGCCAAGGACACGATCAAGTTCCTCGAGCTGGACCTGGGGTCCTTCGCGTCCGTACAGAAGGCCGCCGCCACCTTCCTGGCCTCGTCCGACCGCCTCGACATCCTCATGAACAATGCGGGCCTGTTGGCCTCGGCGGCGGGCCTCACGCCTGACGGCTACGAGACCCAGTTCGGCTCCAACTACATGGGGCCTTCTCTCTTCACCAAGCTGCTCCTCCCGGTCCTCGCCAGGACGGCCGAGCGGCCCGGCGCCGACGTTCGCGTCGTCAATCTCAGCTCTGAGCTCTTCAAGCAGGCGCCGAAGGGGGGAATTCTCCTCGACAGCGTCAAGACGCCAATGCACAACATCTCCAGCGTGGCGCGCTACGGCCAGTCCAAGCTCGCGGATTACTACCACACCCGTGTCCTGAGCCGGCTCTACCCGGCGATCAAGTTCGTCGGAATCCATCCCGGCGTCGTCAACACCGGCATCTTTGACGACCTCGTTTCGAGGCAGCCGTGGCTCAGTGGGGTGGCCGGCGTGATCGGGTCCGTCTTCTTGACCGATGTGCGCACGGGGGTAAGGACGCAGCTATGGGCGAGCACGGCGGACAGGGCGACTGTCAAGAGCGGGGGTTTCTACAATCAAAAGATAAAAGAGTTCAAGGAAGCGATTCTTTACGATGACAAGGCGGCGCAAGAACTATGGGACTGGACAGAGCGGGAGTTCGAGAGTAAAGGGGTTTGATTGGGTGTTGCGACGGCTACGAAACGTTCGAATTAATACCGGGAGCTCATCGCCATTTAAGAAATTTTTCTTTATTCTTGCAAACTGAGATACGTATCTTTAAATAGAGGGAGTTCTGATTCGTCTATCAATAACACCTGTATTCAATGAGCCTTTTTCAACTAGGAGTCCTGCGTTCCACACGTAAGCCAAGAGTATCAAATGGTGCCTATATCCGGAGCCTTCAACAGCCAATTTTCGACTAGGAAATCAAACAACAATGGCAGGCATCTTCTCGTTCAACTTGGGGTCTTCCACCATGTCCTTCTCCGACGGCGAGAGAGATTCCTCCTCAATATCCTCGTCAAGCTTCGTGTCATCTAGCATCTCAGGGTTGAAGGTTCGCGAGCCCTTGGGAATGAAAGTCGAGGCGAAAACGACGGCCATGATGATGGTGAAGTGAACACCAGCCGTGTTCACCAGCGCTTCCCGTACTGAGCCAGTGCGGTTGTAAACGCCGTCGAGGTATCTTCCGAGGAAGGTGCCGGCAATCGCGTAGGTGACAATGTAGAACGAGTATAGGAACGCCATGACGGCACCCAAGGGAGACACGCGGTGCTCCTTGCTCTCGAGCCGAGCCAGAGAAGCTTGGATGAAGGCTGCAAGGGACACATCGCCGGCGGCCCAACCGAAGGAGACTGGGAGGAACGTGGCAGCAACGATCCAAGCCTGGCTGACCTGGCCCGAGGGCGGGTACCAGTACGGGATGTACCACACGATCAGCAACATGAGGGCATCTAGACGGAGCCACGGGATGGGCGTCTTGATGACGTTTGTGAAAAGGAAAACGAAGAGGGCGCCGAGGAGTTCACCAAAGTTGGAGCCTCCAACCATGATCTGTGACCAGGCCGAGTTGCCGAGGTACCGACGGGCGACTTGCGGTGCGATTCCATTCTCGAGGTATCGGTGGCCGTAGAGGGCGACGCCGTATGCTGGAACGAGCCAGACAAACCGTGTCGACGTGAAGAGAATCCTGGCGCCGACCCAGATGGACTCGAAGAACAGGAGGAAGCCTTTGCCGATGGCGATGAAATAGTTACTCTTGCGGGCCTCTGCGCGTGCGAGCGCGTTGCGCTCATGGCTGCCGTCGACGACGAAGAACCACAGGATGGCGGCGAGCGAGAAACAGATCGGGGTGATGACGAAAGATCGGTTAAGTCAGACTACCCACTTTTCGGCACCCCCCCCATTTCGGCACCCCAAAAATGCCTCAAATGCCTCATCACCAGAACATACCCCTCAACTTTCAACATCAACAACATTTTCTATACTTATGCGAATAACCTCATTTTTTCCTCAGAGCTTCTTTTCAACCTTATGGGCCAGTATACCGAAGATGAAGTCAATCAGGCCCTTGACGCAATAACCAACGGCATGCCCATTAAGAGGGCTGGTCAGGTGTATGGCATCCCAAGATCAACACTTCAGTATCGGATTAAGGGCACTCAACCAAGGTCAATTGCCTTTTCTGACCTGCAGAGACTTTCTGTTAGTCAGGAGGCTAAACTGGCTGAATGGGTTCGCATTCAGCATGCCCTTGGTGTTGCCCCAACCCATCTGCAAGTGAGGCTATTCGCAGAAAGGATCCTCCATGCCATGGGGGATACAGAGCCTATAGGAAAAGGCTGGATCCAAGCCTTCTTGAAGAGGAATCCATCAGTCAAGGTCCAGAGAAGTCGCCCTATCGATTCTAGGCGTGTTAATGGGGCATCTACTGAGGTCATCAGGGACTGGTTCAAACTACTCGCCATACCAGAGATCACCAGCATCAAACCAGCTAATAGATACAACATGGATGAGACTGGTATCCTTGAGGGCCAGGGATCTAATGGGCTGGTGCTGGGCATGTCTGAGACGAAGTCTGTACGTAAGAAACAGCCTGGATCAAGGGCATGGGTATCCATCATCGAATGCATCTCTGCCCTGGGCCATGTTCTGAATCCCCTCGTTATCTATAAGGGCAAGGCAGTCCAGCAGCAGTGGTTTCCTCTAGACCTTGGCCCTTATGAAGGATGGCAATTCACTGCAACGGAGAATGGATGGACTTCAGATGCCACTGCAGTTGAATGGCTGCAGAAGGTCTTCATCCCTCAGACTCTTCCTCAGGGCAAGGAGGTCAGGCTGCTGATCATGGATGGACATGGGAGTCATACAACGACTGACTTTATGTGGTTATGCTATATAAACAACATCCATCTATTGTTCTTACCGCCACATACCTCCCATGTCCTCCAGCCACTTGATCAGTCAGTCTTCAGCCCTGTCAAGGCAGCCTATAGGAAGGAGCTTGGATACCTTGGTCAGTGGAATGATTCAACTGTTGTAGGCAAGAGGAACTTTATAGGCTGTTATCAGAAGGCTCGTACTGCAGGTATGACGATGCAGAACATTAGAAGTGGTTGGAAATGGACAGGGTTATGGCCTGTCTCTATGGCGAAGCCTCTGATGAGCTCCCTACTGCTCCCATCAACACCAGCAGCATCAGGATCATCTGATCAGGTCAGCAAAGGGCAGTCTGGAGGCAAGGAAGCTGAAGGATGGGTATCTGCGTCATCTGCAGTGGCATGGTCGACGCCAAGGAAGATGAAGGATCTAGCTGGGCAGTTGAAGCTATTCACAGAGCTGGAGAATGATGCCTTTACTCAACGCCTTCTATTCAGGAAGGTAAAAAAAGGCTTCAGCGAGCAGGCATATGAGCTGGCAAATACCCAGCAGAAACTGGAGCTTCTGCAGGCCCAAGTCACCAATACTGCAGTAAGGAAAAGAAGGGCAGTCCAGCTGGATCCTAACACTAAGTTCGCCAACATCAAAGACATCCAGCAGGCGCAACTTAAGGCTGGGGAAAAAGAGGATGATGCAGCCGAATCCAGCGACTCTGAATACCCTAGTGAAGCTGAAAGCTGTATTGTTGTTGCATCTAGAAGAAGTCAATGATTAATTGAAGTCGACGAGTATGATGGGAATAGCTTCATTTTTGGGGTGCCGAAATGGGGGGGGTGCCGAAAAGTGGGTAGTCTGACTTATTGCCCAGGTTCGGGATGAGGACAAGGGCGGTTACGAAGGCGCCTGAGGTACCGGCAATTTCGTAGAAGATGTGCACGAGACTGTCCATCTGACGAAGTTTCTGGACGTTGCCTCCAACAATGTCTCGGGGTATGACGCGACGAATGAGCTCGACCATGCCGTAGGCGATACCGGTGACGGTGTAGATGGGGATGATTGCATCGTTGTCGTAGTCGCCGTAGTACGACCACTCGTCCTTGGGGTGTTTCTTGCGGTAGGCCGCGGGGACGAAAGTACCGCCGGTGGCGGCATCGAGGATCAGTAGGATTGCCGTCATAAGGCCGAAAAGCAGGATAGCGGACGACAGCACATTCTTCGTCGGGTAGTGCTTAATGAGGGGGGCGATGAGGATGGAGCCAACACACTGGGTGGCCTGGTTCAGCCCCTGGAGCAGACCAAGACGCTCAAAGGTGCGCGAAGGGGTGCCGTTGGTGTCGCTCTCAAAGTCATATCGGTTCGTGGCCAGTGCGGTGATGGAGCCGTTGAAGGCCTCCAGGCCGAACTTGTACAGCATGATGCCGCAGATGTAGAAGAAAATGGCTTTCCTTTCCTTTGCGTTGAAGGACTTGAGCCGTTCGCGGAAATCTTTGAAGATTGCCATGACGGGCCGCCTTATGAATCGTTTGTCGGTCTCAAGAGGAACAACAAGACTATGACGAGTGGTCGGTAAATAGATTTCTAGGTTGAGGAGAAGGGAGAGGCGGTTGAGCTCGACGTTAAGATGAGAGGGCCAGAGGGCGATGTGCCGTGCCGAGTGTGTCTTCCAGACTTCTCGATGAACCTTGTTCGGTGGGAGCCTGGAAGGAGGAAATGTTGGCTGCTTCTTACATTGCCAGTGTTTGGTGTCAGATATTGTAGCTTCTCTCTCGTTATATGTATAATCTGAGGCGAGTCGAAACCGCTACAAGGCGGATCGAAGAGTCGAATGGGAAACAAAGCCTGCATCCACGTGGGTTTCGGAGCGGAAGATGTCGCCCATAGAAGGAGAAACGGTCTTGGCCGGCGAGTTCTTTCTGTGTTCAACTTGGGAAGGGCCGAGTGTTAGCTTGCTCTGTGTGATCCATGTACGGGGGGTACCACCATGATGGCCTTGGCATTGTGAATCGACGGCCGTACTAGGTTGGCTTCCCCAGCCGCCCCTCCCTTCCCTCCCCAGATGTTTTCGTAGAGTTTGATGGAAGACTGGTCCAACGTTCCCGCAACGGCAAGGTGCGAACTTGAGCGGCCACCACCCATGACGGATCTCGATACCGTCATGGACATGATAGACTGTTAGTGTCGAAGAGACCTGGTGTGTAGCATAGAAAAGATGCCCCATGGCAATTGTCTATCATCTGGCTCTTCGTCTGGCGTCTAAAACCTAGAAAAAATGTCGTCAACGGCTTTAGCCTCACCACCGGACGTATATTCATGGTTAAACATCAGACGAAAGGAACGACACGTTGACCATCCAGACTTGATGATAGATGCTCTTTTGTGGTGTCGTGTCGACTAGGCTCGAGGATCCCAGCTGGGGCAATGCTCCGGACGGCCGTTCGTTCGGCTTCTCAGCACGGGATGGCCCATGTAGCTCGGTCATGTAAACGGATTGGGCTCAAAAGTGAGTTCGACCTCTGACGTGCAGAGGTTGAACCATGGTTGGGCATGGCAGACGATACAGGCGTGCAAGGGATAAAGAGGCTGTGCTCGATGCTGCAGCGTGGCAGGGAGGACGATCACGGAGAGGTCTCCATCACTAGCTTGCCAAAGACAGTAACACTACAGTAGTAGTGTTTTTATGTGTGTGTGTGTGTGTGTAGTGTGTGTGGTTGTCTGTTTCTCAGTCGCCCGTCCGTCCTGTCGCTTGCTGACGGCGATAGTCTCATGTCTTGGCAGTGGTTGTGTTCTTGGCAGAGAGGGCGAGACTGCGCCTTCTTATGCTTCTCGTGTGTCTTGGCGCCGGTGTGGTAAAATAGCGCAGGGTCTATTTGAGGCGACGAGAGCCAACCATTCAAACACATGGTCTTCCCTTCTTCTCTCGTTGAATTTTGTATCAAGTGCTCGATGTACTTGAAGGCGGGAAAAGACAATGGGTTTTCGATCGGGGAAACGAACGGATGGCAAAGAGCACGACTGACTTCCTCCCACATCTGGAAGCGGTCAACTAGGTACGTACCTGTCATCCATATAGCGCCCCACAAGACAACCACTGAATCGCCCCAGACTCGACGCTGAATGGACGACTCCAGTTACCTCTGACGTGCCGAAAGCGCGCCCCAAGATACGGCAAAAGCTTATTTTACGGTGCTTGCACTAACAGCGGGGGCACGCATTGCCTTCGCATTGAAGGGGAATTTTCTGGATCTCTTGGTCTTCTTGGTCTAGGGGAATCAAGCAACACCGCGCATCTGGGCACCGTCTTGTCTGCGCCGGCAGTCTTCGACCAGTCAAGCGGACGAGAGAACTTCCCGAATGGGTCTCGGTCAGGGGAAGGATGCCTCCTGCTCTGGAAGCGGGCGCCCCGTCATGAACAACACCACATTGTCGTCGCAAGTCTTGGCCCTTGTCCCCAGCCAAGAGTCGTCGATATCGATGTTGGTCAACCCCCTCCCGGTGCCAAGGCTTCGGCGGCCTCTCCCAATCTTGGGCAGACGAACTCCTCAGAGAACAAATGAAACCCTTTTTCATTTTTTTTTCCCTTTCTTCACATGATTGTTCGACTGAGTATGGATGATTGCCAACCACTTGGATGACTGGCATGAGGAACGTGCGTCGTAATTTACTCGAAGGAAAAACCGCGCGTTGGCGAGCAAGTGCGCGCCATGCTCGCCACGGCCAAGACGCAGCATCCACGAGTCGTGCCAAACAGGGCAGCTACACAGCCTCGCTCCTCTGGGATTCTACGACGATCCGGGCGGCTTGATTGTCGTAAGCTCCCCATCTCAACTGGAGGGCAGCGTGGAAGGAAGCGCAAGTGATCCTCGCCACTGTTGTTCGAGCAGGAGCAACAGATCAGCTACTCGTTGTGCGGGGGGTTTGGGTTTGATGGTGACGCACCCCAAGGTATCAAATATGATCCGAATCACGCATTGGCTACCTCTGATTCAGTAAGTCATTCTTGAGGCGGGAAGCGCTGTGTTTTCTGGGTCCTGAACAGACCCAGTATCTTCCGCCGGGTCAAGCACGCAACCTGTCCGGCGGTCTCAAAAAGCAGGAGGCGATGATGCCTTCAGATAAGAGGGAAATCTAGAGAATAAACACCTGCGAATGCACAAAAACACCTCAAGAGTACTTCACGCACCATTCACTTGCTCGGCGAGACCAGCGGCGTCAGGCGGGACGCATGTTCTGCCGGACCGGTCATGCGGACCTTCCGTTGTGGAACAGCCTCGAGTGGGGCCGATTTGCGGAGTCCGCAGTTGCGGCCTTTGCTACAGGCCCCGCAATCGGCATCATGAGAGTGGACTCGTGATGCCGTCGCCGTCATTTTAAAGCCAGGCTGGATTCTCGATCTTCAGCTGGGACTATAAACAGGAGTACTGGCGGCTTGAAAGACAACACCAATCACTGGCTTTTCTCTTCTTCGCCCGCGCCGCCATCCTGCGGACTTTTGACGGAGTTCCTTGATCAGCAGGTACCGTGACATCGATAATATTGTGATGTGGGAAGTTGAGCTTGTCGAGGCTCTGCACGGCGTCCATGGCGCATACTGGTAAAAGTCTTCATGATCTTCGCAACTACACTGTGGCTCGTTCGTTCTTACACCTACATGTGCACTTGTGATTGTTTCACAGCCAGAAAGATCCCAATTGACATGTCCAGGATGAAATTTCGGGGGCGGATTTAATGGATACACATCAACGGCCCAAACCCTTCCGTCCAGCGCATCGTCCCCATGATTACCACCAGCACCGCAAACCCCGCGACCACGCTCGACACGCCGTACACATACGCGTGCCGCCTCCTCAGCACCGTCAGCTCGGCCACCCACGTTGACACCGTCGTCAGACAACCGCAGAACCCGTCCTCGACGCCCTGCAACACCTGGCACCCGACCACGCCCCCGATTCCCGCGTGCCCCAGGTCCCAACACGCGCCGAGCACCGCAGCACCAGTGACGTTGACTGCGAACGTGCCTAGCGGGAACGCCGGCGCCCGTGAGTTAAGCCACAGGCTCACGTAGAACCGCGCGATGCAGCCCAGCGGGGCAAAGACGAGCGAGAATACGGCCTGGCCGCGCCAGGCGTCTCGCGGGGGAAAGACGGCGAGGAGCACCGCGCCGAGCCAGGCGCCCCAGCCGAGGAGCACGGCGGCGTGGTCGAGCGGGTTGCGCCCGCGCGAGTACGGAAGGGATGGTGTGAGCGGTTCGAGAGCCATCGCGAGGTGGGAGCCGGCGATCAGCGCCGAGAGCGAGAGGGCCACGGTGGTGAAAATGACGGCGAGCGCCGCCATGAAGGAGTCCCCGCCGCCCCGCGCTTCGGGCGCCGCGCCGCCCGCGCCGGGTAGATCATTGCTCGCGGCGAGGAAGACGTCGCGGATGAAGGATGAGAAGGACGTGAAGGAGCCGCAGAAGCCTGTGGCAAGGCCAATGTACAGGGGGATTGTCTTCTTGATCGCGAGGTGGGCCTTCTTCGCGGCCGCCACGTCGGCCACCGCGCCGCCACCGCTGTTGAAGACATCTGGCCGTCGCCCCGCCCCGTGGACCTGGTCGTGGTACATCGCCGCGCCCCGTTCCTGCTTGAACAGTTTCCGGTCCTCGGCAAGAAAGCCCATGATCAAGCTGCCGCCCACGTTGGCCCAGAGGACGCCAAAGGACACGGGCGCGCCGGGGTAGGTCGTCAGCGCCTGGGTGCCCAGGCGGGCGAGGGTGCCGAAGATGGCGAAGAAGATGAGGTACGAGAGCGTGTAGAACTGCCTCGATAGATCAGAGACGTGCGTCACGGGCCCGGCCGGCGGTTGTGGTGTCTCAGTCGTCCCGTCCCGCTCGTCCCGTCGATCGTTCTGCATCATCTCCAAGTCAGACGGGCGGCGGCCTCGTCCCACTTCCGACCGGATATCCTCCAGACTCTGCCCCTTGCCCGGCTGGTTCTTGCTGGGGCTGTGGTCGACGGGGTCCGCACACGTTCCGTCGAGGGTCTCGTGGTCGTCGGACACGCCGTGCTCGATCGACCTCGTGCGTGGCGCATTGGTGTTGGCTCTTCGTCCGGTCAACGAAGGGCTGCCGAAGGTGCCTCTCCGCTCGTTGTTGTCGACTAGCCCGTCATCGAGGACGTCGTCCTCGTCGTGCCCTGTTGTGGCGTCGTACCCGCGAATGCTGCCGTTTTGCATTGTGCTCTTCGTCGTGATCTTTTTCGCAGGCTCGGTTCGTACAGGGCCGTGACGGATCGCAGGGGAAAATCGGGCCGTGGCATCGCCTTCCTCAGCCAGACGGGAGCGGTTTGATCGAAGAAGCGGGCATGTCGGCTACAACAAACGGTGTGTTTTTTTGCGTGCCGAAAGCGGCTTCAGGTGGAATGTTGAATAAAACATGACGGCGAATTATTTCCGGCCCCATCTCCAAACGGCAGGCACGGCTATCCCGCTGAGCTACTCACCGGTGGTCAGAGCGTTTGAGTGGAGCGATTCGCTTCACCGAAGCCAGCGGAGCCCACCGGGACACACTGTGGGAGTGACATTCCAGTGGGTTTCTAGCCAGAGTACGGATACCTACCGAGATATCTCAGTACCTGCCTTACCTAAAGATGGAGAAGACATCATAAACAAACCACTAAACGACTTGTGGAAGGACAACAACGGCGAAAACAAGTCAAGAAGAACACGTTTCTAATAAGCTAATCCCTATCTCGTGTCCCCTCTGATCCCCCGATCCCCCGCGCAGTGCCAGTTATCATGCAGCTGCAGGGCGGCGACCTCCGACGCCTCACCGGACGCCGGAGCTGACCTGGTCGCTACTGCTACTCGCTGCCCGCCTCCAATGCGACAGATTGGCGGGCACCCGCCCCCTCCGTCTTGTCTTATCTTATCATAGCTCCTCCCGCATGCACGCTGCCCCACTCAAGGTACCGGCGCGCTGATCAGGAGGACAAGGGGACGGACGTTGCTGTTGGAGTTGGACCCCTCCTATTCTCCTTGTCCAACCTAACCCCCCAACCTCATTCTCTTCTTCTTTTAACTACCATAGACTACTACTTCCCTCTCGACATTTGGCAGTAGAAATCCAGCAGATTCAATCCTAATCAATATATACAGCATCACAACCATGGCTTCTTCAACGCCTGAGCTCCCCTCCAACGTCCATGTCTCCCAACACCCCTGTCTGCGGGCGAAGCTCTCTCAGCTTCGGTCACAATCAACACCGGCGAAAGACGTCAAGTCCCTGGTGAACGAAATCGCATTGATGGTGGCATACGAAGCACTTGCTGCCTCGACGAAAGCGACAGACGGTCCCAAGGTACGAGGAGATCGGATTCCCCCGGCGATCCCATGGGTCCACGGTCCACGTTCGCTGACGAAGGTTGCCCGTAGGATGCGACCCCTCTAGGCTTCGACTTCATCTCGACGGAAATCACCCCCTCGCGCCTCTGCCTCGTTCCCATTCTCCGCTCAGGTCTTGGCATGGTAGAAGGTAATAACCCATCCATATCTCGATCCTCCAGCCGACTAACACACGCACCCAGCCGTCCAGACGATCCTCCCGACCCCGGTCCCCGTCCACCACCTCGGCCTCTACCGCGAACCCTCGACTCTCGAGCCCGTCGAGTACTACAACAACCTCCCCAACCACCTTGCCGCCGACGGCTCCAACTCGCAGGCCAGCGACCTCGCCATCATCCTCGACCCCGTCATCGCGACGGGTGGCACCTGCGCCGCCGCCATCCAGACCCTGCGCGAGTGGGGCGTCAAGCGCATCGTCGTCCTCGCCGTCATCGGTGCCGCTGACGGCGTCAGACGCGCCGCCGCCGAGTGGGCCGGCGCCACCGAGATCTGGATCGCCGGCGTTGACGCCGAGCTGACGCCTGAGGGCATGCTGAAGCCAGGCTTGGGCGATGTCGGCGATCGGTTGTTTCTTACCATTGGCAAATAAAGCGTGCTTTCTTCCCACTTCCGTTGGGTGATTCATACATGGCTATATATATCCCGATAATTCTCAGGTTCACACGAAACTGTCTGCGGCTGGCATTCATAGACGGGACTGGTATTACAATTGAAAATCATGACACCTAGATACCCTGGGTATAAGAACTGTTCTGTCGCCTCATATGCGTCTGTACCTCTCCTCATCCAGCAACGTCTTCTCGCGCCAACAGTCTTCGACCCAATGCCTGGTGACGATGTGTGGGATCTTCCGCCGGCTGCTAGTTTCCCGGCGCAAGTCCTCGGCGGCCTCCTTGCAACCATCGCCTGTCCCTATAAGCACAATGTGTGTGGCCCCTTCGTCGTCGGCGCCGCTCGCCAATCGTGCACCGCCGAACGTGAGATAATTCATATACTTGAGCATGTTGATGTCGTCTCTCTCTCCCTCTTCATTTGCCTCGTGTAAGTGCACAGTACACCGACGGAAAATCAACCCCTTGAGCTGACCAATTCCATGGCCGCGCTCTTCCAGCTGATTCAGGAACTGGGACTTATCGAAAGGTTCCGTGTCAGGCTCTCGTTTGGGCATGCTCTTGAAGATTGCCCGGAGCTCGTCGAGACCGATATTCCTGGCGTAACTGTCGCCATACATGTCCGTGTTTTGCAGAGCAACTGTTTTCAGCGCTTCTGTTGCATGCTGTAGGTGTCGATCCTCGTACGGAAGCAAGAAGGATTCATCAGCTTGCTCGAGGCAGTCCTGTATCCACTTCGGCTTGATGATGTCGACTCCACCCTCTTTTTGCCCCTCTTTAACCAAGCTGGCGACTTTGATGACGTTTTTGTCGGCCACCAGGATCATCTCCGACCGGGGTATCGCTCGCTGAGAGACACGTCCACCGTTCTCCTTGATCAGCGTCTCAAGCTGAGCCTTGGTCTTCTTGAATGGTCTGAGCGATTCCGACAAGACGCAGAACTCGAGACCGTCAAAGAGCTTCGACTTCTGCCCCTCGAATTGCGCAGGCATGTTCTCCGTCCCAGCAATCACCACCTCGCGCTTGGCGCGCTTCACTGACTTTCGTTTGCGGTTCTCGACACTCATCGTCTTCTCCTTGGCTTCTTCCTCGACCCGCTTGCGGAGATCCAGGAACTCCTGCACGCTGAGTCCCTCGTCCCAATTCTTGTCGGATCGCAAGCGGCGGAAACGGGGGAACCGAAGCGTGAAACCGAGCGAGAACTGATCCGAGCTACCTATGCTCGCTGCCTTTGCCTCCAAGACAACGGAGTCGCGAGGGCGGATCCAGACATCAGGCCTCTCGAATTGCCGGTCGCCGCCGGCGAGCTCGACGAATTCAACGGGCGGTTTCCTCGGATCCCATTGCATCCACTTGCCGTCCGTCCTGTGACGAATCTCTGCGTAATCTTCGGCTCGGAAGCCACCACCCACTTTGAAGAAGCTGAAGCACTTCTCCGGGTTGGCGCCAGCTTGGATATGGTTTTCGCTGACACGGAGACCGCACATGAAGCTGGAAAGCGCACCGCCTCTGCGGCCTGAGCCGTAGTAGCCGCCAACAACGACGCAGTCTAACGACTCTCCGAATTCAGACATGTATTCTGGCTTCACCTTGAGCCAGTCGTCGTTGCGGCTGTTGAGTCTGTACATTGATCGTGGGTTTTTGAGGACGAGTCCTTCCGATGCCTCGGCGACAACTTTGCGGAGCAGCGGCTCGATGGCATCCGGCGACGTGGCGACTTCGTAATCGTGGATCTCCAGCCTCCTGTGGACGCCTTTTACCGCCTTGGACAATGCTTGCCGGCGATCTCGCAGGGTATACTGAGTCAACGGCTTGTCGTTGAGTAGCAGAATGTCAAAGACACGGTAGAGCGGGCGGGGGCCGGAGTTGTTGTATGGGTTGTTCTGTTCAGCCAAGGCAGCTGTCTTGAGGGTTCCAAACGGCATGATTTTGTCAACTTCGGGATCCCAGGTGATCATCTCTCCATCCAAGATGAGGTTCCGTACTCCTGTCGCAAAAGCGTCTCCGAGGTGGCGGGTTAAGGCCCCCTTCTCATCCCTAAGGCCGTTGCCGTATAGGTACGTATAATCTTTGGCCTTGCGGGACCAGAAACCAAAGCGTCGTCCTCCCGGAACACTCGAATCTTCCGTGACGTGCAGCTGCATGCGTTCGCCGTCCAACTTTTCTTCAATCCAGAACTCGGGGTCTTCTTCGGTTGGTCGAAGGTAATCGACCATCTTTTGGAATGAAGAGGGCATCTGGAACTGGGCGAGCTGTGGTTGAAAGCACTCCATGAGACAGACGCCCGTATCCTCCTGCTCTAGACGGACCTGGGGATCGTACAATTCCCAGCAAACCCGTCGCAAGCTCGAAGAGACGCTGAAGAGCGCCTCGCCATCCGGATGCCATAGGTCAAGAAAGGTCCTCTCGGTTGCTCCGACTTTCATTTGCTTCAAAACGATACGGATAAGCCACATCATTTCCTCGGCATTCATGCGCTCGTAAAAGATTTCGAAAACCTCAAGGTTCTCAAGTTCCCCCGTCGACGCGGCGAGCCTGTCCAGCAACTCGTTTACTTCCGCGATCGTCATATCGCCAACTTCTATTCGCATCGGTCGCTTGGTTAGAACCTCGAAGCACCGGCCCGCAAAGTCACCGGCCATCCGCGACGCAGTGGTGTGACCGGGGAGCTTCCAATGGAGAAGGTTGTGTCCATCTTCTGAGTTCTTATCAATCTTCATTAGCTTAACGAGAAGCTTTCCTATAGCATTCTCTTTCAGGCCATAGACGCCACGATCTCGGTCCTTGTCGGGCAGTATCAATCGCAGCGCTGGGTAAATGTCGTTCCCCACATCGTTTCGCCATCGCGAGATGAATCGCTCGATGATGTGTCGCCTCTGCTCTTGAGGTGACAACTTAGTGGGACCGTGGGGTCCCTTTTTGGCGCGAGGTGGGCCGCGACCGGCCGGCTGCTTCTTGTTCTCATTGAGAGGATTGAAGAGACTCTTAAACAACTCGGAAAACCGCATCGTCTGCGAGTGGTTACGCGGGCGGTTGGGATATCTAGAAAGCTGTGAGCAATCGAGGTCTAGATAACAGGTAGAGGCAGCTCACTTCTCTTTGAGTTCCTCCAGAGTCATGCCGCCGATGAGATATTGTTTCTCTTCTTCTTCTTGTGCAGCACCATTGGGCGACCGGGGTCGCTGTCGTTGGCTCATAGTTGTTAGTAGTCGAGCAGGTGCTACCGTGACAGAGAGACAAAGTTGCGCTATTGAAACTCGAATGCCGAGGTTGATTAGTAGGATTGGTGGTGAGACGCAAGATCGAATCCGTGGGAATTCCTGGCGGCAGAGGGTGTGCCCATGACTTATAATAGGGAGGTACCCCGTTGGATGTGGCTGGCCGTTGAAGTTGAAAGGAAGTGGATTGGTTGCCTTGGGGATGCTGCCTGGAGGTAAATGTACTAAAACGGGTGAGGTGGGTCTACTGCATCAGATCACGAAGTTGGCAAGAGACAATATGGCCTTATGCTATTAGAGGAAATAGCATCCCGCATAAAGCATATGGGGCCACATTAGCCAATGAAAACACGGTGTGGCATCAAGAACCTCTGTAGGCTCTTTCTGAATTATTTCCTTCCCTACAATCTTGATATACATTAATCATATCATGTCTCATTCCATAATTACGTTCTCAGGCTGCAGGGTACGTTGCCATCAGAAACTCTTTAAGTAAGACCGGAAAACATCTAATTCTGGGGGCGGCTGTTGACAGAGGAAGTCTCGCTGACGGCCTTCTCGGCATCCCAGCGCTGCTGCATGGGCTCAGTGACGGCGTTCTTCTTGTTGTTCTTGCGGCGCCACAGGAAGAATGCGGCGAGACCGAGGATGGAGACACCAGCGATGGAGCCGACGGCGGCGCCGGCAATGGCACCACCGGAGAGACCGGAAGAGCTGCCGTCGGACTTAGAAGCCGTGAAGTCGGCGGCCGTATGGGGCGTCTTGCCACCGGCGTCCGTGGTGGTGACGTCGACGGTCTCGTCGACGGAGACCTCGGGATCGCTGACGGTGGCGTTGAAGCAGGGGATCGAGGCGGCGAAGACGTCGACGAAGGTGACGTCGGCGCAGGCGTAAAAGGTCTCGCGCTTGGACTCGTCCTCCTCGAAGTTGGAGACGTAGAGCATACGGTAGGTTGCGTTGGCGCCGGCCGCGGTGCCCTCCGGGGCTTGGGGGACCGTGATGCAGGTGTGGCCGAGGTCGAGGCTGCCGACCTCGCTGGGACCAAGGAACGTCTCAAAGTCGGAGACGGACTTGGGATCTGCAGAGGGTGTCAGCTCTCGTCTTGGGGGACGAGCACCAATGTGCTGCTTTTAGTACAACTTACCGTTCTCGTAGGAGACACTCAGGTGGACGGAGCGGGTAGTGTCCTGGGTCACAAGAGCGAGCTTGCCATTGACTAATCGCAGTTCGTGTTAGATCGGTCCGAACATCTGGGAGACTCGGCATTTTGGATTTCAGCTTACCCAAGGGGAACTCGGTGCGAACACCGGGGCCGTTGGTGGAACCGCAAGGGGCGGTGTTATCGGCGTCGGCGGACCACACGCGGTCAGGGGGCCTTGATATGATCAGCACATGCTACATGCACATGAGTTTTACCCGTCGTCTTACCAGAGGAACGCAGCGGGTCCCATCTTGTCATCAGCAATGACATTGCCCAACAGCATGCTGCCGAGGACTGCGACTGACTTGGCGGAGACCATCTTGACTGTAAGAATCTTGGGAGTTGGGTAAACTCGACAAGTGTTTGAGAAGGGGGGAAACTGGTCTCAAACAGAGAAGCTTCGGCAAGATTCAAGGGCTCGAAGAATCACAAGATGCGAAGCTTGTGATGAGGGGAGTAGCTTGAAGGAGAAGAAGCGAGTCTGAGCAAGAAATTGATGCGGGATATGCAACCCTCCATATATGCTTGCTGCACGCTGGGCGCCGAGCCAGCCAACCGCTTCCCATACCGAAAGACAGCAGCGAGAAACGGGGCGCCTGTTTGACGAGTAACTTCCCGCCAAGGTTGCGTCGAGCCGACAAAACCGGTGCCAATACCCCTGGCACCGATCACGATGTTCCAACTTCTGTCCAATCCCACCGGCCTCTCTTCGTCTGTACTTGCTGCGAGTCCCACTGTCGTGTGGCTCCCCACTCGAGAAAGTTATCTGATCGAATCGCATGGCCAGGGTTCCAAACTTCTGCAAGGGTGGGTGCTGGGACTTGGGTCCATCAGGAGCGGTATCGCATCATATCTGATCATCTGATAAGATGGGCACCCGCCGTCCTATTCGTCGGGTGCATCAACTCTGCATCACTAGTGCCTCTCGGCGCGGCGGGCACATCCACCTTTATACCGCAACGGGCTCCGACACCAGCGTCTGTTCCTCGCTGCCACTCGGATTCCTTCACCTAATCTCGTATTTGCCCCGGCTCTGGTTCTGGGTGTGTTACCAACACTTTCAGAATTTTCTCGACGAGTTGAGAAAAGGGAAACGCTTGTCCGCATGAAGTGCCAATTCATCTGGATTCATTGATCTTGGCCATTGTCTGTTTCAAGCAGCTCGGTCTTGGACAACGAATCAGAGATATCCAGATGATTAAACTCGGCCTCCGACGTCCCCATCGCCGCGACGTCGGCGATAGCCCGGCAATATAAGCCCTGTCTGCTCGTGGCCGGCGTCTGCAGGGCAGCGAGACCGGAAATTGGGCAAGCTTTGCCAATGGTCTCTCACGGTTGTGAATTAGTCAAGCACTCCCTCAACTAAACCGGCTAGACCGCGTTGTTTTCCTGGGTTCCAGAACTCCAGTCTTTTGCGGGCACAGTTCAATGGCTGACTTGATCGGTTGCTACATCGCGCGGACCATCGGCAAGCTTCGTTCGGTTTATCTGCATTCGAGCATGTGACTATCGGCAGAGCCCGGCCAGACAGAGACTGCAGCAACCGCGACAGACCTGTTGGCCCACTGAGCGAGTTTGTCGCGACTAAATGTCCTTACGGTCTCCGAATGATCTGAACTGCACTCACTTCCATTCTTAAGGTCCATGGAAGAAGGGAGGTACGCCTTGACTCCCTCGACCACGAGACAACGGCCATTGTGTGAACATCCGAAGCTGCCTGCTAAAGCATTGTAGACGGCGAAATCTTTGCAACAAAGCTTCACTGTTATCAACAATCACATTCGTTTGGGTACAACCTGTGCGCGATTTCGAAACCCTCAAGTCGTCCTGGCCCTTCCACCACCGCCCCGCCTCGAAAGCCCCTCGTGACAACCCGGACGCCGTATGCTCACCTTGAGCAAGACTTGGCGTGACGCCGAGAGAATCCGATGGTCCAATGACGCGATGCCATTGCCAGTTAGGTAGCCATTTCCTCACGCCCTGTGCGCGCCTTTGGCGGAAATTCGGTCCAATGTCCTGGTTCTTCATCCCGGCTTCTGCCACCACGGCTTTGCCAAACTCTTGGTCCGTATCGTGACTGGCTCGTTTGCCGGATAACCTTACAAAATCCTGATCTGGGTGAGGACGGATGCGGAGCTATGACTCAGGGATCGGGTGTCTATGGATTGTAGACATCCGCGCCAATGGTGTCGTCGTCAATGTTTGGCGTCCCCGATTGTGGCTAGATCCCTCGTCTTGTGTTAATCGTCTCGAGAAGCCCTATGAGTGGTTTTTCATGAGTCGAACGCTCAAGAAGGGAAGCAAAATCAATTACAACCCAGGTCTTGTTTCGCCATACCTACATTGTTATTCGCACGATGAGGCATGACAAGGTCAATGATCCTTATGGGTGCGGCGCCATCAAACTGTGCTTGGCATGGACGATGTCGGAGTTTATAAGACTTTCCGCAAAGTTTCCATCTCAATCCAAGAACCCCCGCTCTATTTCTACCATGTATTCGTCTTCATGACGGCTCATCTTGGTCTTGAGTTGTTCGTTTCAAGACTTGATTCTGGGGCCCGGAGATGTATGGGATTATGTAATACAACGCGCCTCTGCCTGGCTTCCGCCAAGGTGTCAAACACGCGCCAACTAACATTTCCAATCACCTCTTTCTGAATTCAAGCCAGGCCTACATATGGCGTCAGTAATTCGACGATTGCCATGGTTTGACCGGGTATGGAAACCTCTCACCTTCTCCAACCCCAAATTCAAGCGGATCCCCTTGAGGGAGAAGATAGAGGAAGAGCTCATTCCCGACTACACAGCATCGCGTTACTATCCAGTCAGCATCGGAGAGGTTCTCCGGAATCGTTACCAAATCGTTTGCAAGCTGGGCTTCGGGGCTAGCTCGACTGTCTGGCTTGCGCGCGACCTGGAGTAAGATGCCGCCGCGTTGGCTCATTCGCTCTTCTGCATGCGATGCCCTGCTAACAAGCAGTGCAGGGGTCGTCGACACGTGGCGCTGAAGCTGTTCGTCAATTCGAAGGCTTTGGGTTCACAGCTAGATCATGAACTCACGATGTATAAGCGCATTTCTACGTCATCGGTCAAGCACCCCGGTCGCGGTGCCGTCAGGGAACTACTGGATTCCTTCGACGTTGCTGGCCCCGACGGATGCCACAGGTGCCTGGTGCATCCTCCGCTATGGGAGAGTGTTCTGACTTTCCTTCACCGCAACCCCGTCCGGATGTTACCAGCGCCGGTACTCGCCTTTGTTCTCCGTCGCCTCTTCCTCGCTCTGGACTTTCTACATACAGAATGCCAAATCATCCACTCAGGTGCGTCGACAGACCAGGGCTATCCCTGCTTGTGTCTCTTCGACCTCGAGAACAGCGCTGAACTGTCGCGGGGTAGATATCAAAGCAGACAACATAATGTTTGGCATCGAGGACGACTCCGTTTTCAGCGCTTTTGAGGAGCAGGAGCTGCTCAACCCGTCCCCGAGAAAGCTAGTGGACGGAAGAGCCGTGTATCTGTCACGCGAACTTCAGATGCCAAAAGAATGGGGCGCATCGGTCCTTTGTGACTTTGGCTCAGCCGTCGTCGGGGACACAGATCATACCGAGGACGTACAGCCCGACATATACAGAGCGCCCGAGGTCATCCTAGAAGCACCGTGGTCTTACCAGATTGACATATGGAACACGGGCTGCATGGTAAGGGAATAGATTAAACACTCGTCTTGGAATGAAGACTTGATACTAACCTGTGTCTCCGTACTCCTTCTCAGATCTGGGATCTCTTTGAGGGTGATCATCTGTTTACTGGACGCGACCCGGAGCATCAGAAGTACCGCAGCCGGGCTCACCTTGCCGAAATAGTCGCACTGCTCGGACAACCTCCACAGGCGTTACTCGATTTGGGAAAGTCGAGTCACAGGTTCTTCACTGATGAAGGTTAGTTTCTCGTGCGACGCCCTGAGATGTGAGCCTTTCTAGAGATTGCTTACAAAAGTGCTTCTTGTGAAGGAGAGTTCCGTGCAGACATTCCACCCGCGAATGAAATGTCGCTTGAAGGGAAGGAGATTAGCCTGGAGGGAGAGAACCGGGATTTGTTCCTTGCCATGATGCGGAAGATGGTTCAATGGGAACCTTCGAAGCGCTATTCGGCGAAGGCGCTGGCAGACGATGAATGGATCATAAAGAATATGTAGAAAAAAGCACAATGACCGGAGAGCAAGCGTGTTGTCATCAGAGCACGCTCAAAAGGATGACATTGCCTACTCGGCGAAGACTATCATACATCACTTGTCTTTTGCGAGGAGTTGTATTTCCTCTGCTGGAACGATGAATGTGACCCGAAAACTCGTCCATCTCGCCAGCCCGGAAGACGTTTCGGAGCTCCGGCCTGGACCCGCACATAGAGACGGCTCGCTCCGTCCAAAGCCAGCTGACTAAACCCCACTTCCCCGGACCGCCCTCCTCGCCTCTTCCCTGACCCCAACCGTCCCCTCAGCCTCCTTAAACCCAGAATTCCGTCCCCCAACTCACACTCATCAACTCCATCATCAACCTCACCAACAACCTCATATTCATTTTCACTCACAGGCCGCGTATACAGCCCAAGACCCGTCCCCCGAAACACGCTCCTCCCTAAAAGAAAATGACATCCCCCTCACAAACCCTCTCCCTCGCGGTCCAACCACTCCTCCGCCGCCCGGTCCTCACAGCCCTCCTCACATCCCTCTCCGCCTCCGTCTTCGCCTGGGCCGTCCGCGACTATCGAGCCTACATTGCCCTCGGCCCCGGCGGCGTGCCCCACAACTTCGCCGGCTGGCTGCTCGTCACCCTCGCCATCCGGCCCTTTGCCCTCTCCAAGACCGCGGCGACCTGGACGGGCGACTTCCCCGCCGAGGGCGCCCACGAGGACGTTAAGCAGGTGCCGCAGCGGCGCGGAGACAGGGCCGAGCTGGGCGGCATCGTCCCGCACCGGCAGCTGAGCCAGCACGCGCCGGTTCGCATGAGAGAGGTGCGGCCTCCGCCTTCTCCACCCTTATCCCGTGATCCACCGTCACCGCCCGGAGCTTCCCTCCTCCCATGACCGCACGTGAGCTGACTTCGCCCGCGCAGTACATCCAAAACCTCTTCGCCAACGCAGTGACCCAGAACCGCACTCTCTTGGAATCAAAGCTCTCCCTCTACGAACGCAACAACCCGGCCCTCTTCGTCTCCGCCCCGGTTCTCGCCTCCTCGCCAGCGGTCCCCGCCGCCAGCCGCACGGCCCGCGGCGAGATCGGCCACTATCACGGCGACCTGTCCGTCCACATGTACCTCTCCCCCGCAGACGCCAGGCTCGCCGTGGAAAAGGGCTGGGCCGAGCGCCATCGCCTCGCGTTGCCACGGGGCTCGCTGCTTGCGGGCCGCTTCCGTGTCGCTGACTCGTACCTCATGATCTACGGCCCGCGCGACGAGGACGAGATGGAGGTGCTCGCCACGTTCCTGAGGAACGGGATCCGCTACATGACAGGGGCGGAGGATATCAGACCCATCGTGTGGAATCAGCTCGTGGATGCGTGAGGACGATTGTAGTTTCCCATGGCATCAAGGTTTAGCACGTTCATGGTACATGGGAATTTCTTCTTATATTGTTCACTACTTTGTCTAATAATACTTCACTTTGACTGTCTCAAGCCAACACCCTGTAGATCGGGTACTCGTCGCCCTTCTCGACAGGCACAATGTTGAAGCTGGCATACGAGTCAATGTTCTCCGGCTCCAGCGCGACGAAGGCGAGTGCGGCGTTCTTCTGCTTCGTGCTGACAAGGAAGCTGCCGGCGGGCAAGTCGACCTCCTTAGTAAGTGGCGCCGTGGTGACCGCGGCGCGGACGACTCCCTCGTAGTACTCGGTCTCGAACACGGCGGACGTGATGTTGTACGCCTCGACGGTGCCCTTGTACGGCCCGGCGAGAGTCTCAACTTCCAAGCCCGAGACCCGCAGCCGCTCGGCCAGGTCGGCCCAGGCAACGGGGATGAGATAGGCCTCTGGACGGGTACGGGTGATGTTGGCGGTGACGGGCGTGGTGGAGCGGAAGTTGATGGGCACCTGAGTGACGGAGCCGTTGTTGATGTTGACCATGGTGTACGTGCGCTGGACTAGGGGCGACGAGTCGGTGACGACGATCTCCGAGCTCGAGGACTTGAAGTCGGCGATGGAGGACTCAATGGTCGTGTACACCTTCTCAGCGTTGTCGGCCGCGGTCTGCAGGATGCTCGAGGCCATCGTCAGACCGGCGACGGTACGTCTCTGAAACTCCTGGTCGGCTAGGAAGATACCGCGCATCTCAATCAAAAAGGTGACGCATTGCGTGAGGCCCATGGCGTTACGACCGATCTTGGCGTCCGACCCGGCCTCGGCAAAGGTGGGCTTGAACTCTGGGTTGGTGCTTGTGGACCCTGTAACGTACGGCTCCCAACGAAGTCCCTTTGACTCCATGGCCGATCCGATGTTCTTGGCGAAGAGCTCCTCGGACAGCGTGCGAATGTCCTGGTGGATGTTGAGGTTCTTGGCGGCGGAGAAGAGGCCATCGGCGGCGTGGTAGTAGCTTCCGTAGCGGGATGTGGCGCTGTATTCATGCATATCGATGGCGACGTGGGGGTTGAACTCGCCGAACAGGGTCTTGATGTCGCGGGTCTGCTTCCGGGCGAGTTTGACATGGTCACGGTTCGGGTCGTAGTTCGTGGCAAGGGTGCGCTGAAAGTAGAACACGCCGTCGGGGTTGTAGCGCGGCAGGATGACGATGTCGAGCTTGTCGAGGAGCGAGGCAGCCCATGTTTGGTTTGCGTCCAGAGCGCCGAGGAGAGCCAGCAGGGACTGGTCGCCTGCGGGCTCGTTGCCGTGGACAGCACCCTGAACCCAGACGCGGACTTTGCCAGTAGAATTGGATACCCTCCGCGATGGCTTGGTGGAAGAGAGATGAAGGTAGGGGAATGGACGTCCTTCCTCCGACGTGAAGTTAGCCTTGTTGTAGGTCAACCAATTGTTCTTGTCGGCCAGGTCTTGAACAAAGGAATCTGTTTTCTGTCAGTAATTGTCTCAAGAATGGAGACTTAACCAGCTCACCGAGAATATCTGCGTCCGTGGGCCCCTTTGTTCCCTCCGAGAAACCCTCGGGTATCGTGTCGGGAGTCAGGAAAGCGGGCGAGAGCAGGTCAACACCCTCAACGTCCTTGAAGTTCGCGGCCACAATGTCGGTATCCTTCCGAACTACGACACTGTTGTAGCCATACTTGGTCGCCCGAGCAGACGCAACAAGGGACAGGCCGAGCAGGCCCAAACGAGTCTTGTTCACCATGGTGATGATCGACTAAAAGTCTTGGGTGTCGTAGTAACGGAACCGTAACGAAAAGGCTGGGTGTCAACGTCGCAGAGCAGCGGGCGTCAACGTCTTTTCAAGCTTTATATCTCTTTTCCCAATGTAGCACCGCTTTAACTCTCGGGGTACGACAATAATGGCTCGCCAACGTGTGGCCGAGGCGTGTTCCTGGCATGACCGGTGGCTTGGCTGATCTCATTTCGGGCCATACAATTGGTAATACCAACAACAACAGCAACACCGCATGGCAAGCCGATAACAAGCGGCAGCGAGGGGGTCCTCACGGTGACGATCAAAGGTTCCATCCGAACTAGTGTCAAACATTGGCAACGAAACTACAAGAGGCAGCTCGGGAGAAACGAGGTGAGGGGAAAGCGGGGGAGTCCCCCGTGGGCGCAGATAACGGACCTTGTCGCCAAGACTCTAGGACCCGTAACGACATATTGCATTTGCCATTGACGTATCGAATCTCTCCGATGGACGACAACGGGGTCCACGGTTGAAGATTGAAGTGCCGATGGTCGGGACTGAGGCTCCCCCGACCACGCTCGCCAAGAGCCCAGCTATGCAAGTTGCAGTACTGAACAGATACGCAGCTAACCTACGCCGCGGGCAAAGGCCGAATTCCGGAGCGGCATCACGCCGACGTACGTCAAACAGGCCGCCGGCAGAACATGAGGATGAAAACCGAGCAGCACGACTCATGCGTTTCGCGTCTTGGCGCAAGATTGGGATATTGCGGTTCTCCGCGTGTCGCAGAACAATCAATTAACAAGTCGTTTCACAAAGCTGCCTTTCCTCTCGATTCGAACGGTAATATCAGCACCAAGAGCCCGGCGGCGATGAACAGAGCACCACTGGTATACACCGGCGCCGACGTCTTGAGATTAGCAAACATGGCGACGATGGGCTGTGCAAGACTGAATCAGTACCCATCCACCCATCGAGAGGCTGGATAACAACCGCGACTTACCGCCATGATACCGAAAATGCGATTGCATGTCGCCGTGAGGGCATTGCCGGTCCCGCGCTGTGGCGTTGGGAACAGCTCGGGGGTGAACCCGTAGAGAACAGCGTACATTACGTTGCTGCAAAAGTTGAAGGCGCAATTCCACCCGAGGAGCGCGTTACTCGTCATGGCAGTCGTGGAACAGTAGAGAAAGACGCCCGTCAGAATGGTGCTGATGGCAAGCGTGCCTTTTCTTCCCAGCACCGGCAACTCGACCAGCCAACCTCCAAGCAGAGCGCCGGGGACACCCAGCACGGCGATTATCAGGCTGTTGCGGTAGGTCAGATACGTGCTGCCATCGCCGAGCTCCGCGCCTCGTGTTGCCTGAATGTAGGGTATGAACGCGTTGTAGAGAGGGTAGCCGAGGCCGATGAGAGCCCAGATAGCCATGATGGTGCCGGTGCTCAACGCCAGACGGCGTGTCGAGAACAAGATACGTATACGGCTGAGGTCGACCTTCTCCAAGTTTCTTTTGACGGCTGTAGCAGCGTCGGTCCGCGCAACATACCCTTCCGGCTCACACGCCCTGAGATCCTCGATCGAGAGAGATGTGATCTTGCCGTTCCGCCTTGCGACCTCGTGGACGATCCGGACGGCGTCTTCGTCGCGACCCTTTCCCATCAGATATTTTGGCGACTCGAATATGGTGAACAGAAGGAAGCGGATAAGGAACATGAGCAGGGTCAATCCGCCGACGGTGATCATGAAGTACCGCCATCCCATGTTATCCGACTTGGTGCATGTGACGCCTTCTTGACATGTCAGATTGCCGAGGAGTGGCCAGGCGATCAAGGTGGCAACAACTTGGGCAATGGCCCAGTCGACGGACAGCACCGTCAGCAAGTACTGATGGGTTGCCGGGAGAAACTCGAGGAAGATGGCAGAATCGACGGGGAGGTTGCCGCCAACGCCAAACGACCAGAAAGCCGCAAAGACGCCAATGCCGGCAAAGCTGGGAGCTCCAGCCGCGACCAACCCCCAGAACGCGGTAAGACCCAGAGTAAGATTGAAGGCCCATTTCCGACCGAAGAGGTCGCATCCGAAGCCCCAGAACATGGCGCCTGCCAAGAGACCAATGTTCTGTGACAGCGTGAGGAGAGGAGGCCGAGACGGACCGAATTCGTTCGTGATCGGGGTGAAGATCAGCGACGTGACGATGGGCCATAGGTTGTCGCTAGCCCAGCCGAACCCGACGACGATGAAGAGCTGCCATTGATACCATCCCATGCCGATGTCTTGTATCTAGAAGCGGGTGTCAGCAGTCAGCGGCGTGGCATCCAGGTCTAGGCCGTCTCGAGAGGAGACAGCACGTACAGCGCGGTTGAGGACCCGAGCCTTAGCCTCGTACACGGGGTCCAGCGCGCCCTTGGGGATGATTGCGACGTCATCAACGCCGTGGATGTCGAGGCTGCCATCTCGCGCAGCTACCGAAGGCGAGCCGACCTTGTGCGCGTCGTCTTGGTTCTTAACGGGATCAGTATCGACGCCCATGTTGGCCGAGATTTCTTTGCCGTCACGAGGGGGACACAATTGCGATGTGATACCAAGCAGGTTCTTCCAAGAAGCATTTTCGTCCTCGGCGATGATGGAGTCTGGAAAACCCTTTTAAGGTTTTAGGGACCCGCGAAACGGAGCCTCGCGAGAGATGTTCACCATGAAATACAGGGCACGCCTTTGCCACACTTCTGGAGAGATTCGAGTGAAACGTTCAGAAGGCTCTCGGACGGACTGCTCAACATGCTCACGTCGTACAGAGCCTGGATGGCGCAATGCGTCCGGTGAAGGGCTGCTGCGGCCACGATTGGCCTTGCTGAGGGTGCGGCGCCCGGAACGCATGCCGATCCGCACTCTAATGGCAGAAGCATTGCTGAGGGAGGGTGAGTCCTAGCGGACAGTGGGTGTGGGGGACCTGTGATAACCTGTAAAGATGGGCTTTTACTCGGTCCTATCCAAGACAGCTGTGGCCTGTTGGTCGTATCTCTGAGCCGAGCTTGAGATGAGATGAAGCGTGCCGGCTGCGTCATTGATATGCACGCTGCTTGATCAGTTTGCTGACGGTCGCTGCCAGTGGGATGTGCGCGGGGGCTCGGTTCTGATCAGGAGCATGTATGAGAGACATTCGAGAGATGGTTTAGACATTATACTGCAGTACAATAGCCTGGGATGCCACAGACATCATCTTAAGCTGGCGTTAAGGTAGTGGTGGTTGAAGAGTTCAAATGGTTCGAGACATGGCGGAGCAGCCGAGACAGCGACACACGCACAAATTCACGCCTCCAGCTCGAACCCACAACGGCTGATAGTGGGGTTGGCAATCCCTGGCGCTGGGACATTACCCACTGAAGCCGGCTAAAACTTTGAGGCGAACCGCTTAGTGCCGTTGAGCATGTGCTGCCCGCTGGGAAGTGCACGATTTCCAGCTGGTACCAGACGTCCTCATTCTTACCTCCCATCCCCTCAACGTTAACTGTCAACGTCGGCTGTCAAACAACAAGTCGCTTGTCATCGATGCCCGGATTATGAGCCGAAGTTCACTCGAATTTTTGCGGAAAAGGTCGAATACTTTTCTTGCCATGTTGGGCACGGCGAGACTGCTAGCGGCAATAGCTTGCCTCTTGACCGCCGCCTCAGCCCGCAAGAACCTCATTGTCGATACAGACCTGTTCAGTGATTGCGAGTAAGACAAGTTCTACAGCATGTTACTTCCCGGACAATTTCCAGAAGCGAGGAAACTCCGTGCTGACAATTCCCAGCGACGCCGCCGCGCTTCTCCTTGCGGCAACTTTTCCGGAAGTCAACCTGCTCGGAGTCCACATCAACTCACGCTCCTCATACTCGGTCCTAGCCGCCTCAGCCATCCTCAGCCACTACGGCCACAGCCAGGTCCCCGTCGGCGCACGTCGTCCGCTAGATGATGCCTCTTTCTTTGACAACTGGACCAAACGCCTGGGGGAGTTTGCGAGCAAGCTCGCGACCCACTGGCCGAAGAGCATGTCCGACGCCGAAGAGGCGTGGGACCCCGTGGAACTGTACCGCAAACTGCTCGCCGGCGCGGACGACGGTTCGGTGACGATCGCCTCCATCGGCTTCTTGCACAACCTGTCAGGTCTCCTCAACTCGACGGCCGATTCGCACTCCCGTCTCGCCGGGCACGAGCTGGTCAGGGCCAAGGTGAGAGAACTCGTGGTCATGGGCGGCGACTACCCCCAAGGCCACGAGTTCAACTTCTGGGGTGACGATCCGTACACGACGGCCCACGTAGTCCACAACTGGAACACCCCGGTCGTCTACGCCGGTTACAGCCTCGGAGCCTCGGTGCTCTCGGGTGGGCCCCTCATGGCCGACGGGCCCAAGACCGACCCAGTGCGGGCCGCATACATCCTGTACACGTACTACCAGCCACGGTGGTCTTTCGATCCCATCGCGATGTTGTACGCCGTCGGCGGGCTCGGCGAGTATTTCCGGTACGGGAACGAATTTGGATACAACACCATCACCCTACACAACGACAGTGGCGGCTGCAGCGGCTGCAACGTCTGGGTGTTTGACCCGAACGTGACGAACCAGCACTGGCTCGACACGACGGTCAGTTATGAGCGGCTCGAAAAGGAGCTGGACAGGCTCTATGTTCTAGGCGCAGAGTCTTCGGGGAGGAGCTCCGATCCAGTGGGATCACTCCCCAAGTTTGGCGATTGCAGGCCCGAGGCCCCCGGCTTCTTTCAGCTGCCCCCCGCGAAACCAGACTTGTGAAGTAGGCATGCTGTACCCTGGATGTAGCTGGGATCTAGATAAAGATTAATTTGAAGAGTCTGGCTGCGGCATATGAACTTGTTGAGCTGCAACTACAGAAATGCAGTGCATGTTAGATGGAACGGCACCAAAGTCTTTGATTAAACGAGAGTGATATAAGAATATCAGTGGTGTTGTGGCAGAAATAGCAAAATGATAGAGCGCTGCAAATATTTTCGTCAGTACATTTAGTGTTTTGATTGCTTTCCAAATAATCTTATTCCTAACAGTTTTTCCAACACTTATAGATCTAAATTCCCCAATGAAGCAGTCTCCAGGCTTCCTTGACCTTGTGAGGCATTCTCCAAGACCAAGAGCTGCAAAGCTCCAACTGGAATCATCTTCAACAACCCCAGGAATAACTTCTGCCATTTTCCAAAAATCCCTCCTTGACAACAATACATCAACTACAAGGAAAAAACAAGAGTACAACCCGAACAATTGCTTGTGTTCGGGAAGGAACGCGGCGGAGCTACAACCTGTCACCTTTGTCCGGTCGGTGTGTTAAAACATGACTCTTTAACAGCCCTTGTTATGCCGAGCGCACAATATCCTTCTTTCCTCCATCACAGGATTCTGTCTAGAATCCGACAAACAACAAAGAGGAATGTTCTAGCCAGCCGAACTCATGTTCACGATTGTTCTCGCCCCTGCAGAATTCGATGTTAAATATCAGAAACTACAACTTAACGGCACAACGCATCCGGCATCAATCTCACACACAGCTTTCATAGCACATTCGCCAAACAACAGCAATATACAACAAAAGATTCCATTCATCCTATCATTCCAAACATTTCTTACTAGATACAACTAACTTAAAGTATACCAAAGGGGTCACAGTGGTCTCCTGCTCAGAAGCAATAATTCCACACCTTATTCTCCTCAAATCTCTGTCGCCTTCAAGATGGCCCCCAACAAACTCCGGATCAACCGCAAGAAGACCAACGCAGCGGGCCTCAAGGGTTTCCCCCAACGGCCTCTCGCATCCCGCATCTCCCACCAAATCAACACAGCCCTAGCCTCCCTCTCCAAGACCGTTCCCAACCTCCCCGACCGCATCCCGCCCCCGAACCCGCTGACGCCGACTCCGACGATCCCCGACCAAACGCCGCTCTCGACTCAGAGCTACATGGCCTCGCGCGAGAAGTACGTCCTCTGGACTCGGCTGCGTAGTGGCGAGTACACCGCCGACTGGAAAGGCGGCAGCGTCCCCACCGAGTCCGACGTCCGCGACATGCTGCTTTGGTACGCCGCCTTCCGTCTCTACCCTTTTCCGGACGTCGAGTACGTGTCGCTCATGGGCCGCGGCCGCACGAACTACTTCTTCCTCATCGAGTTCATGCCCAACTCGAAGCGCGGGAGGCTGCCGCAGAAGGTTGTGCTCAAGTTCAGCCTGCCCGTGTGCCCGCACGACAAGCTCGAGAGCGAGGTCGCGACCATGGCGTGGGCGGCGACGGTGTCACCCAAGCTGATCCCCCGAGTGCTGCTGTTCGACTCGTACCCGCGGAACCCGCTGGGCCTCGAGTGGATGATGATGGAGCCCGTCTTCGGGTTCTCCTTCCAGGAATACACGCTCCAGGGGTCAACGGACACGGGGCTCGAGGGCTTCGGATTCCCCAAAGACACGCCGCCACAGAGCGATAGGGACCACCTGAGCATTGGCAGGGGGCTCCGTGACTTCATGGCAAAAGTCAAGATCACCGCTTCAGGCGTCCACAAGGACGACGCCCGGATCGGCAGCCTACTCATCGACTGGGAAACGAAAAGGTTCTACACCGGCCCCATCGTATCTCCTCACTTTTATAGCGCTGACAGACTGTGGCGTAAGTCCTTTCACGGACCGTACCCGTCAATCAGGAGCTACCTCGACGACTACATTTCCATCTGGAGGGAGGAAACTCGCGACAACAAGGTAATGCAGAGCCGTCTTGCTAGTCTTGATATCGTACTCGGAAGGATGGTACAGCGTCTCGAGGCGTTGCCCAAGGTCAAGTGGCGTCTGCCTCTCGAAGGAGGCCGGATGAACGGCTGGCCCGTGACGATATCTCACCCAGATCCGCGTCCTGACAACATCCTCGTTGGCGAGGACGGCGAGTTGGTCGCCATCATGGGGTGGGAGGACGCGACGCTCATGCCGATACCGTTGCGAACCGACCTCAGCAAGCTAGACCGGTTCTTCCAGCAATTTGGATGCGAACTCATCATTGATCCCATGCAGATCGATCTGGGCTGTGCGCTGCCACCCAGATCCGAGCTTGTGGATCGGGTTCGAGATCGCGAATGGCAAGGTAGAGACGCGTCCATCATCCTAGAGCCGGTAATGGAAAGTATGTCGGGCATAGAAATTGCGTTCAAGGCCCTGATGGAAGTATGCGAGAGATTGCCCTTGGAGGGAGCGGCGGAACGCGAATGGCTTGACAAGGCCGTTTTAGCTATGATGGACCGGCATGGGGAGAGCCTCAAGAAGAAGATAGTCTGACAACACCAAACAGATCCATGTCACTCTCGCGGGCACTATCCCATTTTTGCAATGTGCGGCTCAATTGTACAATAACACAGCAAGGGCACCGAGGACCAGACGGCCTAGGCCGTATCAGATCTCGGGTGACTGCATTTCGGAGAAGCCGGGCCGGGGCTACTCCCCATCCGTGCGAACAAAGCTTGGAAATTACCACGGGAACGCTACGGGGTGGCTGGGTCTCTTCAGTTGCTTGAAGGAAGCTCAACGGAGTGACTTGTCAGGGATGTGGAGAGGGTGAGGTGGATGGGGAATGGTAAGGGGTTTCAACTGCATGGGATTCAAGAGGGAGAGCGCTGTCAGGGAGAGCCAATTACTGGCCGCAAGGGCGACGAGACAACAAGCAGGCCGTCTAAGGAGTTCTCCGTAAGTCGAAAATGAAATTGCAGGCTCATTGAAATGAATTGAGGGATTGGTGATGCAGTGGCTTGCTGTAACACAAAGATGGCGTCACCGAGGGTTGAAAACTCCGTGAGTTGCATCGCACTATCATGACCGAGCCTTGACGTCATGGATCGAGTACCGGATGAGCTTCTTGAGGTTGGGGTTGTTTTGTTGGCGATCGGGATTCCAGACGCCAGGCCATGTGTAGCGTCCAATGCGCACCCAGTAGAAATGTTTCTCCAACGTAGAATGAGAGATCAAGAAGCAGATCGGGACAAGACCTCAATGGACAGCTTGACTGGGACAGCAGCATCCAGACTAGGGCGATTACGTGTCAATCGCGTAGCGGCATCCACCCTGTGACGAATTGGGGGCACTTGACAGCAGCGAAGTGACAGAAAAGGGGCTGATCGGTCGTCCCCCAAAGGCCTGCACGGCTGTGATGCCGCTGCCAATGCGCCAATGTGCCAATGATTGCCAATGCAGAATGCAAGACGACATGGGTCCTTGGGTTGGTTGGATGCGGCGCTTGCCAGGTCCTGGCCTTTCCTCGCACCGGTTTCCCCCCCCGAATGCTGCTATGGATGATGGTCTTGATTGGGTGACGAGGAACTAGACCGAACTAGACCGAGTTTGACTGACTGATCAAGGCGAAGGAGGGTATTCAGGGTATTGGTGAGGAAATCCGAAGTGCTTGTGACAAATCTGTTCGTGATTTTGGGGGTCAACCTTCAGGAAATAGACGATGTTTCTGCTTTTACTGCTGTTGCTGTGGAATACCCTGGATCCATGTGGTTGGAAAGACATCAACAGTGAGCGGCATGGGTGAAGGACAATAGCGCGTTAGGGGAGAAGTGATGAATGTGAGAGAGAAAGAAAGAGATGGCCGGCCAGCGGGAGGCAGAGACATTTCTGTCGCTTGCCCTCTGCAGTTTGTCAGAGTCTCTTTCCGGCGTTACTTTCATGTAGAACTGTTGTGAGGTATCCGTGCTCAGGTACAAATGGTAAGTTGGGGTGAAATTAATTTCAGCAAGGGCAAAACCGACCAAGAGATAGCGCGATTCTTGTCGCGTGCCTCAAGTCGACGCCAACGTTGACATGACGACATGGCTGGATCGTAGGAAAACAGGCCATTGAGGGTGCAAGTTTGAGGGAAGCAGCCGCCATACTGCTGAAACAACGGAGCCCCATGTGTCCTTTGCAGCTCTGCTGTCGTGTTTCTCGCCCGTCATCTCGATTTCCAGCGGAGGCACGCTGTCTGAGACAAGATAACGGACAGGGCCGGCCGACTTTCACACCAACTCGCACCGCATCCGTCCCGTCATATCCTGGCGCACATCATCGGATCGTCCAAACACGCCCTCATCCCACTCAGCAGGGCAACGTGGCCCGCCGTTTTCTGGGCCGATGATTCACAATGGCCTTTTCCAGCCAACATTTAGGATGGTCTGTCCCGGAAGAGTCGACGCAAGGCGGAGGCCTAGCTCCGAGACACCAGTCGTGCTACTACTTACGCTGTTCACCAACGACCTCAACCCATCATCAGTCGATCACGCCAGCGGTCATCACAATACGGGATAGCACGCCAGTTGCGCAGCGAAAGAAGGGCGTGCGTCGATTTGATGGAGCCCATCAGGCGTGGGGGGAACTGGCTGGCTCCTGGCGCGAACTTCTCTGCTGTCTAATCGGGTATCTGTCCATGGTGCGACTGAGACAGTGTCACGAGGGAGGCTGGAAAACGGTTGTCTGAGAAGCAACCGCCCAAGCGTATGCGCATCGGCCCATATTCCAACAGGGGGAATCGCCAGCATTGGTGACACGGAGTCTAGACCCGTGTGTCGCACACCAGACAGGTCGTCTTCCCGCCGAGTCCAGGCGCGGTGCGTAGGTTCGGTGGAAGGCGTGTCCTTGTCGTTCGTAGCGCGGTCGAGCAAGTCTAAAGATCAGGACGGGATGGGATCGGGCCCGCTAGGGAAGGGGTGGTGTGAATCTCGATTCAAGTCTTCAGCATCCGTTGGAAGAATAGCTAGGAAGAAGAAGAACAAGAAAATCCAAGGTGCACAATTACAGCCCGGGGAAAATTCCTCCCTCTTCCTCTTCTTCTCTCTATCGCGTTCGTCTCTCGTATCGGCTGCTTTAGGCGAAACGAGGAATGGCAATATCTTGAGCAGAGACTCAGAGAGCAGAGCAAACAGAGCAAGCATGGGTAGGCTGCTGAAGCAAGCAAGGAAGGAGTGGCAAGTTCAACTGTGTTGGCCCCGGCTCCTTCCTCGCTATGCTCACTTGGCCCGAGCTCCAGGAGGTACAGGGTACGTACTTCCCTACCTGCCTGCCAAACTGGTGCTGATGACGTAGTACGTCAGTTGCTGGCCCCTTTCCTTCACGTCACCGTCACCGAGTTCCACGGCAGCCACGACCTGGACCAGGGAAAAAAAAAAAGTAGAGACCGCAGGCAAGGGAAGGAAGGAACTACGGCAGAGGACCAAGCTCCGGCGTGCCTGCCTCTCCCAATTTCAAATTTTGAATGTACCGGGTTGCTTCCTGCCGCTAGACGAACGCCTGCTACGCGCGACTTTGCCTCTGCCTTTCCTGCCCTGCCTCCCCCTCCCTTTCCCCATCGCTGGGCCACTTTCATTCTGACGCATGTGTGTTTCTCTGACGCGCTTGGGCACACGGTACCTACTTACACCCGCGAGAAAGAAGGTATAAACACCACCTCGCAGTCCTTCACCTCCTGCTTGTGGCCCCTTCTTTCTGGTCTTTTTCTCTCCTCATCGATACGATACCTATTTCCTGCTTTTTGCTCTTCCAACAGGAACCTCATCTTGGCGATTCTCATTATACCCATTCCTCTGTGATACCCCCACCCAGATCGACGACCTTTCCCTTATTTGCCCTGTAACAGCAACAAATCAACAATAATCACCCCTCTTACTCTATCCCGACGACTGCTACTATTATCTCCGAGTAACATTCAAACGAACAGCCTCATTGCGACAGCTAAAATACCCCCATCATGTCAGCAAACGTCAACAAGCCGACGGACCTCAAGCAGAAGGAAGCCGACGTCAACCGCAAGCTTCAGCTTTACGGCATTGTCTCCGCTTTCCAGGCTGGCAAGGTTCCTTCGGTAAGTAAATGCCGGCATGGCGGCAGGGCCCACGCGGCCCTCCCCATCCACCACTACTGGCGTCTGGGCGATCCCTGGCCCGCAACTTTACATGATTGCATGATACTGACGTTGCGCTCCCATCACAGAATGATCAAATCGATGTCGCCCTTAACAGCTTCTTGGCCTCCAAGGTCCTATCCAACCCTCCCGAGAAACTTTCTCCCGAGGGCAGAGCTCTCGTTGCCGATGCTCGCGAGGTTGTCATTCAAGCAAAGAACCTTTTGTTGTCCAAGAACCAGGGCAACCTGCTTCAGGACTTTATCTGGCAGACGGAACAGTTCGACGCCAAGGCCGTTCAGGTTCCCGGCGCCCCGATCAACAAGGAGGTCGCGCAACAGCATGGCGACAAGGCAATGGAGGGTCTGCGGACCCTTGGCACTTTGATCATCACCAACGGCCAGTTCCGCAAGCTCCGTAAGTGATCGATTCTATGTACACGACTCAGACGCGATCTAACACACAAGTAGTCAAGGATGCCACTGTTCTTCTCCGAGACATGGCCGGTGATGCCGCTACCAATGCTGCTCAACGTGTGCGTCCTTCGGGTGAAGCTCTGCAAGACATCGACCGTCCTGCCCAGGATAACACTTGGCATGATGCCCCCGACTTCTCCAAGGAGAGCCTCAAGAAGCAGGCTCAGGGAGTCTACAAGGGATCTCCGGCCGCAGACGCTCGGGACATCGCCAACGCCGGCACCCAATCTGCCCATCCCAATGGGGCGCAGAACCCTCAGGACCTTGCTGCCACTGCTGCGCGTGACCAGCAGCAGGGAACTAACTCTGGCGTCAATGCACAGGGTGGCATCAACGCTGCTCGCAACGTCATTGAGAAGAAGTACAACGAGAACGTTGATGATGAGACGAAGGAGCAGGCCCGTCAGCGCAAGGAGGAGTACCTCCGCCGCAGCAAGGAGTACTTCAACAAGAAGATGCCTCAGGAGCGCAAGGAGCAGACCATTTGGCGCCTGAAGAAGATGGTACTTGAGTGCCAGCAACATCCCGACTACGCTCAGGCCATTGAGACCCTTCTCAACCTCGCAGAAGAGTATGCTGGCCACTCGCGCGCCATCGCTCAGGGCGGAACTGGTACTGTCAGAGATGCCCGCGCCGGCCTTGCTCAAGCAGAGTCCGATCTCAAGACCCTGATTGAGCGCTTCGCCAACGGTACTTCCACCGAGGACCTCTTTGAGTCCATTCAGCAGATCTACCGCGACGCCGACAATGACCGCGAGCTCAAGGACTGGTTCAAGGCTATGGACCGCTACGTCCGTCGCTGCCTCCTCGAGCAAGGATACATCCTGGATGAGGATTCCAACCAAGAGTGGAACCACCTCTATGATCATGGTCGCTACTTGCTCCGCAACAAATACCGCGTTCACACCGACCGTGTTTTTGACGAGATTAAGTTCTTGATCGATCAATTTGACCAGGACCCTCAAAACAAGCGCTTCGGCCTGGCTGTTCAGAAGTTGTTCACTGACCTTGGCAACGACGAGAATGGCAAGCCCACATTCAAGCCCCATCTTCTCAAGGATCTTTCGGAGGTCATTATTCCCTCCATCTTCGAGAACGTAGCCTACGTTCCTGTTCCGCGCATTGAGTACTCCGACTCTCAGTTCGACGCCGTCATCGAGAACCTTGTCCTCGAATCCGACAACTTCATGCCCAACGTCCTCGAGGTCAACAGCGAGAACTACTTCCTTTGGGGACGCAAGAAGGTTGCCAACAAGCACAAGCAGTCTTTCGAGGTTAAGGTTGCTGGTGTCCAGCTTGACCTGCGTGATGTCAGCTACCACGTCAAGCGCAAACAGGGATTCCCTTCCATCACAGACACTGGTGTTGCCGACATCCTCCTTGCCGGTGACGGATTTTCCTTCAAGCTCAAGCTCTCTTCTGCGGACAAGAAGGACAGCCAGAACTTCTTCAAGATTGACAAGGTTGATGTTGACATCAAGCACATGAGCATTAAGTTGAAGCAGTCGAAGCATAAACTTCTGTTCGGCCTCTTCAAGCCCGTCATGCTTAAGGTTCTTCGCCCTGCCCTCCAAAAGGCTGTTGAAAAGGCCATCAAGGACCAGGCTGCCCAGCTGGATACTCTCCTCTTCCAGGTCAAGCAGGAAGCCGACCGCGCCATTGACGAGGCCCGCTCTGACCCTGAGAGAACCCCCAACATTTACAACCGCTACGCCACTGCCATGCAAAAGCGTGCCCTGCAGACCAAGCAGAAGGCTCAGGAGGTTGCTGCCGACAAGAAGGTCAACTACGCCATCACAAAGGAGGATTCCATCTTCCCCGACATTAGCCTCCCCGGCGGCATCAGTTCCAAGGCCACCGAGTACAAGGAGCTTGCCCGTAAGGGTGAACGCTGGGAGAGCCCTGTCTTCTCGATCGGCAAGGCCAGCAAGTCAACTGACATTCCCGACGCGCCTCGTATCGAGCGCAAGAAGCATGGCTTGCCTACCCAGCAGGGACAGTATGCTCCTCACGCCAACACCAATGGCGCATTGAACGGCAATATGAAGAACGATCCTTCATCTCTGTATGACGCACACCCCAATGGTGGTCTCAACGGCAACGTCAACACCCTCTCGACCCCAGCCAACGTTAGTGGATACTAGAGGTCTGGTAGTGGTGTAATTTTCTTTTGTTAAGGGATGGAGATGGCATCATGAGTTGACGGCAAACGAAAACGCTTATACCCAGGTGGAGAGTTTGGGCCAATGGATGGATGACTTTCATAGTTTTAATAACACGGTCGTGGGTAATAATTCTGTAGCAGAATCAAATTGGGTTTTATCCAATATCACTCGTCTATCTCACGCAATTGAGTGTAGATGTATTATGGGTCGGTATTCACATATACGAGCGAAGTTTAACTTGCACCTGCTTGTCCGACAAGATTTGCTCAGATAGAGGTCCATCCCATGTCTGTCGGTACTAGTGCGCCATTGATAGTGTGAATACCATCAGCACACAAGCATAACACAGTCTTTGAGACCTGATCCAAAGGTGACCATCCAAAATTCCAGCCTTTTCGTGCCGGGTCGCCAAGAACTGTATTCATCGTAGACACAACTGACTCACGTGAGCGATGGGCTGAGCGACGATGGACGGGTTTGGCACTCACCCATGGCTAAACCCTCTGGATGATACCGGGCAGCGTGGCCCTCGTTCACCATGTTGGTCATCATTGGACCGGGTAAAATGGCCAGGCAGCGGATACCCCGAGGGCCGTAAAAGGCCGCCGTGCTCTTGGTCAGGCCAACGGTGCCGTGTTTGGAGACCGTGTAAGCCACGCCTGGGGGACTGTTAGCGGTAAAAAGGGAAAACATCTCACCCCTCCTCTCAATAACATCGAAACTCACCCGCTCTCCCGCCGTGGAGGCCGCCGGCACTAATGACGTTCAAGATGACGCCCCTCTGGCCGTTGACAGGCTCCTGCTTGAGGAACTGGCGAATAGCGACTTGGGAGGTGATGAAGGGCCCCGTGGTATTGATGAGGATCTGGCGGTTCCAGACGTCGAGGTCGCAGTCGGCGACGGGTTCCATCTTGTCCGAGATGCCGGCATTGTTGACGAGGACGTCGAGTCGTCTCTTCTGGCCCGCGTCGTCACCCGCCCCGCCGTCGACCCAGGACAATATGGCGGCGGCGACGGACTCCGGGGAGGAGACGTCGGCGTGGACCGGGTGCAGACGGGTGTGGTGGGCGTCGGGGACCTTGGAAGGGAGCTCGGCGAGGGCGTCGGCGGAGATGTCAAGGGCGAGAACAGTGGCGTTGGCGGCGAGGAAATGGGTCGTCAGGGAAAGGCCGAGGCCCGACGCGCCGCCGGTGATTAGAACTGTCTTTGAGGTGTAATCGATGGACATTGTTGGCGGTGGGGTTTTCTTTTACTTGTTCTTGTATTTCTTTTTCTTCTTTGCTCCTCTTCGGGGAGATTTAGAGGCCGGGGGGGTGAGAGTGAGAATGAGAGTGAGTGAGGGAGATATAAGTGGCGGTTGACGATAGGTGGGATCCCACGATGCTTTATCCTGGGAGCAGGCGTTACGGAAGTCAAGGATGGAAACGTTCGGTTTTCGCGTCTTTCTGATATCGGGATGAGTGTTGTAAACAAGGTTCGAGTGGTTCAAGTGATTCAAGTAGAGGCCCTAAAAGAGGCATTGGAAAAGAAACTTAGTTGACATATCGGGGATTTGACGACGAGCAATTCCCCGCATTCACGGTGAATGGCACCGATTCCTGTAACCCCAAAGACCGAACACGATTGCGAGTACGTGGGGGGGAATGTCTCCGGTCCCAGATGTTCCCTCTCCTGCGATGCAACCCAGCGAGCTGCGAGCGGGCTGCTACCCCGGATTGACAGGAACTAAGCCCCTGCAGAAAACCACATCTTGAGTGTCCAACTGACTAGGCGAGTAAGAAAGGGGGGCTGTCCATTGGCTTGGCGATTGTGGAAATGCAGAACCAAGCACAAACACCAGGGACGAACAACACGGACGTAGTGGTCCCAACGAACACATACGGCGAACGGAGTGCGAGCAAGGTTTGAATGAACGTGTATTGGTGGCTATGTGCAAAAAGGAAAACAATCAGGCTTCCATCAGTTCCTCGTCGAAGGCTGGTTCGGATCCGTCTGCTCGCTCTTCAGCCCCGCCAAGCCGCTCTGCCGCAGCGGGTCCCGGCCCGTCGTCTCCTCCAAGTGCCGCTCGCTCGACGGCTTGGACCCGTAGCCAACAAACGCCGAGCTTTCTCCCTTGCCGCGGGTACTGTTCTCGATTACACCGGCGGCGCGGTCGGGAGAGCCGGTGAGGAAGGCGAAAAAGGCGCCAACCGTCACAGCGACGCCCACGATGGAATAGAGCGTTCCTCTTTGAGTAGATAATCGTTAGGAGGTCGATTGGGACACTATAAAGGGGAGTGTAATCTTTGGACATACTTGTTTCTCACTTGGTCAGATTTTGTTGGGGCTTTCTCGTTTGAGCCGGCAGGCGGTGGTTGGTCGCCGCCATGGTAGGCCGGCGTGTCGCGGGCGGGTTCTTTTACGGCGTATGTTCGGCGGGCGGTGCGGTGCGCGGGACGGAGTGCGGAGGGACGGAGTGCCGGTTGCAAACGAAGGGCTCTGATGGATGACATTGTGGCTAGAGTGAGGGATTCAAAAGTGTTCCTTAATGCAGCGGTGTGATGAAGATGCAGACGGTACACGTTCTACTGCGATAGTATTAATTGATCTTGGGGGCTATTTGTGAACGCTGAGAAGCAATGCGAGACCGCCGAGTGATGGTAGGCTGATGAGCGTGCTCGGGTACATATGACAAGTCGATGATGTAGTTGACACACATATCTGGGTCCGCCACCAGCATCAGGACCCCTTTTGGTTTCCACGCACGGAACTTCTGTGGGATTTACAACAACGACTCTTCCTCCGATGACGATTTTGGTCTCCTTTGATAATTCATCGGCCCGCGTGTTCATTCCCAGCGTAGAGACATGAATGAGAAATCCACTGACACGGTTGTCTCCCCCTCACCGCCGAGAAACCCATCACTCACTCACTCACTCCGGACGGTCACTCACCGGTTCCGCAACGCCGCGTGGATCCCTCCGTACGTCCAGTTCAGCCTCATCCGGTCCAGCTGCGCCTGCGCCGACATGTCGGTGACGTGCCGCGAGTTCTGCTGCACCTGCGCCGCCCGCGGCCGCCGCACCGAGTCCCACGTCCGCAGCGCGCGGTCGACGTTGTCGACGTTTTCGCTGTCGACGCCGTCGTGGAGGAGCAGCCGCAAGCCCTCGGCGTCCTCGATCGCCTGCGTCGCGCCCTGGCCCTGGAACGGCGTCATCGGGTGCGCCGCGTCGCCGACCACCAGGGCGCGCCCGCGCGTGTACGTCGGCAGCGGAGCCGTATCCTTGACCTTGTAGAGGTGGACGTCTTCGACGTGTCTGTTGTCCATGGTCATTGTTACCACAACATACTCAGGTTTTCTTTTTTTCTCTTTTTTTTCTTTTTCTTTTCTCGGTCTGCGTCTCTCGGCTTCATGATAGAGGGGGGCAACTCACTTCATTATGTCCAGGATCCACGGTGCAAAGTCGAAAAAGTGGTCGAGCATCTCCTCCGGGTTCGCCTCCGCGTTCCAGGATGTCATGCTCTCGATCGACAGCATCGAGTCCGGCACCCGCGCGACGACGTTGAGCGTGGCGAGGTCCCGGCAGGAGTAGAAGATGATGTTGCGGTTCGTATCGTCGTCCGCCGTCATCACGTTGAAGAAGCCGCCGTTTGACGGGTCTATCGCCGCCGGGTACCCCTTGAGAATCTCACGAGCTCTGGTGAGCGGGAACGTGAACCGGTAGAGCGAGACGCCAGTCGAGAGAAAGTGAGAGGGCTCGCCCACAATGGCCTGCCGGACGAGGGAGTGGATGCCGTCAGCTCCTGCGAATCGTTAGAGTCTTGTCTTGTCTGCCTGTTCGGGTGATTTCGAGTGAAGTGAAAGCCCTGGGCCCGTCGTACCGACGATGACGTCCGCGAAAACCTCGTCCCCGTTGTCCAACCTCACCATCCCCTCCTCAACGTCGATCCCCGTTACCTCGACGCCGTTCACTACCGTCGCCGGCGGCCCGGAAATCCCCAGCTTCGCCGCGTCCCCCGTCGCGAGCCTCAGCAACTCGTTCCGCAGGTCCGTCCGGTGCATCAGAAGCCACTCGCCACCGAACGGCTCCGTCACGCCCGTCATCTCCCGCACCAGATTGCCCTCCTTGTCATACGTCCTGGACCCTGCGCACACCGTGGCTTTCACGTGCTCCGGGCGGAAGTGGAACGCCTTCTTGAGCATCCTGCTGCCGTTGGGGCCGATGCCGAGGCCCGCGCCGCGCTCAGGCGCCGAGGCGGGATCGCGCTCGTACACGAGCACCTCGTGCCGCTGGCGGAGTACGGCGGCGGCGGCGAGGCCTGCAATGCCGCCGCCGACGACGATGATGCGGAGCTTGTTGCTTTCGTTGCTGGCCATATTTTTCTTCTCTTTTTTCCCCGTCTCCCGAATTGTGAGTGACTGTGGGTGGGTTGACGACAACGAAACCTTTTTGAGAGTGGAAAGATGCCATTAATGAAGTCTCCTGGGAGGCACTGGGGGACGATGGCTCCCAAACTTTGCCCGACGGCGTCCCACCCATGGTTCGAACCTTTGCCCCTGAGACGTCGAACAAAATTCTATTCATAGCCTCGACGTGCGCTGATGCTGCTGGAAGGCTAAAGTTTAAAAAGGCGCATGGATTCCAAATGCCAACCCGACAGCGGACCATGTGCGGATTGGATGAGCTGGCGGGCTTGTGCTCATTCATGCGTGATGCTTCGGTTGTCTGGGCATTATTACACGATACGGAGTACGGCAACCATCTTGCCCAAAACCGTAATGTGAATGTCGGCCACGTCCCCGACGGTCAGGGTGGTTGTCGAGGTCGTTGCCTATGACCATCGTCTTCCGATGGTCTTGGGATGTAACACCATGTCGTGGGAGGGCCAACTCCCCCGATTCCTGCTCGAAGATGCTTCGTGTCTCGAACTTTGGTCGTTCTCCGATTCGTCTAGGAGTCGCTGACAAATGGCGCCAAAGTTGGCCATGGCTAAGTGAGAACGTCAAAAGTCATGACGCGCGGCGCCTCAATACTTCCACTTACCAGTGACCAGAACTCTAGTGGCTGCCTTTGTATTTGCTACTCCAAGAACGAGCCCGGAAGAAGCCGTAGAATCATAACGCCAGGCCAGGTTCTGGGTGAGTGAGCTGAACCAATGCAGATAAACGTGCAGCCCCTGGATCATGTCGGCCGGTCACCCCCACTTCGGCGTCCAACGCCGTCCTTCCTCGGGCTCGCGCTCGCCTTTTAGTCGGAGATCGGTGCGCGCGTCGCCATTCGTCAGACTCACTTCGGCATTGTGACTATCGGAGCAACCTGCGCCGCGGATTGGTAATGTTCCCAGATCTTACATACCTTACCACAACAAGCGTCAGCACCTCGATTTCTCGGGCTTTCCACGCGCTCGTCATTAAAAATAATCTGCCGAAGTCCGAAACCTGGTCGGAATATCTTTCTATAAATTCGATCTGCGCCGATGCCTCACAAAGCCAGCAGCAGTTCTGGTCCGGCATCATCACTCAGCGTCATCAACAACAGGACACAACACCACATTCAAGCCATACACACTGCCTCATCCAATCATGTCTCGTACTATATTGGTCTGCGGCGCAACGGGGAAACAAGGCGGAGCCGTCATCAACCGCCTCATCGAACAGAATGCCGACTTCCAGATCCTTGCAGTCACGCGGGACGCAAACTCCAGGTCTGCGCAGCAGCTCTTGAAGAAGTCGCCCAACATCCGACTAGTTCAGGGCAACCTGGCCGATCCGAGTGCGCTCCTGAAGACCGCCGCGGAAGTAGCCGGGTCCCCAATCTGGGGCGTCTTCAGCGTTCAGGTAAGCCCCCCAACTCCGACTAACACCAAGGACAATGTGGCTAATGATTGGCGCATCAGGTCGCCATGGGCTTCGGGCAGGGCGCAGGCGGCGAGCTGGCTCAAGGCAAAGCTCTCATCGACGCATCTCTCAAGGCCGACGTCAGATTCTTTGTCTACACCTCTGTCGATAGACACGGCGCGGACAACCCCACCAAGGTCCCCCATTTCATCCACAAGCACCAGATCGAACAGCATCTCTTCAGCAAGACCAAGGGCACCGATATGGAATGGGTCGTGCTCAGGCCGGTCGCCTTCATGGAGAACCTCACGGACGACTTCATGGGGAAGGTCTTCACCACGTCGTGGAAGATGGCCGTCAAAGAGAAGCCGCTGCAGCTCGTCGCGGTCAGCGACGTTGGCTACTTTGGCGCCGAGGCGTTTCTGCACCCCGAGAAGTACCGGGGCCGTGGGATCTCGCTCGCCGGGGACGAGTTGACCATCGAGCAGTTCGCCGCGGTGTTTCATAAGCATACCGGCAAGGAGTTGCCTGGCACTTACAGGATCCTCTGCTGGCTAATCATGTCGATGGTCAAGGACTTTGGGTGGATGTTCAAGTGGTTCTACGATGTGGGGTATGCCGCCGACATCCAAGAGCTGAGGAGGGAGTATCCCGGGTTGAAGGATTTCGAAACCTGGCTGCGGACGGAAAGTAATTTTGCAAAGTGAGGGTGGTCTAGCACATGATTAGAGGCGAAGCTGTCCTCGGATGAGGTCATACCTGCCGGCTGGCTAAAACTACGAAGGTTGCTGTACGATATAGAAGCATGTACAATGCGTATTAGACGGAAAGTAATAAGATTGGACCTAAGCCTACAAACATCTTCATCTAAAGAGCTCATTAAGAGAGATCCATACGATCATTGATTTCTTTCTTGCTTTTCAAGTTTTGTCTGTCGGGAATCAATGCTCACCATCGCCATCACCGACATTTGCTTTCCTCTCTCCCCCTAAAATGTGAGTGCTAATAACCCTTGACCAAGAGTTTCAACTCATTAGGTTCGGGAATGAGCATTCAGACAGTATTACAGCATTACAAGTGATGTTACCAATAAAGTAAAATGGACTGGAATAAGATGGTCTAAAGGAAGAACCCTTGAAGCTCTTTGTGCATCTATTAACGTCTAAAACAAAAACCATGACCCCCGTCACTTGGACCAGAAGGTTCAACAAATTGCACATACCGTTAAGTATCTTGGCCAGAAGTTTCCCCAAGCAGCGTTTGATGTGGTGGCTCATGACATTTCCATTGGTCAACTCCATAGGAGCCGACACTTTCACCCCGAAGACGCCCAGCTTGGATGTGATGAAAAAAATGATCATGTTGTGTCATTGGACCAGGGTTCTCGAAAGAAGGAAGGCAAGCTCGGATACCCAGGCTGTACGCCGCAAGAATCAGCCAATCCAACGAGACTCGGCCTGGATTTGCAGCGCTCTTTATCAAATGAGTCTTAAACGATTTCGTCGTATCTCTGCACTGATGGCCAATGTGTGTTGTGTTTCTATTGCAAAGCATCATCGTGTGAGCTTAGTCATCGTCTCCAAATGATGTACACGGCTCTTGTCACCCGCGCGGCGAGGGGGGGGAGGCTTGAGAGCATGATCAACCCCGCGCGAGCCGGCGACAGCCAAGAGCATCTCCTCACTTACATCACACGCGAAAGGTATCTAGTTTTATGCTAGGTCATCCTGTTTTCCGCTGAACATCATGTCTGAACGCCAATCCTGCCGCGCCATGGAGAGGGCTCTCGCCATCCCGGAGCTCCTGGAGGCCGTCTTGGTCCAAGTCGACATGAGGACGCTACTGGTCTCGGCGTCCCGTGTGAGCAGGGCGTGGAAGGCGTTACTGGACGAGTCTCCGGCTCTTCAACAAGCCCTCTTCTTCAAGCCTGTGTCTGATGTGTGTACTGCAGCAATCCACGGGCTCGAAGATACCCATTTCCCGGACGTCCCAAATGGACCCGCCTTGCCAACTCACAGAGACGCCCGGCTCATCAACCCTCTTCTCGCAGAGAAATTTGACAAGTGCTTCTTCGACTTCGGTCCCACGTACTCGTGTCACCGGCGTGCAAACTCCTTCTACGAACTCCCCTGGTCAACGTACCCAAAACCGGTCCAGACAGTCCAGGAGAACTGGGGCGGCTGGACCCAAGTCAGACCGCCTGAGCTCGATGAGGCGTCGACACGGATTCTTGCGGAATCCCGAAGACGATTTACCCGTCACGGCGCAAGCTGGCGGCGGATGCTCGTCTCACAGCCGCCGCCTTCGTCACTGGGATACATGTGCTTCGACATCCGAAGCCTCGCGGCGGAAGACCAACGTGTTTCCAGCTCCTTGATCCAGCCAGGTGTTTTGACGCCGAACACGGGTCTCCGGATGGGAGAGCTGTATGACGTCGTCCAGCACGGCGCCGGGCACCACGGGCGTCACTCGTTCTGGTTCAGGGTCCTCTGGGGCCGGCCGACCGGGCAGTTTGCGTTCACGCACGTACGGGACACGTTTGAGCGGCTGATGGCGCGGACGAGCGTTGTCGTGGAGTTTATGCACGCTGACGACTATTCTCTCCCGAACCACCCAAAGGATCCGGCGGACGTCGGTGTGTTTGATGCGGCCTTCCGGTGTGAGGAAAGTCGCGAGGTAAGGATTGAGACCGAGGAAACGGGGGCGGAGGACGCCGAGTTCCCTGACTTCCACCCGGCGTATGTGATATGGCACTGGGCTTTGACGGATAGCGAGAGGGCGGCTTAAATGATCCTTTCGATTCAGAGGCGACGCCAGCAGAAATCCCCTAGCTCTTCTTTGGACAACTATTCAGTACTCCACATGCTATTATAGCCTGTCAACTGTTTATCTTTTTGGGGGTGTTGTCACCTCAAACTGTTTTGTTTATTTAGTTTTTTGGCGCAGGGGCGAGTACGCGACTTCAAGAGGAACGCACCTCAATGTTTTGAGCATGTACGAAATAGTTTAGCGACACACTGGAATGCCGTTGGACCAAAAGACAGTTGTCCATCGTGACGTTTGACTTCTAAACAGCATGGTGTACATAGCATCAAGCATGGCCCAAGCTTGAAGAACTTTAAAGTAAGGGAGCAATACAGCTAGAAAAAGAAAGAAAAAGAGAAGAAGGGATAAAAAAACAACCAAAGAAAAAAACCGGAGACAATGGCTGCAAGACCGCTGTCAGAATGTCGTATCGGTCATGTTACGAACGGAGGCTGACCTCCCGTCAACGGGCGTGAAAGCCGTTAGCAGCGCCCAGGCGGGTTGCAATCCGAGGCCCTCCCTTCATTTTTCCTTTTTCGCTCAATGTCACTCTGAGACAAGCTTAGATATGAGACTTTGACGATGCGATGCGACTAACGGGCTGCTTCCCCCCGCCCGACCCCCCCCTCATAAACGGATGATGACAGCGGGCAACAAACAAACAAACACTGGATGACAGCCCGCGCCAGGGCCCAAAGCTGAATACACCCTTGAGAAACGAGCCGCGGTCTTCCCCGGGATGTTCGCTCGCTAGGCAGCCAATCATATCCGGCTGCTGCTACAGGTCGAGGTCGGCTGACGCGGCATCCGCAATAGATCCCTGTGGACGGGGGTCGCCAATCTAAGTACAAGTAGGTCGCCGGCACGGGGGAAGAGGAAGCAGTGCTGTACGATGTACTGTACTTGCCCTCTCCCCCCAATGCAAATGCGAGGCTTCGAGGCTGCATTAAGGCGACTGACTGGGCCGTGACCCGTCCCTACCTTATCTACCTGTACTCCAGGCTCCACGTACCCACGGAATACTGCATGCATGCATTTCACAACTGCTTTCGCCTTACATAATAATCCAATGTTTGGGGCGCGCTCCTTCCACCTTAACTCGGGGAATTTCACTTTTGGGGGTCCTGGGTCGGTTCAGTCCAACTGGACCTATGCGTATCCGTAAGTCACTCCACTTTATCCAGTCATGTCTACCGTCCGGCCCCATTTCCACGCCCTCTTCCGAAAAATCGCCTCGTGTCCGTCTCGCCCCCAATCCTCATTTCTCCCTCCGTCCCGAATTCCCCTCCTCCACTCTGACCGACAACAACCTATCTACGCACTCCCGTTATGCCCCGAGACCTCTGATCCGCAGTGACAGGCCCTGCCGGCGACACCACCACTCCTCGCATTCGCTTTCTGAACAAAATATCGTCATTAGCAATCAGTCACTCTCGACGCCCAGCCTTGGACTAAACAGCGACAGCATACGTCAAAAGTATCTGACCTACCAGTATCACCACCACCCCGACCAAGTCACGCGCACAACGCCCACTTTCTTCCTTCAGCAGCCCGATCGACCCGTCGACCGGTTCACCCGCCGCCGCCGCCATGCCAATCCTCGGCGGGAAGAACAAGTTCAATACCAAGCCCGCCGCCATCCGCGTCGAGAAAGTTCAGGTCGCCGCTCCGAAGCCGCGCCCCAAGCTCGTCCATGCGAGGTCCTCCACCTCATCCGCAAAGGCCTCGCCGCGCGCCTCGCCCAAGCCCAACGGCAAGTCGCTTCTCTCCCGCAAACAGAGCGCCTCGCCCTACCCTTCGTCCTCGGACGAGAAGCGCAGCGAGCGCAAGCGCAAGGTCGGCAGCGCTGGGCCGTCCCAGCCCAAGTTCGACAATGACTCGGACGACGACGACAACTACGACGCCTTCATCAACCTCGAGCCCCGCAAGCGACAGCGCACCAAGGACGGCCAGTTCGTCGACACCCAGCGCGTGCTGACCCGCGCGAGCGCCTTCCGGGACAATGCGCGTCCCCTCAGCCGGCTGATCCACGCCGTCGACATCAGCAATCTCAAAAAGTGCCCCAAGGCGAAACGCCTGCTCGGCGCCACAGCCGACGACGATGTGAGGGTGAGGCTGCAATACCCGAGCAACTACGGGGCGGAAGAGTACGTCGTCACCTTTGCGCGATTAAGAAGCTTGGGCGGCGTTGCTAATACATGTGTGGCACAGCTATGAACTTATATCCGAGAAGGGTATCATCAACGCGGTGGAAGACATCAAAACGGTGGTCAGATTCGTCGCCCATGTCTACCTCACAGAAGAACAGGCCACCGAGTTCACGGAGCCAACCAACGGCCTGATAAGGCGGCTCGAGAGGGCATCGAATATCAACGATTTCCACGGCTTCGTCGCCGCGTTGCAAGACGCGAACAAGAAGATCCGCGCTCTCGCCGCCGACGGCACGATACGCAAGAACCTGGACAATATACACGGCATACCGCGAGACCTGGTCGAGTTCATTCTCACCCAGGTGTACGACCGCACCGTGTCGCCCGAAGTGGAGAAGCTCAAGCAGTACAAGAACGGCACCGACAATGTCTACGGCGAGTTAACATACAAGTTCATCTCCGAGATCCTCCAAGAGAGGACGCGCATGACGTCGGACCAAGTCTTTGTCGACCTCGGGTCCGGCGTGGGGAACGTCGTCTTCCAGGCCGCGCTCGAGATCGGTTGCGAGAGCTGGGGCTGCGAAATGATGGAGAACCCATGCGACTTCGCCGAGGCGCAGGAGAAGGAGTTCGGCGCCCGCTGTAAGATGTGGGGCCTGCTGCCCGGCCGGGTCAACCTCGAGCGAGGCGACTTCACCAAGAGCACCCGCATACACGATGCCATGAAGCGTGCCGACGTCATCCTCGTCAACAACCAAGCCTTCACGCCCCAGCTCAACGCCGAGCTCGTCAACATGTTCCTCGACCTCAAGCAGGGCTGCAAGATCGTCTCTCTCAAGTCATTCGTCAACGACCAAGGCACGCGAAACGCCAACGATATTGCAAGCAACATCCTGGAAGTCGAACACCTGACGTACCCGGACGGTGGGTACGTCAGCTGGACCAATGCCGGCGGTAACTTCTGCATCTCGACGAAGAAGTAAAACACTAGGTGCCCCATCAGCATCTTTCAAGTCATTACGCCGTATGATGTCCCACGGGGCTTGGGTGGAGGGTTGCAGCACGAGGCATGCAGCTGGTGCTGTGTCGCTGCGGTGTTGTGCGGCGTTGTACATTGTGAAGGGAAGTAAACCAGGAAAAGGGGGGCACATTGGCATCCAAAGGTAGGCGAGAGGAAAACAAGCGTTGGGTTCATTACCTGTAGACATCTGATACTCCCTATAGAGCGTGTCGGCCGGGCAGACAGCAGAAGTGCATCATTCTGGAGCGCAGGGAAGGCGCACAGGGAAATAGACGGCATCATCAACGTTCGTTGGCGAGGTTCATGGCTTCGGCCTCCTGTGCCATCCTCTTCATCCAGCGGTCGACGAGCTCCTTGTTCTCCTTCTTGACCTTGTCCCGCTCCTGCTCGGCCATGGACATTTGGAGGTTCATCGTGATCATCTCGTCCTGGACATTCTGCGGCGCAAGTCAGTATTAAACCGCAACAGACGCACCATCTTTGGGGTATGTCCGCGTGCGTGTATGTGCATGAATGTGTTACCTCTACCAGCTTGCGCTTCTCGCGTAGCTCGTGCTCGCGGTCCCGCAGCTTCGTCGTTAGCGCCGTGCTCTCGGCAGCCAGGCTCCTCATCTTCCTTGCGTCCTCCTTGGTTTTGCTGCGCAGCGCCTGGAGCTCATCTTCGGCCGCCTTCGCGCGGTCCTTGAGGGTACCGTTGGACCGCAGCGCCTCGGCGAGCTGGAGTTGAAGCTGCGCGACATTGGGGTCGGAGCTGGGATCGATCGGAACGGCAGCGGCGGTCGTGTTCGGCTTCTCGGAGAGTTTCCTGTCGTCGGGTGTGATTTTGGACCTCAGGACTTCCTTCTCGGCTTCGAGCGCCGCGACGCGGTCGGAGAGCTGGGAGCCTGTCGAGGGATGGCGGGTTAGGGAAGAAGCGGCAAAAGGAGAGATAGAGAAGAGAGGAGCGCCTTACAGAGTTGGACGATTTCGAGATTGACGGGGTTGTTCTTCTCCTGCTCCCTGATGGAAGCTAGATACTCGGAGCGCCAGTCGGACATAATGTCGATCGTGGAGGGGGGAGAGGCGAGGGAATCCGGGCGATGACGGATGTCGAGTTACATATATCGGCGCAAGCTTTCTGTCTTGTTACGCTTAAATATCCCGCAGAGTCTTTCCCAATGAATCTAGAAGAAATCGAGCGCTGCCCTTATGTCGGGACGGTGATGGGTGGGATGGCGCATGCGTTGCATTCCAAACACAAGCAGCCGACTCTGTTCAAGCGACGGTTGTAGGCGCATCATCTGCCCCAGAATCCTAGAGGGAGGAGGGAGCGGCGCCGCCTTGGCTTATCGGCGTGTTTGCTGGGGGTGCGATGACGCACGCTCCGTCGGCCGGGGTTTAGCCGCGCCCCGGTAGACCGGGTCTCTGAGGCTGGTCTGATTCGTGGCGCAAGCTCACCCCCGGCGACCTCACTCAAGCTCTCGGTAGCAGTAGCGACAGCTTAGGGGAGGGAAATGGAGCTCAAGCCTCAACCTCATGTCTTTCATCTCACACCTCGCTCTCAACCACAACCACTAGACCGACGCAACGCCGGCGACACTGCCAAATATTTTTTCCAATTTTCTTGAGGATAGATCCAAGTACGACCACCAAGGCAGACAAACACGTACACACAGCAAGGGATCCCGGCAATGAGAAGATGACATGATGGAAGCGTCTCATCCCGCGGCAGGATGGGAGAACGTCGGCGACAAGTGGTACCGCAAGGTCCAGCTCTACACCGAAGTGTTCGACCAAGACCTTGACCTCGACAACCACATCGTCGCCGGCGCCCCCTACGGCGGAGCCATCGCTCTCCTCCGAGACGACACCAAGATCCAGGCTTACCGCGCCAACCCAGGCGGCGGCGGCGGCGGCGCCTCCTCGTCCAAACCCGGCATCGATATCTACTCGTACGCCGGCAAGCTCCTCCGCCGCATCCCCTGGGAGCAGGGCTCCGGCTCCATCAAGGGCCTCGGCTGGGCCAGCGTCGCCGGCGGCGAGGAGAAGCTCCTCGTCGCCACGACGGACGGCACCGTCCGCGTCTACGATTTGCAGGGCGAGTTCACGCAGTTCTCCCTTGGCAACGGCGCCGACGAGTCCGGCGTCATCAGCTGCCGCTTCTACGAATCCGGAATGGTCGCGCTCCTCGGTAACGACACTTTCGTCTCGGTCACGTCGTACACCGAGCCGCGCCCGCGGCTGCTCGCGACGCCGCCGACCGACCAGGGCGAGATCCACGCCTGGGCCGTCGTGGCGCCGGATCATACGCTCTCGCGTTCCGTCGAGGTACTGCTGAGCATCGGGGAGACGGTATACGTCATCGACGCGGCCGAGTGCGAGGACCGGTTCCTGGACCTCGGGCCCTTCAGCCACATCAGCGTGTCCCCCGACGGCCGGCTGATCGCGCTGTACACGAAGACGGGCAAGGCGCATGTGATTTCAAGCGATTTCCAGGAGAGGCGTGTCGAGCACGACTCGCAGTCCAAGATCCCACCCAAGTATGTCGAGTGGTGCGGCACCGATGCGCTGATTGCGTGGGAGGATGAGGTACACATCATCGGGCCGGATGCTGCGACCGCAGAGTTCTTTTACGACGGACGAGTGCACGTTGTATCAGGTATGTTTGGCGGGCATAGTGTCTTTAAGTTCACAAGCAGAAACGCTCACGGCTAACACCTCGCAGAACACGACGGCGCAAGACTCATCACAAATGACGTTTGCGACTTCCTAGAGCGCGTCCCGCACGCCACGGAGGAGGTCTTCGGTACCCGGGCCGAGTCCTCGGCAGCATCGATCCTGCTCGACGCCGTCGGCCAGCTGGAGCTTCAGTCGCCCAAGGCCGACGACTACATCCAGCTGATCCGCGCCAACCTTACTGAGGCCGTCGACACGTGCGTCACGGCGGCGGGCCGCGAATTCAGCATCCACTGGCAGAAGCAGCTCCTCAAGGCTGCGTCCTTTGGCAAGTCGGTGCTCGACATCTACAACAGCGACGAGTTCGTCGATATGTGTGAGACCCTGCGCGTGCTCAACGCCGTTCGCTTCTTCGAGGTCGGCCTGCCCCTCTCGTTCGAGCAGTACCAGCGTCTCACCCCCGAGGGCCTCATCAAGAGGCTCATCAACCGTCACGAGTACCTGCTCGCGCTTAAGATCGCGGGGTACTTACGTCTGCCCACCGACCGCATCTACGTCCACTGGGCCTCGGCCAAGGTCCGCTCGGGTGCTGAGGACGACGACACTATCTGCCGGCTGGTTGTCGAGCGCCTCTCCGGGAAGCCAGGCATCTCCTTTGAGGAGATCGCACGCGCAGCCTACGACGAAGGCCGGGGCCGCCTCGCCACTGAACTGCTAAACCACGAGCCCCGCGGCGGGCGCCAGGTGCCGCTGCTCCTCAGCATGGAGGAGGACGAGCTCGCCCTCGACAAGGCCGTCGAGAGCGGCGACACGGACCTGATGTACACAGTACTTCTCCAGCTCAAGAAGAAACTGCCGTTGGCCGCCTTCTTTCGCGTCATCAACGCGCGCCCCGCGGCAACGGCCCTCGTTGAGTCCTCGGCCGCGCGCGAGGCTGACAACGCGCTCCTTAAAGATCTCTATTACCAGGACGACCGCCGGGTGGACGGTGCCGGCGTCTTCATACACGAGTCGCTCCACCAGCCCGACGCGCGCACCGCGTCCGACAAGCTCGCACTCGCCGCGAAGCTACTCTCCGACTCGAGGGAGGCTGCGTTCGAGGTCCACGCCCTCAAGGAGGCGCAGACTCTCCTCAAGATGCAGGAGGCCTTCGACCGCGACCTCACCGACACCTTCACGGGGCTCAGCGTCAACGAGACCATGTTCAAGCTCATCCGCCTCGGGTACCACAAGCGCGCCAGCAAGATTCAGAGCGAGTTCAAGGTGCCCGATAAGGTTGCTTGGTGGATCAGGTCAGATATTCTCCCCTCTCGCGCCCCCTTTTGTTGTCATTGTACTCTTGAGGGTTTCCCATTTGGGTTATACAGGTTCCTTGCCAAGTCGGGTATCCGCAGCGGGCTAACCACATTCCACATATTTAGACTTCGTGCGCTCGTTGCGAAGCGGGACTGGAACGAGATCGAGGAGCTTGCGAAGACGAGAAAAAGCCCGATTGGGTGGGAGGTAAGCTTTCCCTTTTCTTCCGTTTTCCGTTTTCTTCTTCCTCCCCCCCCCCCCCCTCCCCTTTTTTTTTTTTCTTTTTTCCCCCCTTAAATATGACACATCGCGGGCGTCGCCGTTCCTGGCTCCATGGCATATTTGGAACATACCGAATCGACGAAGCTAATCAATCCCCGAACGCCACAGCCGTTCTTCAACCTCACGCTGCAGGCGGGCAACCCGCGGCTGGCGGCCGTCTTTGTGCCCAAGTGCACGGGTTTAGAGCCTGGGACGACCATCACCATGTACGAAAAGTGCGGGCTGCGGGTCAAGGCGGCCGAGGAGGCGGTGAAGCTCAAAGACGCCGAGGCGTGGGGCAGGCTGCTCGAAGCGGCGGGACGGGGCACGCAGGAGGGGCGGGACATTGAGAGGATCGGGAGCGCCGTCTTTAAGAAGTGAAGTCGGCCAACGCCAAGGCGAAAGGAAGCAGCACGTCGAGTTTCCCACGAAGGGATGAAGAGCGAGATGGGACGAGGGCGAGAGACAGCGAAATGGGGTTAAAGGGGAGCTGTGGTGCTAATCTTGCTCTACACACGTAATCTGACCAACTTCAGGCGATGACGGGTACACGGAGCAGTGGTGAGATTTGAGAGGCATGGCGTTCGGCGGCGGTGGGCAACTGTGTCGATCCGGGGTACGCTTGTTTCGATGTGTGGCGAGCGGCCGGCATGCCCCCGCGAGCGAGGTACCTGTAACGTGGTTCTAGCTTTCATGACCTTTTGACCGATCATGCCAGAAGCGACTCAGGCCATGCCAAGTGCAGTGATGGCTCGGACAGCGGGAGTGTCTGCAACAGAGTGCATAGTCTGTGATGTTGCGATGGATCCTTTGAAGAATCTTTCCGGATACGGGCTCGGCTTGGACGATGTCTTGCAGGTTCTTTTTCGACCTGGACTAGCTAGCCCCCCTTGCCCTCGCCCTCGCCTAGAGAGCCAGCGGGATGAGAGCGAGAAACAAAGCCTGGGCGAGCTTCTTGCGCGAGATCGACACGTGGATGAGCCACGGGAGACGGGCACGCCGCCGCGCCGCCACGGCTTAGATTCGGGCTCGTAGATTTACATAGTCTGGTGGGTCGTTTGATGTTGCTTGTTTGTGCAACAAACAACCTGACACCGTTCAACTGAGAACCCCCTTTAGTCACGGGGAGCGCGCAGGATGAGGGCATGAGTACACCAGAGGAAGGCCGTGGCCTCCGTTGAGAAGAAAATGTCGACCGGCGTCCTGGGTTGAACCTGGAGCGGAAATAGCGGGAAGTCGCCTTCATGAATCAGGCAGGCTGGGCTCTGGGGCATAGCCCCCGCAGGAACTGAGGCATGGAGATGGTCTGATCTGCCTGTGCATGCGCAGTAGCTGTCTGAGAGTGTTTCCCGGCGAGGGAGGATAAGGAGGAACCGGGCGAGGCGAGTTCGTCCTTTCGCAGATACGGTTTATGTGGATGCTTGCGGATAGTCGACATAATTGTTGAGTTTTGTTCTGCGACGTCCTGAGAGCACGTTGATGGGGGGTAGGGGGCAATGCACAGAGAAGAAACAAAGGGCCAACCCAGGTCTTGGGCCGAGATTGTTTGGTTAGCAACAGTCAGCCTGTAACGTCGTCAGTGGCCCAGATGCATGATATTTCCCGAAAGCAAGAAACGATGGTCCGGAGGGCCTCGTAGAGATCGAGCTTAAGAGGAGTCGAGTAGGAACTTTAACCAGGGTGCTGGGAATGGCAGATCTGCGTCCGCATTTCCAGGCCTTTGGGAGGCACGCATTGGGTAAGGTGAGATGAGGGAAAGTGGAAGGACCGAGGAACAACGGCAGCCCGAAAGCAGGCTAGAAAAGCATCCTCACAAAGAATACGATGGATGGATGCATGTAGGAACAGACGGACGTGTAAGGTACGTCGCGGCCTGGGCCCCGGAGAAGTATCGGAGGGGCTGCATGAAAGGAGTGCCAGTGAAGGGTCTTGGCAAATGCCAAATCGTGGCAAGGACGTCGAGGACTCGAGGTGGCGAGGCAAGACAAGGCGGGGAAGCGGACAGTTCCCGGTCACGGAGCAGGAAGCGTCGGTTCGGATGTGTTTGTAATGTGCCCCATGCAACCCTGATCGATACCTTCTAGACTTTTACTTTCTTGCTGTTCTGTTTCGGTGTCGCTGAGGGCTCCTTAGGGTTCGCCCGTTGTTGCACGCATCAAGCACCGTGTCTGGGCCGGATAAGGCTCGGGAGATCGGAGGACGGACCGGGCGAGTCATGGACGGAAGCGAAAGAGGATCGGAATTGCTTGGGGGGGGGGGGGGGGGGCGGCGGATTTGCAGACTGGATTTGTCTTGCCCAGGTCTTCCCAGAGACATCCGGATCAAGGCTGATGGTCAAAAGCTTTGGCGGAAGCAACGAAGGGTCAAGGGAGCCGTGATGTTGGATGGGGGGCCGAGGAGTTGAAGCCGGGCTCCCAGCCTTCTGCAGGACTTCTGGCGCGAAAAGCTTCTTCAAAACCCAACCCAATCACGATGATCGTCAGGTCAAGGACACGGCGAGGGCGAGGTCTAGGGCAAGGGCGAGGGGACAGGTGGGGCTCGGACGTCTGGACAGGCCTTTAGTGAGCTGGACGAAATGTACTATGTACCTGCGCGTATACACGCTACGGATACCTACCTCTCAGTACATTACACCATGTGTGTGCTCTGCATGTTCACGATGGTTGAGGGGTGTGTCCAGGAAGCTAGGGCGGTCGACGGCGGACTGGGCGCTACTCTGGCGACCACGTTAGCGCGAACCTCTCGCAGCATGTCTGTCTCTCGAGTGCCGCGTGAGCTCGAGGTTGGGGTGAGAAAAAGGGTCTCGATCCCCTCACATGGTGTCTTTCCCGTTGTGGTCACTGGACTCAGTGGGCGTGGGGAGGGGATCGGGCGGAGGTCACTCGAGAGCTGCAGCTGCATACTCTGTAGAGACCCCAGCGAATCGGCCGGCGATATGCTGGTCGGCTGCATGTCGAACCATTCATCATTCCCGTCCGTGACAGCGATGATGCAGCAGACAGTGCGGCGAGCGGGGGGAAGAGAAGAAGTGGACTCTACATCGCACATACAGATGCCGCCCAGGGTGGAGACTGAGTCTCCTCCTGAGGGCGACCGAGTGAGCTGACTTCAGCATCTCCAGTTTTTGATAATGGTGTTTTCGCCTCGTTCCATGGAACAACGGCGCTGGCGGTGGAGAGTTGGCTGTGGACGACGGAAAGACCGGAAATGGCGACAGGGCTTTTTCGTCTTTTCCCCTTCGTTTTTTTCTTCATGGGGGGTCTTGCTTCCCTCTTTTCTCCTCTCTTTCATGTTTCTGCGTCTGAATACGACGAGGGGAAGGAAGACCTGCCGGATCGCCATGTCCAAGTAGGGCAGCGGACTGACTGGCAGTGGCTGTTCTTTCCATTCGACGATGCATTGACCACAGCGCAGCCATAGCCGTAGGTGGCTAGACATAGGTATGGTGTACCGATCAGTCGCACTTGAAATGCAGTTCTAACCAACCCTGTGCCCTACCTCCACGAAGCAAAGCTAAAGTCAAGATGCACTCGCTCGCTCACTTACTCACTTACTCACTCACTCGCTTCTATCTCTTGTCTCGACTTTGGGACGGACAAGATGCTCCCATCATCTTCGTTGCTTCTGCGGACGCATCCGGTGTATATCCTCCGCCCTGTCAGCTTCTTTTTTTTCTTTTCTTCTCTTTCTTTCTCCCTAATCCAGCTCCCTGGTGCTGGGCTTCCCTCACACTAAGACCCCTCGACGCATCTGACTATCTGTATGCCCTGTGCTCTGCCGCTCTCGTTTCTTCTTCAGACATTCTGTACATGGCAGCCGCTCAGTTTGTCCTTTACAGCGCATGCATATTCCGACACATCAACAACCACCATGTCTGATTCTCCGTTACCAGGACTGGCAGGACTCTGTAAGGTGGTGTTCGTCAGCGATCGCCGCAGACGCATGAGCCACATTGTCACTAGGCATTATCAGCATCAACACCACCACCACTACCACCACAAATCGTCGTCGCTATCGGTCACGGCATCTGGCCACCACCATCATCATCATCATCATCACCATCAATCACCGCAACCACTACCCACCGCCGCCGCCGCCTACCCCACTACCACCAGCCGCACCCACCGGCCATCCCAGTCCCCAGCCCACACGCTCGCAGCAGCAAGAGTGCAAGACAACCCATGATCCAGGCGCATCCTTTCCCACCCCCTGGTCCTTGTCCAGCCAGTCCCAGTGTCCGAGCCTAAACCCAAGGTGAACTAACCTCGTCGTCCTCCCCTGCCATACCCGGCGCCAGAGAGAGAATCGACCCCTATTGTGTACGCAGGTAACGGCTTAACCTCAGTTCCCTCACTAATACGGAGGTGGTCCTCGCTATCACATCCCTTGTTGTGGTGTCTTGTTTTTGCTTCCCAGACGTCGTCATGATCCCCATAAACACCCCCCTGTTCCTCGTACTGCACTGTACACCCAAGTCATGGCTGGCCAAAAAATACAGTAGCACGCGCGTCAAAGAAAACCTGACCGACTGGGCTGGACCCCGACTTTTTATTGTGCTCCGCTGCTGCAAAGACCCTGACGTAAGGTGCTGTAGGTACCTATTGTACAGATACTGACTGCTGGTTGCCCTGTCCCTGAGCCCTTGCTTCATCGACAGCAGCAACTGTTTCCCATGTCGCCCGCTGACCAGTGACCGTGACCACGACCACTGTGCCTCTGCTTTCCCCACGCCGTTCCGACTCGCCCTGCCAAGGTACATGCATCCAACAACGCGAGCACCAAAAGTACCTTTTGCCAGGTACCGGAGCATTAGATTCCCCTACCGAAATTCTGCCTGAGTAGTGAGTACCTACACAGTCTACCTACCTTCTAAGCATACACTCGTAGTGCAGCAGCAGGTACTTTCGTCCAACCTCACCGTCCACGGCGCACCCGCTGCACGCCCTGTCCGTCTGGCTGCCCGCGCTCCTCTTCTTCTTCCCCGGCACACTTGGCCCGACCTGGACTGATATTGACGATTTCACGAGGAACTCCGAACGAGAGAGTAGGACAAGCAGGGTGAAGGGGGGGGGAGAAGACTGGACACCCGCCCCTCTGAAGTCTTGGCCACCGCCGCCGAAGTACTGGCCCCTTGCCCAATCCAGCCGACACCACAGACGTACAACACCCTTTGACTTGCAACTCTGCTCGCTCTCTGCCAGGTTCAACTCTGTACGGCCTGCGGCGGTTCCTTCAGGCTAACGAAACCCGTCTTTTCCCTTTTCCCCCAGAGCCCTCCTTCCAGCTACTTTTCTTGGTCCATCATATCATCCATCCATCTCGCTGTCCCCGTCTCTCGTGCGCTCTCTCTCTTTTCTCTCTGTTCTCCCGGACCTCCCTCCATCCATCAACTTGACGATTTCTCCTTCGTCCCTTCGTCCAACCTCGCCTCGTCTCGCCTTGTTGTTGTCTCCGCCTTGTACTACGACAACCTTTCGTGCAGGCCCCAGAAAGTACCGCCGTACGAATACTACACCACATTTGGCTGTTACAGAGACAATCCGCGACATTCCAAGCTACCTGCTTCTCTTCATTTTCACACTCCCCCCCCTTCTCCCTCTCTCTCTCTCTCTCTCTCCCTCCCTCTCTCACCCCTTTCGTCGCATTCTTGCCCTTACTTCCCGGAGACCCTGCGCTCTCTACCCGAATTCCGAAGAAGGCTTCCTCCTGTCAGCAAGTCCACAAATCGATCTTCGGGAAAGGAAAAGAAGTGGAAGAACAAGGGGAACAAGAGAGGTCACACACAAACACACACAGACTCAGCCTGGTATGCCGGCCAAGTGATTCAGCCAGCTAGTCAGCCAGCAAGCCAACTGAAACCCACGAGTCGAGAGTCGACACCATTTGCAACACCACCTACCGGTCTACTACCGCCCGCCTGCACTCATTGCTTGCTTGCCTGCCTGCCTGCTAAGAGGCAGTACTGTCACTCCTGCGGCAGCCGCTACTGCTGTTTATTACACAACCGACAACCGACTCCTCTCTATCCCTTTCCCCCTCCTTGCCGCGCAAATGTTTACACAACCAGTCTCATCGCCACCGACCGTGGGCCCCGTGCCAACATCTGTCACCAATCCCGCCTCGCCCTCTACGAGATCCAGTCGTTTGCGAGGCCTCAGTTATCTCCGCAGCTACACCCAGAACCACATTTTGTCCCGCGAACACAGCAGCAGTCAAGGCTCTAACTCACCAACCTCCAACTCGCACTCCCACTCCCACTCCCACCTGCATCACAACACCGGCGCCAATTCGCACCCTCAGACCCAAACTCAAACTCAAAACCAAAACCACGCCAACCGATCCGTCACTAGCTCTGGTCGTCCGACCCAAAGCCTGCAGCGCTCCCTCAGCTACACGCCTACTTCTACCCCTCGTCGCTCCGACACCGACGCCAGTCTGAACCCTTTGTCCCTCGTTGCCTCGTTGCAGGAGCCTCCCTCATCAGCATCGTCTGCGAGCAAGGCTTCCACCACGCCCTCTTCCCCTGCTGTAGAGCGCCCCTTGGCGGATGCGCTCCCTTCCATCATCGACAACGGTATTGCGACCAGCAGCAGTTTACCTCAGCAGCAGCAGCAGCAGCAGCAGCAGCAGCAACTGACAGTCGACACCGAAACCGCGACCATGACAAGAGCACGCGCTTCTACGACAGGCGATGCACCGGCCGCCGCGTCCCCTGCACCCGAAAACCTGCCCTCGATCCGTTTTTCGGCCTACTACGATCCCCGCGCGACGCGTCCCAGTCTAACTTTCCCCCCTGTTTCGCGGACTTTGCCTTCGGGCGGCGAGATCATCAGGGTTGGGCGGTACTCCGAACGGGACAACCAGCCCAGCATCCCCCACAACACCCCTTCGGCTGCTCCAGTGGGGTTCAAGAGCAAGGTGGTCAGTCGCCGCCACTGCGAGTTTTGGTACGATGACGGCAAGTGGTACATCAAGGATGTTAAGAGTTCTTCTGGCACCTTTCTCAATCACATCCGCCTGAGCCCGCCCGGCACAGAGTCGAAACCTTTTCCTGTGAATGACGGCGACATTGTGCAGCTTGGGATTGATTTCAAGGGAGGCGAGGAGATGATCTTTCGCTGCGTCAAGATGCGCCTGGAGCTCAACCGAGGCTGGCAGAACAAGCTCAACACCTTCAAGTAAGTCCTGCCGATCCCGCGTGCAGCTTCGTGCTCTGGCGCTCACACTATGCAGCATGGCGACGCACAAGCGCCTGCGCAACATGACAGCGGCGAACTCGGCGAATTCTTCAACGCAGGATTGCTCCATTTGTCTCAACTCCATCGCGGTAAGTAGCCGGCATGCGCTTGGTTCCCCACACCGCGTGCCAGCAGGAAAGCTAACGATCTTCCAGCCGTGCCAGTGCCTGTTCGTGGCGCCTTGTTCGCATACTTGGCATTTCAAGTGCATCCGTTCCCTCCTCAACTCTCCACAGTATCCCATCTTCGTCTGCCCAAACTGCCGCATGGCTGCCGACCTCGAGGCTGATATCGAGGATCCCGAAGAGGATTGGGAGCAGATGGACGAGGACGAAGAACCGGAGCAGAAGCAGCTGAAGCAGGAGACCGATGCGAACGCAGCTGCTCCTGCCGAGCCTATTCCTGCCCCTCCCCCTTTGGCAAGCTCAAGACCCCAACTGCCCGAAATCGAACACGACGACGATGCTATGGACTTCACGGTTGCCCTTGACCGAGCCCAAACCATGGCAGAAGCGCCAGAGGCTGCCCCGCGGACGGTCGCTCCCCACACGTCGATCCCGCCTGTTCCAATTCCCGCCGTGGCAGCCGCCCAGGCAGCCGCCTCGCGAAGCGGTCGTGATACCCGCACCCCCTCGCCGATTGGAAACCACTTGGTGACTGCCAACGAAGGCCCAATCACCCCGCGTAACGATGCCGGGCCATGGGTGTTTGACGGAAGCGCCGGTCGTCGTGCAGCGGAGGCATCCAGCGGAATGAGGAGTCTCAATGCGGCTGCCGAAATGGATGTCGATCGGTAGAGCCGGTTCAGTCATATCCACAAACGCCGGAAGCAGCGAACAACACCCTTGGCTCTGAAACGGAGGTCAAGAGTTATGTCACCGGGATAGAATACCGAGAATCGGCGGATGACGGAGACGGAAGAATCATAGTAGGGCCCCCTGCCCAGTGTCGTCTTCCGTATTCCGTCTTGGGTTGTTCTGATTCCCAACTGCACTGGGTATCCTCGTTGTTTCTACGAAAGAGCGGACGCAACGAAGGCTTGTGCGGGTACTTCTGCCAACTATTCGTAACCGGATACGACGTTAGCATTCCTCGGTGGAGTATGGGAAGAGGGAAGCGAGGCGTGTGGTGTGCGGTGTCAGGCGTTTAAATGCATTGCGGAGCGCTCTATCCTTACTAACCACAGCGGAACAGAGCTATGTTGATTTTCTATGACTGGCTTAACGGAAGCAATACGCTGGGAGGTTGGGCATCATCTATTTCGGCTACAAATGCTACTTATAGAGGACAACGGGGCACTTGCATCCAGCGGAGTCGAAACGATAGCATACACTAACTAATACATACTTGGCCGATGATAGCGCCTTGTCTCATGACCGGAATGCAATAGATGCACATCTTTTTTTGGCAGTCACATCTCATTCAATTTTTTAATTTTTTTTCAGCGGGCACACGAGGTGCTACCGTGCATCTAAAATCTTCACGATGCAAAATGTGTCTGCGTCGATTATTGTTTCCGGTCCCGTTAAAAGCCAAGCCCACCCTCATGACCAAGCCAGCCGTGCATTTCGTGGAATACGAGCGGCGAAGGCTGGGGATGACGTCTTCCTACTCGATTCGATACCTGTCGCTTGGCTGGACTACGCGGGCGAGCGAGGTTCCGCAGTATTTCCGAAGCGATAAGCGATAAGACGATAAGGTAATCCAGAATTGGAGGTGCTACTGGGCTGGGTGCGTCAGCTTCCGAGAACAGCGAACTTTTCCAGAGCCTCGCTTCATCGCGATACATACGATACCCTTCACCATCCACCGTCCACCACCAGGACCATTTTTCACCACAAACAAACTGGTCGGTGATCCGTCTAAATACACGCAATGCTCCGTTCATTAGCGACGCGCCTGCCGCGACGTGCGGCCGTCACATCATCGCCGCTCACAACATCAGCGATTCGCCCCTCTAGCCTCCCCTCGTCCCGCCGCACACTCGCAACCACTATCGAAGCCATCCCCAAAGAGCCGACAGAACTCGACGCCATAACTACCCTCCCTAATGGCCTGCGCGTTGCCTCCGAAGCCTTGCCGGGCTCCTTTTCCGGCGTCGGCGTCTACGTAGATGCCGGCTCCCGGTACGAGGATGCGGGCCTGCGAGGAGTTAGTCACATTATGGACAGATTGGCCTTCAAATCGACGGGGAGCCGCAGCGCCGACTCGATGCTCGAACAGGTCGAGGCCCTCGGCGGCAACATTCAGTGCGCGAGTTCCAGAGAAAGCATGATGTACCAAGCAGCGACCTTCAACGGCGCCGTGCCGACGACGATTGGGCTGCTGGCCGAGACGATCCGCGACCCGAAGCTCACCGAGGAGGAGGTGTTGGAACAGCTCGGCACGGCCGAGTACGAGATCAAGGAGATCTGGAGTAAGCCGGAGCTCATCCTGCCGGAGCTTGTGCACACGGCCGCCTTTAAAGACAACACACTTGGCAACCCCCTGTTGTGCCCGGAGGAGCGTCTGGGTAGCATATCGAGGGAAACCATCCAGCGTTACAGGGACCTTTTCTACCGCCCGGAGCGCATTGCTGTCGCATTTGCGGGCGTCGAGCACGAAGAGGCCGTGAAGCTTGCGCAGCAGTACTTTGGTGACATGAAGGGCTCCTACCAAGAACCGACAATCTCACGAACGGGCTCGGAGACGTCCATAGGCTCCCAGGCCTCGGAGTTCACCGACGCATCCTCCTCCTCCTCCGCCGCCGCCTCCGCCTCCCCCGTCCAACAACCCTCCAAACTCCTCTCCAAGGTCCCCTTCTTCAAGAATCTCTCCACCTCGGCACCCAACAGCGCCTCCGTGCTGTCCACGACGCCATCCTACAACATCAACTCCCCCGCCCACTACACCGGCGGCTTCCTCTCCCTGCCCCCACAGCCCCCGTCCTTGAACCCCAACATGCCGACCTTCACTCACATTCACCTCGCCTTCGAGGGTCTCCCCATCTCCTCGGATGACATATACGCGCTGGCGACGCTGCAGACCCTCCTCGGTGGCGGTGGCTCCTTCTCCGCCGGCGGCCCCGGCAAGGGCATGTACTCGCGCCTGTACACCAACGTTCTCAACCAGCACGGCTGGGTGGAGTCGTGCGTGGCCTTTAACCACTCGTACACGGACTCTGGACTCTTTGGCATCTCGGCAAGCTGCATCCCCGGTCGCACCGCCAGCATGCTCGACGTCATGTGCCGCGAGCTGCGCGCCCTCACCCTCGACACAGGCTTCTCGGCCCTCAAGGCGGGCGAGGTCGACCGCGCTAAGAACCAGCTGCGCTCGTCGCTGCTCATGAACCTCGAGAGCCGCATGGTCGAGCTCGAGGACCTGGGCCGCCAGGTCCAGGTCCATGGGCGCAAGATCCCAGTCACGGACATGTGCCGCAAGATCGAGGCGCTGACGGTCGAGGACCTGCGCCGCGTTGCGCGCATCGTCGCCGGCGGCCTCGTGGAGAACGCGGGCAAGGGCAGCGGTGCGCCGACGGTCGTGTTGCAGGAGGCGCAGGCCCACGGCGTAAGCACGCACACGCTCGAGTGGGAGGCGATCCAGAACACAATTTACGACTGGCAGCTGGGTCGGAGATGAGAGTACGCGGTAGCAGCACAGTAGCAACCTCCCCCTCGTTGTAGATGTCTTGTCTTGATAGATCTGAGTGTGTGGTGAGGGCAGAGGGGGGCAGGGATGAGAAATGGCCATAGACGGGGGCCATGTTTTTGTACCATAGAATCGGGAAGGGGGGCTGTGTGTAGTTGTTGTTGTATCAGTAAAAAAGGCCGGCATCGTCACAAAAAGCAGGAGAAAGATGGAACAATGGGCCGGCCAGCACATATACATGCTGGCTGACGACAATGGGTGTTTCTTTGTTGTGAAAGGGGGCTGCGAGAGGCTTCCATCTCGTGGCGGTCGGACCTGTAGAAAACACTATTCATCTCGGGAAAAAAATATCTAAGCGAACCCATATCCGCCATCACAACTCGCTACTCGCCAATTTGTGGCCGAGAGATCAACGGCCAGACAAAGACTACAATAACCAGGCAACGGGCCTTCGAGGCAGATTGTAATATTATTAATATGGTATCGCTCGCTAATAACAAGACCCTTCGGTGAGGCGTAACTAACATATGAAAGATCACCATAGTAGAGGGGGAGGTATACGTAGGTGGGTTGTAAACGACAGGCATGCGGCCTGACCAGACCTGGTCGGCATGGCATTGCTGCTACAATCGCCGTCTTCTAAGGCAGACATTTCCTCTCCCTGTCAAACCATGCGTTGTCTAAATTAAGTTCTTCTTGTTTTTCTTCTTCTAAAGCTTGGATCGAATGGCCTCGAGCCTGTACTTGACGTCCTTGAGCGCCTTGGTGACTGGCTTCCAGTCGTCAAACTGCCGGAGCAGCTCCTCCGTCTCGGACGACAGCTCGGTGCGGACAAAGTCCTCCTCGAGAAGACCGCGCATAACCCACGGCAGGTGGTACGGGTTCGGGTTCGCGAGGGAGGAGTTGGCGTCGCGGCGGTGGGTGACGATGGCGGGCACGTTGGGCCGAATGTCCGAGGTCTCGAGTGCATGGGCGAGAGCGAGGTCGTAGACCTGATCGTCGTAGTAGAGGCGCGAGTGGCCCTCGCCCGAGTAGAGGCTGCCGGCAAGCGGTGTCGAAAGTTCCCTCAAGAGCCCGTGATCGGAGACGCCCAGATTGCGAAGTTTCAGCGCAAACCCAACGAGGTGGGCGATGCTGAAGATAACGTTAGGAAGAAAATAGAGATGCGTTCGAAGGGGGCTCACAAGTCTGGTGCATGGATGCGGCCGTCAATAAAAACCGCGCGGTATATGTAAGGGTGAGATGCGGGTGAGTAGATGGCTGACTCCATTGGCACAAGCTGGTCGTCGATGCTGCCGATGTAAGTTATCCTGGCGCCGTACTGAAGCACTTCTTTCAGCGAGTGCTCGTATCTCTTTGAGATGTCACTGTCCGGATTCGAGAATTCCCATAGCTCGTTGGCGGCGCCCATGAGAATGCCCATACTTGACTTGTAGTCAGGGAATGGCCCCAATGAGACGCCCGCTACATAGAAGTCAGACTAGATTCAAAGCACACCGAATGAAGGCAGATGGACAACATACCCATGGCGCACACGCCGATTTTGGCGTTGGTGATGATGCCGAGGTCAATCAGCTTCGCCAACAACATGATCCCCACAGGTACACCTTGCGAGTGGCATGCAACCAGAATCAGGTCTGCGTTGCGGATGTGCTCGATCCAGTTAAGAAGAAGCTTCCACAGGTTGTCCACTCTGTCGGCAATCCTTCCGTCGCCCTCCAGCGCAACCTTCTCTATCTCGCAATCAGGGGAACCATGAGCGTCCGTCCATCGCCTGACGGCTTCGGCGCCCAGGTTTGCAAACCGCAGTGAAGTACCAGTGGGCTGTCCAACCATGGGCCGTAGGTACATGGCTGGGAAAAGGCCGTGGACTCCAATTGCAATGGCCTTCTTGATCTTGGGGGTCTCTTTCACTCTATACACGTGGTTCGCGGGAGGCTGTTGTGTTCTAAGTAGCAACGATGTAATCTGCTTGACGATGGATGGATTGTCTTTCATCCGGTATGTGCTTCCGAACGAGGGCAACAGCAGGTTTGGCGGCGGCCCCTTGCTGAGTGTTTCTTGACTGGTGCTGGGCTTTGGCGTTCCTGGTTTCAGGGGCGGTTCCTTTGGCGTAGTCTCCGCAATGGAGGTTTTTGACGAAGCAACCGACTCTGGCCGAGTAGGAGTCCCTGGTCTGGACGGCAAGTCTAGATCCATTGACTGGGGACGGTTCCGCTTCGTCTTCCTCCCAAACGTCGACGGCGCAGATACAATGCTCGACTTGGTGTTTTTGGAAGCCTTTGCATCTTTCGCGCTCTTCCCATCATTTGCACTGTTGTCAGAATGGTTCTGGTCGACGTTTAGGCCGGTGCGCTCAGGGTGAGCCTCCGACCCCTGTCCTATCACCGCCAACTCTCCAGACTCGGGTCGGATTGCTGGAGTCGCTTCGCCGTCCTTCGGACGAGTATCCCTGGACCAAAACGCCCAGGTCGACCCAGCCGATGGTTGCTTCGAAGGTTCCGGCTTCGGCGGCGGCGGTGGCGCTTCGTCCATGACCACGTCCTCGGGTTCTTTTGTAGGTTGATCTGTGGCACTCGCGCTTTCGGTGCTGCCCGTTGACTTCACAGGGTCTTCGTTTGGAGCGTTTTCTGCCACAGGAGCGCTTGAGTACCAGAAGCCGAACCACGAGTTCGTGGGTGCTGGCGGGTTTAGATCAGGTTGCGTTGACGTTTCTGCTGATGGTGATTCGGCAACTGGTGAGGTTTGGACCTCGGTCTGGGCTTCTGGTTCTTTCCGAGGTTCCACCTCTTTTGGTTGCTCTTCAGCCGGCGTGAATGTTTGCGTCTCCGTCACTGGCGCCCGTGCCAGCCACCCGAACCAGCCTGAAGTTGCGACAGGCGTATGCGAGGTTGGCTGCTCCTCGGTCGGCTTGGTCGTGTCGTCAGTTTTCGGTGGCGCTTCCTCTGCCACCCGCGATGTGTCCTTGGCTGTCCGTTGCACCGCTGTGGTATCTCCGTCGTTCTTCGCGATTTCCGTGCTCTCCTCTGGCGTCAGAGCGCCCCCGTTCTCTGGTATTTGGGGTAAGGAAGTGGATGATTCGGCCGGGCCGTCGAAACTCGCTGAGTCTATGCTCTTTTTCGTATCAAATCGTCGAAAATCGGGCGTGCTAGAAGGCTTGAGCGTGCCTCCAAATATAGTCTCTCGTGCAAGCTGGGTCGAGGCGGAGGACTTTGGAATGCGTGGCCAAGAGCCGTACCAACTCCGTGCCTTGCGGACCTGTATTTCCAGGTCAGCATCCAACGCCTAGAAGAGAACCCCATATGCCCCGAAACCCGCAGTACCTGTTTCTGTGAATTCTGTGGAGAGTTCTTGGTTTCGCTGCCGCTTCTATCCCTCATCAAAGGCATCTCTCGCGTAGGGCGGTTCGTGGGTTCTGGAACAGCCGTGACCTGTGACGTAGCCGATGTTGCTGTCGCAGGGGCAATTGCCGCAGGTGGACTCGACGAGCTCGGGTCCGACAGGATGGTGCGCTGGCGCTTTCGAGGAGACATGGCGGAGAGGGAAGCCTCAGTCGTGAGCGAAAGTCAGGCCAGCAGGTTGAAAGTCAATCTGCCGCATGTTCGTTTTAGAGATCCGACATCTGGAGGCTGGCAAGATTTAATGGCAGGTGGCCGTTGTTGTTGTTGAGACGGGGAAGAGGAATAGGCTGCCTGGGATGGTGGCGCCCACACCAAAAGGCCTAGGATGTGCGTGCGAGCGCTACCTGGTAGGTGCTTGTAATAGCGGGTGCCCGCTGGGGGCCAACCCCTCGCCCCTCTAAAGGCCAGAGAGAGAGGTGGGCGTCACCCGCATGGACTCGAGCGGTATGATTAGATAAGACGCGGAGGACAGAGGCGGCGGCATGACATTCGGGGGAAGAGTGAGCAATGTGACTCTGGCCCCACATCTCCGATTACGATAAGCTACAGTTCATCCTTATCTCTTATCGGCCTGTATCCCGCCCGACATTGGAAAAAAAATGTTTCGGTGGAGCAGTCGCAAAAAGGTCCCTGGGTCTTTTTTTCTGAACCTGCTCCTCTATAACATCGAGTCCGGAACTGTTGCAAGCAATTGCGACCTGGTTTTTTGGGCGCAACAATAAACATGAGCTCTCTCAAGCGAAAGGATGCCCCCGGGGGTACTCCTCCATCAAAGTCGGCAAAGGCCTCGAAGGTGTCCCGACCCTCGAAGCGCGACACTCCCACCAAGGACCGGACGACGGCGACTGCAGATGCTCCTGCGCTGAAGGCTCCCGCCGTCTCGGCACTGCTCAAAGATGAAGAGCCCTTGTTCCCTCGTGGCGGTGGAAGCATTCTCACGCCGCTCGAGCAGAAGCAGATCACCATGGAGGCGAAGGCCGACGCTGCCAAGGAGGAGGCCGAGCTGTTCGACCCTAACGTGAAGAGCAAGGCAAAGAAGGAGAAGAGAAGGAAAGCCAAGGACACCAAGGATGTCAAGCCCGCAAGAGATGAAGATGCTGTCAAGATTGAGGGTCTCAACTTCAAGGTGAGACGAAGCCCGGCTTGCTGGCTGGGGAACTGCTACTGACAGAAGTGAACAGCGACTTGTGAAGGGCTCTCTGGTCCTCGGTCAAATCACTCATATCGACACTGTCCAGCTCACGATTGCACTGCCCAACAATCTCACAGGACATGTTTCGATCGCCTCAATCTCAGACACGACAAACTCAAAACTCGAAAAGGACCTTAACGCCGCCGACGAGGAGAGCGATGACGACGAAGAGGAGGACGACGAGGGAATCGACTTGAAGTCCATGTTCAAGATCGGCCAGTACGTCCGCACACACGTGCTGTCGACAGCAGACGAGTCGGGCCCGGGCAAAGCCAAGCGCCGAATCGAACTTTCGCTCCGACCCGCAGAGGCCAACGCTGGCATCACCGGCGACGACGTCGTTGCGCATACTACACTCATGGCCTCGATCGCCAGTGTCCAGGACCATGGTTACGAGATGGATCTGGGAATCGAGGGAGATCTGAAGGGCTTCCTCCCCAAGAAGGAAGTCGGCCCCGATATGGACGAAGCCAGCCTGCGGCCTGGTGCCGTCTGTCTTTGTGTTGTCAAGAGCGTGACTGGAATCGTTGTCCAGCTGTCGACCGACCCTCTCAAGCTCGGCAACACATCGCTTGTTGCATCGACCGCCCCGACAATCAACTCTTTCTTGCCCGGATCCCTGGCCGACGTCCTGCTCACTGAGGTTACCTCGAGAGGTATCCAGGGCAAGTTGCTTGGTCACCTGCCCGTCACTGCTGACCTCATCCACTCTGGTGTTGGTCCTGACAATGTCGACCTCGAGGCCAAGTACACCGTCGGCACCAGAGTCAAGGCAAGAATCATTTGCAACTTCCCTGCTGCGCGCGAGCCCAAGCTCGGTATCTCTCTGCTGCCGCACATTGTCGGCTTGCAGCCAAAGTCATCGGGCAAGGGCAGCAGAGCCAAGGCTCCTCTTGATATACTTCCCATCGCCTCGTTTGTCGAGAAGTGCACTGTCCGCAAAGTCGAGCCTGAGATTGGTCTCTACGTAGACACTGGCGTTCCCGGCATTGCTGGCTTCGTGCACATTTCTCGCGTCAAGGACGGCAAGGTTGATGCGCTTTACGAAACGAGTGGCCCCCATAAGGTCGGCTCTACGCATCGCGGTAGAGTCGTTGGCTACAGCTCGCTGGATGGCATGTTCCTGCTGTCATTCGAGCAGAACATTCTTGATCAGCCCTTCATCCGCCTCGAGGACGTTCCCGTGGGAGAGGTTGTCTCTGGCAAGATCGAAAAGGTCATTGTCGGCGAGAACGGCGTCAGTGGTCTGATCGTCAAGCTGGCCGAGGGCATCACTGGTTACGTTCACGAATCGCACCTTGCCGACGTTAAGCTTCAGCACCCGGAAAAGAAGTTCAGAGAGGGAATCACCGTCAAGGCGAGAGTTCTCTCAGTGCGCCCTCGCAAGCGCCAGCTCCGCCTGACGCTCAAGAAGACCCTGGTGAACTCGGATGCGCCCATTGTCAAGAACTACGACGATGCCGAGGTCGGCATGCAGACACCTGGAACCATCACTGGCTTCACCGCCGCTGGCGCACAACTCGAGTTCTTCGGAGACGTAAGGGGTTTCCTGCCCCTGTCCCAGATGAGCGAGGCCTACATTAAGGATCCCAAGGAGCACTTCCGCGTCGGCCAGGTTGTCAGTGTCCACGTCCTTGATGTCAACCCCGAGGAACGCAGGATGGTTGTTTCTTGCAAGGACCCCTCAGCATTTGGCCTGGACAAGCAAGCAGCACTCAAGGCTCTGAAGATTGGCGATATTGTGTCCGCCAAGGTCAGCCAGAAGACGGAGGATGAAGTCTTTGTTGATCTTGAGGAGAGCGGCCTCAAGGCCATTATCCGCACCGGTCATTTGTCAGATAAGTCTGCCAGCAAGACTCAGGCTGCTTGGAAGCGCATCAACGTTGGAAACTTATTGTCGGACCTCGTCGTGCTTGACAAGAACGAGCGCCGTCGCGCAGTCATTCTCACCCAGAAACCCAGCTTTGCTGAGGCCAGCAAAAAGGGCACACTGCTGTCGAGCGCTGAGGACGTTACTGTCGGTGCTGTTGTTCCGGCCTACGTCCGTGAGATTGGTCCCTTCGCCGTCTACGTCCAGTTTGGCGGCAGCCTTACCGGCATCCTGCCCAAGGCTAAGTTGCCCAAGGATGCGCAGGAGAAGCCGGCCTTCGGCATGCGCAAGCACCAGAGCATCGAGGTCAAGATTGTGTCTTCCAACCCCGAACAGAACCGCATCATTGTTGCCCCTGCATCCGCCGACGAGCCCGCACCGATCGCGCCCGAGTCTGCCGTGAACTCCGTCGACGACAGCATCAAGACCATCAACGATATCGCTCTTGGCACGATACTGAACGCCAAGGTTATGTCTATCAAGAACACCCAGTTGAACGTCAAGGTTGCGGACAACATCCAGGGCCGTATCGACGTTTCGCAGTTCTTCGACGCGTGGGAGAACATCAAGAACCTCAAGAACCCCCTGCAGCAGGTCAAGGCAAACGAGATCATTCGTGTCCGCGCCATTGGCATCCACGACTCCAAAAACTACCGCTTCCTGCCATTCTCTCATCGTTCTACCCACTCGCTGATCGAGTTCACCGCAAAGGCGAGTGACATCAAGGCCAAGGAGGTCGAGCTGCTTTCATACGACAAGATCGAGGTTGGCTCTTCGCACGTCGCCTTCGTTAACAACCACGGCAAGAACTGCTTGTGGGTCAACTTGTCGCCTACTGTCCGTGGCAGAATCAGCATCATGGACGTCTCGGACGACTTGTCTCACGCCGGAAACCTCGAGAAGTACTTCCCCGTGGGATCTGCTCTCAAGGTCCGCGTCTTATCCGTCGATGCCGACAAGGGACACCTAGACCTGTCTTCTCGTTCCTCCACAGGCTCTAGCGAGGTTACGTGGGACTCGTTGAAGAAGAACATGACCCTTCCCGGCAGAGTCACCAAGGTCAATGATCGTTCTGTCATGGTCAAGCTCAGCGATTCCGTCTCTGGCCCTGTCCATCTGGTCGATCTTTGCGACAACTACGACGAAGCCAACACTCTCAAGTACACCAAGGGCGAGATTATCCGCGTCTCAGTGGTCGAGGTGGACAAGAGCAACAAGAGACTCAGGCTTTCTACCCGCCCGTCTCGCATTCTCAGCTCCACCTCCCCTGTTGCCGATCGTGAAATCACCAAGCTGCCTCAGATCTCCTCGGGTGACATTATTAGGGGTTTCGTGAAGAACGTGACCGATAAGGGCGTTTTTGTGCAGCTCGGAGGCACTGTCTCCGCCTATGTCAAGATCGGCAACCTCTCGGACCGTTATATCAAGGACTGGAAGGGCAACTTCCAGGTTGATCAGCTAGTCAAGGGCCGTGTCATCAACGTCGACACAGCAATCAACCAGGTCGAGCTGAGTCTCAAGGCTTCCGTCGTCGAGAACGACTACACACCCCCTGTGACGTATAAAGACATCAAGGAGGGACAGATCGTCACCGGCAAGGTTCGCAAGGTTGAGGAGTTTGGTGCCTTCATTGTCGTCGACAACTCTCACAATGTCAGCGGTCTGTGCCATCGCAGCGAGATGGCCGAGAAGCCCGTGGAGGATGCTCGTAGGCTTTACAGCGAGGGCGACGTGGTGAAGGCTAAGATCCTGTCTGTAGATGACGAGAGAAAACGCATCACTTTCAGTCTCAAGCCTAGCCACTTCGACGAGGACAGCGATATGGAGGATGTCGAAGGAGGTGCTGAACTGGCCAGCGATGAGGATTCCGACGTTGAGATGGGAGATGGTGGTGTCCAGCTCACCATCAGTGGAACAGACAACTTTGACGACTCGGATGAGGACGAGGATGACGAAGAGGAGGAGGAGGAAGAAGACGACAGTGATGTCGAGATGGAGGACAAAGCAGCCACTGGCAAGGGCTTGAGCGCTGGCAAGTATGACTGGACGGGTGACGCATTCGACGAATCGGATGGCGAGTCAACAAGCAAGACGAAGAAGCCGACGGCGACGGAGAAGAAGGAGAAGAAGCAGAGCGGGATCCAAGTTGACCGCACCGCCGACCTCGACGCCCACGGACCCCAAACCGCCACCGACTACGAGCGTCTCCTCTTGGGAGAGCCCGACTCGTCCCAACTCTGGATCCAGTACATGGCTTTGCAGATGAAGGTCAGCGAGCTGGCCAAGGCACGTGAGATTGCGGAGCGCGCCATCAAGACCATCAACATCCGCGAGCAGATGGAAAAGCTCAACGTGTGGATCGCCTACCTCAACTTGGAGGTCGCTTACGGCACCAAGGCGTCCACCGAGGAGGTTTTCAAGCGTGCTTGCCAGTACAACGATGAACAAGAGGTCCACGAGCGTCTGGCCAGCATCTACATCCAGTCCGGAAAGCTCAAGGTATGCATATCAACCACAAGCAGTTGAACGAATTGTCACTAACACACCCAACAGCAAGCAGATGATGTCTTCCAGTCACTCGTGGCCAAGTTCAAGTCAAAGTCGCCCAAGGTCTGGGAGAACTACGCTCACTTCCTGCACGTGACGATGAACGAGCCCGACAGGGCTCGCGCGCTCCTGCCGCGTGCCACCCAGGCACTGGAGGAGCGACACACGGCGCAGCTGATGGCCAGCTTCGGCGCTCTCGAGTTCAAGTCGCCCAACGGCGACGCCGAGCGCGGCCGGACGACGTTCGAGACGATCCTCGCGACGTGGCCGAAGCGGTTCGATCTGTGGAACCAGCTGGCGGACCTCGAGATCTCGGCGGCAGAGCCGGACGCGACGGCGATCCGGGACGTTTTTGAGAGGGGCGCCAAGGCCAAGGGTCTGAAGCCCAAGAAGGCGATGAAGTGGTTCAAGCGGTGGGCTGAGTGGGAGCAGAAGCTGAGCCCTAAGGGCCGGGACAAGGTGATGGCCAAGGCACAGGAGTGGGTTACAGCGGCAAAGGCCAAGAAGGGCGCCGCCGAGGAGGACGACGAGGAGTAAGACTTCTGGGGATGTTATCAGCCAACAATCAAAATGGGAAAAGTCTTTTCTGGGAGGTAATGAAAAAAAAATCAGTCTGCATGGGAGGGGAGGAGGGCCAAAAGCTCATCGATCGTTCTCCATTTTTGTCCTCGGGCTAGCCCGAGATGCGCCTCTTTTCTTTTTTTCCTTTTCTTTGTGTGCTAATATCAAATCTTTGCAACGGAACAATACGAGGATTTACTTCCTGCATCTGCAAGAAACCAATAGAGCCTTCTCGACCTTCACCTGTAACTCACTCACCTGCATCGCCGAATCGAGGTTAGTGTCGTGGGTTGGGTGACGAGCAGTGATTGATGCAGTTTCCCGAGATCGTCGCCGGGATCCAAATTGCCTCTTGATCTCACTTCGAAGCGGTTCCGGTGGGGGAAGGAACCCCGAGTCTCGGCCGTGCCGTATATCTCCTGAGGTTCGAGACAGACAGTCAGTCATAGGCGAGCTTTTGTCTTGGACAGGCCAAACGTCACCTGTCTATCAGGCAAAAGTCCCAGGCGGATTGAACTCAAAAAAGTGAATTTTTTTGAATGAAATGAGATGAAGAGACGGCGCTACTTGGCATTAGAAAAGGGGTTTAGCGTTTGGCCTCGTTTACCCTGGCCCTTCGCTTCATCCCGCAGCATACCTGACATTCGCGTCTGCAGGCGTGTCCATACGTGTCGATACGCAGACGGCCGCCGAGTGTGCTCTCACAACAGGTGCGATGAATAGCCAACTGCAGCTTTCGGCATGAGAACAGGTCATGCTCACTTTACTCTCCCATTGAAAGGATCACAAAGCGGCGATGAGTGGGAGTACAGGAAGGGCTAGTGTGATACGATGACCTAAGAATGAGAAGAGCAAGTAAACAACGGCGCGGGGCTGGTTTGTCGGGCGCCACACCTGAACAGAGGCTGCCCTTGACCGAGTTGGGACGCATGTTTTGTTTCTCTGTTCCTCATGTGGGCTGCTGTCATGCTTTGCTGCTGCTGAACTGGTATTCTTGCTTTTCTTCTCACAACTAAAACAAATCATCCAACCCAACACGAGCTCGTGGTAGCAGACAGTCTTTCTCTTTGATCTGCACCCTTGATCTGCACCCTCTCGTGTAGGGTCCTTTGAGACGACCATAGCTCAACCAACGGTTTGATCGCCGTGAAAAAATAGACTCCTCCAAGACCGGGTCGGCGGAGAAACCAGACTGGTCGGGGCGCGCATCGCCCGCCAGCAGCGGTACCTGCGTCTCGAGGGGCCGCAGGGGAAGCTTCCCGTCCGATGTCAACACGACTCCTTTCGCAGCTTGCAGAAGGACAGCACGGGGCAGAAACACAGACTCGTGGCGGCTGACCTTGCCCTGTCCCGTGCTCCCCGCGGCCAGCGACACGCGAGGAAGAATGAGAGAGAGAGAGAGAGAGAGAGAGAGGAAGGGAGGCTACAAAGCGCGTTGCCATGGGCGTATGCGGGCGCTCGTATATGTACAGGACTGACTTTTCCATCCGAGCACCGACCAGCATGGCTGTGAGGCACGCCGGGTCGCTGATCGACAACCATCGGATGCTTGTCATCCACCTCGGATGGACTCACTTCGTTCCAATCGGGTGTTGAGCCATGGTCAGCAAGCAAAACGAACCTGCCAGCGCATCGCATTTGCGGCGCTCGACGGTAACAGACGGGAGGGGAAACGAGGTGACACACCGAACGTGTGTGGGCAGAGAGAAGCCAAACACGGGGAATTGCGGCCAATGGATGGGAGAAACTCCACGCGATTCTCACGATGGCTGCACCGTTGGTGGCAACCCAGGTAACGCCGCAACGCCGCAACGCCGCAACGGCCGCTTGAAGCTGTATGTCTGACTGACTGGCCTGGTCTACTCCTTGCTTGGGCACACCAGCTGCACAGTCTGGCGGAAGGGGCACCACAGCAATACACCTGAGCCCTCACCTTCACCGTCCCTCCATTATCTGTCCCCGGACACTGTCTATTTCCCCTTTCGCACTAGACCTTGGTGGCGCCGAACACCAAGGCAAGAAGCTTAAATGCTCGTCGTCCAATCCCCCGCCCGAGACCTTGGCGTGGCGTCTGCTAATGTGCTGAGTGGTACGCGATACGAGACTTCTCCTCCTCACCCCCAGCCCCCCCTGTCGCCGGCAAGAGTACGCACCATGACACGGCCGGGCGGCGAAGCGGGACCACGGAACCCAAGTCGGAGCGCCGTACATCGCATTCGGTCCATCCATGCCTGGCTCCCCTTGGTATTGCAAGGCTATTGTTAGACCCGGTTTAGCCTGCATTGCAGCTCCGGCGCATGGATTTTCTGTCCGCACATCTGTCTCCCAACACCTGCACAGTCAGACCTCGACCGCCTGGGCGAATTCTTGTCGCTGAACATCTGCTGATGCCCTCTTGGCTAGCCTGGTCGATAAGGGTGACTTCCATGTCCCAAGCATAGGGCCAACGCAAGTCTCTAGTCCATGTGCTTCTGGTCATGTTCTCTGACACCCTGAAGTCCCGTCGAGGCATTCCCCCATCCTTCACACATGGTCGCCCCCTCTCCATAGTACTGGTGTCGTGGATCTGACTAAGAATGGTCGGTATTGGTTAAGGCTCAGGTACGATGATCTCGTCCTGTAGGAGTCATGCACGCTACGATGGCGAGAGAATTTGCGTGGGTAAACGTCCGAGAGTTCTCTTGGAAGTCCAACAACGCTAGTTCCTGGAAACTCAGATCGTGATGGGAGTTTTCCCAGCAAGGCTCTCGTGGTATGATATAAGGCGACCATTTTCCCTCTTCTCAGTCCGGTCTTGAACTCCCCTTCATCGGGCTAGCCTCTCCCTCTCCCTTTCCCTTCTTTCACACGATCTTCTGTGTCGTTTCCACTCACTTCTTGTGAAGCATTCTCTCACTTTGCTTTTTTTCATACATACGTTCGCTTGTAAACTCACTCGCATCATCACAATGCATCTCACCTCTCTCCTCGCCACCTCCATGGCCCTGGCCGCCGTCCCCGGGGCCATGGCCTACCCCGGCATGGGCCAGCAGATTGAAGATATCAAGGCCCGCGCGAGCGATAGGGGCGACTCGAACGAGCTCCTCGGAGACCTCATCTCCCTCCAGGACCGCCAGCTCACCGCCGTCGGCAAAGACGTCAAGAGGATCCTCCAGGGCAAGGGGGACCCGGAGTCTAACGACCGCTACATCCTCAAGGTGCCTGACTTGACCTCGGACAAGTGCAAGAAGGACACGTGCTGCGTCTGGCGCTACGTCGCCGACGACATGTACCAGTTCATGGCAGGCAAGTCAGGCCGTTGCACTGGCCTGGCGCGCGCCGCCGTGCGCCTCGGCTTCCACGACGCCGGCACTTGGTCCAAGGCCACGGCCTCCCAGGGCGGCGGCGCCGACGGCAGCATTCTGCTCGCACCGGGCGAGATCGACCGCTTCGAGAACCGCGGCCTGCAGGAGGTCGCCGCCAAGTTCATCGAGCTCCGCGGCAAGTACCTTTCTATGGGTTGGAACATCGGCATGGGTGACTTTATCCAGGTATGTTACGGGACGGCCTTGTTGTCATATTACGTGCGCAACACTTCATCTTTTTCGTCGTGCTCACATATCTGGTTCAGATGGGTGCCAACGTCGCCACCGTCGTCTGCCCCCTCGGCCCGCGCATCAAGACCTACGTCGGCCGTAAGGACAGCGCCGTGGGGGCGCCCCGCGGTCTCTTGCCGAGCCCGTTCCAGCCGGCCGACCAGCTGATCCAGCTCTTCCGCGACAAGACCATCGGCCCGCATGGCCTCGTCGCCCTGCTCGGCGCACACACGACCAGCCAGCAGAACTTTGTCAACACGACGCGCGCCGGCGACCCCCAGGATAGCACCCCGGGCGTTTGGGACGTGCTCTACTACAAGGAGACGCTCAGCACCAACTCCCCCCCCAGAGTTTTCAAGTTCCCCAGCGACATCGCCATCTCGCAGCACCCGGAGACTGCCAAGGAGTTCCAAGACTTTGCCGGACGCGGCGGCCAGGACCACTGGAACGAGGTAAGCCCTCCCCCCCCTCTTCTCTCGACGCTGAGTTTAGACCAATTCGCTTGTTGCAAAAAGTACTGACGATGAATCCCGACAGGACTACGCCCGTGAGTACATCCGCCTCTCGCTGTTGGGCGTCGACAACATCAACCAGCTGGTCGAGTGCACCAAGGTCCTCCCGCCGGCGATCAAGGGTTTCCGCATCCTCGACCAGTTCAAGCTCGACAAGTGGCTCAACAGCGTCGGCAACAAGGGTGCCGCCAAGAAGGTCGCCCAGGATATTGAGAAGGGCGACCCCGCCTCCGTCGAGGTGCCCCCCGTCAACAACTAAAGGGTTTCTGGAGGCGCTCGAGAGTACGGACAGTATTGGTGATGATTTATTTAGGGTAATGATAATTGAGAGGGGGGTGGGGGGGGGGGGAGGAGCTCCATAGTAGGAGATTCCGAAACTGGGTTGTGACCCGGCCCGACTTTGTATATGTAGCGTCGTCACGTTCAGACAGATGACGGGTTCAATGGTTATATATTTTTCGGTACAAACAGCTTTTACACATTAACGTCCTTGACTTACAGCACAGAAGCCAAGGAAAGCCAATGAGTGGAACTTCCCAGGTTGCCGGGTTCCGCTTATCATTAGCAGTTGTTCGCAACACCAGCTATAAATTAACAGGTATGAGGCTGGGACATGTCATCTGTTCACATGGTCTGCCGGGCGTCGTGGTCCTGTATCCCAGTCGATTTTATGGATCATTCGTGCCGGGATCATCGGAAGTTCGGAATCGAGACGAACAACGCTCGGACCGGGGCTCTGGCTGTAATGAAGACTCAATAGCCATATCAGATTAGAGTTTTCTCTTCGTACAAGACCACAAGACAACCCCGCCATTCCGTCGGCTTGTTATGTTGTTTTATCAGTTCCTCGTAGTTCCACCCTAGAGCTCCACTTGACTCGAGCGGCGACCATCAGCAACCATGACTTACCGCCTCCTCCTCTTCCTCTACCGCAAGGACGGCATCACGCACGCCGAGTTCCGAGACCACTACGAGTACATCCACATACCTCTCACGCGGGAGCTTACGGGCTCCCTCTTCCCATCGCTGCACGCGCGGCGCTACATCGAGCGGTCACCGGATGGAGAGCCCAACGTGCTCGTCGGCAACAAGTCGGGGGACGAGTGCGACGCCGTGGTGGAGGTTGCGTTCCGGGACGAGGAGGCGGCGCAGGCGTTCTTCGCGGCGACGAACAATGGCGAGATCGAGGAGAGGCTGCGGAAGGATATTGCGCAGTTCTTGAACAGGGAGAGAATGCGGGTCATGAAGATTGGCGAATCCTTTGAGACGCGCAGGGACGACTGACCCATGCCTATTTTCGGTCCAGGTAAGCAGACGCGTAGGCATGGCACGGCGGGTTGAGAGATGAGATGCTGACACGTGAGCTTAGAACACTCTCCTTGTAAACAGTGATCACAAGGAATCCAGTTCCAGAGTCGTTGTTGTTTTCTCGTCAAGAAATTACTCAGCGGAACTTACATCCGGTCCGACCGCATTGATGGTGACTGAGATGCAGATGCAGAGAGACCTTGCTCGGCCTGGACATGGCCGGTGGGTCTAGAACCCGCTTCCGTCCCGGATCCGGTCTCCGCGGGGATGCGGACCGAGACCCATTAAGTGGAAACCCCGGGTGTCTTGCAGGGTTACGTGATCCATTGCCCCCCCTTTCCTGCCGAGGCCCCATTCTTTTCCCTTTTTCTCGCTTCGCGGCAAGCGACGTTCTGTCATCTTTTCCATTCCAGTTCAAAAGGGTGCAGAGAGACCGGACGAACGATCGAAAGGCCAAATAGACGAGGTTGAGATCATTTTCATTGACACACAGGTTCACAAACTCACATCCCACACGCCCACACCACACGACTCAAGCAAGACGTGTGCATCGGGCTCGATTGGTCCCGGCACTCCGATCTTCATCGCCCCGACGGAAAAAATCTCATTCGCGTCTCTCAATCCTCGCACGCGCGTCTTCTCTTGCCCGCAATCAGAACCTCACCGAGAAGGGAGCCGCCCTCCGAACCAAAAAAAGAACACGCCGGCGCCATGAGCCACAAGCATCAGACCCTCCGCTTCGCGAGCGATCCAACTGCCGGCGATGGCATCTGGGGCTACCCGACCAGCAAGGCAAAGTAAGCGGGAGGGATCCTACTCCTCGGAACCCGCCGATTGGATCGAGCACGCCTTCTTGCTGACACGGAGCCCTCAGCTTCTGCGAAGAAGATTACCTCTTGACGCGCTACATCGCCGAGTTCATCAACTGTCTCTCCAATGCTACCTACAGTGAGTTGCCAGTCTCTTGAGATTTGGGACCCTTCCATCCCTCAGTACACGCCAATGCTCACCTGTCCTGCAGTCTACCTCGCGCTCAAGTACCCGCGCGCCAATGCCAAGGCCGCAGTCCCATGGTACAGGACCCTCGACATCCAGTCCATCGGCCTGATCCTCGTGGGCATCTTCTCCGGCGTCTTCCACGGCACCATGCACCAGGAGACTCAGCTGCTTGACGACCTCTCCATGCTCGTGCTCGCCGGGTCGCTGGTCCAGCCGCTTTACGTCTTCCGCCAGTCGCGCGCCGTCGGCGCCGCCGTCGCCACGATCCTGTGGCTCGGCATCGCCGCCATGGCCACCATCTACGTCCGCTCCGGCGACATCTTCATCCATGTCATGACCTTCACGGGCCTGCTGACCTTTGTCTGGCCGCGGACGCTCTTCATCGTCTACGGAACGGGCCGCTGGTCCAAACCGGAGCAGAGGCGGCTGATGGCGCAGTTCGCCAAGGCCTGCGCCGTCCTGATCCTCGGCTTCACGCTGTGGCACATTGACCTCGAGTACTGCGCCGAGCTGAGGGCCGCGCGGAGGAGCCTCGGCCTGCCGCTCGCATGGCTGCTGGAGCTGCACGGCTGGTGGCACATCTTCACCGCCTTCGGCGCGAGCTGGTACATGAGGCTAATCAGGGAGCTGACGTCCGACGACCAGTCTATGGACAATGCGAAGAAGGCGCAGTAGAAAAACAAAACAAAAACGGGATGTCACGACGCGTGTGTTGGAGCCGTTGTGTAGAAGCAATGATGGTGGCTTTGGCCGGGCCCCAGGGGTTGGAAGCGGCGTCCGGTGGATGGATGGTTTTCGAAGGCATGTGTGCGGTGGCTCAGCAGACGATTCCGGCGTATGAGGCCATCCGCATCGGAGACACAGAGATTTTGAAAGACTAAAAGCTGGGAGACCATAATTCCTGATATCCAATAGACCATGATACCCTGACGCCGCCAGGCCAGGACCAGGCCTCTCAGGCGCCGCGCATCAGAACCCATTTGTGGTGCAGCAGAAATTGGGGATCCTGCACGCCCCCTCGCTCGAAAGAGAGCAGGAAATAGGATGGGATTGCCTTGAGTCGAGTCATTATGGTGTATGCACTGTCTTGCTTAGCCTTCTCATGTGGAACAGGGAGAGTATCAGGGCCAGACTCAGCAGCACCTTTGACTGTGAACAAAGTTCAGTTTGGCACTTATTGCGTTAAGACATCCCTCCCATAACTAAAGAACAACGTAGACCTAATAAACAGGTTGCAAATCGTTGAGCTGATCCGTTGGATTCGAACTATGTACTTGGTAACCCCCCTTGTCAAAGGGGGAATGACAGCGGCCGAGGGCACATTGACATTTAGGCTCCGGGAGGAAGCTGTCCAGGTGGGAAGTCTGTGGCTAAAGGGATTCAAGGTCCACATCTCTGTTAAGTCAAACAATCTGCGCTTGATGGCTTTGCTGCCGTTGGTTTAGAGGTAGTCGCATAACTTACGGGGTCACGTCACGCACGCAAGGGACAACACATCGCTATCACATCACGCGCAATCGCTCAAACCATCACTTATCAAAAGTCTCAGCTGTCTGTTCTCTTCTTCATTGTAGTGTAGAGCTCATCGTCTTCCCACCCAACTCCGTTGGTCCGTTTCCGTTCTTCCGTAAACGCCGCCCAACACTGCATGGGACACTCCCAGACCAAGCATCACGAGAATTATGCCCTGCTCTGCCAAGAGATTCCCTCAAACTCTTCAAGCATCCTCGTTGCGGGTGCCCCAGGCCTCGGTGGTTATAGTCAGCCAGGCATAGACCTCCAGGATGGGGTGGGCGTTGTCGAGCAGGAAGCAAGCCCAGATGTGAGGCGCGGCATAGGGAAAGCGGCGGATGAAGCCGCGGTAGGCGCTGATCCAGCCCCAGATGTACCAGAAAGCGGCGAAGTACCTGCGAGAGTGTGGTCAGTATCACAAAGTTGGTCCATACCACGAACCTCAGGGGAAGCACTTACGCGAAAGTGGAGTTGTTGCGCAAGCCCTGGATGAAAGCGAAGATGTGGATCCAGGCCAGGAGAGGTCGAAGAAGACGCTCGACGAGCTTGCGGGCCATGTAGGGATGCTTCCTGTTGAGGCGTCAGTATAATAGACAAGTCCTCGGGGCCATGTTCAAGTGACTCACTTGGCGATCTGTCCGATACCAGGCTGGAAGAAGACGATCGTGAGGAACGACTGGATGGCGCTGCGCTGCCAGCGAACCAGCTGGCGGAGGAAGCTGGCGTTGTCAAAGACGATAGTCGTGATCTCGGCCTCGGGGGCGTTCTGAATGGCGATGTCCCAGCCCTCGGTCTGGAGCCAGCGGGTGAGGAAGACGTCGTCGCCCGTGTTCAGGAGTTTGCCGCACCAGGTGTCGGTGGTGATGGCGTGCATGAAACGAGGGTCCGTCACGATCTCGGCGCGGACCATCATGGTGCGGCCGACCATGCAAAAACAGCCGCCGTCGGCGTTGGAGCGCACGGCCTGCACGTTGTTCTGATTGTCGAGGGAGCGGAGCGAGGCGACCTCCCAGGGAGTGATGACGGCCGAGTTGCGGCGCTCCGGGGCAATGAGGGCACTGAAAGAGGTGAAGAGACTATTAGTTTTGTCTCCACGATATAGACGGGGAATACATGGTTTGTGGAACTTCTCGACTCACCTCTGCTTGCCAGTCACTCCTCCAACCTTGGGGTTCTCAAAGGGGGCAAGGAGGTACGGGATGACCTCGGTAGTGTTCCAGAAGGCATCATCATCGACAAGGGCGAGGATCTTGCCCTGGGCTTCTTGAACACCGACGACCATCTGGTGTCTCTTGCTGGCATAATCGGCGGTCATGACGCTGATTCGGTCTTCGCCCTCATCGACGATGGGCTTGACAAGGTCATAGACGCGCTGAAGGTCGCGCTCAATGGTGACGATGATGATCTCCTTAGGGCGGTTGGCAAGCCACAGGCGAAGGCTGTTGGTGAAAGAGTCGGGGGTGTTGATAGTTGCGACAATGATGCTGACGTCGGTGCTCTGGTAAGACGGTTTCTCCGGGAGCGGAATAGGCTTTGTCTTGCTGGCGAGGTACTTGGTGAGAGCCTCATCATAGGTGTACCAGGCCCTGCGGTGCGTATGTAAGCCTAGGTTTCAACTTTACAGCAATAACGAAGATGCTTACCAGAAGGCGCCAAGCACAATGTCCGCCATGATGAACGGCCTGAAATTAACCCTTTGGTTGTTTGGAAGGGTCAGAGCGTGTGTGAGGGTTGCTTTGTCCAGAGTTAGTTTGTGGTGTTGTGGGCAAAAGATAATATTTCTTCCCAAGCGAAGGGTTTTTGTATAAGATAGGAACTAACTGTTGAAGAAGGAACAGCTCAAAAATTGTCAAGGGAAGGTGCGTCTCAAAACTCACTTGTTGTTCAAAATTGAGTTGGTTATTCACATTTTGTTCTAGCACATAGTGCAAGGATTTTGTGACAAAGGAGCAAAAGCAAGGAGGTCAGAGCTTTTTCCAGCCTCTTAAGGACTAAAGAACTTGTTCTTTTCTACTGAAGTGATTGAAAGACAATAGCTGTAATGGATCAAGTGAGTAAAAAGGTCTGATTATGTTGCTTTCATAAATTAGACTCATTCAACTTGCCTAGAAAGACTACATCAAACACAGTGATGATTATGCAGAGAAACAAGCTGAGTAGGATACTTTCAGAGAAGAACATTTCTTTTCTACAACATTAAAGAGTCTCATATAAAAGGAGGTAACAATTTACAGATAGAAGAAGTTGTTCCAAGGTAAGGCATATGGTACATGATGGCCTTCGGCTTATCTCATGTCGACAAGAAACCCACCGATTGTTCATTGATCCTAGAGCTGTTCCCTAGGGCCTGGGTCCAGCTTCCATACTCTCATATTTCAGAGTTTGGATCCTGATGATTGCATCAAAGTGGAATGTCACCCCTCAAATTCCTATGTGCTCTACACGACGCTCCTATGATTTGTCTATAGTCTTGAGAAACGGCCTCTTGGTCAAAGAACCGTGTTTGAAGAATAAGCACCATGTCCAAAAACAACAATCAATTGTCGCGCCTCCATGCTTCCCACATTCGGAAAGCCCGTGCAACCAGCGCCGCCTGCTCCTCTCTCCTTATCTCCCTTTGGCGTCGACGAACCCTCCGCCACTTCCACAAGATAGCAGCGGCAACGGGGATAAGAAAAACGCCGAAAGTCTTCGGATTGGCCTCTTCGAACTTTGTCCGGCTGCCGGGGAACTCGGCTTCTTGCAGCCCAAAGAGGCCAGCGACCCATCTGCAGACGCTCTGGTGGGTGAAGTTCTGGGGAATGGCGAACATCTCAAATTCTTCGGCCGGGTACACAGGAAGCAGAATCTGCATGAGCTGTATGAGGATGATGAGCTCGGTGAAGGCGACAAGGGCGATCTCGTCGGAAATGGGAAGGACGGCGTCGGAGATCGTAGCATCGATGCCGTAGAGTGTGATGGCGAGATCGATGGCCAAGAGGCCCATGACCATGCACTCCCAGGTCTTTAAAGTGTTGCCCATAATCTGTGCGATCTCAGTAACTGCGTCCTGGTGGGATTGTGAGTTGTGTGTGTCGCAGAAAAAGTCGCGGACCGCGGCATAGAAATCGAACATGGCCAACTTGAGGCTCAGAGAGCTGGTGGTCGTAGTTGATCCGGACTGAGGTGACGACGAGAATACGGCGGGGACGGACTGTTGTGACCAATTCAGGAGGGTTCCGCTTGATGATTGACCTATATTACGGGAAGAGTTTGGGCGATGTGAAATGCTAGGCGAATTGAGGGCCAAGGGGTGTGTTGCTGTGAAATGATTCAAAACACGTACTCCTGCCTACTGCTGTTTTACGGCCATTAAGCTCCTCCGTTGCCTGGAGACGCCTCCCAGAACACTGTTTACTACCCCTGACTTCACCTTGGCTTCATCCTGGCTGTAGCTCTCATCTTGTCCGCACCGTTCAGAGTTCCATAGGCACGAGTGAGGAACCTGTGTGCAACGCAACCTCGTGGAGTCAGTGGCGGACGTCCTTCTAGAAAAGAAAATGAGCTTGCAACAGGTGACATAGATTTCGAGAAAGAAAAGAGGAGATTGATTCCAAGGTTGAGTCCAATGAAGTGAAACTCATGAATAGAGAAACAAGTTTGCCGGCCCAAGGTTTGTCCTTGTCACATGCTTCCCAATTGCTCGTCTTGGTTGACTCACTAATCATGCCACAAAATGACTTTCCTGTAATCGGTAGAAACACTTGCCATGTTTAAAAATGGATAGACTCTTGTTTTGTTCTAAGTGATGAGAAGTAAAGACAGTCACGCCTCAATCTCTCCTTCCTCTCGTCATCCGCAAGTTTGGTGAACTCTCATATCGCTGCAAAATGATTCAAGTGAGATGTTGACATGAGTGTCTATTTCAATAAATTTCTTTATTTTGTAACAAACACCGAGTAAGTTTTTTTGTTTTTTGTTTTCCTTTTTGGAAATTATAGCAGGCGATCGAAGCTCAAGCCTACTTGCTGGAATGGTTTAGGGGTCAAGACAACCCGACACAAAGATGGAACTGTCAAGCAACTAAGTAGAAGTCTCACAATGCCAGTTCAGCCAATAACCAAGTCTCACGGTGGAATTGTCGCCATACTCAATCTTCTCTATGTCCGCAACAGGATCTTTTCTTCTTAGTTTCTTATCACCACAGGCCGTACCTTTCAAGTCTGTTTCCATGCCTGGCCCTCCCTCCACATGGCGTATGAGTCTGTGTAAGTTGTCTAGATCTAGTGAGACCCCTGTCACTGATGCGCCAATTTGAGCGAAGCGCGCGTCGTGTCAATTTGCACAGTTGCTCATGTTGACTTGTAACCCAGCCCGGCACCCGCACACTCGTGGTTTTCACGCGGTACTGATGCGCCATGGCGCGGTGGTGGAAGCCGTTCAAGCTCCGGAGAAGTCCAGTAAATCCTCGAATCACTCGAAAAAACTTGAGAGACTAGTTGAGAAAAAAAGACGAATCTCGACCACCTACGCCGGGGCAGTGTGTCTCCTGAAACCATCGGGATTGGCGCCAAGTCGAGAGAGTTACGGTCATTGGTGGACCCCCTGGCCCACGTTGTCTCAGCTCAAGGGACAACTAAAGTAAAGCCTTGCAAAGCAAGCATTGGCGCCCGTCGCTCGATGGAAATTGAAGTACCCTCGCGTTCGAGCGTGGTTATGGGGGGTCACCTGGTCAAAGGCCCGAAAGGCTCAGACCAATGTACATCTTGGCGGACAACGACGTCTCTTAATGGCATTCGACATAAGTGACGGATTAAATTGGCCTTCAAGGGGACAAAAGTCCGGCATTAGCGGTAAACATCCTCATATAGAGAGCCTTGGATAAGAAGAAAGGAGGGCCACGGGACTGCAGGGAAAATGCTCGTTGCAGTCGAATTTTGAGGCCGATGGCCGCCCCATCGGCGGACTTCAGTATTCCAAGCCCTTTAAGAATCAGCTCGGTAACCCTGGTAAATTTCGCAGAACATATTGTGCGCCAAGGCTATGTTATTAAGAGGGCCGCGTTCCATGCATTGCGCCTCAGAAGGGGACATCTGGACGAAAGACAACAAAGACACAACGACAGATTTCATCTTCATAATGGCGTAGCCGCATAATGGTTGAAATTAGCCGTCAGCCTTTCGCTCGCTCTGGGAGGATTCCGTGTAGAGAGGCGTAATTCCTGCTGTCGTTCTTATCGGAGATACTTCAGCTCAGCACCGATGTACTTAAACATCTTGGTCATTCAAGATCATCCAGTTCTCTTGCCGAGATCTCGATGCCCAACAATCTGCATGTTTACCAGACATTGATCCAAGTACGAAAAGAGAGTCCTTTACTACTTGGGTTACTGGTACTCGTCCTTTGGAATTACTTGAACACTGTAATCGGGATGCCGTGGTGCATGCCGTCAATTCGCAAGAAGAAACAGAGCCCGAAGCGGCTTGGCAAATCCGAGTCCGTCACAGCGGAACAGCTGGGAGGCACAAATCGGAATATTCACTGTGTTCCTGTCTTCAGAGGAAGACTGTCAAACTGTGTGTATTAGCCGAGCAGGTCCTGACCATTGGACCGGGCAGCATGTTATTGCTGACCCCGTGGAGCCGGTCTTGGCGAGGTCTGCAGCATGTTCCTTGCCCAGGCGTTCATCCAAAGTCGCGTTCCGGCACTTTTGGGTGTTTGCTTTCTCACCCCGCAACTAGAGAGCGCGAGACGTTGCCAAGACGAGCCCGATCAACACTTACGTTAGCTTCGGGTTATCTAGAAGCACGCGAAGACCGCGGTTCCCCGCAAAGAGCCACGTTCGGTTGTCAATGACTGGACCAAGGTGGTTAGCAACTATCGCGACAAGGCGAACTATTGAAAGAGAGTCTGGGGTTCAGACCGTTTAGGAAAGGGCAACTCCGTGACAGGACAAATTGAGGCCGGTAATTGGTGACCGTTGATTGAGTATGCCCCCAGTTTGCGGGGTTAGAAGCAACGGCCCAACGGCTCTTCTGAATGGCGCAGAAAAGCTTGATCGTCCCGTGGTCCTTCAGAGAGAGGGGCAAGAGACCAGATTCGACCGGCTACCATTGGAGACGAAGTCGAAGAGTTGCCCCGGATTGCGGCGTTGCTGCCCTTGCTGGCCCCCAACATCTATTGAGTTTAGCGCCCGAGTGAATCATGGAGCCGGTATCCGATCACTGCCTATTGAAGCCGGGCACGCAAAATGCGGTCAACGATCTGTTTACTATTCTGGAAGGTTGATTCGTGCTCTCCCCCCCCGTTAGGTACTCAACTCGGCCCCGTTTTCACCGACGTGCCGAATAGCTGCGGTCAGCTGGTTCCTCGTCGAAAAACAACCTGGAGTTGTGCATTGCGACTAGGCCATCATCAGCCTAGGCCCGGCCTGTGAACCCAAACCCAATCTCTACTGACACTTGGCATGCTCCGTGGACGACAAGGCGTCATCTCTCTGCCATGTGCGAATGCTGCGATGTCAACTTGACGGGGCCGCAGATCGGACTCGTATTTGTCGGCCAAGGGACAGAAGTCAGGAGCAGTGCCAAGGCGGACTAACCCGGCCCCCTTTTTCTCATCAGGGCCTCCTTTCTCCATTGCTTGCAAGCGCAAAAAGGGCGGCTGGTTGAACGCGTACGGCGGCCGGTAGTCGAAATGTGACCTGTTACATTAGTGCGCTTCTGCACGAGCAGAATAATCCCACCGGGACTGTGCTCATTGCCGGAGGAAGCACAGAACACGTCGAAAAGAAAAGGCGGGGGAAACACCCCGTGCGTAGGTGCCCACTAAATAGAGTGTTACCAAATGATGATGATTGCTCAGAGAAGACCACGACGAACTGGTCGAGTCATTGTGTGTTCCCCGGGGCATCTAGGTGCGAGCCGAGCATTCCGTCCTAAAAGATGAGATCCGACGCAGACACGAATGGAAGTTTGGAATCAGAGGAAGGCCGCTAGACTCCTCGAGAAGGGTTGGAAGAACAACTTGAGATGACGTTTATTGTTAAGTTAATACCTCGGTGGGTCGGATGCGACATTTTGAGTTCGTGAAACAGTTGAGCTTCCACCCCAAGGTGGCTGAGGCTTGAAGTAAAAAATATTGTCAATATGAGACGCTGCCCCTTGGACTAGCAGGTGTTCCGTACGCCAGTGCCAAGAACATGCACTCCGTAGAATATAGTGCTGCGCGGTAGAACCTGGGCTCGGTGATTTTGGCAAGTAATATCAACAAAGTTTTGGAGGAACACGAGCTTATCAATTCTAAATTAATGTCTGGAAAACAACTCGGCATAGTCGGTCGCCCGTCACGTTCAGGGTTGGTTGCGAAGCAAAAGGGACTCTCCTCGATCGCCTCTTTCTTTGGCGGTGTCTTGGGGACATGTTTGCAAGTCATACCGTCTCATCAATCCCTCCCCGTCCAGCGCCGCCAAGAAAGAGCCAGCGTGGGCGCCAAGACACAGCGTGTGAGCTAAGGGACGGAAGTTTCAAAGGCATGAATCGGGAAGGATAAGCGCCCCCCAGAAGAAAGCAAGCCACTCTGTGCTTGTGCCCGTTGGGGGTTCCATTCGTGGAGCTTTGGTCCGACCCGACAAACCACTTGATCAACGCGACCATTTCTCCTCATCAACCCTGCATCCTAGGGTTGACAACCCATGATGCACGCCCGGCGGCCTTGGAACCTTGTTCGGAGCCACCCCGTGGCCATGCCGAGCCGCCTACAAGCCTGCGGTAAATGAATGCGGAGGGTATATTCCCGGTCGAGGGGCGCATCTAGGAGTCGGTCCAATTTCGTCCTCCAACGAACGGGCCTGTTCCGAGGGCAGAGGGACCGCATCTAGCGGAGTGGTGCGCATCTGGTCTTGTTCGTATGGACCGCTGTCTCCACCTCAGATCGAAGTGAACCATCGAGAAGTTGGGATATAAACTTGCCGCCGTGCCCGGGCTCTATGTCGAGGGAAGGATTTAGACTCACTACCTCTCGCTCACCTCCCCCCCCCTTCGACTTCCCCCGTGTTCGCCTAAATACATCCGACGTAATCATGGCCAAGTTCTCCTTTCTCACGGCGGTGCTGGCACTAGCCTCCTCCGTCTCTGCCCAGTGCGGTTCCGGCACTCCCAACGCCCGCGTGACCGGCTCCGGAAGCTCCTTCGTGGCAACCAGCGGATCAAACCAGGTCTACTCCGGCTCTAACTACCTCGCCGCCATCCAGGCCGCCGTTGACGCCATCTCGAGCGGCCAGCGCGTCTCTGTCATCGCCTCCGGCTCCATCGGTGCCGGCACCATCACGATCGGCGCTGGCAAGACCTTCGAGGGCTGCGGCACCATCAATGCCGTCCTCCGCTCCGGCCGCGGTGCCATCGAGGTCACCGACGCCGCCGGCGTCAAGATCCCCTACCTCACCATGACCGGCAACCCCTACTTCGGCTTGCGCTTCTCCGGTACCAAGGACCTCACCCTTGGCGCCATCAACATGAACCTCAGCGGCGGCATCGGCATCCGCTTCGACCGCGACCGCGCCGCCAACTCCAACGTCAAGATGGGCACCATCACCGTCAACGGCGCCGGCAGCCACGCCGTCGAGACCTGGAACATCGACGGCCTCACCATCGACCAGGTCATCGCCCGTAACTGCGGCGAGTCCGGCCTGCTGCTCCAGAACACCAGAAACGCCCGCGTCGGTCTCGTAGACGGCAACAACATCGGCGCCGGCACCGGCTACGGCACCCTCCGCTTCGCCAACAACAACGGCCAGCTCGCCAACGGCGCCTACACCACCAACGTCTTCATCACAAAGGTCGTCTCCCGCGGCGGCGGCCGCGGCGTCTTCTGCGTCTCCCAGTCCGGCGGCGCCGAGATCGGCACCATCGACCTCGCCAACAACGGCAACAACGCCATCCTCATCGAGAACTGCTACGGCATCACCATCAAGGGCGGCACCGTCAAGGGCGGTGGCGAGGTCCGCATCTCCGCCCGCTCCGAGTTCCCCAACACCCGCGACATCTCCATCACCGCCAGGGTCGACGACACCACCGTCCGCGAGTCCCCCTGCGGCACGAACATCAAGTGGAACCTCTCCGGCAACGCCGCCCGCAACATCTGCTCCTAAACGCGGAGGTCATAAGGTGGTGGTGGATTGGGTTCGGTGTACACGCAGCGTCTTTGTTTCTTCCAGTATATTATTTCTCTCGGCCGCAGTCGGCCATTGTTCATATTTCCTACTCCATTAGCAATCCCGGTGTCGCTCAGTTCATCGAGGGTCAGTACAAAAGTATACTGAGCGTTCTGTGTCGAAGTGTACGCTACTCCCTCTGACGAAGTGAGGGTTCCCAAGCGGACGACGAGCTCGGAGTTGTCTGTAGTCTACTATAGCTCTATACATCACAGTACACAAAAAAAGAGTCATGCTAATATCACAAGATGCCTGCCCAAACCCGTCCTTGTTTATTGTGCAGGCCGCAGAGAGAGGTGGAAGCAAGAACCAATTTTGGCCCCTTTTGATGGATCATGATGTTTACCCCAGTCTGCTTCTATTGTCGCCGCATTAAGCTCACAGAAATCTCCGCCACCCACCTGCGCCCCGCTTGACGAAATGAGGACAGGTATCTTATCGCGTTGCACCCTGACTGTGCCATACGTGCATCTAATTGATGCGGTTGTAAAGAGAATGTAAAAAAGCACATCCCATGTCCTCGTTGTAACATCTGTAGAAGGCGTAAATGCCCTCAAAAATGCTATATTTCTCAGCGTGGCACTTCGCCAAGCACATGACGCAAAACATTATTTCTTTTACCAGGTTCTCCCTGTATTCCTTAGCTGCACAGTCCAAGTCAGAGCTGTGCTATTTATAAGGCACCATGTTGAAGCAGAATATGCAGGAATACTCCGGTTCTCCTACCAGGTTCTTCCTGTATGATCTAGTTGCACAGTCCAAGTTAGAGTCATACGATTCCTAAGGCTGGAATGAGAGTATTAGAGGCTTGTATGCTACTGAAGAGGAACTGATGAAGAATAATTTCAGTCTCTAGCTACTTTGGTAAAACTCTTTGCCAACAGCAAGACCAATCTAGAGGCCTCAGTGGCATCTTGTTTCAGTTAACTTTGACGCCTCCCTCCATGCAATTGGGTTCAACTTCAACAATCACTTTTGGGATATGCGCTTGGTCTAACGCAATGCCAATTCAATTAGAAAAGATCTTTTTATGTCGTTTTGGCGCCCATAGGAGCAGGCGCTCCTTGGAGTTCAGACACTTGCCTGTTCAGCAACTTGTGACTGGGAGGATTTCAGTGCGCCATTCTCCAAAGAAACTCTCATTAGTCTCTCTCATTACAACAGAGGTGGCGCTTTCACATTTTCCATTTATCACTTGAAAAAGTTAGCTGTTTTTTTTACTTACTTGGGTGGGATATCATAAGCTTCAGAAATCAATGTGTAAGAAGCGAAAGGCATGCCAGTTTGTCTCCTTTGTCTTTTAGTCCAATGCAGAAGACAAACACAGGCAGACTCCGAGACATTGGAAGTGACAGTAGTTAGAGAAACTCAGTTACATTAAATTCATGTTCTTGGCGAGCAAAATACTTAATAGAGGAAGATCGCCTACTTCGTCGGGTGCAAATGGGCCTCACTTCCTTTGAGTTTGATAATACTCCAGTTTTAGACCAAAACCCGCTGATTATTAAGTGTCCAATTAAGCAAAAGAATTATTGGCAATGCTTTTGATTGGAAAAGCCCCTGTCAATAGAAAACGTATGAGGCCCAGCTACAATCGATGGAAAACCTCGTTTGCCAAACTTTACTTGATTGTTACCCGGATAAGGCGGACCACTGTCAACAGGGGTTTGAGATTTTGTTCGATCTAGATTTAAAATAACCAAGCCTGTAGAAGAGACCATTCGAATTCAATTTAGAGCACCGATTTCCCTCACTGATGTAAGTACTGACTCCTACAAGCCATAGAACCCACTGTCGTGATATTTGCCCACTCCCGGTCCTATCCTCACCCTGGAGCCAGCTACAATGCATCCTTTTCGACACGTTTGTTCTCACATTTGCGTTTCTTTCGGGGCAGACGTTCGCGGAGTGAGGCCAAAGAACATTCAAAGACAAAAATGGAAAGTGGACTCCAGTGTCCAGCTGCGAGCTCAAACAAAACAACATGTGCTTCTGCGGCAACTCGGGGACCATAGTGGTCCACTAGCAAAGCCAGCTCCTGCTTCGGGCTGGTAAAGTCCATTCGACAGTGCTGGTGGGATGTGCCGATTTCGCGGGCTTTAGGGAGCCGAATTGCAAAGGGCTGGTCTGGCAGGTCGAGAGTATCAAGGTATGTTGAATGAGTGTTAGGGTATGTAGCAAGATGTTTAAGAGAAAGTTGGATCGTTGAGTAATTATGTGTCCGAGTTACGTCCATGTTGTGACCATCTTTGTCGCATGATTATGACAGCTTTGGATTGAGTAGTTTGGCCTGCCCGTATTGTGAGTTTCTAGTTCTACATAGTCACAAGTTTGCTAATATAGACTTTCCGTTAAAAAGAGGTTCTTATCTCATAGATCGAACGACTTCAGTAGCATCTTTCCCGAAGTGATGAATCTCATGAAAAGAAACTGATGCATCATTCTGTCTCTATATCTGTCTGTTATGCTCTGGTTCATTCTCTTACCCGTCGCGACTTTACACAAATTTACATCTGATTAGAAACAGTGTCCTGATTGAACACATCTAATTATCCAAATTCAAAAAGTTCTCATCATCCTTCAACATTGTCAAGTTCAGAGGTCCACAATGGGGCTTTGCATCTCGCAGCCAGGGTGGCTAATCTTTCCCGTTTCACTGTGGAGCGGCAAGACGAACCGAGATTAGGCACGATATCGGCGCTGGCAGGCATGAACATGAACCGAGCGCGCTCAAAGCTTCTGTGTGTGGCGGCACCGAATGTACAACGTGGTCCCAAATTAACCAAAACACACCGCCAACCCTTCCGAACGAGCCGCCTCCGCGCCCGCGTCTCATTCTCAGCCTCAAATGCACCATCCAACCCCTGACCGACCCCAGCAGACGACGACGCAGACGCAGACGCAGACGCAGACGCAGACGACGCCATAATGCCATCGATCCTCGCCACGGCGATCCAGTCATCACTCCTCAAAGGCACCGCAAACTTCACGGCGCAGATCGTCAACCAGCACCGGCTGCCCGGCGGCGGGCCCCCGCTCGACGTGCGTCGCGTGCTCGAGTTTGCCACCTTCGGCTTCATCCAGGGCCACATCAACTACTGGTGGCAGCACTTCCTCGAGGACCGCTTCCCGAACTCCGCCGCCGCCGCCGCCGGGGGCCGCCGGGGCCGAAAGGCCTCCATCGTCGAGCCCCGGGTCGAAAAGCCCGAGAAGCCCGAGGGGCCGCCCCCCAAAAACTACTTCAATGTCGCCCGCAAGATCCTGGTCGACCAGACCATCGGCCTGTTCATGATGAACTCGGCCTTCCTCATCATCACGTCCGCCCTGCGCCTTGGCTTCTCGCCCCTGGTCTACCAGATCTGGAGCGAGCGCATCTTCGACCTGATCAAGGCGGCGTGGAAGTTTTGGCCGCTGGTGGCCCTGTTTAACTTTGCACTCATGCCCGTGGGATACAGGGCGCTGGTCGGCATGTGTGTCGGGTTCATATGGAACATGTTTCTCACGTTTTTTCTCCTGTAACCTTGCTTGCACGCAGGCCGCTTTTCATTTGTTGTACGAGAAAGACCATTTGCATAACAGCATGGAGTTGTCGGTCGCATTCGGAATGGTTGATCCATGCATTCTAGCCTGCCTGGTAATACGGGGCCTAGGTAGTCAGTCGTTCTACCATAGAAGGGGGCTGTATACGGATAAGATCTCGCAAGAAAGCCGGGATGACTGCTCACGAGTCGCCGTGAACCGGGTTCCTCCGCACCCTTCTCAACTGTTGCCGTCTTGCCAACCACGACCTGTACCGGGATCGTGAAGTTGACTCTACGGCATGAATGCACAAGTCCGTCAAAGACTTCCTAATGAGATGCGCGTGTTTGCACTCCTCTGGGCGGCGCTTGTGGTGCGCAGAGTTTGTTTCGTGACTGTAGAGATCAATGTCAGGGGCTGTATGGTCCAGAGTGACGAGGTCAACTCAACATAAGCATGTGTGGATGACTTTATTCATCTCCAATTCTCCAAGTAGTCCTTGAGGAGGTTCTCTCCATGCGGCGATGGGCCTGTCATTGCACTGGTTAGCCATTGTTGATACACTAAGCAATTCTGGAGATGCCCAGCTTGAATCTACACTGTTCTCGCGACCCTGCGAGACTTGTCGCCATTCAGGACGATGACTGACGCATGTGAAGCGGCATGGAAGCTCAAGCTGGCGGACCGCTTGATGAGGCCAGGAAGGTTGTGAAGTACCTCCCGCTACTGGTCCTCTCCAAGGCGCCTCCTTAATGAAACTCATCCTGTCAGTGTAATAGTCCTCGCCATGTGTAATCAATCCGTATCAGCCGCCCCAGGGGGGGCCTCATTTTGGTATCATGGACTGTATGGTACAGAGGGATAAGGTCAACAGGATATGTCTTCTCTGATATATTCGTGCCACAACGGCAAAGTTGAAGAAATATGTGATCGCACTATCCCCTGAGAGACCTCTTGAGGTAGTAAGAGCACATCAGTTGAAGCGGTGGATATTCGAAAGGTATCGACAAACTTGCGGCCAGCTGCGATGGATTCATGAGCCGGTGCTTTCATGGTCAGAAATGGCGTAGACGCAGGATCGTCTTAAGGCTTCACTCGGAAACATGCTTTAAAGGCTGAAGAGCCTAACTTCGCTTGCGTTGAACAGCTATTTTACATTTATAGGCGATCCTCCTATCACCCTAGGCAATCCCAGCATCCTACACCGTTCAAGTATAAGCACCATTATTTGCCAGCCGGCTCCAGCAGGCATTAGTTACTCTCGCCTGAGAACTAACCCAGTGGCGAAGAGGTCGCCCAATACGGCCGACCTTGACATTAACTTCCGCCTGGGCCGGCTTGCCCAGCTACCATACAAGATATTTTTGTCTCAAAATGAACACGTGTGAAAGCTGGACCGCTTCCCCAAGTCTTCGGATGGACAGTTCGGGAGTGTTGGGAAAGTCTTGTTGTCGCTCTGCCAGCCGCGCAGGCGAGAAACGCGGCTCCACCAGTGGCGAAGCATCCAACCTTCCATCTCAGTAACCCGGGGAGGAGTAAGGAGTCCTCCATTGCCAGGCTTCATAACGAAGCTCTCCGGGTGGTTCGGGGGGAGGAAAAGGACGTCACACACATCCTTGGGGTCGTTTCCCTCGGGAACGGCATTGCCCTCAAGGTCGAGGTAGTCCAAGAAACCGAGTGTGTGCCCCTAAAGCGATTCTTAGCAACGAATACTTGACCTTGCGACGCCAATTGCACTTAACCATTTCGTGGAGCAACAAGGGCCAATCTCCCATCTTACTGCCGACTGTTTCCCAACCATGGAAACTGACGTCGATACCATATCCCATTGCCGCTCCCATATTGTATTCACCCCAGGCTGGGTTGAGAAAAAGAAACTGGTGGTAGCGGTGATCGCGACCACCAGGGCAATCGCTGAAATCTCCATCCAAGTGCTTTTCCACGGAGCAGGCCGGATTGCAGTCCAGGTCGCCTTGCTCATCGGTGTACCCTGTGTAAACATCGAGTCCGTCGAGTGAGCCCTGCAACTGGACGCGGTCCCTGACGGCCCACCCGATGTAGTTGATCTTGACCTCCTCGAAAGGGAAGTTGTCATGGCCAGATAGCCATCGGAACCAGTAGTTGTACAGTTTCGTGTGCTGGGACGCAATCTGCTGGCGGGTGGTCTCGGTGAGGGTCTTGTTGGAGCCCCATCGTACGCAGACATTGATGGTGCTGAGTATACCAAACGCTGTTAGGGCGGAACCATATAAAAACCGAAAGAGAATTATCAAGACAAACTTGCCCGTTACCATCAATTATCTGGTCCATCGCGGTGTTCTTATAGACTGCAGGGGAGTACTGCGCCATCTCGCGTTGAAAGCGAACCATCGAATTACCCCAGGCCTGGACCACTGTGTCTGTATAGTTTGCTGGGACCGAGGAGTTTGATGACGGAATGCAGCTCGAGGCAAAAATGCCTGGCACCATTACCGCTGTAGCAGCGAGGACTCTGGAACTGAATCGCATTGTTGTAGTGTCGATCGCAGTAGCGAGTAAGGTTGAAGGTAAGAAGTCCAAGATCAACGAGTGGTGTTGATCATTCAAGCCTTTTATACGCAAGAGATTTCTCTTCATAGGATTGCCCTTTCGGAGGCAGCTTTGAGGCTTGGCAAGACAGCCTTGTGCAGTCATGAATCCATGTCTCGATGGAGAACATACGTAACTCCTCTTTCGGCGTAATCCGGGCACGGTCTCACTCTAGGGGTTGGAGATAGAGCCGAGCATTGGCTACAAAACCAGTCCATCTTCCCAAACCAAGAGGCCCATAAATAGGTGGATTAATTACCACGTCTGCCGTGAGGTACAACTCAGACACTGGGAAAGGTGCGCTGTGTTGTACTATCCAACAAAGGACATATAGTTAATACACTCGTATCTACGGGCGTCTTACTAACGAAGATGTGCTGCTTCTTCAAGGCGTGTTTCCGTAGCTGCGTAGAACGCCATTGACGAGTTTCTCGGGTCGTTAGTCAGGATGGGCTTCATCGTAGCAAAGGAAACTCCAATCTCTTTCCATAGAAATAGATAGGCAAAAGTGATATGAAAGATACCGTAGAGTACCGAGGCCCCTGTAAGTTTTTCAAGACCAGGACCAAGTAGCGATGTAGTGAGGGCAGGGCCAAGAGCGTGAACACGGACTCGGAAAACGAACTGCCGTGAACGATGAGTCGTGCGGAGGCGCGAGGCCTGCCCCTTGATGGCCGCGGAAGTCCAAAAGGCGGAGTCGACACACGAATTAGGTGGGTTTTCTTGTCAGAGGCTGAATTTAAACACGAGGTGCGGCCATGGTGAGAACAAGCAAGTCTTGAATGCCGGCCAGTCCGTTATTTACCACCTCCCTCTCATTTCCTCGGGTGACAGAACCCCCGAAGCTAGGAGTGCACAATTCGAGGCATGAGAGCGGGAGTAGGGGTTCGATGAGCGGTGACGTAGGACAGCAGGAGACAGAACGATGCGTTTGGTTTCACTAATGCCTGTTTTAGGCCTGAAGAGCAGCCACTTTACTGTGGATTGTCATATCTGAGCCATGGGACACCCCCTTGTCCCTACAACCTACTTGGTCTAGCAAACTGGCTCTCACCGCCAGCCAGATATGGCGAGGTTGACATTTGAAATTCGGCGGCGGGATATTTTACACCAGGTGACCCATTGCACTGATGGTAACATGTGTGGTTTAGTTCAGGGTCCCATGTAGTAAACAGTTAGTCTAATTCAGGGCCTTGAAAATTAGTTATGGTTCAATTTGTCCGTAGCTCGAATTCGAGCTCATACCCATTACCAATCGGATCTGCGAAACACAACAGAAAGGTTAATTCTAGTTTTAGGCTCAAGCCTGTAAAGCCCGGCCGATGCGATTCGGCAAGGATGAGAAACAGAACGGGATCAGACCCCCCTAGCCAATGAGGATCTGGTGACACGTAGGGTTTGAGGCCAAGCTCGAAGTACTTGGCTACACAGAACAGAACACATGAGATAGATGCTTTTTGCTTGGCTTTTGCTAGATCTCCTGTCAACTTGTTAACAAACGGTCATTGAAGTTGACGCGTATGGCGAGGATGAGAACGGAAACGAGGTCGAGAACGGGAAAGGCTATGCTATTAGAATAAGACTAAATCGCCGGGGGGTCCATGTAAAAAGACTTGCTAAACGACTGAGCCGACCCGCAGGTAAAGGGCATTGACACAGTTAGAATATCAAGCTAACAGGGTCGTGGCCTCCCTCAAATTCAATCTGTTGCTGACATCATGCGGATGTATGTGCCGGGCCCACTAGCCTCCAAGCTCCAGTCAGGGCTTGCTCTGATTCAGCTCCTTTGCTCCTTGTCATTCATTCTCGGTACGTCCGGATCCTTGCTTCGTCGTTCTGGCTTTTACGCTTCCTCTTTCGGACGGCCGATGTCATCAGCCCCGGGCGCTCGAACACTACTGTATAGTTTGACGGTAGGGTGCTCGATGATGGCCTAGGACAGAACTGTTCTTGGAACATCGGTGCCCTAATGAAGTCCAGGGCCAAGATGTCATCTACAACCTTGAATTAACATTGTCACTTTCGTGGTTTTGACCTATCAAACAGGTATTTGAACACCTCATAAAACTTCATGCCCTATTAGTACTTCACATGTAATGATCAGGTCTGCGGGATGCTACGCTAGGTCCAGGGCCCGGGTAACTGCGTCGCAGCCGACGGTTCCCGTCTTGGCCGAGGTACTCATCACCACCAGCGCCTGCGTCCGTTGGCAGTCCGTTTCTACCACTTTTATTGCCTCTTTATCCCCTAACCGTTCATTTTGTTCATCCCCTGGCTGAATAGCGTAGGGCGTATCGTCTCTATTCTAGTCGGCTGGAATGGGGTCATGGGCTGCTGCGACTCGTTGAAATGGTGAAAGGACCGCTTCATCATACGATTCCAAGCCTTTTCCAGGGGTGGGATTTCTGACAGGGTCTTCTAATCCACCCAGAAGCCTGTCGATCGACTTGAGTCGTTGACAAAAGGGCGGGGTGCCGGCTTCCGCCTCCGCTTCCGCCGTTGCCACCGTTCGGAATGCCCGACAACAGCCTGCGCTCCGGACTTTTGCGTCCAGCTGAGCAGATAAATTATAGTTTCGTTGCAAGCGTGAATCTAGACATTTGATGCATAGTCTATCACTGGTGCCACCAGATAGTGGAAGGGACCAGCGACATCTGACATTGAGCCCGTCTGGAAACGATATGCCTCTCGGCTTTAGAATCAGACAGTCCACGGAGAAGAAGGGAGTTCAATCCGATGAAAAAATCTTTCAGCCCCCGTATTGTTCCATCCTCACGTTTATGAAATGGATATTAGAGCGGTGTACACATGAAGATCTGAATAACGGGGCGGTGCTTGCGGAGGGATCCTAGAAATCGGTGACCCCGAGCAAAACCGCGGTCTATCTGGGATTGTACTGCTAGGTAGCCGGGAAAGAACTAGGCTGCCAGGGGTCAGACCTTGACTAGTTCGCAGACGAAACTGTGCCACCGTTTGTGGCCAATACTGTGATTCTACCAGTTGGGAAGAGCGATCCGGGTTATGGAACGTGTAGACAGTTCGTGTCTTGCAAAATTGGCAAAAGGCTGATGAGTATCTATGGAATTTGGAGAGGAGTTGAGAGGATAGGACCTTTCCCCTTTGCGGCGAACTCCGGCGGTCCTCCAAAAGCTGTATATATAGTCAATGTTTCCAGACCAACAAAACATCTGCTGTTTTGCATCTATCACCAGCCCACCTCTCTCTACACTCTCACACTATTCTCCGTCACTCCTTCAACCTATTTGCTTATCAAAGCTTCGCTTTCGCCACCATGTATCTTTCGTCCATTCTTTTGCTTGGCAGCATGCTTGCACCCCTCGCCATCGCAACCACCACCGCGACCACAACCACCTCTGCTCTCCCTACCGCCCTGCCTTCTCTCGTCTCCCAGATCCCTTCATGCGCCGTGCCATGCTGGAACAAGGTCAAGACAGAGATCGGCTGCGATGCTGGCAACTTTGGCTGCTTGTGCGAGTTTGACGGCGAGTTGGTTGTCAAGATGGGCATTTGCACTCGCCTCAGTGACTGCAAAGACAAGGAAACCAGTGGTAAGTAAACTTCTCTATTTAATTAACCAAATCCTTGCCCCCGGGAGGGCTGAATGATGGAAACTGACTAAAGGTGATTCTATTCAGATGCGGTCGGAATTGTTGGTTCGGTTTGTGATGCGTACAAGCAGTCGTCCGGAGATGATGTTTCTTCTGCCTCGAGCATCATCACGGCGGCTATAGGCAAGGCCACTGCCACAGCTTCGTCCCAGCCTACCTCGACCAACTTCGCCAACCCCATGGGTCACAGCATCGAGGCGGTTCTAGTTGCCGCAGCGGCCGCCGTCCTTTTGTGAGCTGCCCGAGGCGATGCAACGAACGAAGCATCCCGAAGAGGGTTCGTGCCAAATTACACCATCTCTCGACATATTAGCAAACGTAAAAGCAAATACGCAGGTTGACACCTCCGAGGAGTGCACTATACAAGCAGCAGATGGTCCCAGCTTGGACGCCTACAGATCGTAGAAGAATCAGTGATCTGTTTACATTCTACAATAAAATCATGTGTTGCCATTACAGGCTACAAGACGTACTCGCTCATTGTCTCCAGTGTGTTAATTGGGGAGCACAGCGTCTGCACTCAGGTGAAGCAAGGTGTCCAAGGTTGAAAGATGGGAAACGTCAGGGGGCACGGGCATCCAATGGGCTTGTCCCCTTCACCGGCCGGAGCCAGCCCCATAAGACATACCCACCAAACCCCCTTGGTGGATCCGAAGGTGGACTCTTAGGTCACTCGGTTACGGGACCCGCGGCCCCATGATACGGCGGACGCTTTGGTTCGTCTCGCCTGCCAGGAATGGTAATCCCAAAAACCGACCGACCTACTGGCAACGGTCCCCGAAACCCCCGTCGTCCGCGAAGCACCCCGCAGCCCTGTCATGCTTTTAGCTAGTTGAATTCGCCCCGATCGGCCCTAAATCTGGCCTCCAGCCAGATCACATTCCTCTTTCGGATGTCCATAACAGCAATGTGGGTATTAGAGCCGAGGCCTTGCCCCAATCTTCTCCTTGCAACTTTCAACCTACACAACCAAACTGCAACTGCTGCATTTGACCGTTGCGACCCAAGCAGAAGCTGGAAGACGGGGGTCAGGGTGGAATTTCGTCACAACCCCCCCATACCTATCTTTACGTTGACCAGGCATGAGAGGAATCTCGAACGCAACATAAGTACAGGTATCAGCAGCCGGCAAGTGAATGGTCTAGACGCTTATCAGCCCTCTCGAGAGCGTGACCCAGGTCACGCCCGACCAGTATTACAAGCCAGGCCCCGCCATGAAACCCTACTTTCGCCCTGCCGCCACGGCCGCCGCCGATCTTGCGCTGAGCTGGCGCCCCGTGTTGCAGGAATCTCTCATGGAGCCCCGGGTCTCGGCCGCCACCGTCAGGATCTACTGCATTGATGCGAGGGAAGAGCTTTGGGTTGAGCTTCACCACGACTGTCTCGACACAACCCCCGGCAGCCGCGGGCTAAAGATGTCCAGCTCGAGGTGACGACTGGCGGCGCGTTTCTCATGGCCCACGGGTACATTTCTGTTGCGCTCCTGTGGTTCATGGGCATGCGCGAGACGCTCCTGGACGTCCTGGGCAAGAACGAGGGCGACCCCTCCGTGGCCGTCCGAGACTAAGCTGGCCGCTCTGCACCTTGGCCCTAAGGTCATTGAGGGGAGTCATGGAGATGATGATGGCAAGATTCGCGGCACGGATACGTGAGTTGAAAAGGCCCGCTCAAGGGAACAACTGAGATGGGCCGGTTCATCTGGGAATCATGTTAATTAGTACTGTTTCCTCCCTCCCTCCCCTTTCTTTCCCTACGGTGCTCGGGATCCGGAAAGCTAATACTCCTAGCAGACAAGCACAATTTCCTTCATTTTCGGGGGCATAGTTCGCACTCCTGGCCGTGCTCAACACCAAAGTACCTCGCCGCCAGCAGTCGAGGCGCCGCCCAGGGCCCCGCGCCCCCGTCGCCTCGGTCATACATGGCGTTGTAGTCTACCCTGGTTCCGTGGGGGCCGCTGGAGCCGTTCTGATCGTGGTAGCAGCCGAGGAGCTTGAAGCTGCTGTTGCCGGGGGCGAAGTCGGGGCCTGTGGGGGGGGGGGGGGGGGCAGGAGCAGGAGGTGCTAGTGATACCTGAAGTCACGATCCTCGGGGCCGTCGAAGTCGAAATCCAGGGGATGTGGACGTGGAGATGGCCGAAGTTCAGTTTGAGGCACAACCCCCCCCCCCCCCCCCCCCCCCAAAAAAAAACAAATAGTCCTGGCTGTGTGGACATTAGTTCTGAGACCTCCACGATTCCTTCCTCCAACCTCCGATCTGCACAGCTCCAATTGCTGCAGTTGACAGCTGAGAATGCAATGGGGATTAGTTGCTGACGAAAGAAGAGAGTTGCTGCTGGTGTGCTAACAGACCGCTGGCACTGCAAGGCATTATTGGTTGCCAGCTGTCGAAAGGCTGGGCACTGGCTGTCAAGCGTGTGCGTGACCGAATCGGACCTTGTGGTCAGTGTCAAACACAACACATGTACTGTGTTGAGTTGCTGCGATTTCACTTTGGTAAAGAAAGCTTCTGTGCAATCCCACAACGATCCATCTCGACCACATTGTTTTTGAGTTTCAACCTCGAAAACTCAGAAATCCGCCTGTCCCCATCCTCACGTGGCTTCCGATAACTGGGAAGAAATCTTGAATGGAAAAGAAGAATCAAGTTCGACTTCCGATGAAGAGTCTCCGGAAGCAGTTAGCCTCACTCGCCTGATTTGAGCACCTATTCGAACACACAAAGATCATCATGCATCAGCTTAACAAGCATTCGATTTGTTCCGATTTACGCCGTTGGCGTGGCTGGGTGAAACACGCACACGCTATCGGGAAGTGAAATCGTGTTAACACTACCAATTGTATCAAGTAAACAACATGTTGTGATAGACATTATTCCTTCTCTAGTCACGCTGTATCGTGATCGTCTTGGTCTGTAATATCGCTTTGTTGCTCGTGTCGTCTACACTGGCCCTTTCTCCGGTTGCGACAACCACGGATGTGAACCCAACATCTTCTTCCCTGGTGCGATCCGAGTTGAACGTTTTCAATGCGTTTTCGTCAGGGAACTGCTCTCTTTGCTTCCTCTGCCTGTTCTTCGGTATGTTGGATAGCTGCATGGTAGAGCCGGACGCTCGGTAGTTGTTGTGGGTGTATGATGACGGATTCGTCGGGTACCTCATGAACCTCGGCGCAAAGTGCTTGAAAAACTTCCGAAGCGTCGGCATCGAGCCGCAGAGTACGAAGAGGTTGGCTTCGATGAATCTAAGACGAGGTTAGGTGTTGGACAAAACGTAACCTGGTTGAGTTCCTGTCAGGCAACCCACGTCCAAAGGTTCGCTGGGGCGGCATCCCACGATGGGTCGAGACTCGATAAGAGCCGAGGGAGGTAAGTCAACCGGACGATGGATGTGGCGACGGTCCTACAAGCCACGTCAGCGTTTCGTTCTAAACGATGGGCCGAACGGTGTCCAACTCACACTGAGCCGATGGCGAAGATAAGCACAGCGCTGATCTTCTGCGCCAACTTCATGCGCAGGTTGAAGATCATAGGAATAGGCAGGACGAACAGCATGACGTCGGTGACGATGTTTGATACCGCCGTCGCCATGTAAAGTACGCCAACGTTCAAGCAGGTCCCGCCCGTGACGTGAAAATCGAACGCTTTTCTGATGGGGCTGCAGTGGAAGAGCATGAGGATGGCGATGCACCCGGTGTAGAGAGACACGACAACGATGACTGTCCACACCGCAACTCTGAACCACTTTTGAGGCGATATGTGAAGGTAGAATGTCAGAAGAGACAGTTTCGTGAAGCCGTTACACAGCATGAAGACCGGTGCTGTCACAAATGTGGTCTTGGTCGTGTTAGCCTCATGGTTGTCTCCGGGGGTTTAGAGCACTCACAACGGAATACCGCTCGAATCTGGATAAAGGCATCTCCCAAGCGTGGGCACACATGCCACCATCGATGATTGACGCTGGATTAATCACGTCAGCTTCAGCGACCGGAAGCAACGGTCATTGGGGCCATGCTAACCAACTAGCATTCCTTGAGTGACTATGGACGCAGCCTGGACAACGACGTCCGGTTAGCCCGTGGTCCGATGGCCAAGAAACCCATGGCGATCAAGACATATGGTGATCAGCATGGAGCGCGAAACTTACCCATCCAAGGAACATGAAGGCTGTGGGCCTCTGATTAGCAGAATGCAGAGAAACCGCTAGACCAGGGTGCCACCGAGCTGGCTCACGTACCGTCGTCAATCTGTAAGCCCTTTGATAGAAACAGCTTGGTGTAGAACCGCTGGCAGAGGGCGATGAAGGCGAGCGTCCCGCCTATGCCGAAGATGAGATAGTGCTCTAGCACCTTTTGCTGCCGCGGATGGTCAAAGTTAACCTCAACGCCCGGTGGCGCGGGAATCACAGAGACCTCCGACATGATGGCAAACGTCTATGCTGGTGAAGGACGAGAAGCATGGATCGAATGGGGGGAGATGTACTTTCTCCTAGCGTATATACAATTTTCTGCCCGCATTCCGATCAGAGTTTCTTTCTTTTATCTTACCTCAGTTTGCGGGGTTCACACTTCCCGTAGCCGTGTAGAATCATGGTTCGAGGTCGAAAATGCTAAGTCCCCCCCTTCTCGATTTCTCGATGAAATCGCACGCTTCAATAACCTGCAACCTTCTTTTGAAGGGACGAACTCTGAACGTGGTGCGCCGATGTGCACGGAACAGTCGGAATGTCCCAAACAACCTTGGTCACGGGCCGATTCGTGCTCTTCATACCATCCACGACTCGGGTGGAATTGCTTCTCCTCCCGATCGACACTTGTATCCATATCCATGAGCTCGTACCGTACTCAAGGAGCAAGGAGTGCTTACGAAGTACAGTCCCGATTTCCCGGTAATGGAGTCACCCCAGCAACTAACAAAGAAAAGAGAGGATCTATTGGCTTCTCATCTGTGGAATATGGCGCTGGGTCTTCGATCAGAAGTGCACAGTGTGTGCTCGGTGTCGAACTCCGTATTTAGTGAGGTCTAGTCTGAACTCTCAGCAAGGCTTGGCTACGGTAAGTCGTCCTTCTAAACTGGGGTTGCTGGTCGACATTCTCGGCAGTCTGCTCAGTGCAAGCAAAAGAAGGGACGTCTGAAAATGAGTGATCAGGAAGATGGGGGCGGGGTCCAGAGAAGCTTTGGGGCCTTCGCAAGGGACCCTGGGGAAGCCAAGGGCCAACGAACCGTATCCTCGTCGAAGTAAAAAAAAAAAGAGGGGGGGGAGAAAGACGCCAAACTCTTGAATTGGGATATCATCGTAATTTTAGGCCTCTTCTCAGACTTGTTGGCCCAGAAGCAAAGATCGAACACAGCTATCTAAGACAAAGAAGGCTCGGCAACCGATTACAAAAGATTTTAACCCAACCAAGGCCTATGGAAACGATGTATCTATCCCCGAGCAGTGAGCGCGCATGGTGGCACACAGACTTTAACGTCGGGCACCCACTTTTCGCCCACCCCCCCATTTCGCCCACCCATAAATGAGGCTATCCCCATCATAACCACCAAGTTCAATTAACTATTGACTTCGTCTAGATGCCACCACAATACAGCTTTCAGCTTCACTAGGTAAATCAGACTCGCTGGATTCATCCGTGATACCCTCTTTTTCGCCAGCCTCAATTTGAGCCTTCTGGATGTCCTTGATATTGGCGAACTTGGTGTTTGGGTCGATCTGGACTGTCCTTCTTTTCCTTGCTGCATTATTGGTGACTTGGGCCTGCAGGAGCTCAAGATTATGCTGGGCAGTTGCCAGCTTATAGGACTGCTCGCTGAAGCCTTTTTTCACCTTTATGAAAAGGAGGCGTTGAGTACTAGCATCATTATCCAGCTCTGTGAATAGCTTCAACTGGCCAGCCAGATCCTTCATCTTCCTTGGCGTCGACCATGCCACTGCAGACGATACAGAAGCCCATCCTTCAGCTCCCCTGCCTTCCTTGACTTCCTCCTTGCCTCCAGACTGCCCTTTGCAGGTCTGATGAGATGATGCTGATGGTGTTGGTGTTGATGGGAGCAGCAGACGACTCATAAGGGGCTTTGCCATAGAAACAGGCCATAGTCCAGTCCATTTCCACCCACTTTTAATGTTCTGGATCGTCATCCCTGCCAGGGCAGCCTTATAATAACAGCCTAGGAAGTTCCTCTTGCCTACAACAGTAGAGTCATTCCAATGACTAAGGTATCCAAGCTCCTTCCTATAGGCTGCCTTTAATGGGCCAAAGACTGACTGATCAAGTGGCTGGAGGACATGGGAGGTATGTGGTGGTAAGAACAATAGATGGATGTTGTTTATATAGCAGAGCCACATAAAGTCCGTCGTTGTATGGCTCCCATGCCCATCCAAGACCAGCAGTCTAACCTCCTCCTTGCCCTGAGGGACAGTCTGAGGGATGAAGACCTTCTGCAGCCATTCAACTGCAGTGGCATCTGTTGTCCATCCATTCTCTGTTGCTGTAAACTGCCAGCCTTCATAAGGGCCAAGATCCAAAGGAAACCACTGCTGCTGGACTGTTATACCCTTATATATAATGAGGGGATGCAGTCTGTGGCCCAGGGCAGAGATGCATTCAATAATAGATACCCATGCCCTTGATCCAGGCTGTTTCTTGCGAACAGACTTCGTCTCAGACATGCCCAGCACCAGCCCATTAGATCCTTGCCCCTCAAGGATACCAGTCTCATCCATGTTGTATCTGTTGGCTGGTTTAATGCTGATGATCTCTGGCATGGCGAGATGCTTGAACCAGTCCCTGATGACCTCAGTAGATGCCCCATTAACACGTCTAGAATCGATAGGGCGACTTCTCTGGACCTTGACTGAAGGATTCCTATTCAGAAAGGCTGTTATCCAACCTTTCCCTATAGGCTCTGTATCCCCCATAGCATGGAGGATCCTCTCTGCGAATAGCTTCACTTGCAGATGGGTTGGAGCAACACCAAGGGCATGCTGAATGCGAATCCATTCAGCCAACTTAGCCTCCTGACCTATAGAGAGTCTCTGATGGTCAGCAAAGGCAAGTTGCCTTGGTTGGCAGCCCTTGATGCGACTGCGAAGTGTTGAACGTGGCACACCCCATTCGATTGATGCTTTCCGGAGGGACTGCCCATTGGCGACTGCTTCCAAGGCCTGATTGACCTCATACTCGGTATATGCGCTCATAAGGGCAAGAAAAAGGTATGCTGAAAAAATGAAGCCATTCGGATAAAAACTGTAAATGTTGTGATGGTTAGAAAAAGGAGGAGGTTGGAGGTTAGGTGTGCTGATGAGGGATTTATGGGTGGGCGAAATGGGGGGGTGGGCGAAAAGTGGGTGCCCGACGTTACCGACTTAACATCGGCATCATCCTGTTCATGAAGGGTCTATGTTGACACGTTGTAATGCACATTTGTCAGGAATCCTCACTGCGCGCATCTTTTACATCTAGAGAGTAGGGAGAACAGAGCTGACAGAGGTTCTTGCCTTGCGATATTGAAGCAGGATGGGATGTACGTGCTACGGCCTTTGCTTTACAATGACAATTGATGGTATCTGCTATCTTCCAAGAATATCTGGGCGAATCTTCCCTTCGGCATGAATCTCCCTTGTGCTGCTCTGCTTAACCATCTTCAGCAGATGAGAGCTTGACAGGTCGGAGATGAGTTCTCCAAGATTGGTGATGGCAACGAGGGATTTATTTCAGTCACAATGTTGCAACGGTCGACACCCCCGAGAACCAGGAGAGAATCCTGCCCTTGACCTCTGCATACCGAAACATCATCGGCTAGTAAGCGAAGTTTCCAGGCCTCTGCAAGGGCCGAATATACCTCAACTATGCTTGGAAGGACCAGAACCACATCTCGGCTCACGAAAAAGGCAATACTGAGTTCCTGAGGTCCGTCGCCGAAGAGTAATCATGGCCCCAACCAAGTCTTCCAGACGCTGCGCAAAACAGGTTTCAACATTCCTGCTTGATGCTTGTAGCATTAAGAGTTGGTTTTTTCAGAAGAGTTATAAGCATCTTGTTGCCGAATCGAAGCTTTGGTGTCGAAACAACCACCAGCGCATGGCGGCTCTGTTACCAGAACTAAGCATAAGACTGTGGGGTTATACGTGGAGCAAAGAGAAGTACTTGTGTCAGTTAGGTTTGAATCCTATCGGCGTCACATGTTGGGGATGTTGGCGCAACTGCTTCTTTTTATAATCTGATAATTCCCTTTCCGTTTATACTTGTCTCATACCACCCACAATCTTGTTCTCTGAAACTTTTACCACGCACTTGACCAAATCTTAGTTCTAATTATACACTACACTGGTAATACCTTCTCGTTAATTACATGGTGCCTTGGTCTCTAGAACACATGGCATCACACTATCGTAGCCTCCCAGCATCCCGGCATCCAACCCACTTTTGCAGGTAACAAAGTCCTACATAACACAGGGCTTGACTTCGCGACTTTAATGCACGGCGACCTTCTACATCGTAATGAAGCTCTGACACAGAGATGTGAACCAAAGCTACGAGGGCTGGCACGAAGCAAGCAGACATCATGTTGAAGGCGACATCTCCCGGGTCAGTCCCTTGGTCGATTACGCAAGAGGAGAGGAAGATCAGATCGGGCCCACGCATGACCATGTGCGGTTACATTAGCCAAGTGTCCAGATATTGAGGCCAGTCTTTACACCAGTCTCTGGAGGTAACCCTGCATGAAGGGTTCTCGCGTCCCCGCGATTGGTGCTGTTGAGGTTTTTCCAAAACAAAGCGTTCCCGGGTATTGCCCTCACAGTGATACCTTCTTTGTCCTCACAGTCGACGAATTGGCACCACCTACGATCCTCTTTTTCCCAGTCAACACTCAAGCTCGGGAATCTAGTCCCACAATCCGCACAAGTTGCTTCCAAGACGGCAAAGATTGTGGTCAGCCTTTGCCGTGACTTATCATCCGTCGCGTTTTGATCGTGATCCCAGTGGGGCTCGAATTTCTGACCCGCGTGGTACCGAGTCAGCTGAAGCCCCTCATGATCCCCTCGGCCCGTGTAGCCCTGAAATTCAGAAGCACGAGATATAATGCGTTCCACAATGGGATCGCCGTCTGGAAGGTAGGCGCTCGAGCTTGTCCGGTCCTCCGAGATCACATTTGTGCCGTTCCAATTAGTGACGCTTGATGCTTGGAAAGAAGATTGACTAGGGCCTGTTAGATGAGCCTCCTCTTGTGGTGTAGGTAAGTAAGTACCCGAGGCTTAGGAGATGTTCTCTCTCCGCTTTTGAGATAAAATTCTCTAGATGTATCATCAGAGGGTCATATGATAGAATACGAGCTGAAAAGGTATGCTGCTGCTGTTCCAAGAATGATCTGGTAGGCCGCAGGCGTGGCCATAAGAAAATCGAAACTAATAAAACAAAGCTAGAAACTAGTAGCGAATTGCCACTTAGAGCTGTAGGGAGTCGTAGGCGAGACATTGCCTTGTGAGGTGTAGGAATAGATGTGGGCTGCTTTCGAAGTAGTTTGTGCTACCTATTTATATTTTCGGACGCCTCGGGCTCCTAAACCTGTCTGGGAACCGGTTCCTCACTTGCATCCACCCTCGTTATCCCTGGTCACATCTTCCGGCGGCCACGGAAACGCAAATATAGTATGCTCACTAATCAAAGTTTTTACTTTGCCTCATAGCGGCACACTTGGCCACATGTGTCAGGCATGATGAAAGCCAAAGAAAACTTAAATGTGTCAAGTTGTATTACTATATGTGGCAGGAACGCTATAAAAATACGGACAAGCTCTTCCCAGCCTAATGATTATTGCAATTTTATTTTTTATAAAGTTTATTTCAATGCCGTTTTCGGTTAGGAGCATGGCAGAACTCTGAAAAGGTGGTTTGCAGTAATACCACTAATCATGATATACGAGACGAAGACAGGAGGTTATGTAGAAAAATATATAAAAGAACGGAGAAATCGTACCTGCAAGTAGTCAATTCTATTGAAATCCCTTCCTTCATCTCTTCCAAACAGTTCCCACTGTACTCAATCAAAGACACCAACACCCGTCTAGTGATTGCGACCAAGCTGCGTATGTTCAGGACAAAACTTCCGAACATTTGGTTGTACTTGTTGAAGATTGGGGACGGGGGCGAGAAACACTACGCCTTGAAGGGCAACCGAAACCACTGGTTGCGACGATGGGCATCTGCGTAACTGCCTATAAGACTTGTCAGCTAGAGAGGTCCATTTCAAAGATGCCGAAACCAACGCGGCTATCGATCGCGACGTGCAAGCTAGCATAAACAATATCACTAACCGAATCTGGAGTACTGGACTGCCCAGCCGCAGCGTATCACCAACAGGCGCATTCACAAGACACAGCACGGATGGAGCCCATCTATAACGAATCAACACTGCTGCCAGTCGCTACCAACACCTTGCCAACACCCTCTGCCCCAGCCTTTTCCAGGACCACTCGAAGAGCAGCACGAATGTGGTTAAGACTCTGTATCCAAAGCAATTGGTACAGTAAGTCAAACTACCCCCATTTCGGCACCCCCCCCATCTCGGCACCCCCAGCCCCACCAAGCTACACTAAAACCTACTACTTTCTATACATACTATATAACCCTACTTTTAAGACTAAGAATTATACTAAAATTATTTATAGTAATTAAGTACTATATATACTAAAATTTACTATTTTTATATATGTTTAGCTAATACTTACTATATACTAGTAGTTAGAAAGTAAAAGTAGTATTTTACTAGTAATATACTATATTTCTTTTTATAAGCTTTATAACTTAAATTTAAAGCTAAATAGTATATAATAACTACTATAAGTATTTATAGAGTACTACTATAGTTATATAAGGTTTAATTTAATATTACTTACTTAATAGCTTTTTTATAGCTATTTATAAATTTTCCTTACTAAATTAATATAAGTAGAAAACTAACTTCTTTATTTTAAGCTTATTAATAGTAGTATACTATATTGCTCTATATTATAATACTAATTATATAGAAATATACTATAATAAGTAGTTTTTATATTTTAATATAATTTCTTTAAATTATAAAAGATGTTTTAAAAAATGTTAAGGTTTACTAGTAAAATACTAGTAGATACTAACATTAGTATTTATAGTATAATTAGTATATAGTAGATAGAAATAATAGCATATTTACTTTTTAAAGATACTATATTACATACTATTTACTTAAATATATAATTTTATATTAAATATAATAAGTAGGTTTATAGTTATAAGGGTGCTAGAAAGTAGTAGGTTTTGGTGTAGCTTGGTGGGGCTGGGGGTGCCGAGATGGGGGGGGTGCCGAAATGGGGGTAGTTTGACTTAGTAGATGGTGTTGGGAGAGTGGTGTTATACCTTGAGGGGGATACACCGGTCAGCCAGCAGGTTGCCAACCTGTGTCTGGTTTGAATGAGTTTCCCTGGTTCAATCACTCGCTATCAAGGACTCACGGATACGTAAAATAGGCTCATCAGCTTTACCGAGAAAGAACAAAGGTAAACTGTTATGCACATTGAAGACACTATAGCAAAGGTTGTGACACAACCAGTGTTGTTATCGTGCCGCATACGGCTCCGGCTTGATACTGCATGCAGCATGGCCCCCCTTGGCGGAGGGGCTATAAATAATGAAGAGTTCAGCGATAGATAGAACGGAATAGTTGACTGCATTCAACTCTGGCCCTCTTAATCCTATATTAGTGAGAAAGGTGCCCTCCCTTACATAGACAGGAAGGGACCAACTGGGTCCCTTTACCCTCTGGACTTGTGACACCCTCCTCACCAAGCTCGACGATGGAGCAGATGGACAGCTCCTCCCCTGGTAGAAAGCATAATTGAACCCCCATCGTTATTGTCTCGGTTCTGCTGAGACATCGATAATTCATCGTCCTTCCAACACCGCTGACAAGCGTGAACCGTCCTCAAAAGCCTACCGCCTGTCATCTCCCGTCGAACATGTTGTCGAAAACATACACAGCCCTAGCGATGTCGCTCAGGTCACAATGAAGACATGCGCCCAGCGAGTTGACTCGCTTCGACCCAAATGCAACAAGTCATCTTGGTCGTTGACCGACTGGCCCGGGGCCTATGAATGCACCTATCTCTACGCACAAGATCTTATGTGTTTCGAAGAACGGACAATTTGCGCATCCTGGACCTGGTCCCAAGTCTGGCAATTGTCCCGAGACGGCGCTCATAGGAATGGGGGCCAAGCCAGAGCTGAGTAGAACACCAGCGAGGTACAAGGCACAGGGGGGGGGGGAGGGGGGGGGGGGAGGGGGATTTCCAAGATGGAACCTCTGTCAGGGGACCATTGGCGGTCACTTGATGCCCTAGTGACCTCCAGTGAGCTTTCACCGACTGAAAAATAGTAAAAGCAGCAGATGGAGCCTGCGGAGCTGCTTGCCGAGTACAAGATGCAGCCAGTCATCAGCCAGTTCGGCCCTAGAAAGGTCACCGGGTTGAGGAGGAGTCAGATACTTCACGTGATACCTAGTATTTCCGGCGAGGGAGTCGGTGATCTTTCCATTGGTGACTACTCACGTCTCTGAGGGCTTGAGGAAGATTATTGCCACACGCCGTGTAGCCGGTTCAATGCTAAGCAGCACCAATTGTAGGCTTCATGGCAAGATTTTGTTTTCTGACGATCTTTCGCATAGAAACTCGACGACACGCCTGATGAAAATCTATGGCGGGTGCATTTGAAGCTTCTGGTCCATCATCTTGGCCGGTAGGATTCAGTGGAGACCATCGTAAGTCATCCGATGTTCAATGGCGTGCGAGCTTTGGCCGATTATCTCCGCACCTTGATAAGCATAGATCAGCGATCTCGGAAGCAACAAACAGGTGAACGTCCCCGCCTCTAGGCTCTGGCAGCTGCTGTCTTGATCTTATTGAACTAGGACCAAGCAGAATCTGAACAGCAAGGTATCATGTCCGAGCCTAGGTCGGTTGCCATTGTCGGTGGTACGTGGAGACTTGGGACACTTCACTCTTGACAAATAACTGATCGCCCACCTTGTTGCGTAGCGGGCGTTTTCGGCCTCTCTCTGGCAGTTGCTCTCAGCAAACGCCGTAAGTGCTTATTGCCGGGCGCCAACATCCTCTTCGACTGATTAGGTCATTCAGAATATCGCGTGACGGTATTTGACAGATATCGCTACGACGAGACTAACTACGAGCCCGATCTTGACGGCACAACTCAGGCGGCATCCGTCGACCATAACAAGATTGTGAGCCTTCTCGACCCAAAGCCGATATGTGGCAACTGGCTAAACGCGTGTACAGTTCCGAGCTTCGTACGGAACCAAGCTTCACTACCAGCGTCTCGCGCTTGAGAGCCGGGCTGCCTGGGAGAGGATCAATGAGCAACGCCGTCAAGAAGACGGTGATGCTGATTCGGACCTCTTCAACGGGTGCGGCATGCTTCGGGTTCAACCCACCGCCGACCTCGATCCGCTCGAGCGCGAGACGTTGAGCAACTTTGAACGGGACGGTCTGAGAGACAGCCAGTTCGTCAAGAGCGACTCGGCTGACCGCGAGCGTGCTGCCGAGCGCGGCTGGGATGGCAAGCTTCTTGGGTTTGAGATCCCGCAGGCTTCACCGCCGCAGACATACGAAGCCGTCCTTGACTCGCTTGCTGGGTTTACGAAGTGCAGTGAGGCGTGCGCCTACTTTTACCAGCTCGCCCTGCGTCAGGGTGTCACGTTCCACTTTGGTCCCGAGAGAGGCGCCTTTGACAGTATCATCGAGGACAGCCCGTCCACACCTGGCCGCAAGAGGGCGGTCGGGCTGAAGACGAAGGACGGGGTTTCCCATAACACCGATGTCGTTGTCATTGCCGGTAGGTATACGGGTTTCAGACTCGCGTGGTCTTGTGATGCTGATCATTACCAGCTGGGTCCTTCTCGACCCAACTTTTACCGGAACTGTCCTATCACCTAGAGTCTTCGGCGGGCAGCGTAGTCACCTTCAAGGTCGACAAGAAGGATTCGGCCCTGTGGGACAAGTACTCCCCTGAGCGCTTCCCGGTCATCACTTGGAGGAGTGCCGCACGGAATCCGAGCGGAAAAGACTCGGGCAGCGTCTACGTCCTCCCAAGGACCGCCGACGGCCTCATAAAGATTGGGTTTCGCGGTATCAAGGTACCTCGCCGCTTGATTTACGTAACCAGGGCCTCGGCTGATCAAGTCTATCCAAGTTTACCAACTTCCAATCCGCTCCTTCTGAGACGGGCTTCACGCAAGACGGGAAGTGGTCAATTCCTCTGCCACCCGCCGATTGCCGTGCGGTACCCGAACCAGCCAGAGAAGCCATCAGGAGATTTGTGTCGATTTTCTTGCCGGAGTTCGCCGACGCAGACTTCAACTCGACTAAGCTGTGCTGGTACACCGACTCACTGGATAATTCCTTCGTCGTATGTTCATCCCAGAATCATCGGGTACTCTTCCGTCACGGTTCCTTTGATACTGATACTCGCCCCTTTCAGATTGACCATGTTCCCACATACGCCGACGGAAGCGTTTTCGTGGCGACAGGAGGCAGTGGCCATGGTGCCAAGTTTCTCCCCGTTCTTGGCGAGGCAGGTTAAGAAGCTCTTTATAACACTGGCAAGTTGACTAACACTTTTAACAGCATGCGGCCGACATTTTACAAAACGGAGACCAGAGCACCTCGTTCATGCGGTCTCATTGGCGTTGGCGGGAAGGTATGCGCCGGGGCAATGGTCTCGAGGAGGGGCCCAATGGGCCGAGGAACATCGCACAATAGGGGTCTTCGCCCTTTCTTTTACCTTGACGCCTTCCATAACTCCTTCAATAAGAAATCGGTTGGATTGTAGGTTCTATGGGGCTCAAATGCATGCCGTCGTAACACCGCGATAGCCCAAAAGAAGATTATTCACAAGGCAGTAATGTCCTCTCCCTTGGCCATATCGATACCTATTCTAGGTGTCATCTTATCACGTAGCCTTCTTTGGCTTCCTACAGTATCAAGAGTATTGGATTCGTGTTAACCTCCCTTTGGGCTATCTCTCCGCAACGATTCTAACGATTGGGTGCTATGCCGTACAGAAAAACCACCGGTGCCAACCGGGCGCTGGAAAAGGTGACAGCAGACATAGCAACTGCATTTTGAACACGGGCGACGAGATGATTGAGGGTCATAGCAAAGAAATATCTGAATATTGCAGTGAACTGAAACCAGGGCGCCGCAGATGCCCTGGTCTTCTCATTCTCAAGAAGCGGCCTACTCGTCGTGGTGGTTGTGGTGCGCGGTATCGTGGCCTCGGAGAAGTGGAACTCGGCGGCATGGGGCATTGAGGCCGGCGGGCCGGGACTCCGGCATGGGCGATCCGGAGCAAAATTGCCGCAAGGAGCCCAGGATGGCGATTGACGGACTTGGAAGGACCGAATCAGAAGTTGATGATACTTTGTGTTTCTCACACCAGCCATTGCTCTTGCTGAGATGGCTGCTTTCCGACCCGGGTTTTGAATCTGTTGATCTGTTCCTTCAGTCCTATCGCCAGCGCAGACTGGATCACAACACCACGGCATTCTTTTGTGCATGAGAGGAAACATCACTGTGCCATTGATAGCCGCAGCGTACCGAGCTCGATGATGCGCATGCTAGCTGTAAAGGCCGCACGTTGTTAGCGAAGCTACTTGCTTACCTACCTACATGTAACAGTCCCAAGGGGGATCACAGCTCGCGTAACCTGTTGAAGAATAGTCAAGGGTTCGGAACGCCAAACGATAGTGTTTCCTACCGGGGGTGTGATAACGCAACTCGGGACTAGCAGCAAGAGGTGGTGGCGCGTTGGGGTCTTCTCCAAGTCGTCGGAGCTTCCACGCTGCCCGGTTTCTGCGGGAGAATCCAGGAGACATTGGACGAGGAGTGGAAACAAGGCAATGGTACAATCGCGTGGGCTCAAGGAAGGGCATCAATCGACCGGTACGATGGTACGAGAAGAAAGTTTATCCTTCACACGACTACCGGGCTCAACGGCAATGAGACTGAGAGGGGGGCGGTCCATCGAACGAGGTGATTTTTGTCTGTTGATTGCTACCCTACCTACCCTTCTCGATCGGCAAAACCCCACACCCATGTTGTCTCGCGTCATCCAGACGACCGTCGCGATATGGGTCCCGAAGCACGCCATCTGATGCATCGAGCTCGACAGCAACACCCAAAGCCCCCAAATCCCAATGGTCCGGTCGGTTGGTGACAAAGGGCGCAGACACCCCCCGCGCGGACCGTCAGAGAGTTTGGACGGTGTGCGTAATGAGGGGTAGATCAAATCATTTAAAGACCGTTTGCCTCTTTCTCCAACTCTTCTCTATTTCGAGACTGTGCCCGACATTGAAAACCATCATCCTCGCTTCGAGTCCTGTTGTTCTTCTTTGCCTTCATTGCGATACCCCCCAAAACAAAACACATACCTACCCCCGTTTTGATACCCTTAAAAAAAAAAACGCAGACAGCCATGGCGCCGGGAGCCCTCATCGACGAGCCTGTCCAGCCCGCCCAGGGCCCCTGGAAGGGCAAGAATGACGATGCTCCTAGAGACATCTTCCCCGATGGCATCCGGACGTCGGGCCAGCACAACCCCATCCCCGAGGCATTGCGCCCGTACGAGGACTTCCCCAAGGAGATCTCGGGCCCGACTGTCTGGCACAAGGAGGAGTTTGAGCAGCACCCCGAGAAGTGGACGCACCGCTTCACCCCGGAAGAGGTCGAGGAGCTCGGCCGCACATCTGATGCTTTTATCGCAAGCAACACCCCGCTGACGGGCATCTCCAAGGTACGTTCCAATGGACAGCCGTGTCGATTGTGACATGTCTCATCGGCGTCGAGAACTGACGACGACGGCCCGCGCAGGACAACTTCCCCCTTCCCACACTAGGCAAGCGCCTCGTCGACCTCCGTGAGGATCTCATCAACGGCAAGGGCTTCATCCTCTTCAAGGGCTTCCCGGCGCAAGAATGGGGCCCCCACAAGACGGCGGTTGGATACATGGGCCTCGGCACGTACCTGGGCTACTTCGTCTCGCAGAACGGGCGCGGCCACGTGCTGGGCCACGTCAAGGACGTCGGCGACGACCCGACGCAGATCGACAAGGTGCGCATCTACCGCACGACGGCGCGCCAGTTCTTCCACGCCGACGACGGCGACCTCGTCGGCCTGCTCTGCGTCCACCGCGCCGCCGAGGGCGGCGAGAGCGACCTCGTCAGCATCCACGCCGTCTGGAACGAGCTGCAGCGCGCCCACCCGGACGTCGCCGAGACCCTGACCAAGCCCATCTGGTACTTTGACCGCAAGGGCGAGGTGTCCGAGGGCCAGGAAGAGTGGACGCGCCAGCCCGTCTTCTACATCGAGAACGGCGGCAAGGGGCGCGTCTACTGCAAGTGGGACCCCTACTACGTGCGCTCCCTGACGCGCTTCTCGGACAAGGGCATCATCCCGCCGCTGAGCGAGGAGCAGCTGCACGCGCTCAAGACGCTCGAGGATACCTGCCAGAAGCTGGCGCTGCACATGATCCTCGAGGTCGGCGACATTCAGTTCCTGAGCAACGCGCACCTGCTGCATGCCAGGACCGCATACAAGGGTGAGTTTTGTTGTTGTTGTTTGTGTTGTTGTTGCGCAAGCCTGTGAGGACGACGTGAAGATGATCCCCCCCCCTCCTTCAAAAGACAGATGTGCTGATATGCGGACACCATAGACTTCCCTCCCCCGGCGCCGCGCCGCCACCTCCTCCGTCTCTGGCTGTCAACACCCGAGACCGAAGGCGGATGGGCGCTGCCGTTCCCCGACAGCAAGGAGCTGAAGCGCGGGGGCATCCAGGTCAACAACAACCCCCCTCGCGCGCCATTGGATGCCGAGTGAGGTCTCTTGCGATAGGAAAGGGGGGGAGTCGGCTGTACATACTGTTAGGACTTTTTTCTGTTTTTGGTTCTGTGTTTTGAATTTTTGGATATCGTACACATAGCGTTGATTGAGGATGAGGCAACCCACATGGGTCCATCTACTTTGAGGTGGGTGCTTCAATGAACGGCTGGGAGGAAAAACGACATTTTGTCGAAAAGTGAGCTTAGTTAGATATGCGGCCCACATGGATCAAAACAGTAAAAAACTTGAAGACCACAACTCATGCCACTTGCTGTGAACTAAGAGCTTCGTCTCAAATTCTCGCGTGAGACAACTGAGACGATGGCGAGAGGTTGTCCCGTTTACGTCCAGTGCATCTCCTACAACGGGCGGGAGGGTGGTGTGTGATGGCTGCGCAGCATTATGGGGACTGTGAGAGAACGAGGATGAGGGAGGGGATGAGGGAATGAGAGAACGAGCGACTCCGGTCAGTTCGCCGAAGTTTGGCGAAGTTTCCCGCGGGGAGTTGGCTTTTCCGAGTTCCCCGCCGTTTCCCGCTCGCGTCATCGCGGGGTCGCCCGCTGAAATCTATGGGACAGCACAGCTGTCTGTGAGTGAGTGAGTGAGTGAGTGAGTGAGCGACTGACTGAATGAAAAGACCCCGCCGGACTGTCTGTATCGCGGTGTCGGTTTAAGCATTCGGTCTACTTGTATCCCTTGCTGTTGGGGCATTGACAGTAACAGCTCATACGGACATGATGCTCTCACTGAGCATTCTTCTCGGCGGAACAAGCAAAGCACACTCACTCACTGCCCCTCAGTCTCAATATGAGACTGGGAGGCTCACTCCCGCAATCTCTCGTCAACTCATCTCGCAGCTGCAACTCAGGTCTAGGAGTCAAGCTATCAACAATCACCCCGCGATCTCGCTGCAGATAACGGTGGACCATCCAGTCCCTTCTATCCACCCGCCCGCGTTTACCCCTCGAGTCAGCATCCCGAGCCTTGGCTTCCACCATCCGACGTCGCTCTCAAGTGGCATCGCCGACTCCTTATTAAAGGTCCGACCCGTTCTCTGTCTCACTCCTTGATCGCTTGAATTCCACGACATCTCGCTTCATATTCACTTCCTCTTCTATTTGATACCCCCTTTTCCTTTTTTTGGAATAAAAACATACTCTGCAAAGACCGCCCCCACCCCCCTCTTACACACACGCTCTGCCCACCATGTCCCTCCTCCCTGAGCCTTTCGCGAGCATCCCTCGTGAGAATTTCCTCTTCGGTCCCTCCCCCATTGAGGCCCTCCCTCGCATATCCGCCGCCCTGGGCGGCAAAGTCAACGTCTACGCGAAGCGTGAGGACTGCAACTCCGGTCTGGCATACGGCGGCAACAAGACCAGGAAGCTTGAGTAAGTACTTCGTCCTTTCCCAACTCCCCCTCGTTCGCCCGTCAACATCCACCATGTCGTACTAACACCCCCACTCCCCAGATATCTCGCCTCCGACGCCCTCGCCCAGGGCTGCGACACGCTCGTCTCCATCGGCGGCGTGCAGTCCAACCACACCCGCCAGGTCACCGCCGTCGCCGCCAAGCTCGGCCTCAAGGCCGCCCTCGTCCAGGAGAAGTGGGTCGACTGGGAGGACGTCGTCTACGACAAGGTCGGCAACCTCCAGCTGTCGCGCCTCATGGGCGCCGACGTGCGCCTCGACCCCTCCAAGTTCGGCATCGAGCACAAGGACACGCTCGCCAACCTCAAGAAGGAGCTCCTCGACGCCGGCCGCAAGCCCTACTACATCCCCGCCGGCGCCTCCGACCACCCGCTCGGCGGCCTCGGCTTCGCCCGCTGGGCCTTCGAGGTCGAGGCCCAGGAGAAGGAGCTCGGCGTCTTCTTCGACACCGTCATCGTCTGCGCCGTCACGGGGTCGACCATGGCCGGCATGGTCGCCGGCTTCAAGCTCGCCCAGAAGAAGAACGGCTCGCCGCCCCGCCGGGTCGTCGGCATCGACGCCTCCGCGACCGTCAAGCAGACGTTCGACCAGGTCCTGCGCATCGCCAAGAACACGGCCGTCAAGATCGGCCTCGAGGAGGGCGACATCACCGAGGAGGACATCATCCTCGACGACCGCTTCCACGGCGGCATCTACGGCGTGCCGGACCAGGTCACCATCGACGCCATCAAGTTCGGCGCCAGCACCGAGGGCTTCATCACGGACCCGGTCTACGAGGGCAAGAGTCTGGCAGGCATGATGCAGCTCATCAAGAACGGCGAGATCCCCGCGGGGAGCAACGTTCTGTACGCCCACCTGGGCGGCCAGCTGGCGCTGAACGCCTACTCTGGCATGTAACGCATAGATGACTGATGTTGAAAATGAAAATACCCCTTTTGAGCCACTCTTGTGGATATTGTCGCTCCCAGCTTGGCTGGTTAACTTTGCTGTGCCAGTGGCCCGCCGAACTCACCCGTTGCACCACCGTCGATGGTTCTTGGTTCACTGGCATCTATCTCCGGTGTCAAACTGCCATAGTATATCATCCCAGTTCGGATCAATGTGAAATATGAATTCAACCCCATTTGAACATCACACATTTCCATCATCAACACCCTTCTCGGAGATTTATTCTGCAGCACATCCTACCACTTCCACCGACCGACTTGAGCTCACCTCGGAAACACCAAACACACGCATCAGCAGTTCAATGTCCTCCATTCAGGGCATCGCACTCATCACCGTTATCATCATCCTAGCCAAAGAAGTCGCACACAAGCTGTCACGCCCCAGGTCAACCGAGCCTCAGACTTGAACCATGGACACCAAGCCAGACATACGTTGGTGCCTCCTCTCCATCCCGTGGAGGATCTTCTGCTTCTTCATGTTGTTACCCTTCCGAGTCCTCAAGCACCTCTTCTTCGCTGAAGACACAGGCCAGCCTGAAGATGGCATAACGTGGCAGGTGCAGGTCTTCGACGCTGACCAAGCTCGCCGCGCCTACTACGTTGGTCGCCGGAGGGAGCAGGTCGACAACTACTGGTGGCGCTGCGCCCTCGAGAACGCCCGCCGTAAGCGTCTTCTACTACAGCAGGCCCCCGTCGTCGAAAGCAATTGCGAGATCGACGAGCCTAAGAAGTCTGTCCAGTTCGACGACACTCCCGAGTACATCCCGCCGACACCCGCGGATGATGAACAAGTCGCCAACGCGGTCCAGTCGAGGCCCGCGGAGCCCATCGTCGACGAGAAAAGTGCTGGGGGAAAGGGCGGTCAAGTTGGCTCGCACGGCGGTGGGATTTTGACCGAATGCAACCTAGATGAGGTTGTAGACAAGGTCTGCAAAGCGCTGCATCCAGAGGGGGCATAAGCCGGAGGCGTATCTGGTAGAATGGGAGAGGACAGAAGTGCCTGGACTGGGTCCTTATATCGGGTTGCTTGTTATCACTTGACGGGACGGAAGCAGTCCAAGTTGATACGCCTGAAGACATATTAACACATTTGCGTACACTCAAAGATTGCAATTACGCCGCCGCAAATCATTCATTGCCCTCTATCGTTACTACAGGAAGCATGAATCCCATGTTCGACCGGTGCCCTCATGAACCTCACCCCCATAAGTGGCGTTCAAATTGGATTCTGTGCCAAGCGAAGAGTTTGTGCGTATTAGTTTGGTAGAAACAGTGAGCCTAGCGGTAATAGATCCTCTTTGCCCTTCTATCCCGCGGACTCTCGGATGTATGTACTTTTAACACTCGCGCAAGACCACCAGTCAAGTCTGTGTTCCGAGAAATGGAGCGGTTACACGACGTTCGGTTTCCATCGGACTGCCTGACGAACATCTTCACAGTTCTACCATTGCCGTCGGTTTGATCCCACCAACCAAATCCGGAGAACCCGTGTCTCACGCGAAAATGTGACGCGTTCGTAATCGACGGGCACAGCCTCCGTCAGGTTGAGAAGGTCAGACGCCACAGACACCATGATCGGGCGTGCCGTTAAAGAGACATGCTCGGTTTTTGTCAGAAGCCGTCAAGGGCAGGGCGAAGCTTAATCTGCTCCTCACAATCCACTTCTATTCAGCCACCCAGGGCCCTCCTCGACTCCTCCCCCACTATCGTCATGGTTCCCACTTGGGTCATGTGTGATAGCTCGCGATCGTCGAGACTGCCTCGACGCGGAACCGCCGCACCTGTACCACACTGAGGCTTTCTTTCGCCCCGACAAGTCACGATGCAGACACCAGCCTCTTGTGTCCCCGGTGGCAATCCTTTTCGCGGCCGTGCTGTAAAAGGAAGGGAAGGGCTTACTCGTCGCACACATGATTGGGTTTCAGTCGTGGCGTGGACTGCAATTGGACCACGGGTCGGGTGCCTCGTTGCGTCGTGTTCGTCCAGCTCGGCAGTGGGCGGTGAAGGTCACGATGCGGGGTGTTTTGTCTCTGAAGAGCTTATAAGTAGGGCCCCAGACCTCTCAAGCCGTGGGTTACGGGGTGCATCTCTTGCCCCCAAGTCGTCGTTGCTTACAAACTTATCACGATGATCTCCGAGTCTGAGCGCCAGATTCGATTCCCAGCAGAAGAGTTTCGCGAAAAAGCGAACATCCGGCGCCTGTCACCGAAGTCTTATGCATGTCCCTTGTTGCAAAGTCTGAGACCCCCGTCTCCAGCCGGGACTCCCGCGTTCGTACGGCTCCGGTCTCGGTCTCCGTCCCTCACAACCGGACCGCAATGCATTCAGTCAGCCCACAGCACCCGGTCCGGGTCATCGAGGGGATGACTCCGCAAGACGAAACGAGGAAGCCGAAGCTGGCCATGGTCGACATGCCGCCGGAAGTACACCACATGATCATAGACTTCCTCAACGTCATCGACAGCACATGTCTCGGTCTGGCAAGCCGTTACTTTTATCAGCTCCACCGGCGTCGACACGGTTTCTTGCCGCTGTCTACGACGTGCCGGCCCCCAGGAGACCAGGGCCTGACTTGGCATTTGACCGGACAAGCCTTGCCTCTTCACCCGAGTCCAGACAACCCAAGCACAGATGCCGTCGCCAGAGTTCAAGCATCATCACATACCCTCATCCCTTTTCGTGCATTCCGGTGCCAGATTTGCGGGTTCGCGCTCTGCGAGCTGTGGAAACACCTCAGAGATTGGATGCCCCCAGGTCTCGAGTACTGTCCCGTGTTGGGGAAATACGCGCCTGTGCAAGTTGTCGACGCCGACGCCTACTGCTACAGGCTCAATCCCAAGAATGGCCGTGTCTGTGGAAAGCACCACTGGAAGG